>NC_045988.1:2250257-2918729 GCF_010909765.2 Amblyraja radiata
AACACTAAATCTTTCATTAACAATCAGTCAACTTTGACTTGGAAGGCAAAACCTTATTCAGGAATTGAAATTAGCCCCGGGGAAGTGAAGAAAATATATTGGCATATTAATAACCTTCCAGACACTTTTCTTTCCCTTCAAGACATTTCAGCCGAAGACAGAAAAAAATCCTGAACATTCTAATATCTTAAAGGGTGAACAAAATGTGCTGGAGCTCAATATCGTTTTCTCACAGTAAGTTCAGCAACTTTGAATGCTAAATAATCCCGTTAGTCAAAACCATGAATAGAACATTAGGCAACATTTGAACACAGTTAACGGGACATAACCTTCAAATGAATAAAGCACTGATATTCTCGAAGGTACACAAAAATGCTGGAGAAACTCAGCGGGTGCAGCAGCATCTATGGAGCGAAGGAAATAGGCAACGTTTCGGGCCGAAACCCAGAAGGAAATAGGCAACGTTTCAGGTCGAAACCCAGAAGGAAATAGGCAACGTTTCGGCCCGAAACGTTGCCTATTTCCTTCGCTCCATAGATGCTGCTGCACCCGCTGAGTTTCTCCAGCATTTTTGTGTACCTTCGAAGGTTAATTGGATGGGTATATATGTAAAAATTGTCCCTAGTGAGTGTAGGGCAGTGTTAGCGTGTGGCGATCGCTGGTCGGTGCGGACTCGATGGGCAGGAGGGACTGTTTCAGCACTGTATCTCTAAACAAAACTAAAGCAAACAGGCGCTCTATAAATGCACCTCGATCATTTCTTTCTTTATTGTGAGAAACTTCCTAAAGGCTCTATCGCACGTTCTCTGTGGATTTGTGGTTCCCCTTCCCCATGGACCTCTGTGTTGAGGTGTGTGCCTGGCGACTGCCAAACGCTTTGCTCTCTCTTGAAAGATTCCCGGCCATTTTCTTTTGCCAATAATCCTCGCAGCAAGGTCAGTGGGCAGCCGTCTGCTTGCTGTGAGATTTGACTGGCAGTGGATATTGCAGCACAGGCTTTGATGTGGAATGTTATCAGGATTTATTCAAGTGCAAGATTAGGTTAATATTTCAGCTTGCATATATCATGAAAAGGGACTTAAAATATATCACAAGAGTAGCTCCATTCAGAGATAAGCTCAAAGAGCTTAGTACACTAATGCATGCAGAATATATGGCATTGAACAGGCCATTCAACCCAACCAACCTCTGCTAGCCTTTGTACTCCAATTGTGCATTCCCCAGTCGTCCTTACCCCTCCTCAATCAGTATATCCCTCTATTCCTTGCCCTGCATATGTTTACTCTGATTCCCCTGTGATATATAGCTAGCCTGCCTCATCCTTTCATGTGATAGGTGCTGAATTAGGCCATTCGGCCCATCAAGTCTACTCCGCCATTCAATCATGGCTGATCAATCTCTCCCTCCTAACCCCATTCTCTCCATAAAACCTGACACCTTTTATATGGACCATTAGCTTCAAGTATTCCCTTTTGCACAGACAGACTCAAAGTGCTGGAGTAACTCAGCGGGTCAGACAGCATCTCTGGAGAAAAGTAACGTTTCAGGTCAGGACTATTTTGCAGGCTGATTGTTGTAGACGGGAAACTATTGGAAGCAGGACAAGTCCAGGTCAGCGACCGATGACCTCAGGCGCGGAGGTTCCCTGATAGACAGGTTGTTAGGTGGAGAGAGGTGTGGGCTCAAGGAGGATATACAGTTGTGACTTGTGGAGCTAGTTCATGGCGTTCTCTATCCAACAATCTGCCTATCAGGGAACCTCCCCACTTGAGGGCATCTGTTGCCAGACATAATATGTCCTGCATTTTCTCACTCCCAGCTTTTTCCTCGCGCTCCCAACTACAATCAATCTGAAGAAAGATCCCGACCCCAAATGTCACTTATCCATTTTCTCCACTGACCCGCTGAGTTGCTCCAACATTTCATCTCTATCTTTTAGTATCAACAAACATTTGCAGTTCCTTTTGTTTTATTAATTGCTATCGCAGCATTGTTCTGTGATGCCCGGGGGATAAAAGGTTTTGTGAATTTGTTATTTGAGTATTGAGTAATATTTTATATTTTATATTAATAACTTCTGGCTTTGGACTTCTCTGCAAATATAAACAGTGTTTGCAACAATTCAGATTACAAAGACCGGCATTAAGTCCCCCCTCTCCTTCACTCCAAAGCTTCTCTTAAAGACAAAATACACTTTCATCCATTCCTGATGGACATGACCTTGGATTTCTGGTGCGGGTCTCATGAATCACTCCCCCAGCTTCCCCCTCTCCTTTTGACTATATAAGATTGGGACAAGGCATATTGCGATAACGAAAAGTCAAACAATCTTAGCATTGCGTTCCAGCTTTATTATATTGACAGCAAAACGACACGAACTTGCCATAGAGGGAGTACAGAGAAGGTTCACCAGACTGATTCCTGGGATGTCAGGACTGTCTTATGAAGAAAGACTGGATAGACTTGGTTTATACTCTCTAGAATTTAGGAGATTGAGAGGGGATCTTATAGAAACTTAAGGATCTTATAGAAATTCTTAAGGGGTTGGACAGGCTAGATGCAGGAAGATTGTTCCCGATGTTGGGGAAGTCCAGGACAAGGGGTCACAGTTTAAGGATAAAGGGGAAATCCTTTAGGACCGAGATGAGAAAAACATTTTTCACACAGAGAGTGGTGAATCTCTGGAACTCTCTGCCACAGAAGGTAGTTGAGGCCACAGTTCATTGGCTATATTTAAGAGGGAGTTAGATGTGGCCCTTGTGGCTAAAGGGATCAGGGGGTATGGAGAGAAGGCAGGTACAGGATACTGAGTTGGATGATCAGCCATGATCATATTGAATGGTGGTGCAGGCTCGAAGGGCCGAATGGCCTACTCCTGCACCTATTGTCTATGTTTTCTATGAACTAGTGGGAGGACCACATTGCAATGCATTTAGACAAAGGAGAGAAAGTCAGCAACATTGTTTGCAGAGTGGATGTAAAATCTCCCATTGAGCTACTTGCCCGACATCAAGACAAGTCTCCCTCTGTACAGAACAAGGTCTCTCCTTGTCCTGTACAGAATCTATTCCCTGACCAACAAATAACAATCTGTTTAAGAAGGAACTGCAGATGCTGGAAAAATCGAAGGTAGACAAAAATGCTGGAGAAACTCAGCGGGTGAGGCAGCATCTATGGAGCGAAGGAATAGGTGACGTTTCGGGTCGAAACCCTTCTTCTGACTGATGAAGGAATAGGTGACGTTTCGGGTCGAGACCCGGAAGGGTCTCGACCCGAAACGTTACCTATTCCTTCGCTCCATAGATCCTGGAGAAACTCAGCGGGTGAGGCAGCGTCTATGGAGCGAAGGAATAGGTGACGTTTGGTCAAGGTATCAGACACCAGTCACGATAATATAGAAACATAGAAAGTAGGTGCAGGAGTAGGCCATTCGGCCCTTCGAGCCTGCACCGCCACTCAAGATGATCATGGCTGATCATCCAGAATCAGTACCCTGCCCCTGCTTTTTTCCCCATATCCCTTGAATCAGTTAGCCCTAAGAGCTAAATCTAAGTCTCTCTTGAATAACTCTCTCAGTCAACAGCCACCTGCACTTGTTCGTGAAATGAAACTCGTTGTGAACAAGTGTGAAAGGGGATTAGAAAGGTCAAGACCCTTCTTCAGACTGGTGAAGAAGTCCGAAGAAGGGTCTCGACCAGAAACGTCACCCATTCCTTCTCTCCAGAGATGCTGCCTGTCCCGCTGAGTAATAGTCCTGTCCCACGGTACGAGTTCATTCCAAGAACATTCCCGAGTTTAAAAAAATCAAACTCATGGTAAGCACGGAGAATGAACGTAGCGGGTACGTCGGAGCTCGGGGACGTCTCTTAGCGGCTCGTAACGCTAACGGCTGGTACTCGGGAAGACTCGCTAACGGCAGGTAAGCACGGGAAGACTCGTGAAGATTTTTCAACATGTTGAAAAATGTCCACGAGAGCCCCGAGTACCGACGAGCGGCCATTACCGAAAATCTCCGAGTTCGAATCGGGGCAAACTCGGGAGAGCTCTTGGAATGAACTCGTACCGTGGGACAGGGGTTTAACTCCAGCACTTTGTGTCTATCTATTGTCTGTTATTGCCTGGATGAGATGATGTGAAGGCCCATCACAAGAGAACCTTTGGTTCATTCACCGGGGCATTGAGTATGAGAGTGGAGAAGTCATGCTGCAACTTTATAAGCGTTTGGTTCGGCCATATTTGGAGTATTGTCTGCATCTCTGGTCGCCCCACAGAGCACGGATTGGAGGTTTTGGAGAAAGTGCTGAAGAGATTTATGAGAACGCAGCATGGATTAGAGAGAATTAGCTATAAAGGGAGGTTGAACAAGCATGATTATCATTTTAATGGAGTATCAGAGGTTGAGGAGAGATCTGATAGGGGTATATCAAATTTATTATTGAACTGCAGTTATAAGTTCATAAGTGATAGGAGCAGAATTAGGCCATTCGGCCCATCTAGTCTACTCCGCCATTCAATCACCGGTGATCTATTGTTCCCTCTCAACCCCATTCTCCTGCCTTCTCCGCATAGCCCCTGACACCCGTACATTGTGTGATCAATGGTTTTCTTGTTTATGGGGAACTTGGTGGTTAGAGTGTGGACCTTGTGGGTCAAGGCTGCGGCTGTGGCATGGTGATCGTACCCACAACTCCTGAGTCAGACGGCTTTGTTCACTCTGCTACTCCAGGGGCTTGAGCACACAATTCAGGCTGTCTTGCTAACGTGGTGTTGAGAACAATGGTCCTGTCTGGGTGAGACTGATGTGCCAGAGTGAAAAATGGAGTGGTTTGGAATGTTACTGTGTGTTAATGTCTTGTTGTGTGAGCGTATGTGCATGTGTGTGCGTGTGAGTGTGTGTGTGCGTGTGAGTGTGTGTGTGCGCGCGCGTGAGTGCATGTGAGTATGTGCATGTGAGTGTGTGTGTGTGTGTGAGTGTGTGCGCGTGAGTGTGTGGGTGTGCATGTGAGTGTGTGTATGCATGTGTGTGTATGCATGTGAATGTGTGAGTATGTGCATGTGAGTGTGTGTGTGTGTGTGAGTGTGTGCGCGTGAGTGTGTGGGTGTGCATGTGAGTGTGTGTATGCATGTGTGTGTATGCATGTGAGTGTGTGAGTATGCGTGTGTGTGCATGTGAGTGTGTGTGTGAGTGTGTGTGCATGTGAGTGTGTGTGTGTGCATGTGAGTGTGTGTGCACATGTGATTGTGTGCGAGTGTGTGTGTGTGAGTGTGTGTGCATGTGAGTGTGTGTGTGCATGTGAGTGTGCGCGTGTGTGTGTGTGCGTGTGAGTGTGTGAGTGTGTGTGCGTGTGAGTGTGTGTGCGCGTGTGAGTGTGAGTGCGCATGCGAGTGTGAGTGTGTGCTTGATTGTGTGTGAGTGTGGGTGTATATCTGGAATGTATGTGTGTATGTGGCAATGACCCAGTCTGGAATGTGTGTTGTTCTATTGACCAGCCGAGATGACTGAACGCACAGCTTCCCAAATCCATCAACTCTGACCCGACTTCCCTCCGCTCTCCTGGTGGAAGCTCAAAATGATCAATTCGCTTCGAAGTCTTGCTTCAGTGGCCGCGCTAATTGACACAAATTTAATGTATGATGATGTCAAACATTGCAGCAGATCTGGGGGGCGACTTGTCTGGAAATGTTCGATTGCAACAAAGCCGACATAAGCGGTGAAAGGGTTAAGAAAAATTACTTGCACCTGTTTCAAATTTTCTCACATAGCTGAGTGCCCGGGGAGGAGGTTAGTGTGGGGGAGGGAGCGGATGGAAGGAGAGTGCGTTGTATCATGGAATGCAAACAATCGAGGGGAGGAAACGAGAATCACATCAGTGGGCGAGACTGTAGGAACACAACAGCAGTGGGTAACATAAAAGATAACCGTCGTATGTGCCAGGCTGCTTTAGGATTAACCTTTCTTCCTTAAACCCTGCATAATTAAAGATAATATCACGGGCTGTCGGAATGAACTGCCTCTCGCCTTGCGCGAAGGAGGAGAGGCAGGCCAGACAGAAATACAATAAAAAATGCACCAGTTTTAAGGTCAAGACTGAGCCCTCAGGGTCTTTTCTAGTTCACAGACAATCCCCCAGTCAGCAGGGCAGTCTGGTAATAAAATGCGTGACCTCCGAGGCAGCAGAGAGCCCATACTTCAACCATGCCCCACTAGCTCTCTCTGAAGAAAAAATACATTCTCTTCTTCATTATTTAAACACCACCAGCCAGACTGGTAACACATTTATATTATATACATTCAGATCAAGCAATAGTTCTTTTATCTCCGTCTATTTCTTTATATCTATATCCTCTTTATAAGCATGTGTGTGTGTGTGTGTGTGTGTGTGTGTGTGTGTGTGTGTGTGTGTGTGTGTGTGTGTGTGTGTGTGTGGTGTGTGTGTGTGGGTGTGTGTGTGTGTGTGTGTGTGTGTGTGTGTGTGTTTATCAGTGTGTGTGTGTGGGTGTGTGTGTGTGTGTGTGTGTGTGTGTGTGTGTGTGTGTGTGTGTGTGTGTGTGTGTGTGTGTGTGTGTGTGTGTGTGTGTGTGTGTGTGTGTGTGTGTGTGTGTATCTATCTTTCTGTCTAGCATCGATCTACCTCCGTGAGCGAGCTGCGCCCATCACAGACCCTGCACTGCAGAATTTGAAGCATTGCTTCCTGCTTTCAGCAGCTTCCTGGGTAAAGAAACTGCAGCTTTCCTCACACAATGACCGATACTTTCATCCTCAGCCTTGGGTATTGATATCTTGGGGTTTATTGTGGTTTTATTAAACGACTCCCTTTTCTCTTCTGCAGCATCATTGAGGGAGCCCTGGTGAAATTAGTTCACATCTGATTCACATTTTTTTCCCAGTAAGGATGAGGGATAATTTTATAATTAATCCTGCACAATCGTAAAACATGTCAAGTCGAGAATGTTACCAATGTTACATGATTCCTACGTTGATCTTTCAGGATGCGGGCATCACTGGCAAGACTAGTATTTATTGCCACGCCTAATTGCCCTTGAGAACGAGACGGAGAATGACCACAGTCCATCTGCTGAAGGCAGTGCCACTTGAGCGTGGACGGCCCTTTGATGTTAGACACTTTACAATAAGTGAATGACTTTCGCATCTTCACTAGACTGAGGTTGGACTACAAGTAACAAAGCAACAATTGTTTCTTTGGATTGACACCAAATGCTGGAGTTATGCCCCTGTCCCACTTAGGAAACCTGAACGAAAACCTCTAGAGATTTTGCGCCCCACCCAAGGTTTCCGTGCGGTTCCCGGAGGTTGCAGGTGGTTGCCGGAGGTTGCAGGTAGTGGAAGCAGGTAGGGAGACTGACAAAAACCTCCGGGAACCACACGGAAACCGCGCAAAGTCTCCAGAGGTTTCCGTTCAGGTTTCCTAAATGGGACAGGGGCATAACTCAGCCGGACAGGCAGCATCTCTGGAGAGAAGGAATGGGTGGAGACTGGTTTCTTTGGAGTCTAGTCTTCCAGAGATTCCAATGGTCCCAAGCGACGTGGGCACTTTTGCCGTTTGGGGCTGTGTTGTCACCCAATGTCAGAGACCGTGTTTGCAAATCTGTCATTGCAAGATCACACAAGGGCCAATTGGTGTCTAAGGCCCCCGAGTGAAAGATCCCAGTGTGAACACTTTAACTTGCACTAAACGCTATCCCCTTTTCATGTATCTATACACTGTAAATGGCTCGATTGTAATCATGTATTGTCTTTCTGCTGACTGGTTAGCACGCAACAAAAGCTTTTCACTGTACCTCGGTACACGTGACAATAAACTAAACTGTAAACAGCCCTCCAAGCATACTTGCTGAGACTTATATTTAACTCCAGTGCTACATTAAAATGGTTCACTCTGGAAAGGCCATCGTAATAAATTGGTGGTGCCTTTGATGCAAGAATTAATTTTTGAAAAATATCAAAATATCAAAATATTTCAACCAGTTAGCTACGGGAGTGTGAACTACTTGCTATTGGATAGGTGAGCCAGTCGGATATAGGGAATAGGTTCTGGTCAGGAGATTTCTAATCAATGAACCACCATTCACAGTTAATGCAGGAACTGAAATATTTAACACTGAAACAATTCATTAATTAACATGGCATCTCATTAGCCAGCGAAGCTATTCAGCTGCATTGATCTGACCTTTTATTGATCCACGAGAGAACCAGTCAACCCAGTGGACAAACTAAACTAAGAGTGCAAACTGCATCACGCCGTTGCAATGTGCCCACTCGAATATTCCGTGTTCCTCTGGGTAATCTGTCTTTCCCATCCTTGAAAACTCCAGTACTGTGCTGCCTGTATTTATCTTGCATTTGTTCATCCCTGCGACCATTTCTCACCCATCTGTTTAAATCTCTTGATTTGGAAGAATGAGAGGTGACTTGATTGAAACACGCCAGATACTCAGAGATCTTGATAGGGAGAATGTGAAGAGAATATTTCCTCATTTGCACGAACCTATACGAGGGATGATAGTTCAAAAACAAGGGATGGCCCATTTAAAGTCGACTTGAGACAAATTATTTTCTCTCCGATGTCTGTGGGTTTTTAGATTCCTCTTCCTCAAAGAGCATTGAATAACTCTAAGGCAGAGGCCAGGTTCTTGACCAACATTAGATGGGAACGCAAGAATTGAGATTACGGTCTATCAGTCATGATCTTAAGGGATGACGGAACAGACTCCGCTGGTCGAGTCCTATTTCACACAACCATACATTTGTATGTTGTACAATTCCCTACCTCTATCCCACTCAATCCCTCTCATATCTTTCAATCCCACCCCTGCGAGATTTCCTCATCAGCGGTTCTGACCTTTTGGTCATTGCCAGTTTTAATTACTGCCATCACTTTTCACTGAGTTCTAGAACTCCCTATCTAACGCCTTCCCTCATTCTTGCTTCTCTTGTTGAAGATGCCCATCTAAAGCTACCACTGAGTAATATTTCGGTCTCCTGTCTTAAGACATACTTAAGTCGCGAAGCCACTTGGGTCGACATTAAAAGAATGAAAGTCATTGCTGCTTTACGCTGACACTTGAATCTGAGTAAAACAGCGATCTGTTTAACATAGAGGAAGCTGTCTTCCAACATCCTCTCAAAACTGCAATGCAATGTCCTTTAAACATTATTCAACATTATTTATGCATCAGATAGTTTAAATCTCGTCCATAGTTAAATATTTTATGTATGTCTATACACACCACCATGAACTTCCAGTCCTTTAAAGATTGTACTTGGTTCAAAACCTTCAGGAAAGAATTCATCGATTAACGGAGCAGCCCTAAGTTCAATATTCACTAAGAAACTGGAGATTAAATATTGATTTATTTCCCAACAATGAGAATGAACCCCGACATCCTGGAGATGAACATGGTGCATGTCTGGCCTTTCCAATTGTGCCATTTAGCCTTTGCTGTGATTGGTTTCCGGACACTACCCCAGGTGCTTCCATTGCACCCTGCATTGAATTTGCTACGGAGCCAGCAGCTTCCTTGTGAGGGAGGTTCCGCCAGGGTTCACCAGGTTTGGGACGACAGATGGCACAATGGGCTAAGTGTTCGGCTGGCTCCGGAAGGTAGCCGGTTCGAATCCCGCTTGGAGTGCATACTGTCGTTGTGTCCTTGGGCAAGACACTTCACCCACCTTTGCCTGTGTGTGAATGTGTGTGAATGTGTGTGAGTGATTGGTGGTGGTCGGAGGGGCCGTAGGCGCAGATTGGCAGCCACGCTTCCGTCAGTCTGCCCCAGGGCAGCTGTGGCTACAGAAGTAGCTTACCACCACCGAGTGTGACTGAGGAGTGGATGAATAATGCGATGTAAAGCGCCTTGAGTATTAGAAAGGCGCTATATAAATCCCATCCATTATTATTATTATTATGAGCAGCCATCTTTGGGAGATGATTGAAACCACAACTGAATGACTTTGGGTTCCTCAGTCGGTTTTGAAGGCCCTCCAATGTTGTCCCATTCCCTCCGAATCTGGGACTCGCTGAGACCGCAAACCAAAGGCCTCCAGACATTCCATCCTCTCAGTCAAATGGTCATTCCTGGAAACAACAAGTGTACAGCTGCCTACAGATGTTTCTACAAGTAATCAATTCTGAATCCAATTGTCTTACACTCTCCGTATAGCTCCATTCCTTTCTTTGCTCCAAACATGTGTTTGTCTGGACTTCTGAAAAGAGAGCAAATTCCCAAAATATATGGATTGCTAGCTTGCTTGGCTAACTGTAAGTCCCCCAGTGTGTGATATGTGGTAGGATCAAGGGGGCAGTGGAGGAGGGGGATGGGAATAAGGAGAGAATAAAATGGGTTAGGGTTGGATCAATGTATAAATGGATGCTTGTTGGACAGTGCAGACTAATTGGGCTGAAGGGCCTATTTACATTCTCTCTCTCTCTTTCTCTCTTTCTCTCCCTCTCTCTCTCTCCCCCTCTCTCTCTCCCTCCCCCTCTCCCTCTTCCTCTCTATGTCCCTCTCCCTCCCTCTCTCTCTCTCTTCATCACTTTATTCCAAATCTACCAAATCCACCAAGGAATAGGTGAGTTGTTGCGACCCACTGAAGGAGAGTCTTAACCTGAAACGTCACCCATTCCTTTTCTCCAGAGTTGCTGCCTGACTCGCTGAGTTACTCCTGCATTTCGTGTCTATCTTCGGTGATAAGGCACGGGTGGGTGGCAGAATGTTAAGCAGGCTGGAAGCTGGGAGGGCAGTCACGGGTGCAATGGAATCATCGGGTCACGAGATAACAAAGGAATGGATGTGAGTTTCAACATCAATTTAATGATTCACATCAACATCCTGGTGAATCACAGGATGCAGTAATGGGAGAAAAATGCATTTCTGTGGGATTTGTCAAATCCATGGATCCATGTCAAATATTTTTCTGATCGCAAATCAGATTAAAAACCAATTCAAAGCGAACTTGGGCATTCTATGGTGGTAATAACATGAGTTGGCACATCTACATCCACGATTGTGTGTTACAAATATGAAAATATCACACCCTCATCATTATGGGTGACAGCATTGTAGACAAGGGTTTTGTAGAATTCTCCTCTACACTCTCTAAACATACAAAATATCATTTTATTTAAGGAATACATTGCAATACCTTTGCTTTGAGCCCAGACCTCCCCACTGATGTCCTGTTAATATTGTGTGTGCCCGCAATACCATCTGCGGGGAGCACAAGGGTTGATTGTAACTGGGACGTATCCAGAGTGGGTGAGAAATCCATTGCCTTTTGCAATAATCGCCATTGAGGAAATGTGCGTGATGCATGCATGGTTATGGACTTGTACGCACACGTTCACCTCACAATGCTACAGACGCTCATGTGCAGCCCCACCAGAAGTTTAAATTCCTACACATGCCCCTGGGTTGTGCTGTGATGCTGCCTGAAGCGGAACAGCCAATTAGTCATTGCCTCCATGAAAAATCATCTTGGTTCACATGCTTGATCAATGGTGTTTTATCATTAATGTTTTATTATTATTAATGTTTAGTGTTTTCTGAGTCATTTGTAACTGTCACTGTATGTCATGTTGTTACTTGTGGGCGGAGCACCAAGGCAAATTCCTTGTATGTGAATACTTGGCCAATAAACGCACTTACTTAAAAACTTACTTACTTGGTGGAGCCAATGAGAGCATGGGATGGGAAACAATAAAGGAACCCCTTTTCAATAAAAAATGTGGGTGAATTCTGGAAAAGTGGTGAAATATTTCAGAAGGAAATGATAGAATTTGAGTGGTTTGGAACATTATATCTGTATATTTCAATGTTATAAGTTTGGGAAATAGAAACAAAATGCTGGAGTAGTTCAGCTGGTTAAGCAGCATCTCTAAAGAAGGGTTAGACTACAGTCTGAAGAAGCGTCTCGACTGAAATGTCACCTATTCATTTTCTCTAGAGATGCTACCTGACCCTCTGAGTTGCTCCAGTATTTTGTGCCTACCTTCGGTGTAAACCAGCATATGCAGTTCCTTCCTACATAATAAGTATGAGAGTTTCATTATTAAAAAAACATTAAGGTGAAAAGAACAAAAATGTTGGATAACAATCTACATTCGCCATGGTTCAGTTGACAGTGTGCTCTTGTTTCTGGGTTGGTGAACAGACCAGAGACTCTCAGGTGATGTACAGGGGCAGTTCAGTGTCTCTCACCTGGATCAGATGTTAAACCATAGCTTCATCTGTCCCCTTCAATCGATGTAAAATATTTCCCCAAGTCATTATTGTGAAGATCAGGGGTCCTCTGTGTTCTACTAATAGTTATCTTTGCCCAGCTGGTAGAGACGCTATCTCTCAGCACACGTGACCCAGGTTCAATCCTGACCCCGGGCACTGCCTGTGTGGAATTTGCATGTTCTCCCTGTGACCCTATGGGTTTCCTCCCACATCCCAAAGACATGCAGGATTGTCGGTTAGTTGGCCTTTGTAAATTGACGCTGGTGTGTAGGGAGTGGATGCGAAAATGGGATGACTTGGAAGTAATGTCAATGGGTGATCGATGGTTGGCATGGACTTGGTGGGTGTTTCCATATTTTATATTTCAATCAATCATCATAGAAACATAGAAAATAGGTGCAGCAGTAAGCCATTCGGCCCTTCGAGCCTGCACCGCCATTCAATATGATCATGGCTGATCATCCAACTCAGTATCCTGTACCTGCCTTCTCTCCATACCCCCTGATCCCTTTAGCCACAAGGGCCACATCTAACTCCCTCTTAAATATAGCCAATGAACAGGCCTCAACTACATTCTGTGGCAGAGAATTCCAGAGATTCACCACTCTCTGTGTGAAAAATGTTTCTCATCTCGGTCCTAAAAGATTTCCCCTTTATCGTTAAACTGTGACCCCCTTGTTCTGGACTTCCCCAACATCGGGAACAATGTTCCTGCATCTAGCCTGTCCAACCCCTTAAGAATTTTGTAAGTTTCTATAAGATCCCCCCTCAATCTTCTAAATTCTAGCGAGTACAAGCCGAGTCTATCCAGTCTTTCTTCATATGAAAGTCCTGACATCCCAGGAATCAGTCTGGTGAACCTTCTCTGTACTCCCTCTATGGCAAGAATGTCCTTCCTCAGATTAGGAGACCAAAACAGTACGCAATACTCCAATCAATCAACAAGCGATCTCATTGCAACATCATTAAAATGGCTATTTGGTCATTATCACACTTCTCTTTGTAGGACCTTGCTGCCTGGACAGAAGGGCTGACCTTACAGCAATGACTATATTTCATTGCCTATGGCCATTGCATTGCAATGTGGGCAACACAATACAAATGCAGCCTTTAATATAAACGTCTCAACTGGATCCAAAACAAAGGCACGTTGTGTACAGATATGCGTATCACTAAAAATAGTGACACTGGCTCATAAGGCTATAAAAAAACGGTGAGGAGTATATTTAGAGAGAGAGATTGGAAAACAAGTTACGTAAAGATGTTTTTGAATCTCCGCTGGACCAGGCCTGGAAATGCCATGCACAGTCTGAGCTCAATGTTATCAAGAGGCCAGTTCATTAGCTATATTTTGAGAGGGAGTTAGATGTGGCCCTTGTGGCTAAAGGGATCAGGGGGTATGGAGAGAAGGCAGGTACAGGATACCGAGTTGGATGATCAGCCATGATCATATTGAATGGCGGTGCAGGCTCGAAGGGCCGAATGGCCTACTCCTGCACCTATTTTCTATGTTTCTATGAAATGGAGGAACGAGAATAACAAAGATTTACAAGGACGATACCAGGAGTGAGCGTTACATTTATCAGAAAAGATTGAACAAGTTGGGGCCCCATCATCTGAAAAAGAAATACTGAGATGTGACCTGTCCTATCAGGGACACATGACAATAAACTCACTTGCTTGACTTGACTTGACCTATAATTAATTCCAATTTTGGGGAGTAGTGAGGGTGATACAAATGAAGACAGTTGCTAATAAAGCTAATATGGAATTTTGAAAAAACGTGTTAACTCAGAGAGCTGGGAACATGATTTTGTTACCATCAGGAATGGTTGACGTGAATAATATTGATGCATTGAGGAAGACACTGAGGAACATTTGAGAGGGGTGTGAAGAGGGTATTCTGGTGTTGTGGAAAGGAGAATACATGAAGCATAAATACCAGCACAATCCAATTGGCTGACTAGTCTGTACCTATGCTCACACAGTCACAGAATTACATAGCAAACAAACAGGTCCTTCGGCCCATTGTGTCTATGCCAACCATCATGCATATCTATACTATTCCCATTTGCCTGCATTAATCCCACATGATTCTGTTGCTATTCTGCACGGTGGAGCGGCGGTGGAGTTGCTGCCTTACAACACCAGAGCCCCGGGCTCGAACCTGACTACAGGTGCTTGTCTGTACGGAGTTTTTAACGCTCTTATACAATCGACGACAACCTTCTTCACTGACAACGAAACCACCAATTTTGATGTCAATTGCACACTTACTAATCATGCCACCCACATTGTCATCCAAATACTGAATACATTTGTGAGAGAACAGAGGACCAAGCACCAGTCCCTGAGACACACCGCTGGTCACAGGCCTCCAAACTAAAGGCAACCCTCCAATGCCACCCTCGGCCACATAACACCAACGCAGTTCTTTATCCAATTTGTTACCTTACCCTTGATGAATGAATGAATGAATGAATGAGTTTATTGGCCAGGTATGTTCACATACAAGGAATTTGCCTTGGTGCTCCACTCGCAAGTAACAACACGACATACAGTAACAATTAAGAATGACACATAAAACATGAAACATTAATAATAAAACATTATAGTTGAATGGAACATAGATTCCATGTGTTCCAATCTTCTGGAAATGCCTAGCATGTGAGACCTTGTCAATGTGCTTACAATGTCCATCTAGACAAGGCCCCAGCTATCTCCACTCTTGTTTCCCCAGCAGTCTGGTCAAACCCCTGAGATGTACCCGCATTTGTGAATTTCAAGACCTCCAATGTCTTTATAATGCTGGAATGTTCGAGGATATCATTGCTCCTTCCCCTGAACATACTTTGTTGGCTTTATAATTCAAAACTGGGGCTCTGTTCACCAAAACTGACAACGTTTAACAGATTTTCTTCGAAGCGAGAACAAGTCCAGACGCACGTAGCCTTGGGCTGGAAAAGCAGTTAAAAAAAAATCCCTCTTATTAGATTCGTGTAAGAAAATCTAAAGAAGTGAAAACTTCAGCATATTATTCATGCTTGTTATTACAATGAGTTTTATGTTTCCCAATTCCACCTCCGATATGTAAGAGTTTAAAGATGCATTTGTCACAGTTGCTCTGCACCATAGTAAGCATGACCACGTTCCTGCACAAATTCACGGGCTGCATCCCGATCCCTCAGGTCAATCAATGTTGGTTTCTCTTGGTTTTGGTGAGTTTGATTTGTGTGGAGAAGGGGGAGAGAGTGGAGTGGGGGGGGGGGGGATTTATCATCTCACATTCTGTCAGCATGAATCCAGAAAGCTGAATTCTTTCCAGTAAGAGCAGATTTCTTAGGTAGGCGAAGTGGATCTAAACCTAAACCTATAAACAGGTACATGCAGAAGGTACGATCTCAATCACTGCCCATCTTATGACATTTTTCAGCAGTGTTATGTTAGAAGAATTGAGCTAGTAATCACTCTGATTCATTTGTGTATGTTCTCCTCCACATTCCCCTAATCTGATTCTTCACAAACCACACTGATTTACACATAACTACCAATGGAATATGCTGGAACTTAGAGATGACTGTCATGAAGGAAATGCACCATTCAATTGGTATGTTCCAGTTGAATGGCAATGAGATAAATAACCACTTAATCTGTTATTAATTATGTTGGCTGAGGGATAAATACTATCCAGGATGCCAGGAGGAATCCCTCGCTCTCTCTTTCTCATGTCATAGGATGTTTTAATTCCACGTGAGATGGCTGGAAGAATCTCATTATTAATTTCTTATTTAAGTTTCTTTTTTTTTAATAATCTTTTTATTAGAGGCAGGTACATATCATATTAAAAACATTTCATGTATATCATTCCCACATTACTAATAATATCGATTGATATTAACTCTGCTTCTAGTATTTTTCTTTATATAGATAGAAAATAAGAAAGCGAAATTTAAAAAAAATGGAAAAAGTATGATAAAGAAGAATGGAATAATTTACTAAAAATACAACATTGGAGATAAGTTCGTAAATTATAAAGTATAACTTTTCATCTAATCCTTAATTCGAGTTTCAATCAGGTTCCCGTGCCGAACCAGTCCGCCCCTTCAAGTAGTCAATGAATGGAGACCATATTCTGATTTTAAAAAGTTCTTGTTTGTCCATTAAGACAAGTCTGATTCTTTCCAAATGTAGGGTCTCCGACATTTCCACAATCCACATGTTAATACTGTTTCTGAAAGTATACCCTCATCGGTGAAGGTATCTGCTCAAGTCCTGCACCGGAGTTCGAACCTTGTCTCAGAGCCAACCTTGCACTAACAACAAAGTGGACTCTTCACAGCATAAGGCACTTTCTATTAGTGGAAAAAAGTGTTTAAGAAGGAACTGCAGATGCTGGAGAATCGAAGGTAGACAAAAGTGCTGGAGAAACTCAGCGGGTGCAGCGGCATCTATGGAGCGAAGGAAATAGGCAACGTTTCGGGCCGAAACCCTGAAGGAAATAGGCAACGTTTCGGGCCGAAACCCGGAAGGGTTTCGGCCCGAAACTTTGCCTATTTCCTTCGCTCCATAGATGCTGCTGCACCCGCTGAGTTTCTCCAGCACTTTTGTCTACCTCCTATTAGTGGAACCCATTTGATGAGCCTTTTCATTTTTGACAAACTTTCTAAATCTCCATAATCTTATACATTAATCCTCAAGCAGCATTACATGTTGTGCATTCATCAGCGGGAGCATTAAATATCGATGTTCGACTTTTCATTCAAAGTCACCTTAAGGTCACGTCACTTTAATGGGGTCAAGGAAAGAGTGTTCACGTCGATCGCGGTCCTGTTTCCACCAATCTTTCCACCACCACGCACAAGCAGCGACAAGACAGACACCATTGTATGCAGATGCGGAGAAGTGATGTCAGCTCTGGCTGAACAACTCCCAATCTTGGATAGACTGGATAGACTCGGCTTGTACTCGCTAGAATTTAGAAGACTGAGGGGGGATCTTATAGAAACTTACAAAATTCTTAAGGGGTTGGACAGGCTAGATGCAGGAAGATTGTTCCCAATGTTGGGGAAGTCCAGAACAAGGGGTCACAGTTTAAGGATAAAGGGGAAATCTTTTAGGACCGAGATGAGAAAAACATTTTTCACACATAGAGTGGTGAATCTGTGGAATTCTCTGCCACAGAAGGTAGTTGAGGCCAGTTCATTGGCTATATTTAAGAGGGAGTTAGATGTGGCCCTTGTGGCTAAAGGGATCAGGGGGTATGGAGAGAAGGCAGGTACAGGATACTGAGTTGGATGATCAACCATGATCATATTGAATGGCGGTGCAGGCTCGAAGGGCCGAATGGCCTACTCCTGCACCTATTTTCTATGTTTCTATGTGTGGACTCGATAAGAAGAAGATAAATAATAATAATAATGGATGGGATTTATATAGCGCCTTTCTAATACTCAAGGCGCTTAAATGACTTTACTTCCATGGAGAAACTATTTTCTGTAACTGCAGATAGATACAAAAAGCTGGAGTAAACTCAGCAGGTCAGGCAGCATCGTTGGAGAAAAGGATTAGATGACGTTTCTGCTCGGAACCCTTCTTCAATCTGCTCCACATTCTGCAATGATGTTTTAACTTGCTTTAGGCTTTAGAGATACAGTGTGGAAATAGGCACATCGGCACACCCAGACCTCTCCAACCTGCGATCAGCCTGTACACCTATAGTGCCCCTGTCCCACTTAAGAAACCTGAACGGAAACCTCTGGAGATTTTGTGCCCCACCCAAGGTTTCCGTGCGGTTCCCAGAGGTTGCAGGTGGTTGCCAGAGGTTGCAGGTAGTGGAAGCTGGTAGGGAGACTGACAAAAACCTCCAGGAACCTCCGGGAACCGCATGGAAACCTTGGGTGGGGCACAAAGTCTCCAGAGGTTTCCGTTCAGGTTTCCTAAGTGGGACAGGGGCATAACTACACGCTGGGGACAATTTATAATTTCTTTACCAAAGCTAATTAACCTACAAACCTGCACGTCTTTGGAATGTGGGAGGAAACCGGAGCACCCGGAGAAAACCCACGCGGTCACAGGGAAAATGTACAAACTCCGTACAGACAGCACCCGTAGTCAGGATCGAACCCAGGTCTCTGCTGCTGTGAGGCAGCAACTCTACCGCTGCTGCATTGTCCCTCATCTCTTTCTACATTCCACCATATCTACTTAATGTCCTATTCCTTTCTCCTTCACTTGCCTATCTGGTCTTGAGCAGACTTGATTACTAATTTCTAATCATACTATATACAAGTATGCACAGGTTCATCCCTCCCCCACCCCCACCCCTTTGAATATGTTTTATTCCAAAGTTGCTGCTCATTTGAGTATTTCTGCATTTTCCACAATTTTTTTATAGTCTGCACTGCAGTATAATCTCCTGATATTTATCTCCAAAATAATTGCATTTCTATGATGGTGCTTTTTGGTAGATTTAACCAAAAATATCATGTGGACTTGTGCTTTTTAACCGGCATTATTGTCTATTTTAGTAAGCTTTCTCTCCTGAATATTTTGATATTTTTCTATATGTTGCGATGATCTTTCCACCAGTTTTTTCCCCCAGGTTATTTGCATTAATTTTTTCTCTCCAGATGTTTTGGTGTCATATTCTCTGAGCACTCTCTTGTTTTTCTGATTTTTTTTGTATTGTATTGCAAGATTTCTTCATTGTTTATCAAGTATATATTGTGTGTTTTTTTGTCTGGCGTGCTTGAGTAGGCATTCATTAACCAATCGATTTTGTTCTTTTCTCCGGATAGAAATAAAATGCTGGAGTAACTCAGCGGGTCAGGCAGCATCTCTGGAGAAAAGGTATAGGTGACGTTTTTGGTCGAGACCCTTCTTCAAACCATTCTCCCCTCCAATGCATTCAGATGTATTGCTGAATATATTGTTTAAGAAGGAACTGCAGATGCTGGAAAATCGAAGGTACACAAAAATGCTGGAGAAACTCAGCGGGTGCAGCAGCATCTATGGAGCGAAGGAAATAGGCAACGTTTCGGGCCGAAACCCGCAAGGGTTTCGGCCCGAAACGTTGCCTATTTCCTATAGTGGAGATTGTTCAACTCTTTGCATGGAGCGAAGGAAATAGGCAACGTTTCGGGCCGAAACCCTTCTTCAGAACATTTCCTTGATTAGTGTATATTGGCAGAGTTTTCTTAACCAGGTATGGTTTATTTCTCGGTGTTTTGGTACAGTGTCAAGTGCATCTTGGTCTTTCTTTGTTATACATTGTTGCTTTTTTTCTCCTGTATATTTTTATTAACCAGTATATTTTGATTTTTCGCTGTTGTATTTTGATGTTCCGCCAAAGGTATTTTGGTTCTTATCCAGTTCCTCACTCCTCCCGCCAACTCCAGTTTCATGATACATTGGAACGTATTTCAATTGCTTTACCTGTCTGTTTCGATATTTGATCAAGCATTTATGATGAATATTTTAACTCAGCCATTAAATTGCTATATTTTTTTGGACCTCTGCATGTATACTGGTATACTGCAATGTATACATGTTGGTATGTTATGTACATATGTCAGTATATTATGATATTGTAATGGTTTGAGTTAGTTGCATTATTATAGAGCCATAGAGTTATACAGTATGGAAACAGGCTCTTCAGCCCAATTTGCCCACACCGGCAAAGATGCTCCATCTAAGTTAGTTCCATCTGCTTGCATTTGGCCCACATCCATCGAAACCTTTCCTATCCATGTACCTGGTCAAGTGTTTAAAAAAAAATGTTGTTTAGTACCTGTCTCAAATATCTCCTCTGGCATCTCGTTTTTGTATATCCATGAAAATGTGTGAAAATGTTGCCTCTTGGATTCCAATTAAATCTTTCCCCTCTCACCTTAAACCCTCTGGTTCTTGATACCCCCACCTTGGATAAAAAACTCAGTGCGTTCAACCTATCTATTCCCCTCATGATTCTATTCACCTCTATAAGATCACCCTTCAGCCTCCTACACTCCAAGGAGTAAAGTCCTATTCTACCCAACCATTCCGTGTAGCTCAGGCCCTCAAGTCCTGGCAACAACCTGATAAATCTTCACTGCACTTGTCTTGTTATTTGATGAACGCCATTCTTCATGAAGAACTCCCACAGTTCAAATCATGTGGTTTATTCTTTCAACATTTTTTTTACTCTACGTTGGCTCGTTGCTGCATTTCTGTGGAGTTTACGGAGATATTTTCTGATGGCTTATTTTGGAGATGTCTGGCCTTTTTTTCCAGTATAATTATTTAATTTGCACGGGTTTCTGCTTCAGTTATTTGTCATTTGGTCCAACAATCATGTTGATTTGCCCTGAAGTTTTGATAAGTTTGCAGCCGAGTTAATGTTACAGTTACAGTAGTTTATCTGTTATAATTTGGTAGTGGGAATTAATTCTGATCAGATTGTCGGAGTATTATGGTGTAGCTTGATTGCGATATGCTGGACGCTCGCCAATATTTGTTTGTCCTAAGATGTATTTTATGAGATTTGATGCGTTTCACTGGGATGTTATGCATTTTGAACAGTAGACTTGTGTATTTTGATATAATTGCTTGGAGATTGGGTTTATTTTTCTTGGGTTGTATTCACAATATATTGTGTGCCTGCCCATTCTGATCAGTTCCTTGTTGCCTGTTAGCTGGTTTTGATAAAAAATGTCCTGCTATCTTTTCCAGCTCCTGCACCACTACCTCTGGAGTACCAAAGTTCTTGGGACTCACTTAGTATGTTCTGTTCCGTTCCTCACCCAAATCAGTGGCACTTTCTACAAGGGCTGTGGCATCACAGCTCTACCCCAAATGCCATTGTCCCAAACTCTGCCACACTCTGGCATCTGCCGATGGACGAGCAGACAAGTTGAGAGGCCAAAGTTCCTCCGACATATGCCTTACGTCCAGTTCCAATCCTCTCGTTACTGTAGGGTGGCATGGTGGTGGTGCAGTGGCATAGTTTCTGCCTCACAGTGCCAGAGTTTCGGGTTCGATCCTGACTACGGGTGCTGTCTGTACATTGTTTTGGTTGAAATATTTAATAGAAGTTTCATTTTGGGTACTTGGTATTGGATATGAAGCTCTGAAAACGGAGTGCCCTTGTGAAGAATAATTTAACACATTTAAGGGAAAGGGGCAGAAAATGAAGCAGCACAAATGATCATTTTGTCACTGAAATTTTCACCAAAACGTTGCCCTTTTAAGAAAGAACCCGAAATGACTTACGATCGAGACCTCATATGAACCCTGCAAAGAATGTGTTTGTGTACTATTCGCATCTGATATTTTGTTGGAGGTATAAAACCTATTCAAAATTCCATTATTGGCACAAGCTAACTGCACGACTATCGTTCTTGGCACTGAAATATTAAATACATCATAATTTTGTTTTATTTATATTGTAATCAAAATATGATTAAGTAATGCTTAGTTTACACTGCCTTCAGCTGGTCGTGAAGGTCCACAGGAAATACAAAATGTTATAGGAGGAACCGGAGCTTGTTCAAAGCTGAAGGCAACGGTGACCCCAACAGATGTGGTTTTCACGGGGTTAGCGAGGCAAAGAATGCCATATTCCAGCACTTCCCTCTCTACTCGGGTGAAAGATAAAGACAAACAGACAAGCCTGGAACTTGAAAAGAAAGCTCAAGAAAGAAGAAAAGCACGGAAAACTGAAAAGAGAAGACATGGGCTTTGACAAAGGGTCTTATCACACACTCATCTCCCTGCTACCTTCAGGTAGAAGATACAGGAGCCTGAAGACTGCAACAACCAGGTTCAGGAATAGCTACTTCCCCACAGCCATCAGGCTATTAAACCTGGCTCGGACAAAACTCTGATTATTAATAGCCCATTATCTGTTATTTGCACTTTATCAGTTTATTTATTCAAGTGTGTATATATTTATACAATGGTATATGGACACACTGATCTGTTTTGTAGTCAATGCCTACTATGTTCTGTTGTGCTGAAGCAAAGCAGGAATTTTATTGTCCTATGCAGGGACACATGACAATAAACTCACTTGAACTTGACCTATCACATCTCATTTCTCTCCACGAACAGACACACTTGCTGCATTTTCTCTTTCATTTTTGTTTATGGTTTTACAAACTCATTCAGTTCACAATGGCAATGTCGCTCTCTCTATCTTCCCAGCACTTTATCTCTCTATTTTATTCAAACCTTTCCCTCTTTTCCTTTTGCTTTTCCCTTCCTGCTTCATTCCTCGCCCCTTCTACTTTCTCTGCCTCATTTCATTTTCCTCTCCCAGTCTCACCTCCGCTACACGCTGGCTGTCCCCTCTGTCATTCTCTTCATCTCATGCTGGCTTTCTCTTTAGTCTCCCACTCTTCCCTGCTCGACGGGTCTACCATCCTTTACGATGATCTCAAATAGCTCGTCTTTACTGATGGGCAGATTATGCACGTTCGTGATCTTTGTTCATATTTATATTTTAAAATTGGGATTTAAATTTTTTTTTTTTTAATATTTTATTTTATTAGAAGTAAGTACAGTCATATGGCACCAAAGTGCCTAATATATATTTTCATAATACATTTTATGTACAACTTCTTTTTTTTTTTTGTTACATTGAAAAAAGATTAGAATAAGAAAAAGAAGTTAGATAGTAAAGGATAGAAAGATGTGAAATATATAGTGTGTGATAAAAGAAAACGAGTAAATGAAGAAAGTTGAGAGAGAAAATAGAGAAAATAAAATAAAATTAAAAAAAGAAAAGGAGATCATTATTTATAATCTTGACCAACCCTCGTCCAGTCCTGAAACAGTTATTTTTACAATTGTGTTGCACCATATGATTCCAAAAAAACGACGAATGGAGACCAACTCGTTATGAATTGGTCTGATTTATCCATTAAATATTTAAATGTATTTTTAAAAGTTTTTTAAACTGAGGTCTGAAGAAGTGTCCCAACTTGAAATGTATCCACGTTCTCCAGAGTTGCTGCCTGATCCACTCAGATACTCCAGCACTCTGTCATTTTTTGTATTTTTAACCAGCAGTAGGTTCTCTCCAATCTAGACCTATCTCAGTCTGTGGACCATCTTTGAACCATATTGCTGTCTGGTTGGTTGCCAATGTCTATTGCCCCAACATTAACTCAGTTTTTGCATGGAATATGCATCATTGGAACAAGCCATTTACTCCAAATGGTCTGTACCTGCTGCTTATACCCATCACAAATCCTTACATTGCTTCCGTCACCTTCAGATTCATTTTTAGCGAGTGAGGTTTATCCTCGTGCTTCAACTCTCCACAATATCTGCTCCTATCATTAATCATCTCTATTGACACTCTCAGTTGGGCCAGACCTGTGGCTGATCACTGTGAAGAGATTGGCTAGACTGGTACTTGGGGAATGCCACTTGGGGAGTAGCTGGTGCCACTGAGAAACCAACACCTGCAGAACAGAACATATTATAGTTGAGGACCTCCAGCCATAGTGTTTATAAAACCATCAGCAGCAGTCTGCATTAAGAGCAACAACCCTGACTGTTGGGAATCTCAAAGTGTCTCGCCATCAACACAGTGCGTGCTGCTCCAAAGACTTTGTTGTGAAGTTGGAAGCAGACAGTGAATGAATGGTGAGCATGGAGTTGGGGGAAGAGTTGACGAGATGCCCATGGTTGGTTTTAAGATGTTTAAGAAGGAACTGCAGATGCTGGAAAATCGAAGGTACACAAAAATGCTGGAGAAACTCAGCGGGTGCAGCAGCATCTATGGAGCGAAGGAAATAGGCAAAGTTTCGGGCCGAAACCCTGAAGGAAATAGGCAACGTTTCGGGCCGAAACCCGGAAGGGTTTCGGCCCGAAACGTTGCCTATTTCCTTCGCTCCATAGATGCTGCTGCACCCGCTGAGTTTCTCCAGCATTTTTGTGTACCGTTGGTTTTAAGATCTCCAGTTGTATTTTGGTGTAAATCCAAATTCAACGGTTTAAAGTGCAAAAAGGAAAATTGAAACGGTGGATTGAAGAAGGTTTTGAGAAGAGATTTAGCAAGATGGTGGGATTCAATGTGGTGGACCCTGGAACAGCAATGGTTGGTAGTTCTGGAATGTAGGAAGGTCACTGCTGACTAACTTAGTATCTCAATGTTGAATGAATATGCTGTGCCGGTTAGTCTATCCAGTTGTAGACAGTGGACTGGGACTTGGCAAAAAACGCTCTTAAAATCAGTTGAGTAATTCTACCTGGAAAGGATAGCACGGGTGTGATGGGCTGAAGTGGCTCCTGCTGTTATTTCAAATCCAAGAATCCCAAAAGCAATTATTTTAAAATCTGTCAGGTCTTTTTCAGCCAATGACTGGCATACCCAGCTGGATTATTTGGGGTCAGATTCTCCAGTTCCAAATTCTGATAATTAGATTCACTGATTCAAGATGAATGAAACCTTCTGCTTCTTCTGTCGTATGTCTTTTAGACCTGCAGCTCCGTTGAGGCGAGCCAGGCCAACGTTGGTGTCATGGTCCAGGTGAATCGGACCTCGTTCACCATTCGGTGGCCGGTGTTTGGGGCAAGTGGTGACTATGTGATCCACTGTCTGTGTTGGGTCCCCACACTCGCAGGAGACGCTCGCTGTCCACAAGGCCCCACTATGGAGTAGGACTGAAAACTTCAATTGTGGTTTTATTGCATGGGATTATCCAGAGGATTCTATGGGTGGTGGTTTTGGGGGCTATCTACAATGATCACACCCACTTCACCAAGCTGCTTATCCACTAACCTTACAAATAAACCACACATCCTGTAATACAACCTGGAGTATTGCGTACAGTTTTGGTCTCCAAATCTGAGGAAGGACATTATAGCCATAGAGGGAGTGCAGAGAAGGTTCACCAGACTGATTCCTGGGATGTCAGGACTTTCATATGAAGAAAGATTGGATAGACTTGGCTTATACTCGCTAGAATTTAGGAGATTGAGAGGGGATCTTATAGAAACGTACAAAATTCTTATGGGGTTGGACAGGCTAGATGCAAGAAGATTGTTCCCGATGTTGGGGAAGTCCAGGACAAGGGGTCACAGCTTAAGGATAAGGGGGAAATCCTTTAGGACCGAGATGAGAAGAACTTTTTTCACACAGAGAGTGGTGAATCTCTGGAACTCTCTGCCACAGAGGGTAGTTGAGGCCAGTTCATTGGCTATATTTAAGAGGGAGTTAGATGTGGCCCTTGTAGCTAAAGGGATCAGGGGGTATGGAGAGAAGGCAGGTACGGGATACTGAGTTGGATGATCAGCCATGATCATATTGAATGGCGGTGCAGGCTCGAAGGGCCGAATGGCCTACTCCTGTATCTATTTTCTATGTATCTATGTATCCATCTATGTTATCTGCAACAATGGGATGTGGCTAAATTACCTTAAGACATGATGTAAGTGTTGCATTTGTGGAGGTGTGATTTATATGCAGGTGCGGTTATAGTACAATCAAGATGTGGTACTGGGAAACATAATCAAAAAAACAATTTGCATCTGGCAATATCAATTTGATGTAAATCCAGTAGTCACACACTGATAGCTGTGGGAGTTTATAGCTGCCAAAGAATAGTTATCAGATTTATCAAGGCAAGTACACTTCACTGTACTTCAATGTAGCTTACTGTTTAAACAAATGCTTTGAGAGGTCTTTATGCAAAGCTGCGATATAAATTAGAACAGAAAGAGAGGTACTGGAGAAGGTGCATAAAATAAATAAAGGTGAACTTAGAACTATTTTTTATAAGGAGAGACTGAATGGATTTGATATCTTCTTGCTTGAAAAGATTAACGCTTGATTGTAGAAAGTTTGTAGGATAGATGTAGCGATATTTGTAGTTACAGTTAGTTTATTGTCACGTGTACCGAGGTGCAGTGAAAAGCTTTTTGTTGCGTGCTATCCAGTCAGCAGAAAGGCAATACATGATTACAATCGGGCCATTCACAGTGTATCGATACATGATTGGGGAATATCATTTAGTGCAAGGTAAAGCCAGTAAAGTCTGATCAAGGATAGTCCGAGGGTCATCAAAGAGGTAGATAGTGTTTTAGCACTGCTCTCTGGTTGTGGTGGGATGATTCAGTTGCCCGATAACAGCTGGGAAGAAACTGTCCCTGAATCTGGAGGTGTGCGTTTTCACACCTGTATCTTCTGCCTGATGGGAGAGGGGAGAAGATGTATATTTGAGTATAAAGATAGGGGTTGGGAAAATCAGATGGGCATTACTAAATCCAGGAGGAAGATAAATTCTATCAATCAAATTCTATCAATCAATCAATCAATTATCAGGACATGGCAAGAAGCACATTAGCAGAGGAATATTTGAGTAGATTGCTATGTGCATGGTGGAGAATAGACTGGTTGGTATATTGCTGGGGTGATACGAGGCTGCTGCAGGTTAACACTGGATCACTTGGACTTGCTTCTGTGCTGAAAACTCTGAGTATTTGGTGTAAATCCAAATATAATGGTTTAAAGTGCATGAGGGAAATTGAAACAGTGAATGCCAAGGTCGTTCTGGGTCTTGAGTGTTTGCCAATGTAGTTGACGATCCATCATTCCTCCCTCTTAGTGCTTGACATCAAGACGACAACAAGATCAATCTCTGACAAAATTGCTACTCCTCGCCACTCTGATTATGAAATCTCTTTGACCTTCGTGACTGCGGACTCCAAGGACGTGCAGGTTTATAGGTGAATTGACCAGTAAAAAATGTAGATTGTCCCTAGTGTGTAGGATAGTGTTAATGTACGGGTTGATCGGTGGTTGGTGCAGAGCTCGGTGGCTGAAGGGACTGCCGCAGTGCAGTATCTCTAGAGTCTAAAGACTGGCAATCTTCCCTTAAAGAAGTCAAAGGTTCCTCGATACAGCAAATGGAAAAATGTAACCAAATTGAAATCACACGGTTGGGCGGAGAGAGGTAGTTATTCGATTCATCTGTACCTATCAGTGGATGTTGAATTCCTCTCCTCTAACATACACAATGCATTTTTCTTGATTGTCACTTAATACTGGCCAGAGTATATTCATCTTGTTTACTTCAATTAGAAGCAATGGATGTTGGGAGAAGATTAGTTATATTCAATGAGGAACTTAACAGCGACGGATGAAACAACTGCTCTTTCACAGTGCTAGCACTAGCCTGATGGGCCAAATGGTCTCCATCCGCACTGTAAATTTCTCTCCAGGGATGCTGCTTGTCCCGCTGAGTTACTCAAGATTCTCTCCTCAGAGATGCTGCTTGTCCCGCTGAGTTACTCCAGATTCCCCTCAGAGATGCTGCCTGTCCCGCTGAGTTACTCCAGATTCCCCTCAGAGATGCTGCCTGTCCCGCTGAGTTAATCCAAACTCGGGCATCTTACAACGATCTATTCTACATTGTCCTTGGTTTGTCCCTGTTTCCACCAATCTTTCCACCACAAGTTTCTGCCTGAAGCCTCCATGTGGGAATGGAAGCTGGCCATTTATTGTTCAATGTACTGCTGTTACATGATGTCATGTTGTTACTTGTGGGCGGAGCACCAAGGCAAATACCTTGTATGTGAATACTTGGCCAATAAACTTACTTACTTACTTACTTATTAAAGGCTTAAAAATAAATTCTGGCTGATTTATCTACTAGCAGCTACCATTTTAGATGTAAACTTCTTGTAGACTACATTTCTAGATGATTTGCAGTTCTAAGAGAACTACTGCAGATCAATTGCCAAGTGCTTGATCTCCAATGGTTTACAAATCAAACCACTCAGCATACAACACTACAACACTTGTCCAAAATTATATAATCAATACACTGCAGGAACATTTATCTCAGTCCTTCTGGTAGGCAGTTCAATCTTCCCTCAATGCTTAATATTCTCTTTATTGACCCACAAAGTCTTCCCCCATTATTCCAATCCAGGGACTCTTGGGATGGAACTGACGGCAGAAGTATTGCCGAACTTGCAGAGAACAATGTTGGATCAATTCTGGTCTCCATATCAGGAAAAACAGAAGCACCAGAGAAAAGACAACAGAGATCCACTAAAATAATATCTGAACTGAATTGGTACAATTACTAGTGTGTAGGAAGGAATTGCAGATGCTGGTTTAAACCGAAGAGAGACACAAAATGCTGGAGTAACTCAGCGGGACAGGCAGCATCTCTGGAGGGAAGGAACGGGTGACGTTTCAGACTGAAGAATGATCCCGAACCAAAATATCACCCAACTAAGTCTTCCAGGTATTTGCTGATGCTCTGGGATACTCTTTGGACTTTGTGTTCCATGCTTGAGCTACAATGAAGAGAACCATTAGATTAGAGGTACACAAAAAAGCTGGAGAAACTCAGCGGGTGCAGCAGCATCTATGGAGCGAAGGAAATAGGCAACGTTTCGGGCCGAAACCCTGAAGGAAATAGGCAACGTTTCGGGCCGAAACCCGGAAGGGTTTCGGCCCAAAACGTTGCCTATTTCCTTCGCTCCATAGATGCTGCTGCACCCATTGAGTTTCTCCAGCATTTTTGTGTACCGTTGGTTTTAAGATCTCCAGTTGTATTTTGGTATAAATCCAAATTCAACGGTTTAAAGTGCAAAAAGGAAAATTGAAACGGTGGATTGAAGAAGGTTTTGAGAAGAGA
This sequence comes from Amblyraja radiata, assembly GCF_010909765.2. Taxonomy (NCBI): domain Eukaryota; kingdom Metazoa; phylum Chordata; class Chondrichthyes; order Rajiformes; family Rajidae; genus Amblyraja; species Amblyraja radiata. Next base: position 2,279,138 of record NC_045988.1, read on the forward strand.
TTTAACAAGATGGTGGGATTCAATGTGGTGGGACCCTGGAACAGCAATGGTTGATAGTTCTGGAATGTAGGAAGGTCACTGCTGACTAACTTAGTATCTCAATGTTGAATGAATATGCTGTGCCGGTTAGTCTATCCAGTAGTAAATAAAACCGAGAAATAAACCATACCTGGTTAAGAAAACTCTGCCAATATACACTAATCAAGGAAATGTTCTGAAGAAGGGTTTCGGCCCAAAACGTTGCCTATTTCCTTCGCTCCATAGATGCTGCTGCACCCACTGAGTTTCTCCAGCTTTTTTGTCTACCTTCGATTTTCCAGCATCTGCAGTTCCTTCTTGAACCATTAGATTAGATATCAGTTAGACTTGCCCAGCTTTGTCCTGCCCCCACCTCTCTTCCACCTTTCTCCCCCCCACTACAATCAGCCAGAGAAACGTCACCTATCCATGTTCTCCTCAGATGCTGCCTGACCCGCTGAGTTACACCAACACTTTCTGGGTTTTTTTGGTCGAACCATCAATTATAGCCTTGCTGAAAAATCTGCTGATTCGCTATTTTTGTGCAGAATTTTTGTTCTTCCATTTCTGTCTATTTCCTTTTGTAATGTTATTATATCCGTGCAACATTCCAAATCAAAATCTCATGCCGACTAAAATAGAAAATCTCCCCCGTCATACACTTTTTGCCAATTAACTTATTCTGTGCACTCTGGTTATATAAGAACAATTTCCCCAGTCTAGTTTGTCAAAACTCCTCACAATTTTGGACACCTTTATTAAACCTCATCCTAATGACTCTTCTCTACTGAGAACAGTCTCAACCTCTCTGGCCCCTTTTCTCTAAGTGGCGTCCTTTCCCCCTGCACCTTTCCATCAACAGACTGCTGTAGCTGAAGCTTTGGTGACCTTCCTAGAAAACATGGTCCCTGCAACTGAGCACGAGTTCTAGGTGAGGATTTCCTTGTTTGCTGTGTCTTTATTTATTATAGCAAAGGGGCAGGATTTTTCTGGATGTCGACTTTGCTGATTTATCCTGAAATTTGAAAGATTTGTTTATAACCAAAGAGGTCTGGTTTAGTTTAGTCTAAAGATGCAGCGTGAAAACAGGCCGTTTGGCCCACTGAGTCCATGCCAACCTGCGATCCCCATCTATCCTACACACTGGGGGCACAATTTACAGGCGGAAATGAACCAACAAACCTGTACGTCTTTGGAATGAGTGAGGAAACCGAAGCACCTGGAGAAAACCCACACGGTCACAGGGAGAACGTGCAAACTCCACGGAGACAGTACCCGTAGTCAGGATCGAACCTGGGGTCTCTGGCTCTGTAAGGCAGCAACTATGCCACAGTGTCACCCTGGTTTTAACTGTTTATCTGATCTCAACATGATGAACGGTCTGGCCAGATTACAGTGTAGAGGTGAATTAGACCAAACCCTAACTTATGTCAGGACTATTGAGAAATCTAGTGGCAGAGGGGAAGAAGCTGATCCTGAGTCTGGCGATGAGTAGTTTCATGCTACTGTACCTTATCCTCGAGAGAGCGGGGAGAAGAAGGAGTGATCGGGGTGGGACGTCTTTAATTGTGATGGCTATTTTTCCAAGTTGACGTTTCCATGGAGTCAATGGTTGGAGGTCTGGTCTGTGTGATGGACCGGGTTACATAAGGTCATAAGGAATAGGAGTAGAATTAGGCCTGTCGGTCCATCAAGTCCACTCCGCCATTCAATCATGGCTGATCTATCTCTCCCTCCTAGCCATGATCACAATGAATGGCGGTGCTGGCTCGAAGGGCCGAATGGCCTACTCCTGCACCTATTATCTATTGTCCTAACCCCATTCTCCTGCCTTCTCCCCATAACCTCTGACACCTGTACGAATCAAGAATCAATCTATCTCTGCCTAAAAAATATCCACTGGCTTGTGGCCTCCACAGCCTCCTGTGGCAAAGAATTCCACAGATTCACCACCCACTGACATCCACAGCATTCTGTAAGAATTTTCAAACGGAAACACTGCAGGACCAGCAAGCAGTTTAGTAAAGTGGAAAGAAGGACAATGGGCGCTGCAGATTAAGGAATATATAGAGAAATATAATGAATTGGAGTTTATGCAAGCTGGAATGCGGAATTCTGCAAGAAGTGTGTTGAAATAGCAAAGTCTGGAGCAAGAATTGTGAAAAGCCTGTTTTAAATGCAAATCTTTTCAATAACTGGGGGCTTTTTCAGGACTTTGTTCTTCCTTACCCACTTGTGGTGCCTATTTCAGGGGGTCAGTACTTAGTTCGGCCTTACTGAGATTGTTGTAGGTACATGCAGGTACATGTAGGCATCATGCAGGTACAGCAGGCAGTGAAGAAAGCGAATGGCATGTTGGCCTTTATAACAAGAGGAATCGAATATAGGAGCAAAGAGGTCCTTCTGCAGTTGTACAGAGCCCTAGTGAGACCACACCTGGAGTATTGTGTGCAGTTTTGGTCCCCTAATTTGAGGAAGGACATTCTTGCTATTGAGGGAGTGCAGCGTAGGTTTACAAGGTTAATTCCCGGGATGGCGGGACTGTCATATGCTGAGAGAATGGAGCAGCTGGGCTTGTACACTCTGGAGTTTAGAAGGATGAGAGGTTATCTCATTGAAACATATGAGATTGTTAAGGGCTTGGACACGTTAGAGGCAGGTAACATGTTCCCGATGTTGGGGGAGTCCAGGACCAGGGGCCACAGTTTAAGAATAAGGAGTAAGCCATTTAGAACGGAGGCGAGGATACACTTTTTCTCACAGAGAGTGGTGAGTCTGTGGAATTCTCTGCCTCAGAGGGCGGTGGAGGCGGGTTCTCTGGATGCTTTCAAGGGAGAGCTAGATAGGGCTCTTAAAAATAGCGGAGTCAGGGGATATGGGGAGAAGGCAGGAACGGGGTGCTGATTGGGGATGATCAGCCATGATCACATTGAATGGCGGTGCTGTCTCGAAGGGCTGAATGGCCTACTCCTGCACCTATTGTCTCTATTGTCTATTGTACAATGAAAGAAAAGTGAAACTTTGTGCTCAGTTCCACGTGGAATGTTAGTTTTCATGGACCGTGCTGGAAGCTGCTTGTTTACCCGATGGCTTCAGGAACAGAGTGCAAGTGAAATCAGACAGACCTGGGCATGAAACTCCTGCTGATCTCCCTGCATCCTCCCTGGCATTATAAAAGCTGGTATCAAAGCAATGGTTCATTAACGCACAACCCTGCAGCAAGTGAAGAATTGATTTGGCCTGATCCTAGAATCCAATGTTGGTGTAATACTCTTGAGCTGTAATTAAATCTTAATCTCCCAGTGTTACTTGATGATCCAGAAGCTCATTGTCTCTTTATCCAGCAGACAGGACATCTACCCAGCATGAAAGCAGATGCTCTTCGAATAACCCTTCAGGAACAAAGACTCCGGCTTCAAGCAGCTATTCTTTTAGCTGGATGCAGTTCCTGTTTTAATAAATCTTTGCGCGCGCGCACACACATACACAACACAGTCTCACACTCACATACGTAGAGGTACAATTGTGCTGACACAAACAGATATTACACACATATACGCTCGCACACTATTTCACACTTCCACGATCCCAGAATTGTAACGGCAGGGAAAGGGGTCATTTGGCCCCTTGTATCCATGAATAAAACAATCTATTCAGCTCCATTTCCATGCTTTTCCCCCTGATGCCATGCAGGTTATTTAGCCTCAAGTGTATATTAAATTCCTTTGTGTGATGCGCAGAACTAGATGCAATTATCTAATCATGACCTAACCAGTATTTGATACGGTTTCAACATAACCTCCCTTGTGTGGCTCTGTTTATGAAATCCAGAATCCCATATGCCTTACTAACTGTTCTCTCAACGCATTGTGCTACTTGCAAAGATTGTATGCACATATATATCCGTGCCCTTTTGTTCCTGCATAATCTTTAGAACTGCTCCATTTAGCCTTTATAATCTCTGCTTTCTCTTTGTATTAAATTTCATCTCCCACTTGTCGATCCCCTTGTATTCTCTTGTAGTCTAGCACCATCCTTGTCAATAGCTCTCCTTATGATATGGACAGGCCCCTCGATGCAGACCAGCACCCAGTCGGAGTCGTGGATAAATATACACAGTCAGACATACCGAAATGTTCACATTCACAGACACTGAAGCAACAATAACACGCACTCGCACACCCATTTACTGAACACACGTATACATGCAGAGGCGCATAATGGCTTCTTTTATTAGGAAGAGAGAAGTAACACTATACACTTCTGAAGCACCAGCACCTCTGAATGAGCAAGGAGGACATGTGATCAAAGAGGAGAGAGACCGCCACACAGAGAGGGAGAGGGGGGCTTCAGAGAGAACCACTTCCACTGCGTATCACAAAGAATACCCTCAATGAGCGGGCTTGTCACAGAAGCTGCCTTTCATTACACACACTTACTTTTGTGATTAAAGAGATTTTCTATCCATTCCCGCAGGAGACCATGACACCCTCAACTTTGAACCATGTGCCGGGGACTGTAAATCAAAATTCTCTTTCATGTGTTTTTAAAAATAAGTTTCAGGAAAGCAAGAATGATTTTGTCTGATGGCTCAGACTAACAGGTCTTTATTTCTCCCCGAGTCCCATTGTTTTCAGCACTTACAGCTGAAGTGGAGAGAAAGTTTTGACACTAAAAGGGATTGCTGTGTCTCTCAGAATGCTGGCCCTTGTCTTAAGGCCTCACAAAGACAAGCGACAGCCCTTTTCCTAAAAATTGTAGATTTTTTTGGGCACCTTTTTCTCTGCTCTCCTGAAGACTCACCAGGGAATGGAGAGGGAATGTAGCGTGGGACACTGGCCATTCAGCGGCTTCGGGCTTGCTGGACTGGAACAGGAAAGGAGTCATTCACCCCCATCGAGTTCATCACACAGGCACAGGAGGCCATTCAGCCCCTTTGAACCTGCTACGCTGGATAACAAAGACGATATTCAGCACCCAGGGTTGATACACGGGACATCCAGCCTGTCTGTGATTGCGGCAAAGGCAGAATAAAATCAGTCACTGTCTGGTGCTCAGGATCAGAAGAAAGTATTTGACCCCTCTGGCGTGTTACACACAACCAGTCGATAAGCATATGGCCCCTATCCACCAATTACATTGGTATAGTTCTATTCTGATCTGGGTTTATTCTAACATGCCTGACTTGTATCTGTATTTCAGCAACCCTCCTTGTTTCTGCAACACTTTGCTAAAAAATATTTATTAATCTGTTATTAAATGTAATGGATATCAAATATCTATTAATCTGTCTTTTGAAATTACTCAGAAGGATGAGAGGATATCTCATTGAAACATATACAATTGTTAAGGGCTTGGACACAGTGAAGGCAGGAAACATGTTCCCGATGTTGGGGGAGTCCAGAACCAGGGGCCACAGTTTAAGAATGAGGAGTAAACCATTTAGAACGGAGACAGGGAAACACTTTTTCTCACAGAGAGTGGTGAGTCTATGGAATTCTCTGCTCAGAGGGCAGTGGAGGCAGGTTCTCTGGATGCTTTCAAGAGAGAGCTAGATAGGGCTCTTAAAAATAGCGGAGTCAGGGGATATGGGGAGAAGGCAGGAACGGGATACTGATTGGGGATGATCAGCCATGATCACATTGAATGGCGGTGCTGGATCGAAGGGCCGAATGGCCTACTCCTACACCTATTGTCTATTGATTGAATGGCGGAGATGACTAGATGGGCTGAACGGCCTAATTCTGCTCCTATCACTGACGGACTTGTGAACAATGATGGAACTATTGTGGCAGTATAAAGGACTTTGAAATGTATTTCTGTTCTACCATATTTTTCGTTTTGTTTTTTAAAACAGAAAAAATGAAAAGAATATAATCTTCCTACAAGTGCTTTGCCTGCTCTGCATGTTGAAGGGCTATTGTTTTAAGGAAATGCTGCAACATTCTAAAAAGAACAATTCTTGCTGAGGTCAAAAGTAGAGCAGCGATATCCGAGGATGTGATGGCGAGGCTGATTAGTGAAGGAATTGGCACAATCTACTGGCCTTTAAATCTTATAAGCAGGTGCATTGCAATAGAGAGGATGCATAAAGAATGGCTTGAAAAAAGGTTTCATTGTTATGGGGCATTTTATGTCCTTCGACAATAAAACATTTTTTTTTTTGGAGCTCAGTCAAAGCTGTAAAGTAGGAGAGGAAACAAGAACAAGATAGGCGGGGTGCAGGAGTTTGCAATTAGAGTCTAGAGGGATATATATCCACAGCGTTGGTTCACATCCACAATGAGTGAAAATCAGGAATGCAGGTGGATGAGAATTTTAGAAGCAATTTCTTCCCTTCACACACACTGTGTGTTCCCCAATCACCAACTTAATGGGCCCTCGCTTCCCGGTGACTATTGATAAGCAAACACACAAGTCTTAAACTAAGCGTTTTATTATAAGCAGCATAAAATACCTCGACTGGAGGCCGAGCAAGCGAGAGAGAGAGAAAAAAAATCTGCTATCAATAAATAAAGGTGGCGGGTGTCTGGCCAGCAGCGTCTCAACAAATTATTTCACCCGTAGTGCCCCGACCTCAGGAAATAACATTAAATAGGAGGGATCCTGTGTGTGGAGGCCATACCGTCTATAAATACAGTTTTAATCTACATACAATGGAGTCTAGTGATTCTAAGGTCCTCTTTATTTTTAATAATGGCTATTCTTTTCCCCTCTCTCTCCTGCATTCTCTGTCAAGTGTAGCTCCTTCGTGACGAATGGGAAGGATGCGATAATAGCCCCGCTGGTTCCCATACCAACCAGACAGTATTGCGCCGTGCTCTGAATTTTCCTGCTTAAAATGAAACCAGAGGCATCAAGTGCGAGAGGGGCGGCGTTGGAGCTGAAACAGTTTTTTTTAGCTTAGCGGCTCTGGGTGAAATGGAAACTGTCGGTGTTTCAATCGCTTCTGGGGACTGGAACGGAAACATTTAGCAAATCAACAGAAAGATTCTCTCTTGTGTAATAATATTAAATAAAGGATTGCAGACAGTGCAATGCAGATTTTGCTTTCTGACTACAGCGGAGAAGTCTACAACGGCGATGTGGCTGTGTATATCTTCCTGCGTGGAGGATATCATCGCTGGCTGTGTGAATGATTTATTCTGGTATTTTAAAATGAATAAAGCCAGCCTGGGGGGAGGTGGGTCGGTCGGATGTAGTCGGCTCCTATAAAAGATTGCTCGACCCGCCAGCCTGTTACCTGAGGTTTTATTCAAGTCAGTGTGGAATTCCATCAGGGGGAGGTCAGACCCGAATGCCTTCAGTGAGATAGATTGGTGGGTTGTCTCCCAATGTGTATAATTAATCTAACTATGTTCCACAGGCGATTAACCCATTATCCAACAGGAGGAGGGGGAAAAAAAACCCAGCCCGATTTCCGCTTTTTTTCGCCTCCTAATCATTCGCTTGGTTAATGAGAAGAGGAAAGCGAGTGACAGGACTTAACATCAATCATAAATTAAACATCATTAGGCTCACTATTCCCATCATATGGTTATTTGGGGTTAATGGGGTAATTGGTGACACCCCTTCGTCTTGCCATTCCACACCCCTGTCCCACCCCGGACAATAAGACCTCATGATCACCACTTCAAACCAGATTAAAACTCTGGCTACATACAATGATTCAAGGGGACTTTAGTCTTACATGTACATAGGTACAGTGAAAGAGGTTGTTTTGTTGTTGCATAGAGTTCAGAAACAAAAATCTTATTATACATAGGCACAATGATACACACTGGAGTACAAGAGTGCCGGAGTAGTAGTGTTTAAGAAGGAACTGCAGATGCTGGAAAATCGAAGGAAGACAAAAATGCTGGAGAAACTCAACGGGTGCCTATTTCCTTCGCTCCATAGATGCTGCTGCACCCGCTGAGTTTCTCCGGCATTTTTGTCTACCTGCCGGAATAGTAGAATTCACTGATGCAACACACAAGTGTCGCGACATTTTCGGCGCAGTTTTGTGTGATTCAAGTCCAAAGTTGAGGAAAGGAAAACCTTGTATCTTGTTCTATACAGCGCAGGTACAATCTCAAACCCTCAACAGCCTCTCTCTCTCTAATTTGGCTCCTGCGTCTATTGTCTACACCGAGCTGTCAAAGCCCACGGCGCATGTTTCAGCCGACCTTTCACTTTCTGCAACCTTCTGATACTGCCTTAATTAATAAATGGGGGCAGGTGAACGAGGAATGTGAGTCCTCTCCACACCGACACTCACCACCGGCTCGCCCGCCCGGGAGAGATCTGAATGGTGGGCATTCTCAGGTGAAAGATAACGGCACTGCCTTTCCCCACAACCCATCTCCTCTCGAGAGAAAGAGAACAGAATAATTCTCGAGTAGAGGCAGCATCTCTGGAGAGAAGGAATGGGTGACGTTTTGGGGCCGAGACCCTTCTCCCTGTCTGAAGAAGGGTCGAGACCCGAAACGTCGCCCATTCCTTCTCTCCAGGAATGCTGCTTCTGTCCCGCTGAGTTACTCCAGCATCTTGTGTCTAGATTAGATTTTTTTAGATTAGATAGCCTTTATTGTCTATCTTCGGTTTAAACCAACATCTGCAGCAGGTCCTTCCTACACAAAATAATTTGCTCGGTGATTTTACGACTGAATCAAAGATTTTTTTTAACTCCAGTCAATAGGTTGGCAGCGCACACTGACTGTTTATAGCCCTCAGAAGGAGAGCCACAAAGAAAAAAATCTCAAGTCTACCCCCCCCCCCCCAATATTTGTATGAGTGGGGGGTGACGGTGTCGTTATATTTCGTTGATATTTTTATTCTGGAAGTGTTTTTATTTCAAATTTCCATCCACAGATGCTGGTTTGAACTCTGCTAGCTGGAGGGTTTTTTTTCGCTGTGGAGATCAGTATCAATAAGGGCCCGCTTGTTTCTGCTGAGACCCCCCTCTCCCCTCCCCTTTAAAGACAACACTAATTGATGTGTCTGGACCAGTCTAGCCGATCGGTGATTGACCCAAGTAGCAATTATGCTATTCATTTCAGTGCACTTCACCGCTGGGCCAGCCAACCTGTTTGTGCTGCCGCGGCCCAAAGCTACCCACCTTCCTTCCCCATTGATTAAACCTTTCTCAGGCCCACTGTGAGACAGACGTCTTTTCACCAAATTATCCCAAACCTGGTGCTCCCGCTCAGATTCACCGCCCAATCAGTTCCTCGTTTTATGTTCCTCCAGTTCTCTCCACCCTCACCTTGTTAGTAAAACAACCTATGTGGCTGAAACTCTAAACCTGGAAAGAGGCATTTTCTCCCCCCCCCAAATTTCCCGTTAGTTACCTGGTGCTCGGAGCTGCGGCTGGGGTTTTTTAAATATATATATTCTCATTTATTTTTAAAATTGCTTCCTCCCACTCACTTGCGCCACTCACGTGTGCTCTCGTCTCCTCCCCGTCTCCCCCAAGCCATCAGAGTATCCCGGCCTCTGGAATCCTCCCTCTCAACGCCACCTCTCTCTAAAGCACCCACCTACCTGTAAAGCCTGGGGCACCTGTCTCGCTATCTCCTCACGTGGGCGGTATCATTGTTCTGTCTGACTGACTGACTGCCCCCCTGTGTAGCATCAGTTGGACATTTTACCTCGTTAACCCAATGATTAAATGCAGGTTGTAGCGGGATCTCCCGATCCCTCGCTCACGCACCCGCGAGGAGACGGTGCAGCCAGTGATGTTGTGACGAGACAGGAGGAGGTTAATTGAGGAGGGAGGATGTCTGCACAACTTTTTTTTTTTTAATCATCTTACCTGGCGGGGAAAGACATCTCTGTCCTCTGCTCAGTATTATATTTACCCCCCCTCCCACATAACCACCACACCCCCCCCCCCCCCCACACACACACACACACACACACACACACGGGCGGGGGGGGGGGGGGGGGTGAATAAGGCTACCTCACAGGGGTCACCTCAGTGTGGATAATTTACAATCCCTCGCCACAGTCCAACACACAAATGCCGGCGTTACCCTCGCGAAGAACATCAAAACCTCACACACGGAATCAGTTCAAAGTGTCAGTCATTTTATTCGATTTATTAATTTTTTTTGACAATAGAAACAGCGGCTGAGACGTCGCTCAAGACCCCCCACCCCACCCCCACCCCGTCTCATCCGACACTTGACAACATATGTGTACGGAGTGGAAGTTAAACCCGCAAATCTGGACATTGCCTTTTGTTTGAAATTTGTTAAAACACACAATTTTCATCCCAGCTGACGTGTGAGATTGTCATCTGACTGACATTGTTCCATCCAGCCACCCCTCGCCCACACACCTCAACACCAAACCTGGCTCTTCCCAAATGGCCTCCTATTTTGAGATGTCAACGCACGGCACGCAGCTCCCAAGAGCCTAACCCGTGGATTAAGGAGATTCACATCACAAGTTAGGGTCTCAGGGACTGAGAGGAGTGCAGAATGTTTTTTAAATACACACTTAGAGAGATATATATTAAATGGAGTTAAAAAAAAAACCCCAAAACAGTCGGAGTAAGTCGCAAGGAATCTAATCTTCTTCTTCGCCTTAGACCGACACCACCTCTTCATTCCTGCCAATCACACCAAGTCTCACAAAGCCCACATCTTTAACCAGTTCTACTGTTGCAAGAATAAATGAGATTTAAAATCGGTGTCGAGAAATGGTGAGAAACATAAGGAAGGTTAGAAATCGGACATTGTTCCCTCTTGTCGGTGCTTTGGCTGCATCTTAATCAGCCGGGCATTGATTTATGACATTAGATATAAATATATATAATATATTATATATTATTGGGGGGGGGGGGGGGGTCTCTTTAGAGAAGTCCCCCCCCCCCTTCCTATTCTCTCAGCATGTCCAGGGCTGAACGTTCATCCTGTTATGGTGAAATATGGGAGGAAATGAAGAGGAGAGGGGGGAAGAGAGAGAGGAGGTAGAGTCTGCCAAGCAAGTCGAGAGACAGGGGTGATTTACCCAGCCCCGAGCCCATAAATATCAGGTTGAAGAAGCAAATGACAGGCAGAGGAAGACAGCGGTGGGTGGGAAGAGGTGATAAGCAAACATCACTTCACAACTCACCTATTCGTATGGAATTCACACAGTCTGCAACCAGCCCCGGGGAGGAGTGGAGAGGAAATTTAATGATTAAAAAAAAACAAAGCACACCAATCTCAGAACTTGACTGTCGAGAGAGAAAAAAAATAAAAGAAATCCTGATTTTCGTTGCCCCATAGTCCCATCTTTCGACCAAATGGTAAAGCAGGTACAGACAGATCTACGCTCGCACCGAGGATATTCTCTCTCCTATTTCTCGTCCTCTCATTAAACTCCCCCCACTCACCCCCCCTCCCCCTCTCCCTTCCATCGGCTGCCACCTTCTGGGCTGCTCTCTTCGCTATGTATTTTGCGAACCCTGTCACAGGGGCCTCATGCATCAGCTGCCTGCAACAAGCCAAGGCCAAATTAACAACTGCAGTTCTGATGTGTCATTCAGTATGCACAGGGGGAATCTGGCAGACATACTGCCCCCCCCCCCCCCCTCTCTCTCTACCCCCCCCCCCCCCCCCCCCCCTCCCGTACATACCCTGTTCTATCCTTGTGTCATTCTTGGTCATCGGCGGACAGAGGAACAGACACTATCCGTGAACTTTGTGCCGACAGAAACGGCTCCAAAAACAAAATCTCGCGGAGGGAAGCAACACCCTCCCTCCCTCCCTCCCTTTAACAAAAAAAAAAAAAAAAAGCAGTCTCATTTTCTCTCCGGTTTTTATAACGACGCGAATAAGATGATCGATCCTAGACCCAGACGGACTGGAACCACCATGGGAGAGGAAGCGGGAGCCAGACAGCGAAGCAGGGTGACCGATACAGCCAGGGGCCCTTCGCTGGAAATCCCAACTACTGTCCATTCAAACATAACATTAATAAAAAGGAGAAAACCCCACATTGGTAAAACCCTGGCCTCGGAGACGGGTAACTAGAACAAGGTGGCGTATTGTCTGTCTGTCTGTCTGTCTAAAAAACGTCCAGCCTCATGCACTTATTTTCCTCACCTCTCCAGAACACATACACACGCCAGGAACATAATCCTCGCCGCCAGTCTCGTCCAGACCCGACATCACAGGGACTGTCTTTAAACGTAACCATGTAGACATAGCGCTATCGATGCGGCTGGCTCGCTCGGGGGGGGTTTTTTACAGCGCAGAATAGTCTGGAGCTGACTCTAGCGAAGGAGGTTGCCGATGGCCGACACACACCAGGCACTAATCAGTGACATACAGCAGTGTTTGCAGGACCACACTGCCCCCTCTCTCTCCCTCCTGGAAAGTATTTCTCCTTTGTCAAAGACTCTCTCTCCCTCTCTCCCCCCGAGTCAGTCGAAACGCTAACAGCACTGGCGGAAGCAGAAATCAATAGCGCTCTGATTACCGCTCCCTTCCCTCTGCTGCTGCAGACCGGTGGAAGGATGGACAGAGAGGTGGCGAGGTGAGGGGTGGGGAGGGGAGGGAGGGAGGTATCCATTATAACAACCTCAGCTATCCAAACCAGCGCGCTGTAAGCACCAACACGCTGGGTTCACCCCGTCACCCCCACTCTACGGGTTGGGGAGGGAGGGGGGTCATCTCTAACACACTGGTAATACTGCTTTGGGGGGGGGGGGGGGGGGGGGGGGGGGCTGCATGATTATTAGGATAGTAGGAAATACTAATAAGTGGATCTGATTCATCCTGATAGGTTACTGAAACCGATGCAGTCTGCTTCAAACCAATTATTTCAATAAACACAAGAGCAGCATGAAATATAACAATTGGTTAGATGCCGGCTGGCGGGTCCTGTCTGTGGTGGAGCTGGAGCGCAGGGGAAGGAAGGAAGGAAGGAAGGGCCGCGGGGGGAAGGTGGGCTTGGAATTGGATGCTTCAAGTCGGTTCCTTCCTCTTAACGACTTCTCCATGGGGGGGCGGGCGGGTGGGATGGCGAGGCCGCTTCACTCGCAGGCGGCAGCGGTACAGTATAGACCGCTCGCCAATCTACCATCACAATGCAGCTTCCTGTGTTTAACATGTACCGCCTCACCTGTGGGAGAGACAGGTGGGTCTGTGTTTCTGTGTGTGTGCGTCTATGATGTCTGTGGATGTATGCTTGTGTGCTTGCGTGTGCGCGCTTGTATGTGTGTGTGTATGTGTGCTTGTGTGTGTGTGTGTGAATGCATGTGTGTGTGTGTGTGTGTTTATGTGTATGTGTGTGTGCTTGTATATATGTGTGTGTTTGTATGTGTGCTTGTATGTGTGTGTGAGTGAATGTATGTATGTGTGTTTATGTGTATATGTATGTGTGCTTGTATATATGTGTGAATGTGTGTGTATATGTGTGCTTGTATGTGCGCGTGTGAATGTATGTATGTGTGTTTATGTGTATATGTGTGTGTGTATGTGTGCTTGTATGTGTGTGTGAATGTGTGTGTGTGTATGCATCCTTGTTTGTGTGTGAATGTATGTGTGTGTGTGTGTATGCGTGCTTGTATGTGTGTGTGAATGTGTGTGTGTGTGTATGCGTCCTTGTATGTGTGTGTGAATGTGTGTGTGTATGCGTCCTTGTATGTGTGTGTGAATGTATGTGTGTGTGTGTGTGTGTGTGTATGCGTGCTTGTATGTGTGTGTGAATGTGTGTGTGTGAATGTATCTGTGAATGTATGTGTGGAGGGTGGGGAGAGGAGGGATGGGTGGAGGTGAGGGGAGGGGAGGGGAGGTGAGGGGAGCTGAGGGCGTTAGGTGGGTGTTATGAGATGCTGAGTAACTACATCAACAGGCAGGGTCAGGAATCAATGGCTGGGCACAGACAGATATTAAGATTCTGTCTACATTCCTTGGGAAGCGATCTATCAGGTGCGGATGGCAGTATCGTGCCTTGAAATAATGTTATCCTTTGTATGGGGCTGAAACAAAGAGGATGAGAGATCTCTCCGGCATCATCAAAGGAGGAAAAAAATCCCGCTTCCGCAGTCAACGCCTTCACTTTGACAACTTAACTCGTTCGCTGTTGCCTCCCCGCTGGGCTTTGAAATGTCCAGGCCCATTTCTAGCTTGTACATCTTGTCCAAACGCCTGATTCTTGCCCGATTCCCCACATCGTTTCCAAGATCCCAGGGCTGGTTTCTCAGATATTGGCAATCCTCCATTTCCTTGTTCAGATGCCACACGCAAGTGGAGGCTGAACACAATGGAATCTGCACTGGGTGGGATGTTGTACAGGACCAGAGGACATCGGCTCAAGGTGAAGGGGAAAAGATTTAATAGGAATCCCAGGGGTGACATATTTCACACAAAGGGTGGTTGGTGTATGGAACAAGCTGCCAGAGGAGATAGTTGAGGCAGGGACTATCCCATTGTTTAAGAAACAATTAGGCAGGTACATGGAGGAATATGGACCAAGCGCAGGCAGGCGGGACTAGTGTAGCTGGGACATGTTGGTGAGTTAGGCCAAAGGGCCTGTTGCCACACTGTATCACTCTACGACACTATGACCGACCTGAAGGCATTTATCCTGGACTTAATAGACAATGCTAAGAGTTATATTTAGCTCTAACGTCTAAAGGAATCAAGGGATATGGGGAAAAAGCAGGAACGGGATACTGATTTTGGATGATCAGCCAAGATTATATTGAATGGCGGTGCTGGTTCGAAAGGCCCAATGGGCTACTCCTGCACCTATTTTCTATGTTTCTGTGATGCTACTGAGGAATAACCCATGGAACACCACCTTAGATTCCACCAGGGCAAACTGAGGATTTTATATTCAGTTTCAAAATATACAGAAATAAAGCAAAATTAATGATAGTAAAAGTAATGATGAACTCAACTGATTCACTTACATTCTTTATCAAAGGACACTCGCTGCTCCAACAACTCTGTGGCCGTGCTTACAGTCCAACTGTGATCCAACCTCCCAATTGCTTCTGAAAGCAAAATAATGCAGATGCTGGAAACCTGAAATGAAAACAGAATATGCCGGATATACTCAGCAGGTCAGGCAGTGGGTGTAGAGGGAGAAACAGTGTTAGTGGTTCATGTTGACGACTTTCTGACAGGATTGGAAATGTAAAGCAAGTTTTAGACAATAGACAATAGGTGCAGGAGTAGGCCATTCGGCCCTTCGAGCCAGCACCGACCGCCATTCAATGTGATCATGGCTGATCATCCCCAATCAGCACCCCATTCCTGCCTTCTCCCCATATCTCCTAATGCCCCTGTCCCACTTAGGAAACCTGAACGGAAACCTCTGGAGACTTTGCGCCCCACACAAGGTTTCCGTGCGGGTCCCGGAGGTTGCAGGTGGTTGCCGGAGGTTGCAGGTAGTGGAAGCAGGTAGGGAGATGGACAAAAACCTCCGGGAACCGCACGGATACCTTGGGTGGGGCGCAAAGTCTCCAGAGGTTTCCGTTCAGGTTTCCTAAGTGGGACAGGGGCATAACTCCGCTATCTTTAAGAGCCCTATCTAGCTCTCTCTTGAAAGTATCTGGAGAACCGGCCTCCACCACTTTCACAGAGAAAGGAGGAAAGAATGAAGAAAACATGGTTTGAGAATGGCTGGAAGCTCCCATATCTTTTAGTACGTAATAGTCCTTCACCTCTATTCTTACTTCCATTTCTGTGCTTCAAAAATACTTCATTGACTGTAGAGTGCTTTAGCCATGAACAAAGTTATAGAAATGCAAATTCCTTTTCTTATTTAACAGACGGCTGTGAGTGCAATCAACCTTTCACAGTGCTAGACATTTATAAATCTTTCTTGCTTATATTAGCACTGAAATAGCCAATCTTCAACTGGTCTAAACGACATCAGGACCATCAAATGGCCCCAGCATTTCACCATCTCCATCTAGCAAGTGCGGACCAATAAACATTGGACTTGCCTTGACGCTTGCATTCCCCAGATGCTGCTCACAGAACGCCTGCGGGTCCTTCTAAAATGCTGCCTAAAATGACATTATTCCCACCCAGAGTGGAGACCCTGTCAAACATGCATGGTAAGGAGAGGGAGATGGACTTTGAGCATTGGATCTGTCTACAACTATCCTCCATTCAGTACATCCCACAGGAGAAATGACCCTGCTTCCGTTTATAGAATGTCTATACATTCAATATTGCTAGTGTTAGACTCAGGATTAGCACCTCCCTTTTACTTCACAAACAGCACCATTGCCACTCCTGTGGCCCCAGGGGTGATATCCCTTCCCTTGTTTGAGGGGTGTCTTCACTAGACTCAGCCCCTCAAGTAATGGAAGGACCCTGGACTGTGGTCCTCCTCCAGGCAGCCTTGGCGTTGGCTGCACTGAGCGTTGGTGGACCCCACAGCTTGTACCCCTGTGGTCTGGAATTGGCCCATTTGCCCATCATGTTTTGGGCAGACCATCTTTCAACGAATTGATGGTCTTCTAGCCACACTTGATGTTGGTCTTTGAACTTGTGCCGGGGAACAGCCGATAAATGAGAGAGTCTTCTGTTACCCAGCTGCTTGGGACGAACCGTGACAGGGAGCCTTGCATCTCTCGCCAGAGAAGTTGCTATGGTTTCTTATTTAATAAGCTCTGTTTATTCCCTCCTTTAACCAGTCTGTATTCCTGACTCAATGAAACCTTTGCCTTACAATGGACTGTTGTGAGACCAGATGTGGATCTACCCCACCTCCTAATCTTGTGTCTTCACTTGGCACCATGTCAAGGCAAATGATAGCACAAAGGACACTCTCCTTCAACGGAGGAATCCAGAATTTGGGATTTGAAATTTAAACCCAGTTAAATTCAAATTGAGAAAAAAAATGTATTTGTCCAAAGAGTTACAAGAGTGTGGAAAATAAACCAGCTGATGCACAATCTTCGGTCTTTGATATGAAGATACATAGTGACTGTGGTTGGAATGAAATAGCATTGAACGGATATCAACAAAGAATGAGGGTTTGAGGTTAAAAATAACCAACAGCAGCAAAGGCTAACCAAATGTGTACCTCGGTAGCTAACTCCTCCTCACTCTATTCTGATTAATGTCATAAGACCTTGGCTAATTTCTTCACTCTTCCTTGGCCCAGAGGCATCGAGTCCTAAATGTGACCACTATACGCCAGCTGATAGTGTGAAGTTTCATTATTATTTGTGTCAGATTGTAATTCATTTGAATAAAGTGTTCCAAAGCAAAATCTGGTGCTGGGACGTGAAGCAGAAAAGCCAGGGAGGAAACAATTAAAATGAATAGAGAGCAAAAACAAGTTCACACAAGAACTTTGGGCTGCATTTGAATATCAAGAAACTTTATGGTAGATTCAAAAGATTAATATATAAACTAAGGGAGGAGAGAAGAGTTATAAGAGATTTTCTCATGGTGAGGTGTATAATAAAACAAAATATTCAAAGCACATAGAATATCGAACGACAATGTCACAACAATGGAGGAATTGTATTTATATAGAATTTGTCAAATCCATCAGCTGATCCAAATTGCTTTACATAGAATGGATTCATTTAGTTTAGTTGTTTTGGTTTAGAGATACAGCATTGAAACAGGCCCTTCGACCCACCGAGTACACACCGACCAGTGCTCCCCACACATTAATACTATCCTACACACACCAAGGACAATTTGCACTCATGCCAAGCCAATTAACCTACAAACCTGTGTGGGAGGCAACCAAAGAACTCAGAGAAAACCCATGCGGTCACGGGGAGAACGTACAAACTTTGTACAGAGAGCGCCCATAGTCGGGATCGAACCCGGGTCTCCGGCGCTGTAAGGCAGCAACTCTACCGCTGCGCCACCGTGCTGCCCCAGTATTGATATAAAGGAAATTTGATATAAAGGAAATTTGAATGAGAATTTATGCAGAGAGGGCAATTGCAAACACAGGGTTCAGGAAAGGCGAAAGGAACTTTAATGTATTAACACATGAAGAAAGTGCCCAAGAGAGAATATACAGTAATAGCTGCAGAAACAGCAAAAGTGAAAAATGTAAACCATATTGTCAAATTTGACCAGGGGCTGTCAGTAATCAAAGCAGGGAAAGGCTATTTGGGGAGTGTTAGCAGGAGGAAATTCTCATCTGCTGTGATCCACATCTCCAATTGACCTAGAGAGACATGTGTAGCTGAAATCCCTGCCTGTAGGTTATGGGATTAAAACATGATCTTTGCAACATGAGCTATTTTCAGCACTTTCACTTTATATTACAGATTTCCAACATATACAGTATTTTGCCTCAGAATTAGTAAAATTCTTCAATCATTTGTCAAATTACATGATGTTAGGAAGGGTGGGAACTCGAGACCTTTTAATTGGATATACGATGTATCAAATGATATCCCTCTATGCTGTGTATGCTCCATATTATCTATGTTGTGGGAGCCTAAAGATGAGTGCCTGGGATACAAAGAGAGCATGGGAATTATATTCTGAAAACAAAGGGGATTTTCTTAGAAGCATTTGATTGCAAATACCTTTCTTTAACTAAAGATTTGTGTTGATTGAGGGCAAGACTGAGTTATCGATTCCTAGGAAAATACAGGAGGGAAACAGGCCCACCGAGTCCACACTAATCCCATATTTCTATCCTCCCTATATTCCAGGGCTGAGGAGCTGATCATTGCCCATGTTAGTTGTCAGCACTTGCGCAGGAACTGGAGAATTGTTTTAATTACCTTGTCATCTCTCTCCACGTGTCTCGTACTTGGGAGAGCATTAAAACGGCGACTCGCGGAACTGAAGGTGCTGGTTTACCAAAAAAAAAGATATAAAGTGCTGGAGTAACACAGCGGGTCAGGCGGCATCTCTAGAGAACACGAATAGGTAGTGGTTCGGGTCGGGACCCTTCTCGGGAGAGCATATCTGACTGCGCGTAGAGTTTTCTATTCTCCTTCCTTGTTCTACTCTGGGAGAAATTGTTCGGTTAGTCGAGGAATTGTAGATATTCCCAAACAGGAAACCACTGACATAGAGGGCAAAAAAAAAAATAAAGTTGCACAAAATAATTTCAAAGTATGGCCTCCCTACTAATGAAGCACTTGAGAAAATGCAAAATAAAATTTATAAGGATGTCGCCAGAACTAAGAGTGTGTAGACAAAAATGCTGGAGAAACTCAGCGGGTGCGGCAGCATCTATGGAGCGAAGGAAATAGGCAACGTTTCGGGCCGAAACCCTGAAGGAAATAGGCAACGTTTCGGGCCGAAACCCGGAAGGGTTTCGGGCCGAAACGTTGCCTATTTCCTTCGCTCCATAGATGCTGCTGCACCCGCTGAGTTTCTCCAGCACTTTTGTCTACCTTCGATTTTCCAGCATCTGCAGTTCCTTCTTAAACTCTTAAGAACTAAGAGTGTTATAGATATGGGGAAGATTTGGACAAATTTAAGGTTTTATCTTCAGGAAAAAGGCAGAGCCCTGATGTTCTATGAAATTAGGAGAGTGTTGGACAGGGTGGATGTGGCCGTGTTTCTATACATTGGAGATTCCAATCCTAGTCCTTGTCCTAATTCCAATCTATCAGCACTCGATAATCACCAATCAATTCGGTGAATAGGAGAAATTCTTTAGCTGGGAGTGAGGTTGTATTGCCATAATTGTTTAGTCCAGAAAGTGATTGATTCAAAGTAGTTACATGAAGGATAAAAGCATAGTTAGTTATGCCTGAGACACAGCAGAAGGGATTGGGAGAGACCTGTGTGCAACATAGACCAATAGGGCTGGATCTTTTCTATGGAGCATATGATTTTCACAGTTAAACAGCAAGAAAACACTTCTGTGGAAACAAGGAAATGTGATTGCTGGTTTAAAAAAAAGACAAAAAGTACTGGAGTAACTCAACGGGTTAAGCAGCATCTCTGAAGAACATGGACAGGTGATTTTTTGGATCGAGATCCTTCTGTTCCGGGAAAATCTCTGTCCCGGTAACCCAGATAATATTTAAACTAATTGAAGCCGATTATGGTCTGACGTCCACAATACACCAAGATCTCCTGCTGGTCCTACTCGAAAACTAGTCCCATTGATTTTCTCACTTTGATTGAATGAAAACTGAGCTGAGAATGGTGAGAGCAGTCTCCGTTGGTTGCTACCCTGTGCTTTTTAATACAAGTCCATTTCATTTGTTCCTGCTCTCGTCGCGAGTCACACGACTGTACTGTTTCCTCTCATTGATCCTGTGGTAAAGTGGATAATACAGCACACTCCACAAGACCTAATTCACTGATGCCAGTGATTTGAGGCACTCATCACAAACCCAGCACCTCCCTAATTATCCGCAATTGAGTTGTCGAGGACCGGGATAGTCAGTAAGCTATACTGGGCAGACCTACGGGATGGTTCTAAATAAGAGGGAGATGAAGAGCAAAGGATAAGGAGCCAGGATTTACAGTGCAATGTATAGTTATAGCCCTGCCCCACGGTACGAGTTCATTCCAAGAGCTCTCCCGAGTTTAAAAAAAATCTAACTCGTGGTAAGCACGGAGAATGAACGTAGCGGGTACGTCGGAGCTCGGGGACGTCTCTTAGCGGCTCGTAACGCTAACGGCTGGTACTCGGGAAGACTCGCTAACGGCAGGCAAGCACGGGAAGACTCGTGAAGATTTCTCAACACGTTGAAAAATGCCCACGAGAGCCCCGAGTACCGACGAGTGGCCATTACCATAAATCTCCGAGTTCAAATCAGGGCAAACTTGGGAGAGCTCTTGGAATGAACTCGTACCGTGGGACAGGGGTTTTAGTTGTGAACATTGGGTCAGATTAAAATGGTGTTTGACTCTAATTCTTAACTGATCAAGACTCACACAAGGTGAATGGCCACATGGGTGAGGTACTAGAGGGTTATTTACACATGTGCTATCTCTTCTCTTCCCTCAGGGTAGTCACCTCAGATTCATAGTATCATTGCAGCACAAGAGGTCTTTAGTCCATATGTTCCACACCTACCTTTTATACAGCAATCCACTCTGCCCCATCACCTTACTCTATACCTGCATGTTTATTTCCTTCATGTGCCTGTCCAGTTCCCTTTTGGAACCTGTCTCCACTTCCATTGGCCATCTAACATGCCCATTCTTGCAAAATCTTGCATTCCCGAAGCCTATCTGAAAGATGTCTTTTCCGTATCTACGTCGATTTTCACTATGCCAACAAACCCATACAGAAGGCGAGGAGAGGTGGGCTACATCGGCAGAATCCTGCTAGTGTTTGGACATTGTCTAGGCCACATGTTCGAAAAAAGCCCAAAAGACATTGAATTGGCAAAGTACTGGCAATGGCTGTGGTGGTGGGCAGTGGGTCAGCAGATTCAAGTTCCACTTCAAGACCACCTCAAGTTATTATTCTATGAGGGAATACTGAGGAAGGACTGCACTGTCTTTGAGATAAGACATGAAGCCCTTAACTGCCCTATCTAAATGTGAGGGAGGGAAATCCTCTTGTCTGGCTTTGAAGAAGAGCAGAGAGAATATCTCAATACTTATTCTTCAACCACAATTCCTCACGACCTGATGAGATTGCACAAATGGCTGCTGTGTTTCTTGCAGTTCAGCAGCGTTAAACATGAAAGTACTTCAGTGGTTGTAAAATGTCCTGAGGTTATGGAACTTATCGTATAAATTCAATAATGTATTTTTGATTTACATCTATAGCAGAAACAGTTTCCAGGTCTGTACATGAAAAATCCGATCTATACATAAAAGATTATAGGGATTATTTAAAGTCATTATAAATTATTTATCCTAAAACAGGATTCTTTTAAAAGAACTGGAACCAGTTCCCTCACTTCAGTCTGAAGAAGGGTTTCGGCCCGAAACGTTGCCTATTTCCTTCGCTCCATAGATGCTGCCGCACACGCTGAGTTTCTCCAGCACTTTTGTCTCCCTCAGTTCAGTATCTTTTGTATAATTTAATGTCAAGAGTCTAACTAACGCACTAAGCATCAATCATTTTAATTGACACCAATTAACTAGAGGGAGGGGTAGGAGGGCCAGAGGACTTGGGGTTTATGTCCAGTTTGAAATAAAGATCGATTTTAATGCAGAGCTGCAAAATCTACAATAAAAACTTTGGAAAATACAATATGCATAATTGTCACAGTATCTCTTCAAATAATTATCAATCCGTTCAGTTTGAATGAAACGGAATCTCCACTTTCTTTGAACAAATTAAACTAACTGGTACAAAACCACTATCGATACAGACCAGGTGAGCCTCATCTTGATGGATGTAAAAGGACAAATGTCACCCACCTGCTTTGCACTGTTATTTGTTCTCTCCCTTTAGCTCCCTTCGCAAAGTAACAGTAAGAAGCAGTTACATGGATAGGATAGGTTTGGAGGGATATGGACCAAATGCACACAGGTGGGACTAGTGCAGCTGGGACATTGTTGGCCATTGTGGGCAAGTTGGGCCTGTTTCCACACTGTATCACTCTATAACTGTAGCCTTGATCTCATGGGGCTTTCGATTGAAGAATCCAGTGAATCTTGTTCCCATTCTCTGCCCCTATAACACTGTAGCGTTATTCCCCCGACGTGCTTATCCAATTATTTTTTGTTCCATTTCATTGACAGCCATTGGTTAGCTAACATGTCCATTCTGCTGCCATGTATCTTCCCAAAGTTAATCAAGAAACATTCTTCTTTCCCAAATGATTATTTTTTTGAGTCAATAACTACCCCCGCCCCCCTCACCCCGCCCTCTGCCAAAGGGCTCAGAAAGATGGTTCATGAGACACCTACGAGATTTGTGCTATAAATTGTTAGAATTTGTCTAGATCAAGTATTATATGTGTAGCATAAAAAAGGAGCCATTCTACTGAAATGATCTACACTTGTGTTTTGTTCAAACATCGCTTTCCATTGCGTTTATTTTCACCGTCAGCATCACTTTAAAAAGGATGCAGAACTGGTATAGATTTCCAGGAACGTTACAAGTGATGGGACAGTTAAATAATGAGCAGAGGGCTGCAAAGTTAGAACTATTCTCCTTGGAACCTAGAAGATGAAGAGAAGATTTAGTCGAAGATTTCAAAGCGATGGGAGGTTAGACAATGGATAGATGACCTATCAGGTGAATCGATCAATAAGCAAAGGTCATGAAATTAAAACCATTGGAGGGGAGATGAGGTGAAATGGTTTTACTTGGTGAGTAACTAAGAATGTTTTGTTCCAACTGAAAAGTTGGTAGAAGATGACTATGAAAGTCCAAAATGGAGTTGGACAGGAACCTACAATATTACAAAGAAATAGTAGGGATATCAAACAAGGCAAAACAGTTCCATTAGAATATAGAGGATGGGCTGAGTGGCCACCATCTCTACTGATGGTTTCTTAATCACGATACACTTTGTTCCTTTACGTTTTGATATATGCACCAGGCTTCTTTCCAAATATAATAACGCTATTCACTTCAATCTGTTCCTGTGGCAACGAGTTTGACTTTCACTGTGCCTGTCCAATGTGGTGATCACCCCAGTACAGAGCTGAGATGATGGCAATCTCAATTCAACACAGCATCTCATCTTCCAACCGGGGACACTACAGCCCTCAGGACCCACTCAGCTAAAGCTTGGTCTCTATCCTAGCACAGAAGTTCCAGCTGGTCTCCTCGCCATACTTCTTCTCTGCATCTTTAAATACGATTAATTTCTAACACTACCTGATTCTAATGGAAAGTGTTTAAGAAGGAACTGCAGATGCTGGAAAATCGAAAAGGTAGACAAAAATGCTGGGTGCAGCAGCATCTATGGAGCGAAGGAAATAGGCAACGTTTCGGGCCGAAACCCAGAAGGAAATAGGCAACGTTTCAGGCCGAAACGTTGCCTATTTCCTTCGCTCCATAGATGCTGCTGCACCCGCTGAGTTTCTCCAGCTTTTTTGTGTACCTTCGATTTTCCAGCATCTGCAGTTCCTTCTTAAACACCTATGTCTATGAAACTGCCAGGAGAATTTGTAGTCCTGGACCAACGGCAGAGCCTGTGGCAAGTTGCGGCCTGCCTACTCTGGTTCACACTTTGTGCTTCAGTGACATCAGCATTGTCTACATTCAGAAACGCCCCATTGGTTACTTTGGATGAATGTTGGGTATCAACATGTGACCTCACATTGCACTGGCCTCACATTCTCATTCTTGGCCGCACCCCATCTTCCCAAAGTCAATCATAACGAGTTCTCTTCAATATCCAATGAGGTCTTTTCTCACCCCTAATAACTAATAAATATTTTTTCATTAAACTTAATAACCATTTTTACCAACCAGATATTGAAGCAGGAGATAAAGCCTAGAGGGGTAGCAAGAATTGTCTTGGTCGACTGGTGTATGGTTCTAGGCTCCCAATTGCCATCTGCTGGTTTAAAGCAGTAAGTACCTTCTGATCAAGGTAACAATGCAAGACTATCTGGTTCATCTGTCATATTGCCTTTGATGAATGGAAGGATGTGGCATTGGAGTGGTATTGATCCCAGGCCATGGAGACCCTCAGATCAAAGTGCAGTTGACATCCTCCTCTGCTCAGATCCACTGTTGGTCTGCAGACTGATGACCAGTCTGATCAGGCCTCTGGGGCTAAAGTGAATTCTAACAAAAGCAAGAAAATGTTCTTTGGCAACTGGTCTCTCTGATCCTTTATTCTCTTCGCTGTCGGGTCCGATTGCCTGAAAATGCTGGCAGGATGGTTTGCAGACCAAGGACATGCATATCGCATGGAGCCCATTCATCAAGGTGCAACTGGGAATGTGGTTTTGGGAGCACCGCCCCTCTCAATAGTGGGAATGAATCAGATGAATGAGTGTGAGCTGTTCTCAGTGTTGCTCCATGTCCCGCTGCATGTCTGTGCTGCAGTTCTATCAGCTAGAGATGAGAAATGGCTGCTGAGGGAGACACTGGTTACACTTCTCCCTGACTCCCTGGAAATTAATAGGTTCCATTCTAGCTGCATTCCCTCACTCCTCCAAACCATATTGCCACCTTTTCCAGGTCATCTAACCTAGGTGTTGAGGTTCTCCCTGCCCTCATTGTTAAGGAGATTGTGGCCATATAGCAGTAGGTTGTTCCTTTTTGCTGGACCATGCAGTCCCACCTGTCCCTTGCACAACAGCTGGTGCATAAGCACACATGGACTGCCAGTCAATCAGACAGTGTTCTGCGTGGAATATCCTTGAGGGAAAAGGAGATGGTGGATGCTTTGTCATGGTTCCCAAAATAGACCGTCAAAGTCACTTGGCAGAAACTTTCATCAGTAGAAGTTTCAAACAAGGACCATAATATTGCTCAGCTGATATTAAGATGGGCCCTTCCTCTCAGATCCTTCATGCTCAATTGGTCTCAAACACATGCGTGATGGTCATCTATCTCCTTCCCGATGAGGTATTTGTCTAAGAAGATCTGGAAAGGGATTTAGTGGTCTTTGTCAAGATTCATCCCACCCAGCTCCATCACGTGATAGTTTGTGCACTATGTGACTGTTCCTGAGGACACGGACTCAAGTAGGTTCAATTGCTGCAAGAAAGTTAATCAACTTGGTGAATGGTGCATCTTACTGTCTGAAACCTAGTGGTGTTTCAAGGCAGGCAGCTGGCCGCGGCCAAATGTTGCGGAGAAGTCTAGTCCAACGTGACGAGGGACGCACTGAAGTTTGGTACAGTCTTTGCAAAGGCTTCACAATGAAAGGTTTAAGGCTCAGCACTTTTCTGTCATTGCAAACTGAAGAGCTGTGCAAGACCATGTGCAAGAACCTCTCAGACGTGGAATGTAGGTGAAAGAAAAATTAATGTCCCAATGATAAACTGTAAATCTTATAAGGAAATAGAATACGTCTTGTGTTGTGAATGTTTGCATATGAATGTAGAGTATGTTGCAAATTGTATACATTTTGGGGGTAAAAACACAACAAATATTTGCAACCCATATAAATGTTAATCACTGTGTTTAGAGCAGTCCTTTCACATTCAATTCACTAGTAATACGTCAAAGAGGTTCTTACATAGGCTCCTGTCCTTTGGTTTTCAATGATGGAAGTGCTCTAATCCTTAAGCCTATTCTCATGGAGCCATTACAATGGCTTCATCGAGCTTCAGTGTGTCACTCAGTGCATAGTCCCACACCTTGGGCTATACTAGTCTGACATGTTTGGACAGATCTTCCGTGCCTTGGAACATCAGTTTTAGTGGAAACATCCATTTTGCATCGTCAGTAAAGAGGAACCCAGATAAGACTGAGGGAGAAAAACATGAGTCAAAGAAGAACTGCAGATGCCAGATGACAAGCAAGCGCATTTCAAAAGCCTATAGACTGGAAAAGGATAGAGATGCAGAAAAAACATTTACAAATGCAGTTGTAATATGAAGGCATAGATAGTGATTCAATTTTTAGATTCATAATATTATCACCTACACTAATAATCCAGGGATTTCAAGTCTCACTATGACATTTTAAAATTGGATTCCAATTTAAATCCATCTATGATGACAATACCTTCACGACATTGTTGCAAAAACAAACATGTTCACTAATATTGCCCACGGGAAGAAAACCCATCATCCTAACACAGTCAGACCTATGTCTGATTCCCTTCCCACCAACCTTGTTCGTGTTTTTCCTTTTCTTGGGGCCAATGGTGGATAGGACAGGTTTGGAGGGATATGGACCAAAGGCAGGCAACTGGGACTAGTGTAGATGGGACATGTTGGCTGGTGCGGGCAAGTTGGGCTGAAGGGCCCGTTTCCAAACTGTATCACTCGATGAGGGATGGAGAATAAATGGTGTGTAAAATTGAACGTAAAACAGTGTTAAACAGTTCAGTTGTTTCTTTCCTAAAATGTGCGTGAACCCATGTTTTTGTTCTTGGTAAAAGCACACAACACTCCCAGATTAGATCAAGTCCACTTCAAACCTTTAAGATTCGAGGAGGAAACGATTCCAGGTCAAGGCTTAGCAAAGTACTAAACTTGCGTTAAAAATGGTAGTAAGTGAAAATCCTGCAATTTCTTCCCACTTTGTATTCCTCGATTTTGTCCGCTGATCCCAAAACCAAGCTTTAGCTGGAATGCAGATGGAGCAGTGACCAAACTAGTCCAAGTAACCCGATCCTATTTGTGAAATTATTTCTTACTCACTGATTTGTCCTGAATCAAATTTCTTGGCTGGAGATTTGGAACAAAACTGTTCCTATAACTGTAGCATCTTTGGTGAATCAGATCAGAGGAAGACTGTAGGTGGAAAAAAAAAAAAAAAGCATCAGCTTGCAGATGGCCTGGTGCCGCACTAACATCCAGGAAGAACTTCTAACCTGCATCTCGACAACATCTCCATGACCTCAGACATCCCAAAGTGCTTTAAAGCCAGTAAAGTGGTATTAAGTGTTAACTCCCATTATAATGGAGGAGATATAATAGATAAACTATACACAGCAAGCTCCCACTGGCAGCACGCAGAGAATGGCAAAGGGATATTGGTAAAAGGGTATTGATCGGCCCAGACACCGTGCAGAGCTCCCTACTTTACTTCAAAAGAATGCTATGGGATATTTCACATCCTCCAGAGAAGACAGACTGTGCCTCAGCTTAACGTCTGATCTTTAAGCTGGCACTATTGGCAGGGAGCACGCACTCCTTACATGGTGGTATGTCAGTCTGAATCATATCTTCAAACATGTTCGCTGGTGTCCGCAACCTTACAATGTGGAAGTTAACGAGGATATTGAATTAAACAACATGTAGCTCCGAGACTATATGATGCATGGTTCATGGAGAGCAGAGATTTCCACTTTAAATAAACATCTTATGTCCTTAAAAACATTGTTCTGTCTCTGGTGATTTTGAAACAAGGAAAGACTGTTCTACATTAACCTTATATTCTTGGTTTAAAATTAACAAGGGTGCAGAATGTTTCTTTGGGGTGAACTGTCATATTAATATTATTTCAAAATGTCTGTGATTCCCTCCGGCTAATAGCTCTGTTCAGTCATTGTGATGTGGGCCTGTTCTATACTTTCCACTAAGCCCAATGTACAAAAATAAATGGACGGGGCTGTTGATTAATGTGTGACTCTCTGCAAAATGCTAATCTGTTAATTGATCCTTTTAACAGCTCCATTTAGCTCCTCATCACTCACCCAGTGCTCAGACTAAAACACTACATCTAAACATCCAAGGGATTTAAAGGCACAGACTCATCTCATGAACATTTGGGACTTTCACTACTGAGCCAATATATTCACTGATTATTCCTGTCCAACTCTATATTAGGGATCAGATTATTGATCAATGGTGGGTGAAGAACACTCTGGTTAAGTCCAAATGGGATTCCTGGATTTGAGTCAAAGACAGTGTGTTGGTCAATGTCACAAATCCAATGCTGCAGTACTGGGCTGCTACAATATTGGAGGAGCCATATGGAATCGCATGGCATTTCAAAGAGGAGTAGAGGCATTCACACAATGCCAAATATTGATCCTACAAACACCATCCCCAAAATAAGGGGCTGCTTATTTCTATAACCAAACATCCATCACATGTTAGCTACTGCTCAGCCTGAAGAAGGGTTTTGGCCCGAAACGTTGCCTATTTCCTTCGCTCCATAGATGCTGCTGCACCCGCTGAGGTTCTCCAGCTTTTTTGTGTACATGTTAGCTACTGAGTGTTTCAAAGAACCTCTGCCAACCAGCAGTAAAAGGTTTGGATCTGTAAAGAAACTGGCTTGATAGTTGGATTTGACATACGCCACAAGGGGCAACTGAAGTAGGGGCAAGAAGGTTTGAAGGGTTCCACTCTGCCTGGCTGACTGAGTCAGTGTGGGGCACCAGTCACTCACTCACTCACTGTGGCTGACGTTCCCATCTGAAGGAGGACAAAGGGACAATGGGAGATGGGGCAAGAAAGTGGAAAGAAAGTCCCTTGCATTCATCTAACACTTTTCTCAGTCTCATTACACATTTTAAAAGTATGTCTAAAGGGTTATTGCAGAAGTATATTATACATATGTATAGAGATGTAATTATTCTCAGATAATCGATTTTGCAATGCATTATTTTGTTTCAGGGCTTTATCCAGTGTGTCAGGGATAAAAATCCTGCCCTTCTAAAAGGTCAGCTTGAAGAATGTACTCCCTCCAAATAATGCCTAGATTTTTCTGGTCAATCTGTCCGATGCAAGTTGATGCCTAAATCATTCCTCACCTTTAAATTACTCAAGGGCATCTCTGTAAATAAAAAATCATTCCTTCTGCAAATTCACTTTTCTTAAGCAGGTCCGGCGTTTATTTTTCTCTGTGTTCCTTTAGTCACTTGGTCACTGATGCATTCCTGCTCCCTTTACCACATCAGCGATGGCTTTGCCTCAGCTGTCCCTGGGATTTCCCCACGAAAGACCTCAGGGAACGCTCATTCTCCCCTTAAAACCACCGCTTTTCGGCTGATCGTTGGGTCATTTCCCCTGACTCGCTGTGGCTTTTTGCCTGACAGTGTTGCAGCATAAGATGCCTTATTAGACCAAAGCTGCTCCACAAATGAATGAGTGTATTGGGGAAGGAAGATCCATAGAAATGGATGAACACTCCTCTCATCTCATAGCATCCTCGAATGATGGTATCACACTTTTAAAAAACATCCAACCTTTATTTCATTGCTTATAGGATCTTTCTGTGTCCAGATGGCCTGTTATCGTATGAAACAATAATTGCTCCATTTGATAAACATGTAATTAGTTGTGAAGCACTTTGAGATATTCTGAAGGTATGAAGGATCTATACTTTTCTTTTTCTCTTTACCTTTGATCAACACAAACAGAACATAAACTACATATACTGGAAATCTGAAATCGAACAAAAAATGCTGGTACTGTGTAATACAATAATTGCAGCATTATGAAAACCTAAATGACTCAAAAAAAGACTTCCATCAAATGACTCAGAAAAAGCCTTCCTAGGATGCCTTCCATAGATTGTGTGTAGTTTACTATCTGAAATTAGCCTTGTTGCTCATCCAAAGCCCCGCCAACAATCTCAGCAGCACGAGTATTTCACATGGATGGATTATTAGGAGTAGGTATTTCTAGCAGAGACATTGTTAAGCACCAGCCATCTCATGACTTGCAACATACAATTTAACAGATTTCACTAAATGTGGATTTTCTGGTTCAATTTCCAACTGAGCACATTCAATGGATATCACAATGGAGCTGTCTAACATAAGCAGAGAGCTTTTTTAAATTTGTGTCCTTCAGGAAATGTGAAAGAGGACTTCTAAACTCTTTTTATCTTTTCATGCAGTGGAGTTAATTCAGAGTTGAGTCATGATCTCAGTTAATGGCAGAACAAGCTCACCAAGGTCAAATAGTCTGCTCATCTACCAATATCTTTTCATTCTTTCATCTGCCACTTTGGATTCTTGTCCTCCAGGGAACCTTGCTCTCTCAGAACAATCCTGGCACTGTGACCCCTTTCCGAGTTGTTTATCACCTTATAACCATTATTACCAATCTAACCTCCAATCAAACTGATCCAATTAAGTGAAGTCAAATATTATACCATTGTCCTGCTGAGTTGCACCAGCTTTTTGTGTCTATCTTCAGTTTAAACCAGCATCTGCAGTTCCATCTTACACATTGTTCTTTAGTTATTCTGTGCCAATTTAAGCTCATATTCCTTTACATGGAATGGACCTAGTCGTTAATAAACTCTGGACAGGGGTGGAAGATGGACAATTGCAAATTAGCAGCTGGTTATGTGGTCCATAACATCCTCCCCTCTATACTTGACAACGGAGAGGAAAAACATACACTTTGCATAATATGTAGCTGGAAATGGAAGCAAGATTGGGCGCCAACCCTTGCATCTGGTCCACTATCCAACAACACCAGAGCTGATCTTTCAACTCAACATGACTTTCCTGTTCTATTTCCATTTTGTTTCATTTCTGTCAGTGCCCAAAAATTGTATCTTTCATATGCTTGAATATACTCAACGACTGAGCACCTCAGCCTTGAATAGGCGCAATAACTGACAAATGTCTATCAGACTGATGCACCACCCCACCCGTTGCACCATAGTCTTGTACCTCGGTACAATAAACTAAACTAAACTAAACTAGATGGTGGAATTTCAATGGAATTATTGGATAGCAATCAATAGTGCAACTCTAGTGGTTGTTCCCAATTTCCCTTACCAAGAAGGCGGAATCCAATTGAAGGCACTCTGTGAATGTCTCTGATGTAAGTCTCTATAATTCAGCACACATTGAGTTTCAGACCGATTACAAAACGTTTGGTTTCTTGGTCTGCAGGATTACTGGCTTGGACCGCATGAATTGTACAAAGAGCAAAGTAGTTTGCTAATATAATGCAGCTCCGTTTGAAAATGAATCACTGGACAGAGAGACCTGCAGGGAACAAAGGGTTAACACAATCATCTTAAACATTGCCATCTTTCTCAATAAAAAAGATATGATTTTTGAGAAATATGTTTGGGCCCGTTCTCGTTGCAGCGGATACTGAGAGCTACATTGTTGGGCTTCAACCTCAAGGCAGCAGATTAAAAAGCTTACCATTTTCGGAGTTATTTTTCTCTTTGTTTTGACGGTTCCTGCGTTGCTCCCCGCCGTTGTTAAATGCATGCCCCAGGGAAAGCTAGGAGGTTGTACAGTTATCTCCCTTGGTATAATTCTAAACTATACAACCTACTACCTCAGCCTGGGTGCACACAGTCATTGGACCCATCAGCTACTGTATCAGAAGCTTTAAGCAGTTGGGTTGAGGAGAAAGTAGCAGTGAGAGAAGGTCAGGGATAGGTCAGGGTGGTGCGCGATGCGGAAGCAAGGGGAAGATATTGGTCCAATGTCTGGACTTACCCTAAACACCGACACTTTCTAAACGCATGGCTGCGTGACACTCATATACCCTGGGAAAGAGATATATGGAGAAAACCACAGACAGGACATTGTTACATACAATGACCAGCAACACATATGGCTTACTAACACACACACACACACACACACACACACACACACACACACACACACACACACACACACACACACACACACACACACACACACACACACACACACACACACACACACACACAGACACACACACACACACACACACCCTCATCAACGCAGGCAAACCACACGTAACACACACATGTGTCACACTCACCACACATCCCCACATGCATAGACCAGTCTGAAGAAGGCTCCAGCATTTTGCGTCTATCTTTGGTACTCAACAAATCCAGTTCAAATTTTAAGAAAATTAGCCATTGACAAACGTAGCCATTAATGATCAGGAGTCTCCATGTTAATCACCCGTCCCACCTCCTCTGTCGCCCGCCCCACCTGATGGAAACCTCGTACTCCCCGTGATGTTCATTGTGTAGCCAGCTCTCGGTACCTGTTATGGGCAAGGTGTGGCTGCCCCAGTGAATCTGCAAGAGTGGTTTTCACAGTCGTCCCGCTTCTGATTAAACTGCTATCCTAAATCGCCTTCCTCACATGTCCCCGTTCACGGCTAATCCCAGATAGAAACCACATTGCACATTGATTCATTAAACTCGATCAAGGGAATTACAGAGTCATGAACCTTAAGCTCTTTGGGATACTCTTACCGGAGGCACGAGAGAATGACTGGGTGAAATGGTTAAACTTGGCAGGGAGTTGCCAGCTGGGAGGTCCATCCACATCACCACTGACTCATGGATTGGGACTTCCATAATCCTCGCCCCACCCTGCTGCAAAAAGCACATGATTTAAAGTTGGCCCAACTTGCTTCAGATTTGGGGAGGTTTGTCTGGAGCACGAAACCGGTTAGGCAAAATGACCTGTCAACTCTAATGTCGATTTATTTTAATGATCATCATCAAAGATTTGCTGTTGCAACCCATTTCTTCGACACCAACAGCTCCAACATGCTCTCATAGAGCTAATGGTGTACCGCCGCCCTTAACCCCTCGACCCTGCAGGAGAGTTGGGTTACAATATCTCATCTCGATGGCTGGTTGGTTCTTTACCATGTAGACACAGACCTATAGACACGAGCTTGGGAGATATTTGAAACACAAGTTCGGATCTACGGGTTAGTGGCCGCTGGCTCTGCAATCTCCAGTCCTCCTGGCCTCTCCTCATTCTCTTTTCCGACGTCACTCATCTTCTTTCCCTTGTCACTGACACCAACCCTCTGCACCAACCCTAGAGTCTGAAGAAGGGTTTCGGCCCGAAACGTTGCCTATTTCCTTCGCTCCAAAGATGCTGCTGCACCCGCTGAGTTTCTCCAGCGTTTTTGTCTACCAACCCTCTGCCCGTCTTCCTTCTCCCTCTGTTCCCTTTTCTCTAATCCACCTCCCCCCCCTCCCCCCCCCCCCCCCATTCCGTTTCGGCAAAGAAAATACACCTCAGCAACAAATCCCGAGAGCTTAATGTTTAGGTAAACGTACCATAATCTAGCGTTTTCGTTTCACTTAGTGCACAGTTTTAAATTTACACGTCGTTATATCCCTCAGATGAAAGCAGACCAAAAAAGGACAAAATAAATACTTTTGATAGTAAGTATAAAAATACCATTGAACTCAAAACACCAACATTGCAATCTGGCTGCTCTTGTATGTATGTAGGGACGTCTGTTGGCTCCCAGCTTCAATTCCTGGCATAGGGCGTCGATGCCTCAGGAGACGGCGTCTTGCCTTTCAAGGCCAAACCTCTGGAGTTTGTGGTCCTATGGCATAAGTAACAACAAAAAAAATATTGTGAAAAAGGCTTTAATAATAATTGATTGCTTTAACTACCAGGATCAATAACTTGGTATAATTCAGTACGACAATGTTTCGCCATTTCTAAAATGTAAATATAAAAAATATCTAATCCTGTGATCTTCGAGATTGAAAGTTAGATGGCGCGCGTTTGTATGCAGTCAAAATGAAGCTTCTTATTTAAAACTGGTTATAGCTGAGAGATGAAGCCGCAGAATTAAGTGAAAAGTATGTCCTCATCTGAGTGTTATTGGGAGAATTCAGGAGTGTTTGCTTTGTACCAGAGCAGGCTCCTTGGCTGGCAATCCACACTCCTTCTGTCTGCCAAGCCTGGACACAGGCTTTGTCTTGCCGTTTTTTGCTCTCTCGCTTTCTCTCTCTCTCTCTTTCTTCTCTCGCTTCTCTCTCTCACTTTCACTCACTTTCACTCTCTTTCTATCTCTCTCTCTCTCTCTCGCTTCCCCCTCACCCCCGCCTTCATTCTTATTCCCAGAAAGAAAGAACTTGGATTAATTTTACGGGAGGTTTTCAGTTTAAGTCTCGCAAACAGACAAGAGACGCCCACTGAATGCAAAATTCCGGAAGGGATCTGAAATGTCCCGCCCGGACGTGGCTGTGACCGGCGCACCCCGCCAGTCACAGCCACGATGGTGAAGCGGTGCTAGGAAAACACTCCGTTGAATGCAGAGACAATCGCCTCACCTTTATCCTCGCTTACTGCCGCGAGAATGTAACGAATTACAATAATACAATCTATCTCACTTCCACAAATTCCAAAAGCTGGACAACTGGGTGAGAGGAGGGAAGGGAATCAAACAGCCCTTCGCACTCCCATCTCCTCTACTCACCATGCTGCCACCCATCCAACCCATACCCCCCCCCCCTCTCATTTCTTCAGCATACGTCCTGCCCCATTTTAAAGCATTCTGCCAACTGTGACAAGAAGGCCTACCCTGCGACACGGAGAAACACAACCAATGTTGGACGCGGCACCGCCATCGTGCGCTCATACACGCGCGCATGGGCACACACATGCATGTGCGTAATCACACACATATGCAAACATACCCGCACGCAAGCGGGCTCCAATGTGATTCCACATTGCAGAAAAGAGGGAGGAGAGACAGAGACACAAGCATTGGAGGGTGGGTGGGAAGGGGGGAGTAAAGAACCGCTGGAATCCATTCTGTAATCCATAAAGGTCACCCAATAGACTTTTATCCTACGCATGGAATCGGTTTCCCCAGTAATTGAATTCACTGACTTCATAAGCCAGCTGTTTCTTCTTTCTAACTCCAAAGAAAATGGCACTCACAATTATTTTTCCTGCCTGACTGAGGATGTTTGCCACGGCCTTTCGACAAAAAGGCAGAAAAACAAAGAGGAGTAGGAATTATCAAATGTCATTGAGGTTAGAAATGGGCCCCATCCATTCCGGTGCTGCCCCAACCAAGGAGCACAGGCACCAGGCAGTGCCCAGGCTCTGCACGTTCTAACCCAATTCAGTGGCAGAATCAGAGCGAATGGACATCCGGCGGCAGAGAGAGTGAGCAAAAGACTTGCCGCATCACAAAGACTGGGGAATACGCACACACTCTCATGCATGCACACACGCACACACACACACATGCACCCGCACACCCAAACGCACACCCAGGTACTTAGGTACACAATTATATGTAAACTCTTCTCCCCCTCCAGATCTTAAGCTGTAAATAAGAACGAAGGGTTGGATAGAAAGGAGGTGGAGAGCGAGGGAGCGAGGGAGCGCGCAAAGGGCTTATTGTGGATCTTGGCACAATATGTGAAAGCCTAACAATCTGAATTTCAAAATCAGATGGTACCCTGTGAATCTTGAATGCAAAGAGAGGACAAAACTGCTTTGAAATGCAGTTCTGGTGCCAAGTAATTTTAACACGTTCGAGTCAAGAGGCCCAGGTCAGGAAAGCAAAAAAAAGAGAGGGTGATCACAGTCTATCGTGTTAGCATGCTCGCACCGTGCCAAAGCCAAACAATATGAAGTAACTCTAGTTCTGTAAAGATATTAACAGTTGTCCCGATTTGCACCCATTACTTATCCGTTCAAAACGGTAGACTTTCGCCAAGCCTTATAAATTGAGATCCACATTCACAGTGTTCACTGCCGTTTAATAACACAATGGCGACGGACAGTACAAAGGGGAAAATGGTTGAAATCGGAAGCGAAAAACGATTAGAAATAAACCATTTTCCCCCCAAAAAATGACCCGGGCACGCTCTGCGTCCGAGGCACGGTCATCTTTAACTCACCAGGAACATCCAAACATTCCCAATATTTTACGCTGCACAGAGGGGTGAGAAGCTGGGGTCTTTATGGAAGAAAGGCCAAGGATTCATTCGGCGATTGTCCAGTCGTGGCCGATGCAAACAGATTGAAACAAAAAACGCGGCTTCTTTACACCAAAATAAAGAAGTAAATAAAGTGGCTATAGTGAGCCCACACCTTGGAGATAAAAAATAATAAAATTTGTTTTTTTAACGCCAACTGAAACTAACCTTCCAACCCCTCACACCTAAAAGCAACACCCCCCAAAAAGTCGCCTCGCGTCCCAGAACTGTTGTTCTGGTGTCTGGTTTAACTGCGCATCAAGAGGCAACATCTGTTTGTAAAATCGCCAAGACTGAGCCTTTCGATTTTTTTTTGGCATGCGTTTTAGAAGCAGAGAGCCATGACAGGGAGGAGAGACAAGCAGCTCCACAGCACCACAACGCATTTCATAATCCCATTTTTTTTCCCCTCTGTCGTTCAGGTTTAACAAGCGGCCTCTTCCTATGAATTAACAGCTGGATTGGAGGCACAGATTTCCAAACATACCTTCACCCAGTAAGGACAAGGCAGTTCCTGAAGGAGCTCTTTCTCCCCCCTCTCTCTTGCGATGTCAACGACTAATTTTTATTGTATGTGTGTACGCACGAAAGGGGTGGGGGAGTGTTTGGGTGCGTGGGGGGGGGGGGGGGGGGGGGAGGGGTGGGGGGGTTGTGGCACAGTGGAAGACTGATGCTTCTTTGCACAATCTTTTCGGTACCAACTGAGGGGGGGAAAGGGGCTTGTGGGGTGCGGGTTGAGGGCGGATAAAGAGCCGGCACAGAAGGGGTTTGCGAACCGTGGCCAGAAGCGGCTTGAGATCGAGGGGGAACAATGTGCAACGTAGGTAGAAATAGAGGGAGAGAGAGAGAGACAGAGAGAGAGAGAGACAGAGAGAGAGAGACAGAGAGAGACAGAGAGAGAGAGACAGAGAGAGAGAGATAAAAGAGAGAGAGACAGAGAGAGAGACGGGACTGGGAGATTGAAAGCAGCCGAGAGAAAATGGAGAGGTTGTTATAGAGAAGAAAAGGGGAGAGAGCAGGATCGCAAGGGGAAGATAGGGAGAGAGAGAGAGAATGTGAAGAAGGAAGGAGAGGGTAGAAGCAATGAAGAGATAAATGACGAGGAAAGAGGATGCAATAGCAAGAAATAGAGAGAAAAGATGATAAAATGTGAGACAATGAAAGGAAGGGCAAGAGAAAACAAAATAACACACGCGGCGTACATCAGAGACGGCTTCAATTATTAATAAAATACTGGGGAATATTTTTCAATTGATAAAAAAGATACAGCATATAATTAGACATCAAATATTCTGACTCCTAAAATGCCCTCACACAGAACAAATGCGTACAAAATAAGCAGGCATGTTACTATGGAGACTTGTGTAAACTCTTGAGCACAGGCATGAATCTTGGCCTTTCCCCCATATCCCATCTTGCATTCTGCTCACGGATTACTGCGGCAGCATTACACCAATCATGAACATTAATCTCCACCTACAAATGTGCTGACTGGCAAGGAAGCAGCTCGGGATCATTTTTCAAACTGAAAACCTAATTTGCAGCTTTGCACAGGCAGGCAGGCAGGCACACAGTGTACAAGAAAGTAAATCAAAAATAAAGGGCTGTTGAGGCAAAGGGAGGATTCAAATGGAGTACAGTGTGAGTTTGCACCGCCCTGCTCCCTCTCCCCTGCCTTGCCCTCTGGTCCACATCCTGCATCTGCCTGACTTATCACCTGCGCTCGCTCACCTATTCTTCCAACGCCCAAGTCTGGTGCCAGGCGGATGAAACGTCGGGAGGGCCACTGGCTCTCTTGTGAGAGCGGTGAACATTTTAAACAGGCAGGAACAATGAATTGTTCATACCCTTACAGTCTGGTCAGTAGTGTGAAGGCAGCGGCAACAAATGTGAAGGTGACATCAGCCAAGCAAAACCCCAGGCCGTGCGGGATAAGCGAGCTTCAATTAGGATTTTTGTTTTCAAGAGAAGACACATTGACAACTAGCGCTTTCCATTTTGTAGATGCCGTGATTTTGTTTACATTTTCCGTGCATCCTTTGCCGCCGTGGTGCTTCCAACACCAGAAGGCATTAACATGTTCACATAGCCAATTAAACGTTGTCCACATTATTAGTGATGGGGTGAATTGAATATTATGGTTGTGCTAGTGCTAGTGCCAGACATGCCCAGCCTTGAAAATATTGGTACATTCAGAGTCAAATGATACAGGAAAATAATGTCCTTCCTCGTCCTCAACCCACTCCTTCTTCAGTAAACATAGTACGCTCAAAGATCAAGAATAAAGTATTAGCCTTGCAACAATTTGGCCCCCAACTGTGTCTCCCGCACCACATTTAGATTTGCATGTTAGATTAATCTTCATATTATACAAAAATCGCTCCTTTCTCGTTCTGGTACACACAATGCAATCTAATTCTGAGCATCCATCCCGTGATTCTGGCCTCAGATCCGGTATTCTGATCTCTCCGGGCAAAACTGCCT
Source organism: Amblyraja radiata (assembly GCF_010909765.2). Lineage (NCBI taxonomy): Eukaryota > Metazoa > Chordata > Chondrichthyes > Rajiformes > Rajidae > Amblyraja > Amblyraja radiata. The sequence continues at coordinate 2,317,772 of NC_045988.1, forward strand.
GAAATGGGTTAAAAAAAAAAAACATTTTTGAAAAGAGAGAAAAAAAAAAAAAGTTGTCTGGAACCCGAACTCTTGCCTTCTGTGATTTAACAGCAAAGAGCGCAAGACAAGCTGGCTGCATAGCAACCTGAGATTGGCAGGCAGCCAACTCATTTCACTAGCAATTGATTGTGGCACTTAGCCATCAGACCAGGGCCTCAAAGACCAGTACCATCATGCATCTGACATTCACAGCCTGGCTCGGTGCCAAGGATAAATTCTCTATTAAAAGAGAGAGAGAGAGGGAGAGAACAAGCGATGGCGAGCTGCTAAACGCTGATTTAAAATGAAAGATAATACCTGGCTAGGCAGCATCGAGATGTCTGCGCGCTCCCTCTCTACATGACTTTATATCTTTTCCTTTTCACTTGTCAGCCTGCTTCACATGACTTCAGTTTTGTCAGTATGTACCCAGGCAAATAAACCACGAGACTCAGCACTAGACGGCACTCTGCTTTGCACTGTTCCCTAACCTTAGTTAACTCTCCACCCACTTTTCTGGCTCCAGCCCTTTGCAAGCCAGAGGAAGCAGGGTGCTGAGTGCAAATGCCGATCACCTACGGCGCAAAGTGACCTCTGAACTTTCCTCCCCGCTCGTTAAATGGATTTTTAAAAGCTGCATTAGTACTTCCAGTTGATTCTTTGATTGAGGAACCAATACCAATACCTGCTTAAGATCGGATTCTCTCATCAGCGTAGAGTTTCTGATTCCAAATATATATCTCCTGATTAGATGTACAATGAAATCAATCAACGCAGGCATATTTCCACACCTTCTTGCATGTTCTAACAGATGGTCAATGTTGTTAGCAGTACCATTAGACCTTTCATTCATTCACATTTTGTTTTCCCAACATATTTTAAATTTAGTAAATGTATATCCTCTTCTCTAATTATCTTTTCAAAGGGAGCAGCTTTGTTGCGTATAGAGTTATTTGCTGCACTAACAATGTTTCTTCACAAACACAGTTGTAATCTATCGCCATGTCCTTGCACTATCATCAGAGGCAACTCCTCTTTTTCCAAAACCCAAAGTCACTCTCCCATTATTAGTGTCCCTTCGAATAAAAAAGGAAAAAAAGGCAGCAGAACTTGCAATTATATGTTGGTGTGAGTGCCAGCCTGACTAGGAATCACAGTGAGAGTGATCCCAGTGTGAGTGTGAGGTCAGTGTGACGGTGTGCTTGTCTGAGTGTAAAAGTAAGTGTGACTTATGTCAGAGTGAGCCCAGTGTGGGTGAGCTGAGTGTGCGAGTGATCACGAGGCGGTGAGTGTGAGTCGTGTGTGTGGCAGTCTGGGATGAGTGAGAGCAAGCTGATTGTGAGAATAACTCTGACATGGGTGTGAGCTGAGTGCGTGTGATTCAGTGTTTGCTTGTGTGTGTGTGTGCGAACCTAAAATACAGGCTAAACGATATGTCAATGGATGCACTTAATATGGATCGCCAGAAAGCATTTGATAATAATAGTGTCAGTTTAAAAAAAATCCTGGAAATGCTAGAAAATGAGTGAATTGATGTGTTAATGTAAACGGCGAGGAGGACACACATTTAACGGAGACGAGGAAACACTTTTTCTCACAGAGAGTGGTGAGTCTGTGGAATTCTCTGCCTCAGAGGGCGGTGGAGGGAGGTTCTCTGGATGCTTTCAAGAGAGAGCTGGATAGGGCTCTAAAAAATAGCGGAGTCAGGGGATATGGGGAGAAGGCAGGAACGGGGTACTGATTGGGGATGATCAGCCATGATCACATTGAATGGCGGTGCTGGCTCGAAGGGCCGAATGGCCTACTCCTGCACCTATTGTCTATTGTTAAGTGGCTGTAGGAAGAGAATAGGCCGTGGCTCTGGCTACTTGCAAAGGTCAGCTTTGGGACAACTTCTCAATATAATGAATAAAGGACAACAAATATATATTAATTGCTTGTGTACTGACAAAACTGAATCAAATAGCTTGCATTTCCATTTGGAATAAGACAAGGACCATTCTAAATGGTGGAAAGTTAGAACCCATGGAGGGTCTCACCAGTAACAGCAGAACATGTTGAGGAAGACTGAATTATTCCATCTCGCTGTCGGTAGTAGTCAGTCTACAGTTATATGAAGATTGGGCACTACACCTTAAGTAGGACACAAAGTCCTTGAAGATGTTACCCAGGATCCATGGGCTAAATTACAAGCAGAAATTACAGAAGCTAAATTGTTTTCCCTCGAATTTAGTAAACCAAGGCATCATTTGATTCAAATTTTCAATATCTTAATGACAAAAGGTGGGGTAGATGGAAATAAACTATTTCCACTAGTTGCTGTGGCTGGGACCAAGGAGATTAAAATAAATTAGAGCCACACTTTACAGTAGTGATGTTTAAAAATACTTCAATATACGAAGGAGGGGGCAGAGAATTGGAACTTTCTTCTGCAAATAGCAAATGATACAAGCTCATTGGTATGCAAAAGCCCCATGGATCCACTTTGAAGAAAGGTCAGAAGAGGGGATGGATTCTTCTTGGTATCCCCGGCACAAATATTGGTCCCTCAAAACAATCGTTGTTAGTTTTCTGTGCATGAGAGCTGGCTACTGCAACTAGATGACTGAGGTCAGCAGGAGGTATGGGAACTGCACAAACTCTATTTTTCCCTCCGAGTCACTTACCACCCAGACCTAGACAGATACTGCCTAACATCACTGGGTCACAATTCTGAGACTTCCTACCTGCCAGCACAGTGAGATGACTTTCGCCACAAGGGCCACGGTAGCTTAGGAATAAGAACCACAACCTTCCCATTGCTAAGCACTACATCTCATGTTGGCGGTGGGCTCCGATGCATAAAACCATAGGTCATTAGGAATCATCAACTAACGTAGGGTGCTGGAATAAATGTAACATTGATGAATAGGTAGGTCTGGCTTTCATTCCACAACTATAGATTTCTGTGAGTACAAAAAAAGCTCCATGTGGGATGATATATTGAGGGACTATTGTATTGCTGGGATTCCTGGGGTAAAAATCACATACATTTAAACGTGTGGGAAGGAACTGCAGATGCTGGTTCAAACTGAAGAAGGACACAAAAAGCTGGAGTAGCTCAGCGGGACAGGCAGCATCTCGAGAGAGAAAGGTATGGGTGAATGTATCGGGTGGAGACCCTTCTTCAGACTCATTTAAATGTTCAGCACAGTAGCAAATGGAGTTAGATTATGGCCACATTTATACCCACTGCAATTTAACTCCCCTCCCCTCTATTCGATAGGTGTATGGAAAAAACCACATGGGACTATCTTGAAGACAGGACAGAGGGAGTGATAGATTCTGCTTGGTTTCCCTGGAACAATATTGTTCCCTCAAGACAATGTTATTCCATCATTGTCATTTTGTTATCCGTGGGTTTTGGCCATGCATTTTTATCAGTGAGTGTACATCTAAGTACTTAATTGACTGAAGATTACCTTGATGTGATCTGACATTGTCAAAAGTGTTACATAAACATAAACTGTGCTATTATTAAAAAAGGATAGCAATTATGACTGTGGCCCAGTACAAAATTGGTTCATTTTAGTATACATTGTGATATGACAGTCCCTCATGGGAGGGTGATCCAGAAGATTAAGATAGACAATAGACAATAGGTGCAGGAGTAGGCCATTTGGCCCTTCGAGCCAGCACCGCCATTCAATGTGATCATGGCTGATCATCGCCAATCAGTACCCCGTTCCTGCCTTCTCCCAATATCCCCTGACTCCGCTATTTTTAAGAGCCCTATCTAGCTCTCTCTTGAAAGCATCCAGAGAACCTGCCTCCACCGCCCTCTGAGGCAGAGAATTCCACAGACGCACAACTCTGTGTGAGAAAAATGTTTCCTCGTCTCCGTTCTAAATGGCAATGGCCATCCTAAGATGTTTAGGATGCACATTGAGCTGGTAGTTTAGTTTCACAATTGGCTTGTACATTGAAGACAGAGGATTGTGGTGAAAGGGTGTTACTGTGGTTGGAGGTTTGTGACCAGTGGAAGCAGATACGATAGTGATGTTTTAGGGGGCCGGCACTTGAATATGCAGGGAATGAAGGGGTATAGATCACAAGCAGGCAGAATGTATTAGTTTAATTTGGCATTGTGTTTGGCACAGATATCATAGCTGTTTCCAGTGTGTACTGTTTTATATTCCATGTCTGACTTGCTTAATTGTTAGTTTAAGCCTTAAACATCCAACGTGGATCCTTCTTCAGGCATTTAAAAGAATGAAATGAAGATTCACACTTCTACAGGTTAATGCACTGTTACGGCACTGGGAATGTTAAACCTTGTGCTTAGTGCTGAAGTTTCTATAGTGTGACTTGAATCCCAAACCTTCTCAACTTGAAGAGGAAGAATGGCCCACAATGACACAATGATGGTTTCATTAATGGATCGGAGGAGAGCTATGGTGAGGTGTGGAGATGGCAGCATCGAATATCTCTGATCTTCATGGCCTCCGGAATCCTTTCCGGCTCCATTCACCAGAGTGGGACTCCATCAAAAAGATTGAACAATACCGCAAACTGTACTCATGAGGCAATGATTAAAAGCAGTTGCAGAATCCAAAAGCTGGATTAGTGCCCTCCCAGGATCCATCTGGTCTGGTTTAATGCACTGGAAAAGCCTTCCAGAACCTCCCTAATGTGCTATATTGGGTTGTGACAATGTTTCTGGACATGAAGAGCAATAGACAATAGACAATAGGTGCAGGAGTAGGCCATTCGGCCCTTCGAGTCAGCACCGCCATTCAATGTGATCATGGCTGATCATCCCCAATCAGTACCCCGTTCCTGCCTTCTCCTCATATTCTGTCTCCGCTGTTTTTAAAAGCCCTATCTAGCTCTCTCTTGAAAGCAACCAGAGAACCGACCTCCACCGCCTCTGAGGCAGAGTATTCCACAGACTCACCGCTCTGTGAGAAAAAGTGTTTCCTCGTCTCCGTTCTAAATGGCTTAATCCTTATTCTTAAATGTGTACAGATCGAATTATGGGGTGCAGAGAATGAGATTTTCAATGATGTTCCTCCATCTCAAATATCTGTGTAAGCAGTGAAGGAGCTGAACAAGGCTGGAGCTCATTGTGCCCTCGTTGCTAGGTTGCTAGGCTGTGCTCAAAACACAACCAGAAAGATTGTCATCCAGAAATGATTGTAATATGCCCTAGTTTGAGATCCAGTACCTCATCTCAGACCCCTCGGCTGAGTCATAGAGTCCTACAGTGTGGAAACAGGCCCTTCGGCCCAACTTGCCCACACCACCAGTCATTGTAAATTGGACAAGAATCTGCCCTTCATTCATGACCGTACCATGGCCACTGAGGCCTGTGGATGTCGGCCCAAAGTAAGGTAATTCTCCTATATCTTTCATTTGGAATCAATGCCCAATAAAAGGTTGTGGATGATCCACGCACATTTGCCAATTCTAAAACTGTGTCAGCTCTTTCTTGTCTAATTTAGTCCAACAATTTCTAAGAGCTTGGCAGGTTAACTCTGCAAAGTCTCCTCATAGACATAGAATTTGATGGTGCCATTCTTGACACACACGTCTCCATGACAACCTGTGCACATGGTAGACCCTCATTACTTAGCTGGAGCCCATTCAATCCATCGAGCCTCGCCCAGCACTGTGAAAAAGCTGCCTCAACATCTCTGTCTTTCACCTCATTTAAGCTACCTTCGGGGCTAAGCTTTTCCCCTTCCATCCTAATCTCCTCTCAAATGGTGTACAGGTCAAACTATTGCTGAAATACACCCCAATTAAGTTATTTGGTATGTTTGTAATATGCCCTAGTTTGGAGAACAGGGGAGAGAAAAGACTTTGCCTTCCATCACAGTGAACCCACAGTGAACCCACTGTGATTGAAGGCAAAGTCTTTTCTCTCCCCTGTTCTCCAAACTAGGGCACATTACAAACATACCAAATAACTTAATAACACTTTTTCTCACAGAGCGGTGAGTCTGTGGAATACTCTGCCTCAGAGGCGGTGGAGGTCGGTTCTCTGGATGCTTGTGTGAATTAAATTGTGTGTATGTCTGCAGGAAATTGTCTTTGTTTGTATGGCTGTGGAAACGGAATTTCGTTTGAGCCTCACTGATGGTATTCAATAATGGTATTGTATTGTATTGTATTGTATTGTATTGCATTGTATTGTATTGTATTGTATTGTAAAGGACATTTTATAATGCAATCTACATTTGCTTTATTTCTTCCTAAAATGTAACTTTTCATCTTAAGATAAGCAGAAAGAAATTTGGAAAATTACAAATTTTAAATGACGACCATTCCTACTTTCACCCATTGGTTTCTGGTAGGAGAGAGAACATATCTACTTCACGAGCTAACTCGTGCTATTGTCACAGACCCTCATGAGAGAGTGGCGATTCTCCTGGAGTTCTCATTACCTGCAAAACAAACAGTGCATTTGGGAGAGGAGGAAACAATGAAAGCGCTGTCATTAACGATGACTCCCAGTACCTGTTTGCTGTCCCCCTCCTTAACCCAGATGGAGTAATCATGCATACGGGCCTATAGTATCCATGGCCAAATGGAAGGGTCAGGTTGCGATGAGATTCTTCACACCATCAACACTCCAGCCTAAGTCAGGAAGCTCAGCAGGTCAACATATGATCCTATCTGACACTTCACCACGTTGATGAAGAGATTTGGAGGGAAGCCCAGTTCATAATTTAGGTGTAGTGTTATGCCTTGACTTTTCATACTATACCCATGGTGTAAAAGATGCCACACCACAAAGTCTCCAAGAGTTCTACTTTGCATTTACCCCTCAAGCAAGATTACCTGCTCCATTATTCCACCACTTATTGTGGAGTCTTGCTTTGTGCAAACAGACAATCACATTCCCTACGATACACTATTGACCATACTTCAAACGTGCGTCATTGCCTGTTAAATACTTCGACACATTCTAAAGCTATGGAAGTGCTCGGTTTCCCATTTGATACCCGCTTGCTTCATTGTGAGACAGATACCATGCGAAACACCAATGAATCACTTGCAGGAACTTTAATTTCCTGGTGATAAATGATCAATTACTAAATCCACAGGAGTTAGGATGTTCAGCACGGACAAATGGAGACATTATTCTGTGTTTCTTTTGTCTCACCCTGACCTGTACCATCTTCCAAAATCCCAGAAGAAAAAGAGCAGGAAACCATCATCTTCATTTTTCATGTTAATTCATTTGACTGTGCAAATCAACATGTCAAGAGAGAGTTAGATAGGGCTTTTAAAAATAGCGAAGTCAGGGGTTGTGGGGAGAAGGCAGGAACGGGGTACTGATTGGGGATGATCAGCCATGATCACATTGAATGGTGGTGCTGGCTCGAAGGGCCAAATGGCCTCCTCCTGCACATATGTCGATTGTCTAAATCATAAGTATTGGGAAAGTCCACCACAAAACACACATAGATAGCCTTGGTAATTCAGGGACGCTTTCATTACAGTGCTGCATTAACCAGCAGGATGTCATTTGTGGGCAGCACAGTGGTAAAGCTGCTGCCACCCAGTGACAGAGACAGGGTTCGATTCTGACCTCGGGTACTACCTGTATGGAGGTTACACGTTCCCCCCTGTGACCAGGTGGGTTTTCTCCGGGTGCTCTGGTTTCGTCCTACATCCCAAAGAGGTGCGTGTTTGTAGGTCAATTGTCCTCTGTAAAATGGCCCCTACTGTGTGGGGAAGTGGGATAACACAGAGCTGGTTAGATCGGGTGATCGATGGTCAGCGGGACTTGGTGGACTGAAGAGCCTGTTTCCATGCTGAATCTCTAAACTAAATTAAACTCAACAGACAGAAATTGAAATCAGCATCCATAAATGGGCTGAATGATAATGGTCTGAAGATGGGGCTCGACCCGAAACGTCAGTCTGTAGAAGGGTCTTGACCCGAAACGTTGCCCATTCCTTCTACCCAGAGATGCTGCCTGTCCCGCTGAGCCACTCCAGCATTTTGTGTCTATCTTGAAAGATAAAGGTAATGGTAATGGAATAATGCAACAAAGGATGGAATTCCATTCAATTTCTTTTTGCTGTTTAAAGGATTTTCTAACAGGGAGCAAAATGGCTTCTCCAGTAAAGGAGAGGCCATTTTCAGGCATGGTCAATGAACGAATGCTCTGTGCTGATCCACACACCTTGAGATTATCAGGAATTTGGGAATTTAGACATTAATTTCAGTATCACTAAACCAAAGGGCATAATAAAAAATACCCAAACTCCCGTTCATGACCGCTATTGAGTAACCTGGAAATATTATTGATCTTTTGTCCTCTGCCACAGGTTGCTGATGTTCACTGCCCAGTTCGCATGGAATGAGGGCGAGATGCCACATATCAAGAGAAACCAGAACGCTTTGAAATAACAACACACATCAGCCTGAAGAAGGGTATCGACCTGAAACGTCACCTATTCCTTCGCTCCATCGATGCTGCCTCACCCGCTGAGTTTCTCCAGCATTTTTGTCTACCTTCGATTTTTCCAGCATCTGCAGTTCTTTCTTAAACACACGTTTTTACGAGACTTTAACCGGGTAAAAACTCACCAAGGCACTCCACAGCAACCGAAGCAGACAAAATTTTACACCGAATTACATAGGGCAGATGATCAAAAGTTTGATCAAAGGGCCCGGGTTTAAGGAGTGTCTCGGAGCGGCAGGGAAACAGAAAAGTTTAAGAAGGGATTTTCAGAGCACAGGGTGTCAGCAGCTGCAGGCACGACAGGGGAAGAGATAAACTGAAAGATAGAAAGGAAAGCAGAGTTTACCCAATGTGAAGGTTAACTCCCCCTTGCCCCCAACCCCCCATCACCCAAGCCTATTCTTTAATGTCCGCAAAAATTGAAGGGAATACAAAGCTGACACCAACAGTCTGTTACCAAGAGCAGCCGGAATCGTGGCACCTTCAGGATTAGTGACTGCATTCACGGTTACACAAAGCTAATGTAAAAATTGCATGGTATATGGATTGGTGTCTGGGGGAAATTCTCCATGAATTCCAATCTCGGAAGATAGAGATCAAAGTGGGAAAGCATTCACCACACTATCCTTCTGAAACAATAGGCTAGTTATCTTCTCGATTTTCTTACTTCCCACACTGCTGGTAGGGCAGGAGGGTTTTAGTTCTTTACAGTATTTCTCTTCAGATCATGTACACCCCCCCCACCCCCACTAACTCTTCCTCCCTACATTTACTGCACACACTCTTGCCTATTCAGTCCCGACCACCAGAATGTGTGGTTGTTGTTAGATCACAGAAACTTTCCCTTTCCCTCCCACTCATTCAGATGCTTCATTTCAAGAACACTGCACTACTTGCACTCTTCCACACAGTCCAATATTCTCCTTGTCTCGAGTAGGAAGGAACTGCGGATGCTGGTTTACACCGAAGATGGACACAAAATGCTCAAGTAACTCAGCGGGACAGGCAGAATCTCTGGAGAGAAGGAATGGGTGGTGCTTCAGGGTCAAGACCCTTCCTCAGATGGTCTTCACAGGTTATAGGTGCCAAGGCATTATTATTGTGAAGAACTTTGGGCTTCGGTCTAAGGTAAAAAGTGTGGCCATTATGTCTGTAGTACAAAACCTGTTTAACCTGAGAGGGGTGAATTGTGTTAAAGCTGTACTCCAGAGGGCCATGGATGCTTGGTCATTGAGTAGATTCAAGACAAGGAACAATAATTTTTTGGACACCATGCGAATTAAGTGGGAATGTGAAGAGAATCGAAGATAAGCCAAAATCATATTGAATATTAGAAAGGCATGAGGGGCCTTCCCCTGCTTCTATTCTTTTTCGTTCTAAATAGCAAAGAGTTTTTCCTCATGTTCTAATCAATATGTATTCTCCAACCAACATCATAAAAAATAGTTAATTGATAATTACTCCATTTATGTTTCTGGGAGCTTGCTGCAAATTGTCTGCTTCGTTTCCTCTTTTACAACAATAAATCTAATGCAAAATGTACTTTGTGGGTTATAAAGGCCTTACAACATTCTGACTTTACAAAACATAAGCTTTGAAGTCTCTCCAGCGTCTCTTTGTTGTATATAATCTACCCACTGATGCTGGGTTTGGGTTTTGCTAGGGTTTTCCTCATGACTCTAGACCGTACAGACAAGTCCCCGGGATGACCTGGACACTATTTCAAAGAATCTGTGTTGGTGCAAAAAATTGTCCTGTGGTATGGTATTTATCCAGTGGTTTAATTCAGGTTAGTTTCGGGGATATAGCATGGAAATGGGCCCTTCAACGCACTGAATCCACCGGGACCATCGACCACCCATTCACCTTAGTTCATTAATATTCCCCATATTTACAAGATTATTAGATGATTTTATTCTCCCCTCTGTGCTACATCTTTCTGGGAAGAAAGGATGAATGAGGTGAGAATGGTAAACAGCAGATTGGGACAGATGAATGGATTGGGATAGAAAACTTGGGAAAGAAGAATCATATTATCAGTGAAGATAGCAATGATGGAGGTGATTTGGTGCGTTGTATCTGTGGGGTAGCACTTTGAACGAACAATTCAATAAGTACCTCAGCCCTTGCTCTCTGTGTTGACACTGATCCCACTTCCACTAGCCTTACAATAAACCCGTCTCCTTGGGCTCTTTCACCAATAAATTAAATCTGCATTTTCTGATCAGCAACCAGAAGGTAGAGCGATGAGATGGCACTGACTGGGATTGGTTTTAAGAAGAAATTACAGAAGAAATTAATGGCACAGAGAAAGATGGAAAAAATGTTGAAGCAGGAAGGGTTGAGCAAGAACAGAAAGGGAAAAGCAAAAGCATGAGTCACATGAAATATATGATTAATCATTTGGTCATCAGGCCCAAAATATTGAAAAATAAATTTTTACTCAATGAAGAATGGTTTCTACGGTCAGCTTATTTCACAACAATTATGAAAAAACAATTGCAGTCAATTTGAAGTTCAATTATCTTTGAACATTTCACTCAATGTTTTGCTTTAATTGTATTCCCTAGAATTTGTGCAAATTCTCCTGGTGTTGGGTTTCAGCTTAGAACAATCTGCTGTGTGTTCTCCTCCAAAGCCACAAGATTACAGGCTCACTCATCAATGGTGGCTTTTTCCCCAACGTCGGTGAAAGGTCAGCAGTGGCTAATTGTGTGGAAAACGAGTCAACCTTACTCGAGCAAATGAAATCTTCCAATACCTTTGCTCTATTTGTCTTTCTGAAGCTAAGATTTGATGATTTCCCTCTCTTCCTCCATTGCTTTATTACATCAGATCTTTAAATATCCATAGTTAGGTCCCATTGTGTTCAATTGTGGGCACTACATGTCTGGACGGGTGCAAGGGGTTAGAGAAGGCATCTGTAAAGGTTAAGGGGGAATTCTGGGGTGATGGGTTTCAGAAACACAGAGAGGCTGATGATGGAGGAATTATTCTCAAAGTGATACAGCGTGAAAACAGGCCCTTCAGCCCAACTTGCCCACACCGGCCAACCTGTCCCATCTACACTTGTCCCGTCCCACCTGCCTGCAATTGGTCCATATCCCACTAAATCTCTCCTATTTAATATACTTGTCTAAACCTTTCTTAAACACAGTGATAGTAGCTGCCTCGACTAACTCCTCCAGCAGTTTGTTCCATACACTAACCTCCCTTTGTGTTAAAAAGTTGGCCCTCAGGATCCTATTAAATCTTCCCCCCCCCCTCTCACCTTAAACCTATGTCCTCCTATTCTCGATTCCCCCCCACTCTGGTAAAAGACTCAGCGCATTTACCTTATCTATTCCTCTCATTATCATGTACACCTCTACAATATCACCCCTCATCCTTCTGCGCTCCAAGGAATAAAGTCCTAGCTTGCTCAACCTCTCTCTAAAATTCTCCTAAGAAAAGTTGATAGGAGATCAAAGTTATGAAGGGTTTTGACAAAATAAACCTGTTTGCAACAACAGAAAAGTAAGTAGTCACAAACATAGAGTTAATGTAACCAGTACAAGTATATACAACCAGCATAGGTAGAGTTTGCTAAGTTGATTCCCACGCTGGATGGTTCAAGATCTTCTCTATTGAATTTGAACCCTTGTGCAGGTCAATGCATGAGCACCAGACGTGTTTTAGTCTTTTGCCTGTACTTAATGTTTAGAGTCATGGAATCTTGAGTGGTGAAATGTTAAAAATTCATGGCACAGAGGGATATTTGTATCCACATTGGCTACAAAAGGGCTATTGAGACTGATGCGCTTTCCAGTTCTCAGTCCAAAACCTTGTAGGTTATGGGGTTATGGCCTGGAAACCTCTATAACCTACAAGGTATGGCACAGCATTTCGTGGTCACAGTCTAAAAAGACACTGGTGGAGAAAGTCACTGGCTCGAGGGGCATTTGCAAGTGAGAAGGAATTGTCGCCTCAAATCCATTGGCCGGAACACGATGCCAGAACACCATCGGCTGCTCAATCAGGAGCAGACCGCAGGGCCCAAAGGAAACGCAAACTCCAGCCTGAACACCCATTATTGGAACTCAAACACAATCTGCATGCTTTAATTTACTAATTACAGACTTGTTAATTCAGTTTGGAAAAAACCCAGCTGAAATACAAAAGCTCCAAAAATGTTGAGTTTGATAAGCTGAGCTTGTTGGTTTGAAGAGCAACCCTGACCTCCCATTTCCTTACCTACAAACGCCACAGGGCACAGCGGTTTGGTTGCAAGGGATTCATGTTGCAAGATGACTAATGCATTCAAATCATTTTTCCTGAAGCTCCAGCCAGTTTTTAAAGAATTTATTTCTTTAGCTTTTTTTTCTATTGCCTCAGCCTGTTTAATTGGAGTAAAATCTCTGCTGCCAACCAGCCATTAAACAGTCTCTTCACTCACCAGCCATCGGAACAATAAGCTGAATGAGCTGTTACATTAACTGCAGCACAATCAATGCGGAAACCTCTGGGATTTGAATCCCCAGTCCCTCTTGCACCAAGAAGAGAAATAGCTGTTCCATCACAACTTAGAAAATGAACGATAGAGTAATATGAAGAAGAGTTACTCCTAAGAAATTTGACCAATTTGATCAAGTGGCTCTATCCTACGAATGAAACTGAAAAATAATTGCATGCATAGCTTCCTCTGGTTAAACCAGATTTCATCTGTGGATCAAACCAATTTTTTTCCAGTGTTATTCAATGCAACACCAGGAAGCAGATCAATAAAGCATTATCGGACTTGGATCATTTTCTAACCAAATAGTTTACGGAAAGAATTCAAATTTATACTACTTCCCCGACTCTGGCACTCTGAAGTGTTTTACAACCAATAAAATACCATTGTAGTATTGTCACGGTTAAATGGCAAACAATGCCCGTTCTGTGTGCAGCAAACTCCTGTAAGCAGCAACTTCATAATTGTATTAATATTCACTGAGAGATGAATATTGGCCGGGACACCAGGAAGATCTTCCCTGCGCTCTTCAAAATAGGGCCATACAACGTGTACATAAGCTTGAGAAGGTTTAATGCTTCATATACAATGCACCATCTCTGACAGCGTAGTACTTCTTCGGTATTGCTGAGCTCTGTAACTTCCCCTCTGGGGGTCTAAAAATCCCAGTTTTTACTGCTGTGAAGTAAAAGATTTCTGAAGTAATAGGTTAAAGATTTGAATTTAAAAGTGTGAAAATGATTTGATCGTTTCATTGCTTTTTAATAGTTTATGAAAGTTTTTTAATGTCTCCAAATGTCAGGGATGCGGTTTTTGCCTGTCATCTAAGCTCCTTTCATCTGTTTGGTGGCTGGCCAATTGAGGCAATAATGTCAGACAAGGTCTCGTCACCACGCAAGGCCTTGCTATTTAAAAATGGCTGACTGGTGACGATGAACTGAAGCCAATAAACTGAAGTCCTTTACACACCACATAAATCATCAGAGAGCTGGGGGGGTGGCAGTAAGTCTTGGACCAGTGGAAGAAGTGAGTGGGCAAAACTGTGGTCAATGGTTTCAATTTAACCAAACATGACATCATCCTCTTTAGATCTGAAAAGGATACAACAAAGTCCTTTCCTGAATGATGGAGCAGGAGAGGTTCAAAGAGACCAAGTCATTTTTGGTCTTGAAATCTCATGGTCATTGGAATTTCAAAAACAATGAAACATAGAAAATAGGTGCAGGAGTAGGCCATTCGGCCCTTCGAGCCTGCACCACCATTCAATATGATCATGGCTGATCATCCAACTCAGTAGCCTGTACCTGCCTTCTCTCCTTACCCCCTGATCCCTTTAGCCACAAGGGCCACATCTAACTCCCTCTTAAATATAGCCAATGAACTGGCCTCAACTACCTTCTGTGGCAGAGAATTCCACAGAATCACCACTCTCTGAATGATATGCTGGATTTATATCAATAGGTCCAGAATACAAGTGAATAGAAGAGATGCTTCAACCACACTAAAACCCAATTTGACTACTTGGAGTATCAAAAACAGTTTGGGCACCTTGGACTTAATAATGCACCATGTATTTTCTCGAATACATCCCAAGAGTTAAGCTGCCAAGAGACATTGCACAAATTACATCTGTATCTCTGGAATTTAGGTTAAGGGTCATTTAATTGAGGTTGTCCTGATATTAATGGCAACAGATAGAGTCGAACTAGAGGAAAATGTTCCATTGATTCTGGAATCTGGTCCTGGTGAGCATCGTCTAATAATTAGCGTTAGGATTTTGGGGAGAGGTTAGAACACCCAAACGCAATGGGAAGCATACATTTAGAACTCTTTTCCACAAGTGTTTGCATTTAATTGCCAGGTTAACATTTGAGATTTACAGACTTTTTGTTAATAAAAGTAATTAAAGGATTTGGAGCAAATGTGGGATTAGAGAGTAAGACTACAAAACAGTCATGATGTCACTTAATGTTGAAACGAGTTTAAGGGTGGAAAAAATCTAGTCAGGGTCCTCTGGTGATTCTGATCTTTCTATTTTTCCTCTGATTTATAATTAGTAGAACCAGTGATGCCTTCAATTTGCACGCTGGAATCAGCTGCTGACTTGCATGTCAGAACCTTTGAAAAAACTAGAGGAAGTCATGCAAAGAAGTACATCTTACAGCTACAACAACTTGGATTTAAATAGCATCCCCTAACCTTATAAAGAAGTCAGGAGTCTTTGAGTCATGGTGTTACACAGAACAGAAACTGCGCTGCAACCCAACTTGCCCTCGCCGAAGGTACTTCACAATTCTGCTCGGAGGCAAAAAGTGACTCAGAGACTAGATGGTGTAAGAAACCTATGGGAACTGTACTGAAAGTTTAGCACTGCACGCTACCAATCCCAGTTGTGGAGACACTGGTATCGTTGTCTCGTTGTAGGACACTGATCATTCTTTTTTATTCTGGATTTTAATTCATGTAATGTATTTAAAAAAAATATATATATATATATTTTACGATGCTTTTATAAGTGATATATTAAGATTTTATATGTATTTAATGATGTTTTTATATGCAATGTATTTTTATGTAATGTTGTCCCTTGTCTGGACCTTGAGTCTGAAATAAAATGTATTATTATTATTATGGCTGTAATGCATCACACTGTACCTTTAGGTACTGTACTCTAACACCCTGTGCAATCAGGAGTTATAACCCAGCACACTCTAGCTTCAGAAACCCTAGCCCAGTTGTGTATGTAATGAGGAACCGTGCCCTACTAACGATCTGTGATATAAGTAACTGTGTCCTGCCAATCTATGCCCCCTTGAGGCACAAAGCTTTTGGGGGGGTGTGGAATATTTGGAAAGAAAACAAACATATCTTAAATTTGAAAACCACACAAATCTGGGAAAAATTGTGAGGTGCTGTCAATGACCCATGGCTGTGTAGGAGGCTGACATTAACTCCAGTCTGAGTCACTTCTACACAAACACATTTCTTTTATAAAATAGTTGTTCTGCTAACACCAGCTTCCTCTTCCTTTTCCTCTTTAAGGAGAATTCAATCATTTCTGGGCACTGAATCACTTCCTGTCTTGCTTGAGTAAGGGATGTATATTAAAGGGCCATTGCCATCATTTCAGGATAAATCTGGCCAAACTGTAGCCTGTGCTGGGAAGGCATGCTACGTCCTAAATACATTCCTTCTCCTGTGGTGATGTTGTGGTATGTGTGACTTCTAGCTTTGTCAATCACTGCCAGCTTATAATATTAAAATTTCTCAAAGTTGACAGCAGATTCGCTCAGATAGAATAAAACAATAAACAGCTAAGATGGCAACAGGAATTGCGGGTAAAACCACACAGGGTTAGAAAGCAGCAGGGCATTTTTCAGCATTTTCTGCTTTTATTTTAAATTTCCAACAACTGGGGTCTTTTCCCTGATTTTCAATGTACAGCTGAGGCCTGGGGAATAGGAGTTAAGATATCTGACAACTCTGACCCCAACAGGACTCCTGGGTTATTGGCATCAAAAAAAAAACATCGGCCTGCGTTTCTACCCCTTCAATCCTGCACCTCGGACTCAAGTAGCAACCTCAGCGGAGGCTGGTGAATCTCTGGGATTCTCTGCCATGGTGGGTGGTGGAAGCTGGAACCCTAATACTTTAACAAAGTATTTAAAGTGAAGGTCGATAAGTATTTAATAGATGGCGGGAAACATGAGTATGGAGAAAGTTGAGGGCAGTATAGATCAGCCATGATCATATGAAACAGCGGGGCAGGTCTGAAGGACCTAATGCCTTTCCCCTGCTCTTACCCTTTCCCAGTGTGAGTACAGAATCATGGGTGATACACTCGACACACACTCACTGCTGTGATCTTACAGATGAAACCTAAACCAATACTTCCATCTGCCCTCAGGTTCTCTGGTAAAGATACTTCACAGCTCCTGGGCATTGTGCTTCTCTCCAGCATTAATATTGGATACAGATTGTTTGGTTATCCATCTCAGTACTGTGTGAGGGAACCTGGTGTGTACAAACTAGTTAACAGAGTTATTATATCAGAACAGTGGTTGGATGGAACTGTTTGGATGTAAGGTTTTTTTGCAATGTCAAGGTTAGAAAGCCAATACAGAAATACAAGTCCTTATTTAAGAACATTGTGAGCATGAGTAGACCTTCAAGAACTGAATACACCAGATGGTATAAGCCAGCATGCTGAACCAGACTACTATTTTGTTTAAGAATGGCTGCCTGCATTAAAGGGTCTGAAGAAGGGTCTTGACCTAAAACATCACCTACCCATGTTCTCCAGCGATGCTGCCTGACCTGCTGAGTTACTCTTGCACTTTGTGTCCTTCAAGGGTCTGCTGTTAATTCCTCTCGTCTGGGGACTTGAGCCATGGATGAAACACTGATTAGAAATGTGGGATGATGCTGCTTGTGAGAGTGATAGGAGATGGATATCCAAGGTGTGAAAGTAGAAGACTGGGTTCTCTATGGAAGAACAGGCATTGTCAGAATGGTGGGAAATGTGACTATCAGTCACTTCAGCCTATCTGTGGAATGTGTGGAACTATTTGTTGAGGTGAACATCTCAACTAATAATGAAGAGAAAGACACAGTGATAGCACCGTGGTGCCTCTCAGCACCAGGGGCCCAGGTTAGATCTGACTACGGGTGCTGTCTGTGTGGAGTTTGTACGTTCTTCCTGTGACGGCATGGGTTTTCTCCGGGTGCTCCGATTTCCTCCCACATTCCAAAAAGGTGCAGATTTGTGGGTTAATTGGCTTCGGTAAATTGCCCCTTGTGTGTAGGAGAGAACCAGCATACGGGTGATCGATGGTCAGCGTGGACTGGGTGGGCCAAAGGGCCTGTTTCAATACTGTATCTCTAAACGCTAAACTAAACTCGAAACGTATGAGAGAAAAAATTAGAAATGTTAAATGAAAGAAGAAAAAGTTAGAAGCATAATATGGGCATTGAAAGAAAATAAGCAAATTATAGAAGGAAGACAGCATGGAAGCAAAAAAAATGACACCAATTTATAAAATATAGGGAGGGGGGGCAGCATCATTAGATTCCTGAATCAATAATATGCCAAATATGTTGTATTTGTTGTAAATATTGATAAGAGTTATCAGATGCTTGCATTGATGTTTATTTAGATTGTGTACTGCACACAGGTTAGTGGCTCAAAGGCATGGAAGTAAATTTGTAATGGCACCAACCACAGAAATGTTAAGCACAGCTTGTGGGGAAGGTGAGAAGACTAACAGACTGAGTAAATTAGTATTAGGTTATTATATATTTTTCTTTGTGGACAATTAATTGTTGTATCATTTAATATTTGTAAATAGTCATCTGATGGTATAATTTGCAGAATGCAGATAGTAGATGAATAGTATGTGGTACACAAAAAAGCTGGAGAAACTCAACGGGTGCAGCAGCATCTATGGAGCGAAGGAAATAGGCAACGTTTTGGGCCGAAACCCTTCCGGGTTTCGGCCCGAAACGTTGCCTATTTCCTTCAGGGTTTCGAGCCGAAACGTTGCCTATTTCCTTCGCTCCATAGATGCTGCTGCACCCGTTGAGTTTCTCCAGCTTTTTTGTGTACCTTCGATTTTCCAGCATCTGCAGTTCCTTCTTAAACACCAATAGTATGTGGTTATTGCTTTTCAAATGGAATATAATCCAGCAAGTACAAATGTGCTTATAGGAGTTAGAGTACTGTGTGCTATGATCTTGAAGCACTGCTATACCAGGCACTGCTGTTTAGTTGAAGAATAACAGCTAGGTTTAGTCTGACAGTGTTTGACAGCAACACCAACGAAGCCTACACACTCTCCAGTCAAGGTAGACACAAAATGCTGCAGTAACTCAGCGGGACAGGCAGCATCTCTGGAGAGAAGGAATGGGTGACGTCCCGCTGAGTTACTCCAGCATTTTGTGCGTGTCTTCGGTATAAACCAGCACCTGCAGTTCCTTCCTACACTCTCCAGTCAATCCTGCATGGGGGCACGTGTGTGACACTGGATGGGAAGAGGGTGAAGTCTCAGTGTCCGCCATCGCAAGTGAGGCCGTTCTTTACGTCAAGGTGCCGTCCTATCCTCTCTACTTGGTGCCGTATTCCCGCAGCGAGTCTGGAGGCCGGCTGGAAAAAGGAGAAAAAGATTCTATTTCCAAATTACCTAGCAGCAAGATAGACACAAAATGCTGGAGTAACTCAGCGGGACAGGCAGCATCTCTGGCGAGAAGGAATGGGTGATGTTTTGGGGCGAGACAGACGCTGCCTGACCCGCTGAGTTACTCCAGCATTTTGTGACTATCTTTGTTAAAACCAGTGTCTGCAGTTCCTTCCTATGCCGGTAAAAAACAAGCAAATAGTCTGGATTATATTAATCCAAATGAACGGTCTGTATCAATCACAGTAAAGCATACAATTACTTATTTTAAAGTGAGAGGAGTATTGCTCAACCTAGTAGTACTATAACACAGTTGCTGCGTAGAACATGTCTTTCCGAGGATTCAGTGCTCAGATTTCTGCATTAAACACTAGTTGTGTCCAAATAAGTTTTTTTTGGGGATATGATATAATTTTCTTGCTTTGATATATTTTTATTTATAAAGGCCTAATCCATAAGCTTTATAAGTATTCTCAATCTGTTTTGTTATCTTCAAGGATTTGTCATTAATACTCCTGTTATCACATTGACCCTCTTATTTCCCTTTGCACCTCTCCTCTGCAGCTCTCCTCTACTTTGTTACTATGTGTAGCCTTGAACTGCAGCTTTTACAGTGTGTGGTCACGCCTTATTCTTCCAAACCATTATGGTACTTTTCACTGCTCAATGTCACATTCCACCTGCTATACACGTCCATCCATTTCACCGGCCTGTATTTATCCTTTTGGAAGACATCATCAGTGCTTATTATCCTTCCAAATTCTGCATCACTAAATATTGAAACAGTGCACCTAAGTCCGTCATACAGTGTGAAAACATAGAAACATAGAAAATAGGTGCAGGAGTAGGACATTCGGCCCTTCGAGCCTGCACCGCCATTCGACATGATCATGGCTGATCATCCAACTCAGTATCCCATCCCTGCCTTCTCTCCATACCCCCTGATCCCTTTAGCCACAAGTGCCACATCTAACTCCCTCTTAAATATAGCCAATGAACTGGCCTCAACTACCTTCTGTGGCAGAGAATTCCACAGATTCACCACTCTCTGTGTAAAAAATGATTTTTTCATCTCGGTCCTAAAAGACTTCCCTCTTATCCTTAAACTGTGACCCCTAGTTCTGGACTTCCCCAACATCGGGAATAATCTTCCTGCATCTAGCCTGTCCAACCCCGTAAGAATTTTGTAAGTTTCTATAAGATCCCCCCTCAATCTCCTGAATTCTAGTGTGTACAAGCTGAGTCTATCCAGTCTATCCAGTCTATCCAAAACAGACCCTTTGGCCCAACTAGCTCACGCCGACCAAGGAAACCAGTGGTTCCAGCATGAAATCCGGCAGAACACCACTGTTCTCCTTCCTTTGGCTTGAAAAAACAAATATTTGCCGCTTCTTTGTATTCTGGCCCCATGCCAATTTCTTATCCATATGCCAGTATTATTTTTATTCTCTAACCTTTAACTGTACTGACAATGTACTAATATGATATTTTATTAAAACTGTTTAGAACTCCATATACATTACATCAACTATAGTGCCCTCATCAACCCTCTCTACAACCTCATTACAAAAAACAATCATTGGCTCAGAACCACTTGTTCATTAACAAATCTGTGCTGTCTTTTTTCTATCTAATCACACTTGGTCACCTTTTCACCTTGAGGTCACAGAATATATTTGTGGTATCAATAAAGACATTTTGCACTCAGTCAAGGTTTAATTGCTTTGTTATGGACAACATTTGCAAAATCATAGCTAGTTATAGAGTCATACAGCATGGGTACAGGCTCTTCGGCCCAACTTGCCCACACCGACCAACATGCCCCATCTACGCTAGTCCCATAAATGTTGGAACGTCATTGTTTGAGGAGAGTGGAAGACCAACATCCTTGTTTATAGCAATTAAACTTTGCATTCTAATTTATGAAGCAGGCCATACATTTTTAAACATTATTTTATAACTACTGATATAAATAAATTATTTGTCAAAATTGATGAATATGTTTTTGACAGGACCATCGCGGTAGTGTGTGAATTCTGATATCGTATTTGAAATTCAGGGAGAAATGCTACCAAAATAGACACAAAATGCTGGGTTAATTCAGCGGGACAGGCAGCATCTCTGGGGAGAAGGAATGGGCGACATTTCGGGTCGAGACCCTTCTTCGTACTGAGAAATACTCCAGTTACCTGAATGGATGAAAGAGATTCAGGCATGCAGCAGAAATGCTCGCAGGGTATATGCCTGCTGCAATACTCTCTCTAACCTTACACCCTCTGTGAACTTGAACTCGTCAAAACCTCAGCTACCTAATCTTAACTGGCATCAAATCTCATCCATTCATCTCCCCTGTGACCTGTGTCGGCTCAGCATGCTACAATGCCTCAGTCTCAAAATTCTCATCTCTGCTTACAAATCCCTCCAACCCCTGGGTCTCCCAAACCTTCCCTTCAAGGCTGCTGCATCGACCAGTTCTGGCCTCTCATATCTCTCCTCATTCACTCTTAAATATTTGAGGCCATATCTTCAACTGCCCAGGCCCTCATTTTTTGAAATTCCACCTTCTCTCGCCCTCTGCAAAATCTCTCAGCTTCCCACTAGACCCTTCTTAACCCTTTGCCCAAGTATTTGATAATCTGTCACGTTTATTTCAAGATGAAACAAAATCTTCGGGGGTTCTTTAGAACTAGAGAAATCACATGGTTGTTGCTGTGAATCTGGTTTCCGATGGGTCAACATAGCCCTTGAGCATGGACATGAACACAGTGGCAGGCATCGGTAGTCATGTCAGGATTCAAAGATGATTGCTGGCACAACAAACAAGTTAAATGGACTAATGGATACATACCTGTCAAGATCAGAACCAACATTCAACCATAAATCACTTAAAATTCAGAATATGTAATTCAGAATGATCTTGGTAGCCCTCAATTAGAGCAGTTTCAATTAGAGCAGGGTTTACTCAACAACAAGAAATTAGCAGCAGGACCCCTCTAGTCTGCTCTGCCATTCACCATGATCATGGCTGCTTTACTCTGACCTCAAATCCTCTTCTATGCCAGATCCCTGTCACTCTCAATTCCTTGATCTTTCAAATATTGATTTATCTTCACCTTAAATAAATCTAATGATCTAGCCTCTGCCACCCTCAGGGGCAATGAATTCCAGGGATTTACCTTCCTCTGAGAGATAATTGTTTTAAGCACCTCAGTTTTAAAAGACAGGCTGCATTATAAATGTAGCTACGTTCCCTTGTTTATGAAGTTCCCAGTTATGGAAACATCTCAACCTGTACACTATCAAGTAGCATTAGGATCGTATATGTTTGAATAAGATCATCCTTCATTCATCTTTCCCTTGGCCCATTCTTATTGCTATGCACTGGCAATCCTTCGTGATTCCTCCCCAGTCCTAATTTTGGGTCTTGACCCAAAACATCAACTTATACTGTTTGCCTCCACAGATGTTGCTTGAGCCACTGTGTTCTTGCAGTGCTCTGTTTTTCTTCACTGGACAACAGACTTTTCTTTACCTTGGTCCAAACATAGACTGATTCTAGAGATAAGTGACATTCTTTGATATCAAGGCAGCATTTGGCCAATTGTGGTATTGCAAGTCCTGGTAACATTGTCTATAATGAGCTGGAGTCAAACCCAGCACCAAGGTAGACGGCTGAGGTTGCTGGGGTCAATTATCACATCTCCAGAAGTTCTTCAAAGCAATAACTGGGTCCAAGCATCATCAACTGCTTTGCTAATAACCTGCCCTCCACCAATTCACAATATATAGTTGTATTTTAATCTCCCCTAATAATGCTACATGTAGCAAAACCTGGACAACCATTGCTGAAGTATATTTATGAACTAAGCTGCAACAACTAATTAGACATTGACTTGATCTCTCATCCCCATGACGTGTATCACCTGGGAAATCAAGTGAAAGCAAATCCATGTTAATACCATGGTCTCAATGTCGTCATTCTGACACACTTCATTATAACTTAATTATATCTGCTCTTGATTTACCATCAAGGGTTCAGAATTCAGAAATTCCACAATCCAATACTATAGAAACTCTTTCAATGCAAGTCGTGCAGTGGCTCAAAAAGATGCCTCAACACTATCTCATCAAAGACAGGTAGGGATAGATAATAACTGGTGATTTGGTTGGTATAGATGTACAGCTTGGGCAGCTTACAACCCAGCAGAATGAATTTGATTTCTCTAACCAAGTAACACTTGCTTTCCCTCTCTCTCCGTCCCTCCCCCATCCTTGTTCTCCGACTAGTTCCTCCTGATTAAACATTACTGATTGTATGCCTCGTTGTCACCTCACCCTTAGCTAACAATGTACCATAGATAGACACAAAAAGCTGGAGTAACTCAGCGGGACAGGCAGCATCTGTGGAGAGACGGAATGGGCGATGTTTCGGGTCGAGACCCTTCGTCAAACTGAAGAAGGTCTTCAGGCCTGAAGAATGGTCTCGACCCAAAACGTTACCCATTCCTTCTCTCCAGAGATGCTGCCTGTCCCGCTGAGTTACTCCAGCTTTTTGGGTCTATCATTGTTTGCAGTTTCTTTAGCAATACGTACGACCAAGAAATATATGTGTTAAAAGAACATGATCAAACCTATTAGATTTATAACAGCCTGAAAAGTTTTCCCCATCACGTGATAGGGCTGAAAGTTAATTGTCAAGGCTCTGAAACCTCAAGGCAATCCTGCAGAAAATGCAATGTTTTTGAGTCAATTGAAACAACCCCAGCTTAATTCAGCTAAAGAAATAGCACTGCTCTTAAAGTATAATTTTAGCTCCAACCAAATTCCCAAGTGGCTGGATGTAGATGGAGGTACAGAGTCTTTTTGGGATCTTGTCATGCATACGGAGTGACACATTTTCAGAGCTGGATACAGTAACAAGAATCAGCCAGACCCTGTGGTCCCCGCATCATATGTACATTGCATGATACCCAAGAATAGATAAACTTCAAAATATGGAATTGTGTAAAAAGGCTTTCGCCATCTTTCTCCAGTCCCAACATCCAGACATGGTCTCACAACCACGTATGTCCCACGCGACCTCCAGGACTGTCAGTACGTCTTCCTTCGCTGAGATTCCCACCGTACACTGCTGCAAAAGCCTTACGAGGGACCCTTCAGCGTACTGCAAAACGATACCACGGCTTTCATCATCGACACGAGCGGCAGACACGAGATTGTCTCCGTGAACCGTCTGAAGCCGGCGCAATGGGTCATTGACCAACCAGTGCAGGTGGCACAACTCCGCCGCAGAGGGCGTCCGCCATCACGACCAAACCCGCCCTCAACTCAACCAGCCGCAACCCTCAACACAGGAGACACGTACACAAGGTCTAACTGCCTCCAATACTCCGGTTCTGGGGGAGGGGAGGGGATCATGTGGTGGGCCGAGCCACTTTGGTCTGGAACCGTCGATCATCGAGCTCGAGCACTCACGTGGACCTGGCGTGATCTGGGCCGACCCAGCTGGCGGGGTGCAGGGGATGATGGAGCTAGGCTTCACTTCACAGTCAACACATTAACACACACACACCTTGCCTTTTTTGTACTCATTGTGGAGCTGCAACATTTAAATATTAAACCGAGTGTTGATTCAATATGTGAACCTCTTCAGAATAATATTTAACTTGGTTGTGAACTCAATGAATAAGGAAGGGAGGAGACAAGATCCCTGCTAGATTTCTGCTTCTGCCTCTACTTTCATGCTTGATGTTCCTCATGAAGAAACCCAGTGTGCAGTTCCTGCATCTCCCTCTCTACATTAACCATAAACACAGAGAATTATTGTGTTCATTGCAGCTTCCTTTTCAAAATGTGCATTCATACATATAAAATAGCCACTAATCCAATAAAAATTCAAGGGAGATATATTCACCCATTGATTATTATGTCAACCTACCACAAGGGCAGGTTCGAGTGAAATACAAAAAATATAGTACAGATACAAGGCCTTTCCCTGTACTGCACCAATTCTGTATGCTGGAGTAAAAGGGATAGCAGCCAAACACGAGTGGGAAAGCAAGAGAAGTAAGCTAACAGGATGAGATGAAGACAAACACAAAATGTTGGAGTAACTCAGCAGGACAGGCAGCATCTCTGGAGAGAAGGAATAGGTGACATTTTGGGCCGAGGTCCTTCACCAGACTGACAATCAGGGGAGAGGGAGTCTAGAGATATGGAAGAGTAAAGTGTGAAAACGGCATGATCAAAGCAGACAATGCTAAGAACATTTAGAATGGTTCATTGTTAGCTGAGGGGAAACATAGAAAATAGGTGCAGATGTAGGCCATTCGGCCCTTCGAGCCTACACCGCCATTCAATATGATCGTGGCTAATCATCCAACTCAGTATCCTGTACCTGCCTTCTCTACATATCCCGATACCTTTAGCCACAAGGGCCACATCTAACTCCCTCTTAAAGGAAGATGACAATGAGGTATACAAGCAGTGGCATTAATCAGAAGGACAGTAAAACTAGTCGGAGAACTAGGGTGGGGGAAGGATGGAGAAAGAGGGAAGGCAAGGGTTACTTGAAGTTAAGAGTAATCAATATTCATACCGCTGGCTTGTAAGCCGCCCAAGTGAAATATGAGGTGCTGTTCCTCCAATTTGCATTGGGGACAATTTGGGGAGGGCTCGTGCCAAAAAAAACTACCAATGCCGACTTGTTTGCATTGAATGGTCCGGTTCTCTGTTGTTAGAGAACATGACTTGCGGAGGGAGACACTCCCCTGGAGATCATTGCTCACAGAGTAGTTAACAAATGGGCTGACCACACACAGGAACCCTGAGTCACCACTGAACTAGGAACCCAAAGTTCCACTGACTAACGCACAAAAAATCTATTTGCAGTTAGATCACTTTAACATTAGACAAGACAGTGGATACCTCTGTCCCTCGTAGAGATGGCAATGCAACCAATCAGACTACCAGTGTTTAAGAAGGAACTGCAGATGCTGGAAAATCGAAGGTAGACAAAAGTGCTGGAGAAACTCAGCGGGTGCAGCAGCATCTATGGAGCGAAGGAGTGAATGGAGCGATGGAAATAGGCAACGTTTCGGGCCGAAACCCAAGGGTTTCGGCCCGAAACGTTGCCTATTTCCTTCTTTTCAGATTCAGAAAACTTTATTGTCTGTCGCAACAGAAAATCTTCTTTTGTCTACAATCAGACTACCATCCTTTCATTGGCAAGAAGCCACCAACTCTGAAGCTAAAGTCCATTTGATAACTAGATGCCGGCTGGGTAAGATGTTTACTCTTTGAAGTGAATCACCGCACAGTCACCAAGACTTCAGTTCAAAGGAATCAGGTAGGCTGCACTCTCCGAACTGCAAGCAATCCAGCGACCCTTTCCGACTCTTCTTCATTGGCAGTGGACCCAGTTTTAAAAATGAAAGCTTTGTTCTTGAGATCTGGGAGATACTATCAGAGCCATTTATTGCCTGTCCTCGGTTGCCATGGTAAGTTAGCCATGGTGGACCTTCCTCAGTGCCATTTCTATCCAAAGTAAAAGCCTGTTCCTCTAAAACTTTATAACCTGCTCCCTCCTCCCTCCTACCTCCTGTCAAGTCATCAGCCCTGTGCTCACTGAACCTGCATTAGGTCCCAGCTCAGTGACACCTCAATTTAAAAATTCTAATCTGTGCGTTTAAATCTCTCCACAGCTGTTTCATAACTTATCTCTGGAATTTCTCCCAGCCCAACAATCTTTCTACAATCTATGAACTACTCCAATCTGGCCTCTTGCCCATTCTTCTATTTTAATTACTGTAACATTGGCAGCTGTGCCTGTGTTTCCCTGTGCCCCCCGGCTCTGTGTTGCCCTTAAGTCTTTGAAGTTCTACTGCCTTGCTGCATGAAGGTTTCATGGGGGGAACGACCCCTTTGTTTCCCCATCCAACTGGGCTTTAGAGTGATAATGGGATATTGGGATATTTGTCCAGGGACAGCCGTGCCCATTCAGTCTCACACACACACTGACTGCACGGGAATAAAGTGAAGGACACTGACCCACACCATTACCTCCACATCTCCCCCTCCTCTTCCTCCTCCCCGCGCCACAAACCCTCGCTCTCACCAGTGCATAAAGCAGCACTCAGGATGTCATGAAATGTTCCTGCTCCCCTAATGTAAAAGGTTCATGCAATGACTTTACTGTTGCCACAAATCCGGAATTAAAGCTCAAATCTCCCTGACCTTTCAGGTTGTGGGCAGGGTCCTAACCTCTTGGAATCATGAAATGATGGATTACTGCTTTTTAAATTCTGTTTGTCGCAGCTGCGGTTGTTTTTATGTTCCCTCCTTGCCTTCTTTTCCCCTTTGGGTTCGACTCTCTGCAAGAAGGCAGCTCTCCAACTGGTACACACCCAACCACGCTCCGATATCACCAGCGCCGGGAAACCAATCGCAGAGAACCGCACAGCTCTGCTCATTGGCAAACGCACTCAGTGCTGACTGGCCTCATAACTAACCGATTCAAACACGCAGGCAGGGGAAGGGCTAAAGATTGTTCAGCCTCAAAGTTCCTGCTGCGCGCATTATCTGCATGAAATTTGACAAGCTTTGTTCATTATCTTAACCTGCTGCAGTTCACAAAGGTGGGGTGTATAGAACAAGCCAGAACGTTACTGCAGCAGAGCACACAGAAACTATAACACCACTTAAAGATGGTGGAGATATCCAGGCTGAATATTTCCTCCTCCCACACTCCGGGAACATTGAGGTTAATGGTGACAAACACAGAGCCATTTGTTTCAGCACTGCACAGGCATGTGTCTCTGTCCTGCATACTCAATTAGCTTGCAATTATTTGATGTTATTTTTTGCCTTTGGCCCAGCTTACATCAACAAGCTGAATGTACACGAGCAGCAAGGTTGATTGCTGGAGTAGCAGCTGCCTCCGAGGGCCACCGACCCGGGTTCAACCCTGACCGCTGATGTTATCTGTCTGGAGTTTGCATGTTCTTCCTGTTTTAACCCCGGGTGCTTTGGTTTCCTCCTTCATCCCAACAATGCACAGGATTTATAGATTAATTGGCCACCCTCAACTCTTCCTAGCGTGTAAGCAAGCAGGGAGTCGTTGAGAATGTAGGGAGGATAATTTACAGAGTATATTAACCAGACGAAGAGGTTGCATAGAATGGGCTAGACTGACCTCCTTTTACACCCTGATGAAACATGCAATATGGAACATATCAAACGATAGAAAGATTTTCATTTGTATGGTGCCTTTCTCAAGAGATCCCAAAGCACTTTTCTTATATTGCAATTTAGTTAAAGTTATACGAAACAGTGACCAGTTTGAATGAAGCAACATCTGATAAATGGAACTGTGATAATGACTGCTAACGCACTAACATCTTCATGATGAGGGACAATTAGAAAGATTATAATCATTTTGGCCTAAAAATTTATATCCACTTGAAAGGTCACAGAGGTCTGGTTTTATCATCTTATCTGAAAGATTAACGCAATAATCTCCCAGTACTCAGTCCTCAGGTTTACAGCTAACTCTCTGGAGTGCATGTTGAACCCATGCATATCTGACTCAAGAAGCAGGCTTGGCCACCAGTTGGCACCTTACATTGCTCAGTGGGAGGGATTCAGTTTATCAAGTCTGTGATGCTCCATTAGTGAGCTTTCTCATTTGCCCCATCTTCACTACTTTCCCCTCAAATCCTTCAAACTATTGACTTTACCAAGTATATATTCAGTACTCTTGATCTATCCTACATGTTTCTATTGGCCTTTCAGGGTGTGTGCTCCAGTTCATAACAATACATTGCGTTAAAAATAAATCCCTGTATCTTATATATGTTTCCTTGACCTGATTACAGGCAAGATCACTCTGCACCATTTATTTTCCTATCTAAACAATGATAAGCATGTAAGTTGCCTTCATGACGTGCCACATAAACTGTACCACAGTCTATGAGTACTTCAGCCACCCTCCCCTTGAATTCATATCATTGTGTATACCGACTCTTTGATCCAAGTCCAACTGAAAAATAATTATCTTTTATATGCAATGATAAATGACTTCAAGGGGGGGGACACCTATTCTCCCTCCGTCCCGACAAAACCTTAACCTCTGCACGTGATCTGGATGCAGTTTTTTCAGACTGTTCTTTCAATACATGTAAAGCATTTGTTTGAAGATCTCTTGTGCTGTTGTGTACGTTTCAGTTGATATCATAAAAAGTGCATAATGGATGAAAGGGTGTGGGATAAGCAAACAGAAAGGGAAAGACTGGAGAAAAAGAACAGGGAGGGCGGCAGAAGCAGGCAGAGAAAGCGAGTCCGAATCAACTATGCAAATATACAAATAGAAGAGGTGGCATATCAAAGCAAGAAGAGACGGCAGAGAATTATTTGAAATTGGAGAGCAGCATGGACTAAAACAGATGGCAGTGCAGGGACGAGAGAGGGAGAGTGGGAGAGAGAGTCATCTGCCTGGAAACTCATGTCCAGCAGGTAGCGCTAACCCCATTGTATAGCAGCAAAGGCACTTTCCATTCTGCTTTCAAAACCCACGTCTATTGAAAGTAATGACTAACCAGAGACAAATAGGTGCCCAAAGAGATTTGGAGGCCAGAGGGAGACCAGATCAGTTGCAGGTAAAGATATTCATCAAATTCCATTCGTATTTTCCTTTACAAAACCTTTGTCCACTTATTAAATCTTTTGCTTCCATCATGCTGCCAGAGGAGGTACTTGAGGCAGGTACTATAACAGCATTTAACAGACAGCTGGACAGGTACATGGATAGGAAATGTTTAGAGGGATCTGGGGGTATGCAGGCAAATGAGGGCAAATAGGATTAGCTTGGGTGAGGAATCTTGGCCAGCATTAATGAGTTGGGCCGAAGGGCCTGTTTCCGTGCTGTGTGACTGTGATGCAACTGTTTACCCGTGGATATTACATATCTAACAGTTCCCTTTACATTAAAAAATGAATCCGACAGAAAAAGGAAGTAAAAACAAAGAATGAAAAAAAAAGTATGAAAGTGAGAAAGATGGATTGATTCAAGACACCGGGAGGTGGCACTTAGACACAGATGACTAAAGTAAGAGAATTGTACTAAAGATATTTATCTTTCTTGAAGTTTTAAACTTTTGACCTCCATTTTGTGCTTATGGTCTAAAGATTAATCACATCTGCAAAGTCTGCCCCGTTTCCTGCATTTCAAGATTTGTATTTTTACATCCACTGCTTTACACTGATCTGTTTTCTCAGTGATGTCCTTTCACCACACGAGCATTCAGTGGAAGATAAGGCTGCACTTTAAAACATCAAGCTTGGCATTGCCTGGGTGATAGTCACATCAGAGGTCAAAGTAGGGGATAACAAGGAAGGAAGAAAGGTCGGGAGCTGGAAACCCATCACCATGGCTTAACCCTGGACTCTGTCTGCCACCAGTCCCTGGTCACTCACGCTGAAGATGTCTCCACATCTTTAACCAACTTTAAATCGCAAGGTGCATTCACTCACTCACTATGCATGATAGCTGAGAGAAATCATTCAGAATTTCCAAAGGGAATGAGGAGTGCTGTGAGGAATATAGAGGATAAGACTTGATAGTGCAGACAATTTTACCAAATTAAAAATGCCTTCCCCAGTTCCAGAATTGATCTTGGGTCTTCAATTCTGTGCAGTGTTAAAATAGTATTGCAGCACTGTTTGTAAGAGATGATTTAATCAAGGACTTTATAATGAATAAAGACATTTATTAGGATGATGTATTGAAACCATTCCCATGTTGGGAGAGTCCAGAACAAGACTAATTTATCAATGTGATACCAAAATCTGTTCTTCCCCACAGAGAGGAATCTCAAACTCAGTTTTCCATGTGGACTCTGGGCATTGATAGATTTTTATGATGTGCAGGTACCAAGGCATATGGAACAAGGGCTGGTAAGTGACGTTGAGATACAGTTCAGACATTTACCTACCAAAAAGGCATCGCACACTCAAAGAAGTGAAGGGCCTCCTCCAGGAAGATTACCTGTAAAATAATTGTTTATTGTGTGAGACTTGATTCAATTGCTATTCACCAGTGCAGTCTTGTGAAGAAGAAAAACATTCCGATTGTGAGATGCATTGCTTCTCAAAGTCACATTTAGCGCGATCCTTCCTTTACAATGAACCCCACCAGGTCTGCTGTCCTCGGGGGCTTTGTAGGATATGCGAGTGGCCATCAAAGTCTCTAATGAGACGAAAGAAAGCAGCGAGGATAGACGGCAGCCTGCATGTTCACCAGGCACAATGATCATAAGGCATGTAGTACACTCAGATGCTGTGGGCTAATTAGTGTACATGGCAGAATAAACGGGTGCAAGGGCTTTACACTAACACGCACACTAGAGCACTGAATAAGAGCATGTTATTATAGTGACATCCAACTCAGAACAGCAACAAGCAAATAGTTGTATCTTTGATGACCCTCAGACTATCCTTGATCGGACTTTGCTGGCTTTACCTTGCATCAAACGTTATTCCCTTATCATGTATCTGTACACTAGAAATGGCTCGATTGTAATCATGCATTGTCTTTCCGCTGATTGGTTAGCCTGCAACAAAAGCTTTCCACTGTACCTCGGCACATGTGACAATAAACTAAACTGAACTGATTGTGTGCCCCTGTAACTCAATGATATCTTCAAACTCTGCAGAAACCAATGGAAACTTTTTAACACAATTCAGCAAGTTGAATTAGGTAGGGCACGTTTCGCTAAATAGTCCCGTTTTACAGCTTGCCTGATCTGACTCCCGTTTGGATATAACTACCTATTTTACATCTATTCAACATTACCTCCACTTGATGTCAATGGTAAAAGTGGATTAAAATGGCTATCCTTAGAAACAGCAGCACCAGCTGAATCTTCGTTCATTAATGACTGAATATGTGATCGGCTGGTATGATGGGAGCGAGCAGATTGGTAACACGGGGAAGATTAACTGTTCTTCCTGTCCTTTCCAACATGGGAAATGTTGCCAACACGGCATTTTCATTCTGTAAAAATACATGGCAGAATCTCATGTTGGAATATTAATTTCCCAGTATACGTTCCTTGTATGCACCATGAATGCCAAGGCATGAAATCCCTTCTAGTACAGCCAGTGTCAATAACAAATAAGATGATCCCATAATTGCAGAACATTGAAAGCACCATCGGCCGCCCGCCAAGAAGGAGCAGGATCTTCATGTTTTTATTCTCCAGGATGTGATGCCTGCCATCATCGTTAATTCTTAGTTGCCCTTAAGAAGGCGGTGGTGCTGTGCATTTTCGAACTCTTGCGGTCCATATGATGAATGTGCTCCCAAAACACAGAAAATAAATGAATGGGGAGTGCTAGGAAATTGAACCCGCGACAAGGGAAGGGGTGGCCGATTCACCACTGAGTGAGACTTATTTGGACGTGTTCTTGTGCAGTTGCTGCTCCTGTCCGCCTTGGTGATGAAGGTAATAGATTTAGAGGAGCACTCTGCACGTGGTTGTTGTGCATCCTGTAGACAGAATAAATTAGTGTGTGACAGTAACAATTCCATCGGGCCAGGGAGGGAATGGGATGCCACATTGATCCTGCCTTTTCCTTATATATAATGACTGGACAGGGGGGGGGTACCATCATATTCCAGCTGCAACATGAGAAAACCTCATCATTCACCCTCATTCCTTTACTGTTAGTTTGACCGCTGGTTACCACAAAGAAACAGTTCCATGCTCTGTAGTGTATCAAAACTCTCAATGATAGGCTCCTCTTCAATTCCATTTGATGGCCTAAAGTATTTGGCCCATGGGATCCTTCCACCCAACCTGCCCTCAGTATGCAGCAGGTTCCTCCAAACTCAATGCCCCGCACATCCACTTCACCAACCAACTTACTCGTATGTCATGTTATCCTTATGTCACCCTTCCAGCAACAGGGTAACATAAACTGAAGAACATACGAGAACCAACATGGGGATATAATATCATCTAAACTAACCTACAAGCAGAGGACCCTATGTGTGCATATTTGGAAATGACTAATAATGGTAGGGCATTCCTCGACCGCAGAACCATCCAATTTCCCTCTACTAACACTCGACTCTGCCTAGCGGAGCTGGTCCTCAACCCTCAACAACTTTTCCTTGTACTTCCTCCAAGTCCAAGGCATAGCTATGGGCATTTCTGGAGATCCAACTCCATGGATGCTGCCTGTCCCGCTGAGTTACTCCAGCATTTTGTGTTTATCTTCAGGGTATGGGATATTTCACTCTGCATAAAGAGCATTAAGTACTATATATCATTGTTTACAGTAATAACCATGGGGAGGTAGGCATGTTTGTAATAATTGACATTTTCAAATTAATTTAGTTAAATTCAATGTTTTTTACCAAATAATATATATATATTTTTTTTTTAAGTATTTAGATTTTTTTTCATGGATCTTTAATTTTTTAACAAGATGCTTAGCTTTTAATAGTCTTGGAATACGTTGGGGAAATTTGCAAATGTTAGAGATACAAACATTCTATCCCATATGGGTGTCAGGGATTGGGGTTGGGAGGGAGAGATAGATCAGCCATGATTGAATGGCGGAGTGGTTTTGATGGGCTGAATGGCCTAATTCTACTCCAATCATGATCCCTTTTTATGACCTAACTACCAGTCAAATGATTTCTGGAGGTGGGGGTTTGGATATCAGCCAGGTCACTTTGACAGACCTATGAGACTACCAATCCAAGCCAAAACGGAACTATTATGGTGGATAGACAACATCTGGCTTTGTTCCAATCTAATCATTGTCAGTAACCCTTCCATGGTACTACAAACTGATGCCAGTGCACTTGGGTGGGGAGCCACCAATACCATCACCAGCTGTGGAGGGAGATGGACAGCACAGGAGGCATCTTTCTTACTCACACTGGGCATAAACTACTTGGAAATGTTGGGTGCATTCCA
Source organism: Amblyraja radiata (assembly GCF_010909765.2). Taxonomy (NCBI): domain Eukaryota; kingdom Metazoa; phylum Chordata; class Chondrichthyes; order Rajiformes; family Rajidae; genus Amblyraja; species Amblyraja radiata. Next base: position 2,351,906 of record NC_045988.1, read on the forward strand.
TAGCCTAAAGTCATATTGTACTGGGTCATATCACCAGCATGTTCGACTACAAATAGACAATACCACCGTGGTAGCATACATTAACCACATGGGTGGAAACAAATCGATATCATGTGACAATCTGGCTAATTCAATTTGGCAATGGTGCATCCAAAGAGATATTTGGATATCAGCCAGGGGGGGGTTCTACATTTTATGGATGAATCTACTGAATGGATGCCCACTTCAGTCATCTTGTTAGCTGCATGTGAGGGAATGGTGAGTGGGCTCTGTGAAGTGGAGGTGTGGGGATGTGCTGAGCACTGAGTTTGAAGGAACCTGTTGCATACTGAGGGCAGGTTGGATGGATTTGGCCCAATCCCATGGGCCAAATACTGCAATAGAAGAGGAGCCTATCACGGTGAGTTTTGATACAGTAAGGAGCCAGGAACTGTTTCTTTTGGCAAATATTTGGTAACCAGCGGTTACAAGTCAAACTAAACAGTAAAGGAATGAGGGGAATGAAGTGGTTTTCTCATGTTGCAGCTGGAACGCATCGTATCAAGGTGCTATTGAAACAAATTTAACAGGAGTTTAAACAAAACACATTGATTTCTTAGGTTTGGCAGATATGCGGAGTTCTCATAACCACTCAAAACACTTCAGGAGAGAATTTGTGTCACCTGCTTTCCCTCCATTAACGGAGGGCGGAATGCAAAGGCTTACGTCAGGGTCCACAGTTTGGGCTGCGTGGGCTACATTTGTACTGCGGTTTGACGATAATTTCCCATTGTTAGAGAACATTCGTGCTTTGACCTCTTGACATTTTGGTGCTGCCAATGGCACACCAATGTACTTGGGTTTGTGCATCTGTACAGGAATAATTTGTAAAGTTAGAGTGAACGGGAAATTGGAAAATTATCCTGCAGGAAAGTAGGACACGGGATTACGAACAGACTGTTTCAGCCTCAGTCTGTGACCACAAAGATGGATGGACTCAATGACATGGGAGCCCAATGGTAGAAGCATATGTTCTTGCAGAAACTAGTCATTCTTTGAGCTGCAATCAGTTTCACCTTATTTTTTAATTGAAGTTGCAAAGTTTAAGGTTGTCGGTGGATTTTCAAAAAGCCACTGCAATGGACAAGGAGTGGCCAATTTTGAATGATTTACTGGAGATGTTAACACATCATCTCTCACCTGCAAAATACTATATTATTATTGCACTATATTTGTTATTTGTTGAACTTTTTCTTTTTTTTTTTCTCTTCCCCCGTTATATACAATGTTTGCATATTCACATATTGTGTTGTGCTGCAGCAGGTAAGAATTTCATTGTCCCATCCGAGACATATGACAATAAAACACTCTTGACTCCATCCACCCTATCCTATTAAACCATTTATTTGACCTCCAATATTTTCATACTTTCATTTAAAAATGTTTAAGGAAAGTAGCAAAACATGTAATTATGCCAGGACACTGAGTGGCAAAGCTGGAGTGTTGACAGCGAGAGTGATCACTATGTTCAGGCATGGAATCTGAATACGGTCCAAGGAGTAAGAATAAGGAGTAAGCCATTTAGAACGGAGACGAGGAAACACTTTTTCTCACAGGGAGTGGTGAGTCTGTGGAATTCTCTGCCTCAGACGGCGGTGGAGGCAGGTTCTCTGGATGCTTTCAAAAGAGAGCTAGATAGGGCTCTTAAAGATAGCGGAGTCAGGGGATATGGGGAGAAGGCAGGAACGGGGCACTGATTGGGAATGATCAGCCATGATCACATTGAATGGCGGTGCTGGCTCGAAGGGCCGAATGGCCTACTCCTGCACCTATTGTCTATTGAAAATACCTGTTGTTTTCTTGCAAAATAAAATAAGACTCACCATCGCTACCACTCAGCACATTTCCATATTTTTGTAGATGGTTTGACTTATTCCTTGACATTCTGAGAAGAAAGCAACACCACAAGTTTGAGTGTCTAAAGAAATAGATAGGAAAATCAGAACCACAAAATAGGAAGAGTTGTTTAATTTATTTTCTAATGAAATTCTTCCTCTTTCAGGTAGATGTTTATCCCTGAGGGGTTATGTTGACTGTTGACATTCCTTTGGTTAGCTGCGCAGGTCACCTGTCTTCATGTAACGACATCGAACTTTCAGTCCAGAAATGGGTCACAATTTTATTCCACAAAAGCTCTTTATCAAACCTATTCAGCAATCTCCCGTTCTGTCTATTTATCTTGGATCCAATTGCAAGTGATGCATTGGGCAGTGAGTTTGTATCTGGGGAGATATATGAAACCAGCGCAGAAATTGAGGCCTGGGGCCGATCAGCCATGATGGCATTGAACACGACATGACAGGTTTGAAAAGCCAGGTCTGCTCCTGTTCCTATTTCCTTGTGACCGTGAGAACGTATCTTCAAATTCTTAGGCCCCGCATGACCTCTAAGCCTAGGTGACCAGGATAGTGTGGAAGACAGAGTCCCTATGAGTCTGGAGCAATGCAGGAGGCCCCGGCAGTTTAGAATCTTTGCATATGCCGAGCGATGGGAGTGACTGAGCGAGTGGCTTCCAATCATTCAGATTTAATCTGTCTCCATTGTCTAGGAAACCATACACCAAACCCCACCAGCCTGCCCACACCCCACGGGGAGACTGCGAGCTGTCAATGCCAAGAAACACCAGGCTGGTGGTGGAAGATTCTCTCAACGTTTTCTGGGAGAGGTCCAGGGGATCTAACGTAGGGAACCAGCTTTGGGCAGCCCTGCTCCCTGGGACCAAGGTGGGGGATCGGATGGTGAGGGAAGGACAGTCCACAACTATTACTATTCCGAAGAGGGTAAGCCCTGGCAATGATGGAAGCTGACCTTATTCTGGGAGAGGCAGCAAGCAGGTCGCAGCTGGAGATTAGGGGGAGAGAGCAAGAGAATTGAAAGGGAAAGGGAAGGGGAAAAAACTAAGAGGAGATAGGGTGAGTGAAGTTGAAGAGAGTGAAGAGAGTAGGAAACCAAGGGAGGGTGTAGACTGTGGGGAACAGTTAGGAAGTGGACATGGTTAAGAGACTGTGAGAGAAGTTACTGATGCATGGAGAGAAAAAGAGGGAAAGAAAAAGAGAGGAGAGAGAGAGAGGGCGAGAGAGAGAGAGAGAGAGAGGGAGAGAGAGAGAGAGAGAGAGAGAGAGAGAGAGAGAGAGAGAGAGAGAGATAGAGATAGAGATAGAGAGATACATTCGATCTGAATCCATGCAGCAGATATTTTCCAGTCATTTTGGATCTTCTTACCAATGGCCCAGGTCTTTGGTCTGTCAATGCTGTGTACACCAATCTCCCATGTTGCAAGATAGCATCTTCCGATCCTCAAGGCCAGAGTGGAAGCAAGTCATCTTTGATCCCGAGGGACTGCTTAAGCAAAAGAGAGGAAATGCTTCTGTGATAACCATTTCCTTCTTCTAACCATCCTCTGAGTAGTAGACTTCCCCTTCAATTTGTTAAAAGCTTTATTCATGCAGATCGTGCATTCACGGACTTTGGCCCTGGATCCTCCCCACATGTTATAGCTGTGTGAATGCAATGCTGCTGGATTATTGAATACGTGCGTATTCACACGCAAATAGCTCAAAACATGGAATTTTCCAACATGTGGTAGAGAGGAGGAATGGTTTCCCCACCCAATCCCAATGGTGCTGAGGCCCGAGCTGGTAGCAAAACTGAGAACGCACCAGAGTTTCTTAAAACTATAATGTCAGCCCACAGATGTCCCCCTAGTGTAAACAAACGACACCGACCCATCGTGTATTGCCTCGTGTTTAGGGAAATCGATCGACTGAGAATTCTGGAAAAACGAGATTTGGTAAAAGTGGGTCAAACATGCGCCAATGAGAGAAAAGTGATCTTTTATAAATGTGAGTAAGGAGGCATTCACTGACGGGATGGATCAGTGAGGAAAGCGAGGTTTGCGTTTCTGTAGCACATTTCATGACCTCAGCCAAGGAAATAGTTTGGAAATGTGGCCGCTGTTGTAATGTTGGAAACGCGGCTGCCAATTTGCATGCACCAGAAACTCATAAACAGCATCGTGAAACTGATCGATGTTTATGGCGGTGGAACAGGAGATGTTCTGCTGGAGAGATCAGTATTGGCCAAGATACCACACTGAATTCCCCCTCCCCCCCCTCCACCCCCCTTGCTCAAAATTGTGCCATGGAATCTTTTACCACCATATAGACATAGACATAGAAAATAGGTGCAGGAGGAGGCCATTCGGCCCTTCGAGCCAGCACCGCCATTCATTGTGATCATAGCTGATCGTCCCCAATCAATAACCCGTGCCTGCCTTCCCCCCATATCCCTTGATTCCACTGGCCCCTAGAGCTCTATCTAACTTTCATATGAATGAAAAGAGAGGGTGGGCACGACAAGACATCGAGAGGACTGTACCTCTGACAGTGTGTGGTTTTCTCAGCACCGCACCAAGACAGTAGCCTGGATTATGCACTCAAGTTTCTGGAGAGATGAGGATGCAGAATAATACGTATTACCCAATGATCAATCAGGTAACATAGAAAATAGGTGCAGGAGGAGGCCATTCGGCCCTTCGAGCCAGCACCGCTAGGTAGGAAGGTAACTATCCAATAGCCCATTTTAACAGAGAGTTATATTATGCTTCACTTTAATGATAGCTCTCTCTGTCTCTTCTATTTAACTGTTATATCAGATAAAGCTCCTAATCATGTTCCAATTAACCTACGTAATAGTTAAAGACTTAAAGTAGTGGCATATCGGGGGGCCACCACTAGTCACAAGCTTCCAGATTCTTCATCACCCATTGCTCATTCCCACCCGCAGACACAGAGATCTCCACTCCTTCTGTCTTTTCATCCCTGGCCTTTGTCCAAGTGGATGATTGACATTATCAGCTCATCCTTCCGAAAATTGCTCCAAATATTTCTCTCCTACCATTTTATATAATATAATAATGCTTCAAATATCATCCCTCTATATGTCATAGCCTAGAGACTTTGTCCTTGTTTCTCACGTTGTCCTGTCCAATTTGACAACGTAGAATTAATTGACCTCCTGTGGAACATTAATAATCTTACCTGCATCGTGATGGAATCCTCTCTTCATCTTTGCCATCTCTCCTCAAACCCCTCTTCTCCTCTGGTCTTCCTCCTAAGCTGGCAACAACATCACACATTAATGACAACATTGATGAGTGCCTCGTGTTCAGAGCCTGATCTTGCATCACAGAAATGGACACCATTCAGCCCCTCACATCTCTTCCACCAATGATTGCATGGACTTGCCAAGCAGAAGGCCAAGTCAATGGATATTTTTAAGGAAGAGATTGATAGGTTCTTGATTGGTAAGGGTGTCGGGGGTTATGGGGAATGGGGGTTGAGAGGAAAAGATAGATGTCATAATTGAATGGCAGAGAAATCGTGATGGGCCGATTGGCCTAATTCTACTCCTAGAACCTATGAACCTACGAATTGATTCCAATTCCATCTGATTCCTTTGAATCATATTGCTACAACACAAAATGGTATTTTAACCCAAGATAATGCATACTACGCATTTTTATACAGTAACATATCGTATTATTCCATTGCGTACAGTAGGATTAAAATATAATATGCAAGGTTCACTAATATTATACAATATATTGGGTATCAATGTACATAGCTTCTTATCTTATGTATAAAATAAAGTCTCAGACATAAGCAGAGCTACCTGACATTACTGTGTGAGTGATTTCATGATGTAGAAAGGGTCAGTATTAATCTGGCCATTTTCTTGACGTTTGACCAATTTGGTACAGTAGAGAATGAGCAGCACGACACATTGGACAATGGATTCCATCGTTCCAAGATTGCATTCCGTGTCGTTAGTTCAGATAGGGGTTGCTTACAAGAACGTCACTGCACACAACAAACCTTGCCCTTTCCCAGCTGTTTCAGCTAGATTCAAATGTATAAGCAGTCAATCAGCACAAAATAAATTCTATTGTAGATTACAGTGGATTAGCTCAAAATAGAGCTGGAACGATTTTATCATCTGGCTGCAACCTGAAGGGACAAGATGGATGCCAGTTTACCCACTTTCCTTTCTCTCTATGTTTAACTGTGAGGCTGATCCACGTGATCTACACAGATGAACACAAAATGCTGGAGTAATTCAGTGGGACAGGCGGCATCTCTGGAGAGAAGGAATGGGTGACGTTTCGGGCCGAGATCCTTCGAGGAAGAAGTCTGAAGAAGGGTCTCAACTCGAAACGTCACCCATTCCTTCACTGCAGCATTTTGTGTCCATCTTTGGTGTAAACCAGCATCTGCAGTTCCTTCCCACCCATTATCTGCACTGATGGTAGCAGTGTTTGTTGGCTGTGAAGGCTGGCGAAAGCTAACTGATCCATGGACATGCATGGGACTTGTAGATGTTGGTTAGTCATCTATCAGTTTGTAACCCAGTGGTGCTTTTGCAGAGGGCAATTTTGGGGCAACAGCAATGTGGGACCTCATGTAGAGATACATACCTGTATAGATCCACACGTCCTTCCAAATAGGACACTAGGGTGGATGAGCCGAGTCTTACATGGAAATTGCATAGCACTATGGATAACCATTACTGATATCAGATTTGAATTAAATCTCAAGTTACTTTTATTTAAAAGTGAATTAAAATGCACAAATGTCAGGGTGGGTGGGGGTTTAACTCCTGGTCTTTCTGACTTGCATTATCCTGTAATCAACATACTCCTCTAAATGAGGCAATTACAAATTTAAAAGGCAATCAACATCCATTTCAGTCTTGTAGCATTTTAAAGTTGTATTATATCCTTTTGCCTCTGAAATAAACACCAGTTCTACAAATAGGTTTTCAGCTTTATGAAACCTTGTTGCAAATCCTCTCCAAAAAGCCCTCTCCTTCTGGATGAAAAAAAACTCTTTCCTCATGACCTCTCTAATCCAACTAATTATCTTAAATTCATGTTCCTTGGTTTTGACCCATTTGTAGGGGACTCAAGTCCTTCCGATTCACTCATAGGTTGCTCAGAATTTCATACAAAGATATATTAATCATAATTGCATGTCAGAATGTGGACTACTTGCATGTTATAAGTTAAACTATAGCCGATTCAAAAATGGAGAACCTCAGGTAGGTTGATATCTGAGTCCCTTTAAGACTATTTATGTACGGGTGAGGAGTTAATATGGAGTTTTAGGTTGATCAAAGGGGGCCTTTGTTACGTACGTGTCTGGGAGAACTGTGTCTTGCTACAGAATTAAAATTGAATGGGTAGGAAGGATCTGCAATTGCTGGTTTACACCGAAGATAGATTCAAAAAGCTGCAATAACTCAGCGGGACAGGCAGCATCTCTGGAGAGAACGAATGGGTGACGTTTCAGGTCTGGACATTTTTTCAGACCAAACATTCCTAAAATGGTTCCTAAAATGGAATGGAGTTACATATTGGCCCAGAGTGGGTAAAAATGGCAGATTTTATCTTTAGAGACGGTGAAATGGGTCTTTGCAAACGTCTTTGTGGTCACTTTGACTGAGCCTTAATTTCTATTTTTAGATTTATTTAAAGCCCAAATTTAAATTCTCAAAGTGCCACAATGTGATCTGGACTCGCATTGTTACCGGATTATTACTGATGCCTCTGGATTACTAGTCCAGCCACATAACCAACAAACCACTGCGCCCTGAGCCAGCGAGTCTTTATGCGTGCCTCTGATTTGGGGAAATCAACTGGTTCATATCCATGTGGATTGTGGACGGTGTGGGGAAGGCATCTAGCGGGCAGGAAGGCTGGTAGAATGCAGCTTGTGTAGGACGCGCAGTACCCTTTCACTTGGGTATCATATTGTGGAGCGTGCGTATGAGCTTCCGATTGTGACTCGACACCCAAGGGGGAAGGCTGGCGATCGGCAAAAAAAGGAGATGGTCTTAATCTTCCTTCCTCACCCAACCCCCTTCCCAGCTCCAGGGACAAAAGGGGGGGGGGGGGCTCAGACTAGCCTCGTCTCTGACTCATTGTCCACCAGACGTTACACGGAGGACCTGGCTGGGACTGACTACCCGCCGCAGCGGAAGGCACCCAGACCCTGGCACCGAGTGGGCAGGAGGAAGAGGCGGAAAAAACACATCAAAAAATAAATCTGATAAAAGGCTTTCTCTGTTGTCCTCTCGTAAAGAGAATTCAACAGCAGCATGATAATCGGCACAGGATAGAACCTGCTCTCAGAAGCCAAAAAAAAAAGAAACCCATCGTAAGATTTATTCATGAATTAAGCATTTGACTAAGTATTCAATTATATTTTTAAAAACACATTTTTTTTTAGTGTGTCTCCCAGATTAACGGTGACACGACCTTCAACAGAAATCCTCTCGACAACAAACACAGAAACTACGTTTAAAAAAAAAAAAGGAACTCGGATCACAAACCTCCTCCTTTTTCTTTTCCCGGTTTCTGTATTCTCGGTCGGTGGTGGATTCAAGGCAAATGACTCCCAACAATAAGCGCTTGTTCAGCTGGATGGCAGCAGCTGGGAAATGACTGCATCTGACCTATGTGCCAACGCTCGTGGTGCCAACTGCATGACATCACCAGGCTTCCCTCCACCCCCCCCTCCTCACCCCACTCCCCCCCTCCCCCCCTCATCCAAGCAGACAGAGGCTTGTGCCCATCGATTATCACACCAAGGATGGCTGCTCCCTGGGCAACTATGTAGAGGGAGCCCAAGGGGATAAAAGAAACCTTTCTTTTGATTTTAAATGGCATTTCTTTTCTCTTTTTAGTCTTTAATCTACTGATGAAACCTCGGCTTAAATTGAAGACCTGGTGCTATTTCATTTCATTATGGCGCTGAATCAGGCCATTCGGCCCCATGGTTTCTGCTGTATTTGTGATTTTTTATTTCATTTTAATTCTGGAAAATACTTCGTCTTAAAGAGACACTTCCTTCTAGGGAAAAAAAATGTCCAGCGAAATAATGTTTTTTTAAGTATGTTACAAGTTAGTTTGGACAAACTATTGTGCAGTTAACATTTCACTCCAGCCCTCCCTCCACCAGTCACCACACATTAATTAAAAGCATGTCCTCAACTCAAATCTTTGACCTCGCTTCCCTGCCAGTTATTTTTTTCAATTAGTTCTTAGGATAAGAGTGTTGCTGGCAAAGCAGAATGTTTTTTCACCTGATAAGCTCACAGAGGCCCACCTTCTTATAGTGAAAGGAAAAGGCCATTCTGCCCATTGGTACAGGCTCCCTGAAAGTTAATTAACCTACTTCCCTGCTGCAGGAATTTTCTTTCCTGAACTGCTGCAGTCTAAGTTACCAGGAATCCAGAGAGAAGCTGGACAAGGTTCTTCAAGTAAACATTAGAGTATCCTTTAAACATACTCATGGTTTCTCTTCCCACCACTCTTTCAGCCATGAGTTCCAGATCATCTTAACCCTTTGGATGAAGATAACCTTTCCTCTTCTCTTCTCCTGCCCAATTAATACATTAAATCCATCTGCTTGGTTTATGACCCCTTGTTAAAGGGACACAGTCTATTTACACTTACGCTCTTCATAATTTCATACATCTCAAGTTAGTCTCCCCTCAGCTTCCTTTATAAATAACCCTAGTTTATCCAATCTTGAGCCAAAGCTAAGATCAAAGCTAAAATATTCCAGTCCTGGCAACGTTCAAAAGTCCTCTCAATACGTCTCCAATGCATTTATATCTTTCCTGTAATGTGGTGTCCAGAACAGCACGGAATACAGGAGCTATGATTCGACTGGTGTTCGGTACATTCCCAGCAAAATCTTCTTGCTTTTATACTCTATCCCTCGGCTAATAAAGGAGACATCTCAGCAAACTGAACGAGAAATATAGTCCCAATTCTGTCACTGTAAGATACATTTCTCCCACCACGCGTGCAGCATAGCTACAGTGCATATCACTGCAAGATGCAATGCAAGAACACGCCAAAGCTCTTTCAACAGCATCTCCCAGTAAGAGACAAGGAGAGCAGGTGCACGGGAACACCATCATCTCCAAAGCTGCCTCCATGCCATATTCCATTCTGATATGGGCAACGTCTCACCATACCTGGGCCAAAACTCGAGATCCGTTTCTGAAACTGAGCTGTAGGGGCATTTACACTGCATGGACTCCAGCAGTTTAAGAAGATGGTTCATCACCATCTTTATGTCTGCCTTGCCAATGATGCCTACAATCTGACTATGGGATAATAATCAACTTAAAAATCCAATTAGATCTTTATGGACATCAGACAGTGGACATCTGCTGGAGAAATGTTCATAATATCAACCAGCCCATTACAGAAGGCAGGAAGATATTTTGGCTCCGATTAGTTCTGAGAGGGAGAACTGGAGGATCACGAGAAACAGACTTGTTGGATTGGCTTTCTCTCATGAAGTCACAGTCATTCGATGAATTAACAGTCAAAATTTGCAAGGCTATGCAATGTTAATGAGAGTCTGATTGGACTCTGGACTTTTAGGCTGGGGATCTTTAGCAGGAAACTCCAGCTTGGTGGCAGGTAAAACAATGAAGAAGCTCTCCCAAATTTAGAAATGAGCAACTTGGATCAAATCTGAGAAATAATTATGCATTTAGATATTTGACATTTAGTGGAAGTGGGTATGTTTATTTGTACTGAGATGAGAGAACGTGGGATTATTTGAGAAGGAAAATTTAATGAGGAATTGTGTCAAGTTTCAAAATTGGTGCACGGATAGGACAGGTTTGGAGGTACACAAAAAAGCTGGAGAAACTCAGCGGGTGCAGCAGCATCTATGGAGCGAAGGAAATAGGCAACGTTTCGGGCTGAAACCCGTTGGGTTTCGGCCCGAAACGTTGCCTATTTCCTTCGCTCCATAGATGCTGCTGCACCCGCTGAGTTTCTCCAGCTTCTTTGTGTACCTTCGATTTTCCAGCATTTGCAGTTCCTTCTTAAACGATATACTTTAGGATATGCAGTAACTGTTACAATGCAGAATCAAATGGTGGGGGGCTTCGCAATCTCAGGGGGGCAGCTTCAAGGAAAATGACAAAAGAACCAGAGGAGAGAAAAAGTACACTATTTACAGAGTGAGACATTCTGATCTGGAATGCATTTCTGGCAAAAGCGGTGGAAGCATATCCGAAAATTGGATGAAAACCTGCAGGGGAAAAGCTGGCACTGGAGAAAGAGCCTGGAAGTGGGTTTAATGGGTTGGCCTTTCAAAGGCACGGCATGGTTTCCTTCTTCTGCACTTTTGTGGAAGTGCAAATGCAAATGTCCTTCCTGATACCTAAATTATACGAGAAAGTGGGAGGAAAGTGTCGTCTCTCTCACAAACTTGACCAATCATCAGAAAGGCAGTTCACCCTGCATCATTCTCACAATCCCACCCATTATACTCTTCTCCAATTAGCAGCAAGAACTAATCAAGGTACATTGGCAGGAGGCTCCTAAATTAATGGAGGAAATGTGTAGGAAGGAACTGCAGGTGCTCGTTATACTAAAGTTAGACACAAAATGCTAAAGTAAGACAATAGACAATAGGTGCAGGAGTAGGCCATTCGGCCCTTCGAGCCAGCACCGCCATTCAATGTAATCATGGCTGATCATCCCCAATCAGTACCCCGTTCCTGCCTTCTCCCCATATCCCCTGACTCCGCTATCTTTAAGAGCCCTATCTAGCTCTCTCTTGAAAGTATCCAGAGAACCGGCCTCCACAGCCCTCTGAGGCAGAGAATTCCACAGACTCACAACTCTCTGTGAAAAAAAGTGTTTCCTCGTCTGCGGGTCAGGCAGCATCTCTGGAGAGAAGGAATAGGTGACGTTTTGGGTGGAGACCATTCTTCAGACTGAGAATCAGGGGAGAGGGAATCTAGAGATATGGAAGGGTAAGGTGTGAAAACAACAGATCAACGTAGATAATGGTAATGAAATGTAGAATGGTTCATTACTGAGGAAGTGATGTGTAAAGTGGAGAAACCAAAGGGTGAGGGATGGCAGGGTAAAGGGGAGCAGAAAGGGAAGATTAAACAAGGATCAAAGATAAATCTTGTGACTCGATGTTCCCAATTTTCCCCCCAGTAAAGGACAGCTTCTGCATTGGTTATAAAAGTGGAATAGAAATGTGCGCTCCCCCTGCTCTCCACGGTGGGATGGAGCTGACCATGTCTCAAGTCATTGAATCATTTCATTCTGTCTGAATCAAAAGCCTGCACAGGAAAAACCGCCATCAGACACAAAATCACTTCAACGTATTTGCAAAATGGAGGCAATGCCAGCGTAACAGACTGTGTAAAGAAGGTATGGTAATTCGTTGGCTGACATATTGGCCACACAAGAACAAAATAATTCCCAGCAGACCAGTGCCATCGACAAAACAAAACAGTTGTGTCTGTTGAACAAGCAACTGTTTGGCAAGGGGTCTTGGGGAGAGGCAAGTAAGTGCAAAGTATACACCAAGCCTCAGGACAAACAGTCCCTCAGCGTGCCTGGGCAACGCTCATTATCTAACACATGTTCTCCAACCAGGAGTGCGTTGACTTGGAGAACCAACTCTATATTCCTGCTGAAAGGAGTATTCAACCATACAACCATCAAAATTGATGTCCTGCCTGAGTTGCCTCAAGAACGTTTAAAACTAGGTAGCAGGAGCAATGAAGATAGTCAGATCATCGGAGATACTGGCATCTTCTCCAATATGTGACGAGGATCAGCTCAATCTGATATTGAAGCAATACCCAGAAACTATGTCGAGTGTGGTATCCACACTTTGGAACCATCAGAACAATCACCAAAGAAATACCCATTCCTTCACTCCATAGATGCTGCCTCACCCGCTGAGTTTCTCCAGCATTTTTGTCTACCTTCAATTTTTCCAGCATCTGCAGTTCCTTCTTAAAGAAATACAGAATTTGTCATCGGCTCTATTGCTCTGAATGTTTAATCAGATATTTTCTTTTCTTTTAATTGATGAATCAAAAATACAATCACAGCCTACACATCAAACTTCACATTCGTAAACTCAACAGGAAAGACTAAAGGATTCTGCGAGACATAATTTAAAAAAATGTATTCTACTTACGTTGCATCTAAAGAAATTATTTCAGTTTTTTGAAACAATAAATAAATAAAAAGTCACTAATAGGTTGAATGGAGCAATCATCAGCAGAGTCTCCAGCATTGCTCTGACCTCCTGCTATGTACCTGGTCATCTGGGGTCAGGCACAGCATCAAACATGATTGCGAGCTGCCAATTTCTGACACACAATTGAGATTATTTAGAAAACTGGGTCACGCTAAAGGGCTTGTCCCATTAGGCGATTTTTTTAGGCGACTGTCATAGCAGGTCGTCGAAAAAACGGCGACTGGACTAATGGGCTTGACCCACGAAGGCGTTTTTTAGGCGACTGCCGGTGACTACGACAATGGAATTCACCAAAGTCAGCACCGGCAACAACCTACGCCACCTGGCGACACCTGGTGACAACCTACGACAGCACCTACGTCAGGAGAAGACAAGCTACGACAAGCCTACGGTCACCGACTGTCGCCGAAACGTTTTGAACATTTCAACATCCAGCGGCGACCAGAAAAACGTTACGACTCTTTGGGCAACAGAGGAGACGACTCACGACCGTACAGGCGAAACCCTGACGACAACCCAGTCGCCGGCCATTGGCTCAAGAATCGCCTAGGTGGGACAGGCCCTTTTTAACAGTGAGATGATGGGAATGTGTAGGTCTCTCTGCCTTCCTCTGTCCTCAAAATGCTGGAGTAACAGTGGGACAGGCAGCATCTCTGGAGAGAAGGAAGGGGTGACGTTTCGGGTGGAGATCCTTCTTCAGACTGAGAATCAGGAGAGAGGGAGACTAGAGACATGGAAGGGTAAGGTGTGAAAACAACAGATCAAAGCAGATAATGGTAAGGAATTTTAGGATTAGTCTGAAGAAGGGTCTCAACCCGAAACGTCACCCATTTCTTGTTACTCCAGCATTTTGTGTCTACCTTCGACTTAAACCAGCATCTGCAGTTCTTTCCTACAAATTCTTTTCTCCTCTCCTCTCTCATTGCTTTGACTCAAAAGACAAGAGATGTTGTTCTTTTTTTACATGTTATAATATTTTCAATAATCCATCTATCTGAAATGATATGCTAAGATGTCAGCCTAGTTGTGGAATATGGCTCCAATCCACAAACAAGTGCCCCTTCTTCAGATATAATGCAGTTCCACTACATGAGATATCACTGCCACAACCTGCCTCATCTTTGCTTGTCATCTAGCTCGATACATCTCAAAACATTAAACAAATCAACATAAAGTAACTCCAAAGACAGACACAAAATACCGGAGTAACTCAACGGGACAGGCAGCATCTCCAGAGAGAAGGAATGGGTGACGTTTATGGTCGAGACCCTTCTTCAGACTCCAAACCTGTCAGCACCATACTGATAAATAATAACTCCTATCTTCTTTAACTTGTCCCTTTCAGTGCCTCTAACTCCTTTACCAAATCTATAGTAACTGTTTAGGAAGGAACTTCAGATGCTTGCTTAAACTGAAGATAGACACAAAAAGCTGGAGTAACTCAGCGGGACAGGCAGCATCTCTGGAGAGAAGGAATGGGTGACGTTTTGGGTCGAGACCATTCTGTTTCCCATTCCTTCCTTTTATTTGCCCTCGGCTACTTAACTCTAGGTTTCAGACCACCACCCTTCTCCCTGGCCAGCAGATTGACCTCAACACCGACATCAACCAATGAGACCACTCAGGGTTGAACTTCATATTGCCCATGCTTTGTATCTCATGGGTTCCTCTGTGTTGTGTGATCAGTTCCTCTCCAAGCCATCCAATGAGCTTGCTTTAAAGGCATCTTGACATCCGACTGTACTGAGATCTCACATGTAGGTGCTCACTGGTCCCATTACGCGGTTCCAATGTGGCATGCATTTAAGAAATCTGTTTTTTTTTAAGCTCTCAATGTGGAGGGAATATCAGGAAAAGACCACAAAAGTCTGGAACAGATAAAGGCCTTTCACCGTTTCAGACTTGCCCTTTGACAGGTCATCCAGCTGCCATTGAGGCTTGTTCATCTCCTACCCTTCTGCTCACTGACCTACACTCTATCCCACCTGACAATGCTGCAATTTAACAGTGCAAATTAAAATTAAAAACTTCACATTCCTCCTTCTCTCAATCCTCTTTACCTCTCTAATCTTCATCCTAAGAACCCTTGGAGATCAATGTTCCACTCCAATTCTACAGTCTTGTATATTTCCCCACCATCGATGCTGTGTCTTAGGCTCACTGAACTCTCAGCTCTGGCTTTCATTCCTTCAACCTCTCCCTCCCTTAACATTAGCTGGTTTAAAACCACCTCCCCAAGCCAAACCTTTGATCACCTGAGTTAAAATATCCTCCTTGGCTTTGAGCCAATGAGGTTTCTGTGAAGTACTTTGGGAAGTTCACCAAAGGCGCAACACAAATGGTTCTTATGTCTAATTGACGCCCCCACCATGTATTTAAGTTCCTTTCGGAATTTTCTAGCGAATGTTCCCCTGAGGTTAAATTCCCCAGGAGAAGGTGCAAATTATAGTCTCAAGCAAGACAGCTTCTAATAACATTAAGTTCACTCAGTAAAACATTAGATTACTTACCCAAACACCATATTTGCAAATGCAAAAGGGAGCACCAAATATCCCTGGACTTAAATATATTTCCACATATGAAAACTTCTGGTGGTCAATGAACATTTAATCGCATGGTGCTAAAGCTGAGACAGAATAGTGAGTGGGGAAGGTAAAATAAGGGGGGGAGAGAGAGAAAGACAGGATAGAGAAAGAGGAGAGGGAAAGAGAGAGAAAAAGAAAGAGAGAGAGAGAGAGAGGGAGAGAAGGGGAGAAAAGAGAGAGTGATAGAGATTTTTTTTAAAGAATCGAAGCAGGGCAGGTTAAAAGGCCAGGAACAGAGAGAGGTGCAGGGGCAGAGAGAGAGAGTGAGTGAGACCGAACAGGGAAATCCTCAGCTGGCATTTATGGTCAGCTTCCCCCCCTCCGTACTGCAAGAACCTGAGTCATGTCCGACCACAATATGCGTCAACGAAAACAAATTCAAGTCACTTCTCCTTCCATACCTTAAAACCTTAAATCTGAGGTCATCAACAATGAAGACTGGAGTCCAAAGTTACACCACAGTTGATCAGCAGGTGGGAAGGAGCAGGAACACATTCAATAGCAGGAGCTACTCATGAATTGAGAGTATTTCCCTTTAAACTGGAGGAGCATGGGACACGCATTTGAATCATGGCATTGTATGCAGTTCACACTGTATGCAAATAAATGGACTGCATACAATGCCATAATTCAAATGCGTGGGTCACGTTCACCTTTGAAACAATAGGATCAGTGGTGGAGGTTTATACTTATTTTTAAATGAAAGATTAAAAATGAGGAAACAGACTGATGTTATTTAATTTTCAAAAGTAAAAATATATGGCATTTTCCTCGACATTAGATGTGGTAACATCCTGCCCAACGCCTTGTGTGACATTGCAAATTACATTTTCTGGGTTATGAAACATTAGCTAAATTAAAAATTCACCTTTTCTAACATGGATCCAGGCCTTTTGGACTGTGATTATATTCCTCATCCAGTCTTTCATCAATAATTAGAACTTCATCTTCATTGACATCCAGTGAATCTCCAATTTCATATTTCCATTCCCCTGGCTTGTCCAACATTGGGAAAGGAAAGCAACTCGCAATATTCCAAAAGCAACCTAGCAAAAGTCTTCTCGTATTTCCGTATGATGTAGAAACAGGCCATTCAGCCCATCAACTCTAAGCTAGCTAAGAGAGCATTTCTTTCAAACCTCATTTCTCACTGTAATCTATTCTCTCCAATACCCATCAACACCCACTTATTCCACTGCCACCCACCATCACTTGGAGTGATATAGTAACATGTGGGCGGAACTGTGAGTACAAGGGGAGACACATGCCATTGCAAACGAACATATAGATAGAACCAAAATTCAGGATCAAGCCAGGGTCACTGGATGAAAGGTCTCGACACGAAACGTCACCTATTTCTTCTCTCCAGAGATGCTGCCTCTCCCACTGAGCTGTCCCACTCAGCTTTTTGTGCCTATCACTGGATCTGTGCAGCAGTAGCAATATTTGATCTGCATCTGTGTCACCTTGTATTCATTCCAACTTATCTTTTGTGCTTTTGGTCTTTTATCCAACTAGATTCAGATCCCAGGAGTCGGTTTGCCCTTGCTATGGCCAGAATACTCTAAAATGTCTGCATCTCCTCGAAGATTGCTCATCTTGATTGAATGATGTTTTAATATCACATATGACATACCCCAGTGAAATTCTTTGCTTTGACAATTGACAATATGTGCAGGAGTAGGCCATTCGGCCCTTCGAGCCAGCACTGCCATTCAATGTGATCATGGCTGACCTACCTTACACAAAGTATGCAAAGAGTCGCCACATATACGGTGCCGACAGAGTTACAAGTCCTAAACTTCTGGGCCGGGGAATCTTATTTTGTAAAACAAATGTAATGGGGTGACATAGCATCGACAAAGGTTGGATGTTTGAAAGAACTGAAAAAAAAAAGTAGCTCCCACTTTCTCTTCTTTTAGCATAAACCCAGCAATTCTTTCCCTTCTCAGTTGTACATTGCAATTCCTCTTTGAACGCTGTTGTTAAATCTACTTCAATTGGCGTGTGAGTTGATCAATAAAAATAAAATCCACCAAATATTTCAGCAACTGAATGAGGCTGAACCAAACCAACCTCTCATGGAAGCCCATGCCAAGACACCTAAAGATCCTTGACCAAGGTTCTCAGATGCATGACATGGGGTGAGTGCCTCTTGATGACCCTGTTATCCTTAATCTAAGTGTCATTCCTCTCTCTATATATATATTTATAGGCCCACACTAATTTGACCTAGGAGTTCACAGGGTTCTGGTTTAGAGGTACATTAGCAACACACTCCTATTTTTAAGTGATGACAGATCGCTGAATTCCCTGACTCTGCATCCAGTTGATCTGACTGAGATGCACTTGGACACACTGCTGCTGCCAGCATTCGATCCATGTAGTGCTTCTATTCTTAAACACTGTCTCGCCAACCTCAGCAACAGAATACAGCCTATTATTAGAATGCAGATTAACAGATAACATGAAAGAAGATGCCTGTACTTCTTTAAACCGGGTAAAAGACCTTTAATAAAAGGGTGACGCTGCTTTCCCAATTTAACATTTTTGTTGTGAAGTTTAACCAAGATTATTTCAGAAAGGCTAAATGATTACTATTGATATAATTAAAGATGGATTAACAGATACCTGGGAAAGAATCACCGGCTGGAATGCAATTGAAGATTTAAGGGGTTTATATGTAGAAAAACAGATAAAGTAATGGAGTAATAGAGACATACAGGCCCTTCAGTCCAACTCAACCATACTGACCAAGATACTCCATCTGAGCTAGTCCCATCTGCCTGTGTTTGGACAATATCCCTCTAAACCTGTCCAAGAGTCTTTTAAATCTCGTTATTGTATCAGCCTCAACCACCTCCTCTGGCAACACGTTCCATATATTCACCGCCCTCTGTTTGAAAAAGTTGTCCCTCGGGTTACTATTATATCCTTCCCCCTCACTTTAAGTCAAGCCATGTCTGAAGAAGGGTTTCGGCCCGAAACGTTGCCTATTTCCTTCGCTCCATAGATGCTACTGCACCCGCTGAGTTTCTCCAGCACTTTTGTCTACCAAGTCAAGTCACTTTTATTTCTATAGCACATTTAAAAACAACTCTCGTTGACCAAAGTGCTTTACATTGGTGGAGGTACTAACGTTATACAACATTGGTTCATAGATTAAGTACATACATAAATACATACATATAGCCCTCCCTCAGAGGACGTCAAGAAAGGCTTTAGAGTAAAGATGAGTTTTAAGTCTCGACTTAAAAGAGTCGATGGAGTCTTGACTCCCCTACCCTGGGAAAAAAAGACTGTGTTTTGGAAAAGATTCTGCATTCAGGAAAAATACTCAAAACCCATAACATTCAGAAATTATAAATCAGAATTTAATTAAAGGGGTTTCATTAATTTTGTACAGAAAACAGACATTCAGGAGTGAGTTCCAGGTTAGAATCCACTGCAGGGGACTAGGTGATTTAGAGTATATATGTTGAATAAGAGATATCTGGTGTAGTGTTAAAAGTGTGAAATCTATTCGAGGTGTTTGGATGTTTCATCATCAAACAGATACCTAGGAGTGAGTTACAGGCTGGGAACCAAATGACGGATTCTGGTAGTTTAGGTATAATGACAGACGTGGAGCGTACATTTTCACATACAGGTATATCAAAGAAATTGATGCCAGTGCTAGCAGGTTATGTGCATTCCATTACATCAATCTAGTGTCTCGTTCAAGCACTTGCTCTTCGATGCAGAGTAAAGAATGTTCCTCTCAAACTCAATGTCTCCTTTGTCAACCTCACGAGAGCTCCCTCTGCTGTACCACTCGGATATTTCTCCACTCCTGTCACCACGTACTTCAGACCATTTTGAGAGGTGACTGACAGCCAGTTACTGGTATTTGTAGGAGAGAACCGCAGATGCTGGTTTACACCAAAGATAGACACACAAAAAAGCTGGAGTAACTCAGCAGGTCAGGCAGCATTTCTGGAGAAAAAGGAATAGGTGACGTTTCGGGCCTTCCCTCTCCGTCCCTCCCCCACCCTAGTCATCGTGCTAGTTTCACTGTCGTCCCGTTGAGTTTCACTGTCTGTATAACTCGCAGTCACCTACCCCACAGCCAACAATGGACCATTGTGGGCTCCACCTTTTATTGATCATCATTGATTTTTACACATCTTTTATTCATTTATTTTATTTACCTTCTATTTCTCTCGTTTCTCTTTCTCCTGACTCTCAGTCTGAAGAAGGATCACGTCCCGAATCGTCACCTATTCATTTTCTCCAGAGACGCTGCCTGACCCGCTGAGTTACTCCAGCTTTTTGTGTCTATCGAGTATCGGTTTAATTAGGTCCAGTGTCAAAGAGGAAATGGCCCGTTCATTCCAGCAGTTTATTTATTCAGAGTTTGGGGTGTTGTCATCACTGTCCAGGTTCATATTTAAACCCATCCCTGATTGCCCTTGAGACGGTGGTGGTGAGCTCCTTTTTTGAACTGCTGTAGTCCTCTGCTGCAGCCAGCCCACAATGATGAATGGTGGGGAGGCCCAGGATTCAGACACAGTAATAACCATATATAACCATATAACAATTACAGCATGGAAACAGGCCATCTCGGCCCTACAAGTCCGTGCCGAACAACTTTTTTCCCTTAGTCCCACCTGCCTGCACTCATACCATAACCCTCCATTCCCTTCTCATCCATATAACTATCCAATTTATTTTTAAATGATACCAACGAACCTGCCTCCACCACTTCCACTGGAAGCTCATTCCACACCGCTACCACTCTCTGAGTAAAGAAGTTCCCCCTCATTTTACCCCTAAACTTCTGTCCCTTAATTCTGAAGTCATGTCCTCTTGTTTGAATCTTCCCTTTTCTCAAAGGGAAAAGCTGATCCACATCAACTCTGTCTATCCCTCTCATCATTTTAAAGACCTCTATCATGTCCCCCCTTAACCTTCTGCGCTCCAGAGAATAAAGACCTAACTTATTCAACCTTTCTCTGTAATGATGAAGGACTGCTAATATATTAATTACCAAGTCAGGTTGGTGTGCAGCTTGAAAGGAAAATGCAAGAGTCCCATTGCTCCCCAAATCCTTGTCTTTGGTCAGAGAGTCATAGAATGAATGAATGAGTTTATTGGCCAAGTATTCACATACAAGGAATTTGCCTTGGTGCTCCGCCCGCAAGTGACAACATGACATACAGTGGCAGTTAGGAATGACACAAAAAACATTAAACATTAATAATAAAACATTATTGATTAAACATGTGAATTAAATAAAATACCAGAGCAAAAGGCGGCTACAGATTTTTGGTTATTGAGTAGAGCTACGACTTGTCATATAGTACAGAAACAGGCTCTTCAGCCCAACTCGTCCATGCTTGCCAAGATGCCCCTATCTAAGCTAATCCCATTTGCCCACGTTTAGCCCATATCCCTCTGAATCTTTCCTACCCATGCACCTGTCCAAGTGTATTTTAAATGCTGTTATAGTACCTGCCTCAACTACCTCATTGGCAGCTCCTTCCATAAGCCCACCACACTCGGTGATAAAGTTGCCCCTCGGGTTCCTATTAAATCTTGCCCCTCTCATCTTAAAATTATGTCCTCTTGTTTTGATTCCCCGACCCTGGGTAAATGTCAATGGGCATTCACCCTCATGATTTTATCTACCTCGATAAGATCACCCTTCAGCCTCCTGAGCTCTATGGAATATAGTCCTGTCCTGCCCAACCTCTCCCTGCAGCTCAGGCCCTGTCGAGCATGTGGAGGTTGCAGGTTTAGCAGATGCTGTCAGATTAGACAAATGAGCAGCAGCAGTGCATTTTGCAGATAGTCTGCACTGCAGCAATAGTGAACAGATGATGGAGAGAATGTAAATTTAGCGTGGTGGATGGGATCAAGCAGACTACTCAGTCCTGAAGACATTAAGCCTCTTCAGTGTTGCTGGAGCCAGGCTCGTGGTCAATTGGGGGCGATTCATCATACTCCGACCATGTGCCTTGTGGATAATGGAAGGGCCAGGCATGTCAGAAGGCGAGTCACTCACTACAGGATACCCAGACTCTGAATTGTTCTTGTATTCACGGTATTTACTTGGTTAGTTCATTCGAGTTTCTAGTCAACCCTGACTCCCAGGATGTTAACAGTGCAATCAGCAATGAACACCTCCACATCTGATCTGACAATGGGAGGAAGGTCATTGATGAAACTGCTGCAGGTAGTTGGGCCGATAGTGCCTGAGGAACTCCTACAGTGATGTACTGGGGCAGCACTGATTCATCCCCAACAGTCACAACTAACTTCCTTCGTGCAGGGAATGATTCCAACTATTGGAGCTTTTTCTCTTGGATGTAATTTACCTCAATTTACCAGCGCGCTGTGATACCACTGGTGGTCACGTGCCACCTCGATGTCAAGGACGATTACTCTCACCTCTCACACTCTTACGGTCCATATTTGGTGCAGGAAGTAGTTTGGAGAGGAGTGAACCTGGTAAAATACCATTTGGGATTTGATGAGCAGGTTATTGGTGATTATGTGCGGCTTAGAGTCATAGAGTGATACAGTGTGGAAACAGGCCCTTCGGCCCAACTTGCCCACACCGCCACTTACAGAGAATTGACAACACTGACACAGGTCATTCCCATTTGTACCACAGTTTATCCACGATATGAGTATCTTCCTAGCCACCCACCAATCCTACTTTAGATCACCTTCTCAATGTGTCATTCAGTTCCATAGCGTTTATTCAACTTTTCCTTAAATAGTGTAAGAAAGAACTGCAGATGCTGGTTTAAATCGAAGGTAGACACAAAATGCTGGAGTAACTCAGCAGGTGAGGTGGCATCTCTGGAGAGAAGGAATGGGCGACGTTTCGGGTCGAGACCCTTTAGTTTTAGTTTATGTTTAGAGATACACAGCAGAAACAGGCCCTTCGGCCCACTGAGTCCGCGCTGACCAGCGATCCTCACACATTAACGCTATCCTATACACACTAGGGACAATTTACAATTATACCAAGCCAGGAGTGTGGGAGGAAACCGGAGATCCTGGAGAAAACCCACGCAGGTCACGGTGAGAACGTACAAACTGCGGACAGACAGCGCCCGTAGTCAGGATCAAACCTGGTTCTCTAGCGCTGTGAGGCAACAACTCCACCGCTGCGCCACCGTGCCGCCTCAGACCCCCTCCTTCAGACTGACTGAAGAAATATGCCTCCATAGAAATAAATCATTTAGCACTTTTTCTTGGCTTCACAACAACACGTTGCATTTTACGGCCACATACCAAAAATATTGGGAACAAAGCCTGTTCCTATCTAACATCTGCTAACATCCGCATGGGCCTGAAGATCATGGTAAACAGAAAACAAAAATCAACAGTCAAAAAACAAACAGCTACAGATGCTCGAAATATGATGTACAAATAAAAAATGCTGAAAATTCGCAGCATGTTCTGGTGAAGGTTCATCAACCTACAATGTTAACTGTTTCTCTCTTCATTGATGCAGGTTAACTGACTATTTCATAACTTCATAAGTTATAGGAGCAGAATTGGGCCATTCAGCCCATCAAATCTACACCACCATTCAACCTTGGCTGATCTATCTTTCCCTCTCAACCCCATTCTCTGCCTTCTCCTCATAACCCTTGACACCTGTACTAATCAAGAATCTATCTATCTCTGGCTTAAAAAAACATCCATTGACTTGGCCTCCACAGCCTTCTGTGGCAATTTCTGGTATTCCTGGTGTTTTCCGTTTTAATTACAAAAAAACAGCAGACTTGCTTTTACCTGAATGGGCCTTTATCAAAATTACACGAGATAAAATTCCAAATAATATTATCAGGAGTGTTATCCAATATTATATTTCACAATGTGAAAGAAAGCAAAGTTTCTATCTGGAATCGAAATATGCAATCAGCAATAACCAACTTGCTCTTTAAATGAATTAAAAACGTTGCGTCTATCTTTAGATCCAAAATTGCGCTGGGATCGTTGTTTGCTGTAGATATAAATAACTTGGATGACAATTCTTTGATCTGATAACTAAGTTTGCTGATGAAGATTGGCAAAGTTGCAGATTGTGAGGAAGATTGCCTAAGGATATGGTGAGCCCTCACTAAATCAGCTGGATAGTTGGGGGGGGGGGGGGGGGGGGGGGGGAGTGCTGGCAGAAGGAATTTAATCCAGTTAAGTGTGAGCTAAAGTGTGTTTAAGTCACCCAATACTGGCTGGACATACACAGTAAATAATAGGGAGGTTAGAACTGTTGAGGAACAGTGGGGTTGCAAGTTACTGGACACAATCAACAAGGTTAGTATTATCCTTCAAGTATCTAATTATCTTGTTTGTATCTTTTATCTCTTCATGAATTGTAAGTTTCACGGCAAACAGATAAAAGATAAGGAGATGAACAAGATAATTATATAACTGGGATTTTGCACGTATCAACATCTCCTCTGAGAGGCAGCAGAGACCTCATACAGCACTGAAACAGGCCCTTTGGCCCACCAAGCCCATGCTGACCATCAAACACCCATTTACACCAATGTTCATTAGTTCATAAGTTATAGAAGCAGAGTGAGGCCATCAAGTCTACTCCGCCATTCAATCATGGCTGATGTATCGTTCCCTCTCAACCCAATTCTCTTGCCTTCTCCCCATAACCCCTGGCACCCGTACTAATCAAGTCAGCCTGCGCCTTAAAAATACCCAATCACTTGCCCTCCACAGCCCTGTAACAATGAATTCCACAGATTCACCACCCTCTGACTAAAGAAATTCCTCTTCATCTTCTTTCTAAACGTATGTCCTTTTATTCTAAAGCTTGACCTTTGGTCCTAGATTCTCCCACTAGTGGAAACATCCTCTCCACGTCCACTCTATCCAGTAAAGCCCCTGTCCCACTTACGTGTCCATGGCATGCTAATCAAGCGACCTCGTGGTCGCGTTGAGGCGCGACGGTCCCGCGAAGGTCCCGCAACTTGATGCGTCTGCACAGCAGGACCGTCTCGGCTCAACGTGACCACGAGGTCGTGTAATTTGCGTGCCAAGGACACGTAAGTGGGACAGGGCCTTTACCCAGTGACAGAGCTACAACAGGCTGTCTGCCAGATAGGCTGTTCATTACTAGGCAGACCGCTGATCCGGCCTCCTGTACTCTCAAGGGATCGGGGGGGGGGGGGGGGGGGAAGAGGCGGGGTTCCAAGAAAATGGCATTGCACAATATCCAGACATGCATTCTTTTTGCAGCGATTCTTTAGGCTTACTGCTTAATGGTTTACTTACATCTATCTGTGGGTTGTCCCATGTTGCAGATGCATCTTACACAGCAGGTAGAAAGAACGGGTTGTCTTAGTTTCTCAGAGTTCTCTCCCTCCCTCTGCAATCTGCATTTTCCCCTCTTTCCGAACACAGTCAAGCACAAAGATTCATTGTTTTCCCTTTAGCGTGCCTCGCGTGCCTCTTGCTAGCAAGGTCAACTGTACCAGGTATCTGGTTTTAATTAAGTAACAGTCAGCGCTGCACTACCTCGACATTCTATACTACACGGTGGTTCAGTGAAACGAGACTGTGTACATACTTACATACACGCTCATACTCACACACTCATATGTACACTCCCACGGTTAGACAACATCCATACATACATGCACATTCAAACTCTCTAGCACACACACGCTCTAACATACATTCACATGCATACCATAACATGCACAATCTAACACACGCTAATGCATTCATTCTCGCATGTAAACATTGTCACACTCATTCTGAATACACATACTCTAATATACAATTACCTTCACTCAACACACCATCTCACACACACATATACACATGTACACACAGTCTAATTTCTTGTTTACTAATACACATAGTCAAATATACACTCCCATTCACCAGCGTAAATTCCAACACACACACACTCGTAAACACCAAGTTATCTCAAAACATATTGCTGATTAGCAATGAAAGGCTACACATTAGGCATTTTAGAGCTAATGCCATCAGGTGAAGTTGTAGGCAAGTACTTGATCATACACACCCTCACACAAAACATGCTGATGCATCGGCCTGAAGAAGGATTCCAACCCAAAATGGTAACCGTCTACTTCCCCTTCACACCTGCTGCCTGACCCGCTCAGTTCCTCCAGCAGAGCAGTTTGATTTTTGCCCAACCTCCCATTCCCTTGCTCTAACTGAGGCTAATTGTTCTAACTAGCGAGTAAGAATGTAATTGTTCCGTTGCTGTTGCATATGACAATTAATCACTCTTGACACTAACGGCGAAGAATTGACTTGTCTCTCTCTCTCTCTCTCTCTCTCTCTCTCTCTCACCATCTGCCTCATGATACAAACGTCATCTGATGTAACATCACTGTATGTCAGTGTATGATGTCAAATCCTTATGAAGATATTTCACACCAAATATTTACCGTCTTCTATTTTACTATTTTTTATATAAATTGCCACAGCCATCTTCATATTTGAAGATGCAATGACACATCCTGACCATTGGAAGTGTTGCAGGGTCTCTTTTGGGTGGAGGGGCACGTTGCGTGCTAACCAGTCAGCAGAAAGACACTATAGGATTACAATCGAGCCGTTTACAGAGTAGAGATGTATAAAGGGCCTGTCCCACTTAGGCTAATTTTTAGGCGACTACAGGCGACTAGGCTGTCGCCACATGGTCGCTGGGGTGTCGCCTGTATGGTCGTGTATGGTCATCAATGGTCCTCAGTCGCCCAAAGAGCCGTAGCGTCTTTCTGGAGACAGTCAGCGACAGTGGGTTTGATGCCAATGAGCGTAGCTTGACTTCTCCTGACGTAGGTGCTGTCGTAGTTGTCGCCAGGTGAACATAGTTTGTCGCCAGGTGACGTAGGTTGTCGCCGGTGCTGACCTAATTGGCGAGTTAAGGAGAGTTTGAAAAAGTGTCATGAAGACCTCCTTCAACTATGTTGAAGACTAGCTTCAGGAACATTGGACACCGAATAGTGGAGAATGAAGACGACTCCTTCGATCTCCTTCGACTATGAGTAAGACTATCTACGACTACCTTTGATTACCTTCGACTACCCTCGATTACCTACGAATAACATGCCGACCTACTACGAACAACTTCGACTAAACCTACGAGTAAAAAAAGTATCGATTTTTTTCCATGGAGACCTTTTTTTACTCGCGGGCATTTTTCAACATGTTGAAAAATACGCCGCGACCTAGCTGAGGCCTCGAGTACGCGGAGACGACTCTCGAGCATGAAGGAGAGTTACAAAGACCTCCTAGGACCTCGTGTCGACCGTGCTGCGAGTACGAGTCGAGGGCAAGCTCTTCTAAACTCGCCAATTAGATCGCCGCAGTGGGACAGCCCCTTTAAAGTAATGATTCTATTTCAAATTTTATGTCGAAGGAGGGGTCCAGTCGCTGGATTTTCGGCAACCTGCTACAACTATAACAGACTATTTTTAGGCGACTGCCGGCGACTATGTGGGACAGGCCCTTAACGTTTAGTGCAAGGTCAAGCCAGTAGTCTGACCAGTCTATTGTGCGAGGACATTGAAAGGAAGTGAGTATCAGAAAAGCAGGGTGAATTTCTGAATGGTTCTCATGGTGGTGATCTGCAATGTCCACAACCCACATCAGGTGAGTGGCTGGAGGAATCCCTCTAAAAGGCCTGGATAGAGTGGATGTGGAGACGATGCTTCCACTAGGGGGAGAGTCGAGGACCAGAGGCCATAGCCTCAGAATTAAAGGACATACCATTAGGAAGGAGATGAGGAGGAATTTATTTAGTCAGAAGATAGTGGATCTGTGGAATTCATTGTGGCTGTGGAGGCCAAGTCAATGGATATTTTTAAGGCAGAGATGATAGATTCTTGATTAGTACAGTTGTCAGGGCTAATGGGCAGAAGGCTGGAGAATGAGGGGAGAGGGAAAGATAGATCAGCCATGATTGAATGGTGGAGGAGACTTGATGGGCCGAATGGCCTAATTCTGCTCCCATCACTTATAAACATGTGTTTATGAAAAGTGTCCTCTGGATTTCTGTCCCACCAATTATAGTTTATGGCACTAAGCTAGAAGCCAGGAATGATCCGATTATGGGTATAGCAGACTGAAGGTCTCGATCCAAAACGTCGCCCATTCCTTCTCTCCAGCGATGCTGCCTGTCCCGCTGAGTTACTGCAGCTTTTTGTGTCTATACAGGACTATAACGCATATTAACAATTATTGGGTCCCACAATTACATAAGAGTGTAACATCAAACAAATATGTAGCCTGCAATTATAATAATGAGACCCAGGAATACTTGACTGAGCAACACAAGGCGCGGCATTATGTAGCATGAATGGGAGTTTCACTGACGAACTTGGAGATGAAAACTGCAATGCTTCAGTGTCCCGACTAGTGAGAGGGTGCAATTACATTGTGGCAAATGAACAAATATCATTCTCTTTATAAGGGCTGTCGGGTGAATTTTCAGGAGTGGAAATAATTTAGAAAAGAAACATTGCCATTCCAACATATTTCATGGCCTATAAAGTACTTTGTAAAATCCCAAAGAATTATGGTAGGTATCCCGTGCAGAATTTGCTAAGGATTGCAAAAAGAGACTGGTGACTAAATATTGACGGAGGCACCGGGAGCATTTCCCTGCTCTTCTTCCAAAATGGTGCATTTGGCTGGTCTAGCAGTCGTGATCTCAGTTGAAAGACACCGTCTCTCAGAAGGTAGACAAAAATGCTGGAGAAACTCAGCGGGTGCAACAGCATCTATGGAGCGAAGGAAATAGGCAACGTTTCGGCCCGAAACCCTTCCGGGTTTCGGCCCGAAACGTTGCCTATTTCCTTCTGGGTTTCGGCCCGAAACGTTGCCTATTTCCTTCGCTCCATAGATGCTGCTGCACCCGCTGAGTTTCTCCAGCATTTATGTGTACCTTCGATTTTCCAGCATCTGCAGTTCCTTCTTATAAACCATCTCTCAGCATACTGTTCACTCTCAGCATTGCACTGGCACTGTTTGCCTAGATTACATGCTTAAGAATAAATCTTTTGCCTTTCTGTCTTAAAGATGATATCAGTAACAAACTTGTGAGATCCCCTTGTCCAATACTTTAACAAGAGCCATTAAATAATCAAATTATAAATTCAAATAATAATCCTGCTTCTCCATCTACAGTTGCTTTCCATTTTTTTTGTTTTTTTAACGTAGTCCATTATCGACCTTCTATCTGCCTTGCAGCATCATTTGATTTATCATCTAATCTCCTGCATTCAACCCTATCAATATTTTCTCTTCAATAATTAGTGCTAAGAACAATTTTATACAGGTGATTTTTAATCTGGACTCAGACTCTCTTTGTATCGTCGGTTCAGGCTCTTCACCAGGATCCTTCATGAATGAGGCTCCCTCACAAACAAAGGCCTTGAATGTTAATGATAGTCTGCAGAAGTATTACTCCTACACAGAACAGTCACTTAGCTCGCGAGAAGGGATTAAGAAAACACCAACGAGAGACCAATTACTATTAAAAAAAAAAGTGCTTTCAATAAAGACTGCAGACATAATGACCTTGCCAAGCCATTATTATCCTCAACCCAAAATCTCGAGGAAGTCTGCGAGGGTTTCCCCTACACTATTGGTTTTTATCCTCTTATGTTTTTTTCTTATTTTCCTTTTCCGACGGCAATGAATCCCGTTGTATTGGAGTCCCAAGAGTACCTGCATTTCCTTACTACTTAGATTGATAGACTTTATTGATATATAAAAGTAAGGAACTTTGATGGTTCAGTAATAATTGAATTGTGAAACCGGCTCAAGGGACTGAACGGCCTTCTCCTGTTCCTATGTTTCACATTTATTGCATCTCATGCCTAAATCTAGATAGTGTTTCTCCCATTGTCGATCGCAGCACAATCCAGCAGCATTTAAATAAAAGGTGGGTAGTGGAGGCTGGTAGAAGTATATATAAAATTGTGAGAGGCTTAGGTAGGGTAGACAGTCAGAACGTTTGTTCCCTGGGTGGACATGTCAAAGACTAGGGAGCGCCATTGTAAGGTGGGAGGGACAAAGTTTAAAGGAAATGCGCGTTTAAAGAAGTGGTGGATGTCTAGAATGCACTGCCAGGAGTGGTGGTGGAGGCAAACATGACAATTGCTTTTAAGAGGTTTTCAGTTAGGCACATATATATGGAGGGGTATGGTTGACAGGCATGTAGAGGAGATATTTGTAACTTGGTATCGAGTTCAGCACGGAACATATGCTGTCCTGTTCTATGTTCACGCATGGCTAAATGACCCTTTCCCAATCCAAAGTTGCTCAGATCATGGAATTTGGTGAAACAGGGTCCAAACATGGAGACTGCAGATCTCTTTAGCTTAGTTCAACGCTCTGCAGTGGATGCACATTTACTTTCTGAACTACTGTGCATATTTTGCAACAAGGCCAAGTAAGTTTTCTCAGTATATTCATTTGTTTCATTTGAAGCATGAAATGACCTCAGTCACCTGTTGTCAGTAAACATGCTTCAACAGGCCCATCTGATTCAGGTCACAGTAACTAAATCTACAAGCCCTTCAGATTATATGAAACAGGGGGAAACAAAAACAGCGAATAAATTCAGTTTTGACATTTTCCCTTCATAACAAAGTGAGCAATTTTTAAAGATTCACATTTCACGTATGTGAATTAGAGTTCCCTCAACAGCTTGAGAATGATAATGAGGGAATGCCATGAATCTCTAGACTTTCAATGCCTACTTTGGGGAATCTGAAATCGGGCATGATTTGGTAAAAAAAAAGCACGGCATGGAAATGATTGGTCATTATTCCAATCCAGCTCTCAAGAGCTTCTCATTCTCCGTTCTCTCGAAATTTGGTCCTACTCACAGGATTGAAGTGCTGGAGTAACTCCGAGGATCAGGCAGCAACTCTGGAGACATGGAATAGTGACGTTTTGGATCGGGACCCTTCTTCAGACTCAAATCCCATTCAAAGCTGTGCTAACATTCCCTGAACTCGCCGCCCCATTCACTCATTACCCTCTGAGCTCACTAACTCTCCACTGGTCCGAAAGTAACAATTTCTTCATTTTAAAATTTCTATGTCCATTTTCAAACCTTTTCAGAACCAAATGATATAACAAGTTTAAAGTTAATTTGTTCATATGATATAGGAGCAGCATTAGGCCATTCGGCCCATCAAGTCTACTCCGCCATTCAATCATGGCTGATCTATCTTTCCCTCTCAGCCCCATTCTCCTGCCTTCTGCCCATAATCCCTAACACACTTAAAGGAATGAATGCACCCATTTTTTTCTATGAAAGCAACTGTTTAGATGGATTGAACTCGTGGCCTGATGGGCGTCAATATTTTACTCTGCAATTCCCCACCTGCAGGAGTGGTGGCGAAGAAACAATCAGCGTCTTCCATGGGAATTGGAGATGCCCTTGAGAAAGAATGATTTGCTCAACCATGGGGATGAGTGCAGGGGTGTGGGATTTATGGGGTTGCTTTATTGGGAGCCAGGGTAGCTGATAGACCAAATGTTTCCTACTATGCTATAACAGTTTATTCTGTGAACTTGGCTCTGAATTTTGTTTGACATCAAGGGGATGGAGATGCTTCTTTATATAGTGTGTGGAAGTCAGTAAAAACTTCTCAAGCGCTGCATGGCAATTACTATAAAGGAGGACTTTATGGAATGGAAGGATATAAAAATGGCCTGCCAGTAAGCCTGTGAATAATTTGTATAGCTCTCCGATTGAAAATAAAGACCTTTGGCAGTGACTGAAAGCAGTGAGGGGGCGGCTATGCTACAATACACCAGGAGAGGGCGCTCAACAGGCAAGCAGCCAAGGCATTGCGGAGAGCTTTGTCAAACCAGACAACACAAGAGTGGGAGCAGTGTGGCTGATGTGGTTGCTTCAGCTTGCTCCATTATCAATAGGATGGCATACCTGCGACCTCAACCTCACCTTCATTCCAAAATACCTTGACAGGTATTGGAATTAAACCAAGAAGAACCAAGGAAGGTAGAAGCGGAATCGTAGGATGAACAACACGAGTATGAGTATAAAGAGGTCCTGTCTGCTGAGCCCATTATCCAACCTAATATTTCATCACAACTGAGAAGAGATGGAAATGAAATAGGTTTTAAGTTGAAGAGAAAGGGAAGGGTGTAGAGGAAAAGAAGAATCTCTGGAACTCTCTGCCACAGAAGGTAGTTGAGGCCAGTTCATTGGCTATATTTAAG
Source organism: Amblyraja radiata (assembly GCF_010909765.2). Lineage (NCBI taxonomy): Eukaryota > Metazoa > Chordata > Chondrichthyes > Rajiformes > Rajidae > Amblyraja > Amblyraja radiata. The sequence goes on from NC_045988.1 coordinate 2,383,899, forward strand.
AGGGAGTTAGATGTGGCCCTTGTGGCTAAAGGGATCAGGGGGTATGGAGAGAAGGCAGGTACGGGATACTGAGTTGGATGATCAGCCATGATCATATTGAATGGCGATGCAGGCTCGAAGGGCCGAATGGCCTACTCCTGCACCTATTTTCTATGTTTCTATGCACATTCTCACGGCTAACCTGCCCTTTTACCTTCTTCACTGTCATCTAGGTTCTCAATCACTCCTTCTGGGCGAATCAACGATTTACATGGTCTCCACTGCATTGAGAACCAGATACCAATTAGGTGACCACTTTACAGATCACTGCTCTGCTGTCCATTGTTTCCTGCTGCCTGTCACTTTAATTCTCTATCCTACTCCCAACTTTGAAACTTTTGTGTTTTGGCCTACTGCAATTTTCCAACAAAAGCCGATCAAGGAACAGCAATTCATCTTTTCATTTGGCACGACACGATTTCCAAGGCAGACTGAATTCAACAAATCCAGCCTTCATTTCATATTTCCAGCATTAATAGAAAATATAGAAAATAGTTGCAGGAGGAGGCCATTTGGCCCTTTGAGCTGCACTGCTTCTACCTCTGGTATTTCAAAAGTCATTCATCTCCTCCATTTTACACCTGCGCTAAGATCCCATTACCACGCTCCCTAAATCACCATTTGTGCGTTAACCCTGTCATAGACCCTACACTCCATTTCTTCCCATATCCCTACAACCTTAAACCCATTTCATTTCTAACATTTCCCTGTCCTTACGAAGAACAAATATTTCAACCCATAAGATCAGCCCAGAACGTTAATCCTGTGCCTTCCTCCCCAGATGCTACCCGACCTCCTGAGTGTATCCAGCAAGTGTCCATTTCCTGCCAGGCTTTTCTGTGCAGTGAGGAGACTCTGGGAGCTGGAACTATCTTCCCAGTGATAATGAAGCACACACCTGCCAGGAATACTACAAGTCACAGCTTAATGCATGTTTAATTTATTTAATATTAGTTTAAACTCAACTCAACTCACAGTTTAATGCATGTAACGGTGTATAAAATGCCGCGGTAAGGCATTTGGGGAGCCTTGACCACTTTAGTGATTTTCTTTGGGAGATCTGTGAGCAAAAAGGGATGAAGATCACTTTTAGGCTCTTATTTTCTTAGTTTATATATTTGAAAAGAAGTTAGAGCTGCGGTTCCAAAATAGTTACAGAAATGAAACTAATCTTTCAGGCCAACTCTTTGAGTTGTTTCCATTCTAATTGCTTCTCCCTCCTTCCCCATGGAGATGGAGCAGCTGGTGCCACTGGCTCACTGTTCCAGGGATTTGGGATCAATCCCGACCTCGTGTTCTGCTTATGTCCAGTTGGCACATTCTTTCCATGACCACATGAATTTCCTCTGGATGTTCTAGTTTCCTCCCATCCCAAAGACGCAATGGTATGTTAACTGGCTAATGCAAATTACTTCTTAGTATAGGCTTATGGCAACAGAAAAACCCAGGGGAATTACTATGGATGTGTGAGAGAGAATAGATTGCAGGAGTACAGGGGGAAGGAGAGTGAGACTCGAACTCATGATGCCGTTTCCCTGGGAAATGCCATGGACACGATGGGCTGAATGGCCTCCTTTTCATTGTTATTATATATCCCCCAAGCTGCTTCACAGTTTGGTAAGAAATAAAACTTGATACCGAGGTATATAATTGAACAGGTAGAGACACGTTTGGTCAAAGGAGGGAAGAGGTGAAGAGATTTGGGTAAGTTTTAGCATGTAGGAAGGTTCTGCAGATGCTGGTTTACACAGTAGACACAAAATGCTGGAGTCACTCAACGGGTCAGGCAGGATCTCTGGAGAAAAGGAATAGATGACGTTTCAGGTCGAGACCGTGTTGTCCATGCCGTTAATTGAATAAATAAATATGGGTTATTATGGGTAGCATCAGTACGGTGTCCATCGCTCCCAGAGTTTGATATAAACCTATCCTTAAGGAGGGATTAAAATCCGTTCTCCTTAGCTTGCCCGGGCCATTTGCAAGTCCAGATTCATAACAATTTGGTTGGTTCCAAATAGCCCTCTGAAATGATGCAGTAAAACCACTCAAACCTGCTTGGTGTTGTGGGCATATTCTCACCGCATGGAGTGCAGTGATCAAACACAGAGCATGCCACAACTTTCTCAAGGCCACCTGGGGACAAACAATACATGCTGCCGTGCCAGCAATACGCACATTCAGTACGTTATTGGGGTTTTTTTTTAAACAAAAGGTTTTGTCATTGCGAGAAGCTTGGGCTCTGTGCATCATTATCTACAGGGATTAGAACCATTAATTATAGGGATGGCTTTGGCCCATTATCCACAAGTGTGGTGAGGGTTATTAACCACATTCTGGATTGAGGCCATTTGCCAAGGATGGTGACGTGGGACCATTATCCACAGACGTGTGGCTCTGAGGTTATTACATGCAACGGAAGCTCTGGGCTGTTATCCAGAGATGAGGCTTAGGATCACAGGTGTGGCATGGGATCAGCATGTAGAAAATAAACTGCTGGAAGAATTCAGTGGATCAACCAGCGCCTGTGCAGCAAAATGGATGGTGGATGTTTTGGGTAAAGATCTTGCATCAGAGCTGAGGGTGTAGTGGGAAGAAAACCAGTATATAAATGTCAGAGGGAAGGGTGAGATACAGGCTGGTAGGTGATAAATGGAACCAGGTTAGTTGGGAGATGATCGGCTGATGGAAGCAGGTGATGGCGGGGATTAGTTTAGTTTAGAGATACAGCGCAGAAACAGGCCCTTCGGCCCACCGAGTCCGTGCGGACCTGCGATTCCCTCACACTGACACTATCCTACACACACCAAGGACAATTTTACATTTATACCGAGCCAATTAACCTGCAAACATTTACGTCTTGGAGTGTGGGAGGAAACCGGAGATCCCGCAGAAAACCCACGCACGTCACAGGGAGAACGTACAAACTCCATAGACAGGAGTTTGGAACCCGGGTCCTCAATGTGAATAGCCGCATGTGGAGAGATATGTGGGTGATGGGCGTGATGGAAAAGGTGAACAGAGACCCCCAGTGGACTGGTGGGAGCGGCTTACCTGAATTTAGAAAGTTCAATGTCCCTACCATTGCAGGCTACCACGGTGCTGCTCATCTAGTTTGCGTTTGGTCTCACGGTGGCAGTGGAGAAGCCCAAGGAAAGACAGGATAGTGGAGGCCTGGACTCACCATCGGGAGCTGTGACCTGGGCTCGCCATCCACACGTGTGGCCTGGGCTCATTATCCACAGACGAGGTGGGTGCATCATCCACTGGCACCATTACGCACAGATCTGCCTTGGGGTCATCACTCACAGATGTGGGGCTTGCTGTGGTCATTAATTACAAGCATTGCTTGGGATCATTATAGATCCAAGTGCTTCCGGTAATCATCCACAAGTGTAGAGGGGCCATTATTCACATTTGTTTTTGCATCATTATCCACAGTTGTCACTTGAGCTCATTCTGCGCAGCTGAAACTGGACATCGTTATCTAGAAATTCTAAAAGTGCGTAGTATTATTGCTACACAGAATTAGTTAAAGGCAGACCGCTCAGCCCCATTGCTTGATGTTGGTGCTCATGCTCCATAAGTGACTCCTCGCACACTCCATCAGCTGGGTCCCTCATGCACTCATTCATCCTTCTCTCACATGCACCAATGCTCAACCACAGAGGGCGGTGGGTGAATGGAACCAGCTGCCAGGGGAGGTAGTTGAGGCAGGGACTATCCCAACGTTTAAGAAACAGTTAGACAGGTACATGGATAGGAGAGGCTTGGAGGGATATGGACCAAACGCAGGCAGGTGGGGCTTGTGTAGATGGGACATGTTGGCCGGTGTGGGCAAGTTGGGCCAAAGGGCTTGTTTCTACACTGTATCACTCTCTGGCTCTATGAGGGAGCAAGTTCCGCATTGTCTGACACTTGGTAAAAAGGGATTCCTGCCAATACCCTACCTGACATTTTAGAGACCAGAAGGGTCCTGGTTGCCTCCTGATCCGCTGAGTTACTCCAGTATCTGTAATTCCCCGTTTCTACATGTTAGTGACCACCTCATATTTGGATAGCAGAATCTGTCGATCTCTGACCTGTCAACCTGTTGCTGAAGAAGGGGCCATTATAGGACAGAGGGCTACAGGTGATATTGCCCTATGTGTGGGCACGTGTACATGGATGGGCACTTGGTGGCTTTGCAACATCATGCTGAATCTACACTGGCTTAATTGCTGCACCAGGGCCTTATCTTTCGCAAAGACAAACGCCTGCCCCGTTGTGTAGAAGCATTTGGCACAAACACGTGAAGTAATTATGTAACCTGTAGCTGAAAATAGACATCTTAGTCCACATCTTTGATGATTCAGCAGATGAAAGCTGACTTTGTATTCAAGTGCGGGGATGAGGGCCTTGGGAGTTACTCTCCCTTTTCATAAACTGGACTAAATCACCAATTAAGTTGAACTTTTCCAATTACCTCAGGTTTTATCGTTCCCCGTGATAATAACAGTTAATTGGAAACTTAAATCGCAACAACCTACTGGGTAAAAATAAGAAAAAAAAATATATATATATCTCTAGTTCAGAGTCCATTTTTTCCCCAGATCTCAAAACTCTCCAACCAACGGCCACTCTCCTCTAAACCAGCTTTAGATTTTCGAGGTACAGCACAGAACCAGGCCCTTCGGCCCACTGAGCCGACCAGTGATCACCCCCTAACACTCGCACTATCCTGCATTCTGGGGACACATTTTTAGCAATTTTTTACCAAAGTCAATTAACCTACTGACCTGTACGTCTTTGGAGTGTGGGAGGAAACCCGAGTACCCCGCTTCCCACTATCATGTACAGTATCAGAGCGGGTGGCTTTTCCCAGACAGTTTGGAGCGCGTCCCCCCCATGCAGGAACCTTGCCTAATCTCCAGCAGTTTGGGGAAGGTTCAACACACAGAACAAAGGAAAAGGTTGTGGGGGATTAAAAAGGAAATCGCATTCTGCTTCGTGTAACTCATCAACAGATTTCCAGCATCAGTATTACTGTGCTTTTCATTAGTTAGCAACTAGTCTCACTGTCATATTTACCTTGGTACAGGAATGTTACTGATTGAACACATACAGTTATGCAGCACAGGAACTTAAGAGGCTCTTCAAACAACCACATCAATGCTGACCCATTAATTATCTATCAAACCAAATTTTAATTTACCAGCACCTGGTCCGTAGAGTTCTATGTCTTGAAAATTCAAGTGCTCATCTAAAAACGTCATAACTGTCAGAGCACCTGAGTCTGCCACCCACTCATATAGCGTGTTCCAGATTTCAAAGGTAGACAAAAATGCTGGAGAAACTCAGCGGGTGAGGCAGCATCTATGGAGCGAAGGAATATGTGAGTTTCGGGTCGAGACCCTTCTTCAGATTTCAATAACATTCTGGATGAAAATAATTCTCCCTCAGATCTCCTCTGAACATAGCCTTACCCTAAACCTATGTATTCTTGTTTTACGTACATATCACAGGATAAACACCTGCTAATCAAACGCCATCTGTATTCCAACAAAATGTCACATTCATGCACTCTCTACAAATAAACTGAAACCTTTGGACTAAATTCAATCCCAAACTTTCTCCTGTTATTTTTTATGTAAGACGACAGGTTAGATATCATTTTATAACTCGTCCCCAAGTGTCCATTAATGTCTGTGTACTTCATTTGAAACTTTTGATTTGGTTCCAGCATTCATCTCCGAGAAGGTTCCTTCTACTTAAAAACACAGCTTAAATCTAAGACTGTAATTCGCCTCCAACCATTTGCTGTTTGATATGCACCCCTACGCCACAATAATGACCCAAATAGAACACATTTTTTGATACACTCTTGGGTTTCTGTTATTTTAGAGATATCTAAAGTGAACCATTCTGAAATACTAGATTTCAATATTTAACATGTTCCTGAGTGTGCACCTGACCCTTGGTTAGACTCCAACCATAAAGGTACACTCCAGTATTTTTAATTCTATGTATGAACCACTAGAACTTCTCGAGTAGATTCCAACCTCTAACCACAATCTGGGTATGTTATTTAAACAAAAAAACACTTGGACAGCTTTAAAAAAAATGAATTCCAGCTTTTACCTAAGTCCACGTTTAGTTATTCCACAAGTAAACCACTGGAATCGTTCAATCGGATTTCAGTCCTTAACTCTCACAGGTAGCCATTATTCCACATTAATTATGTTAAATATATTTGTGTTCCTGTGTTTTGGTCCAAACACATATAGCAACCATCTTTATTATTATTATATTCTCACTGCAAGACAAAACATCAATTGTTCTACCAATGTCCTTGTTTGAATGGACCGGAAATCTCTTTTGGAAGCCTCTCCTTTATCATGGTGTATCCAATTGCTTCAAATATATTATAGCAGTATAATTGTGTCAAGCTCTTCCCCAAATGGACATTTTCTTTTCTATATTTTTTCCGCTGCTTAAGAGTATTTGCTCTATAGCAGTCCTTGAAGTAAATCATTCTCGACTAGTACTTCTTGCTCTTTGACTTGCAAGGATCTTTCATCAGACTGTTTGTAGCTTGATAAAAGCTTCCTTGGAGTGAAAAAAAAAGGCCAGGTAATCCTCAGTCTGTTGCCATGACAGCAGACATCTTTTGCTTCCATTCAGCCAGTGGGTAAGGCTCTGCTGCTACTCCTGTGCTGTGAACCAAATCCTGCACGTTGATTAAATTAGTTTCCTCAGAAGTAAAAGTGTTAATTAAAGTATTAGTCTGGCCTGATTAATTCCTCAGACTGAGGAGTTTCAGACTCTGTGTAATCTTTGACATGGTCATAAAACCTCAGCTTATTCGGCATTTGTTATCAATTCAAATTAGTGCTAATAAATGTGTGAAAGTGGTTAAGTCAAGGCATGGTGGAACACAAATCCCTTTCCAAGGTCTTTGATATTTTTCTGCTAATGTATTTTCCTAATTCCTTATCTTTCACGTCCCGGAGATCGAAATTTGTTGGGGGGCGGTTGTAGACAATTCATAAACGCGAAACGCAGCCTCTCTTTCCAATTATATTCTCCTCCAGGGTATCACTCCTGCACTACCATTACCATGTGCAGTACAATCTCATAATTAAAAATGACTTGGCAACATCTTGTCAGTTGTAATCATTTTTCCTCCCTCTGTCCTTCTACTGAAGGCACTGACTCTCGGCGAGGCTATAATTCATGGGCACCAGCCAACATCTGATATCTCCTGCTTGTGTGAACCTTGGCAACACATTTCACCGCAGGGGCATCACAGTTAATCCCAACCCCTTAATCACTGCCTCAATGATAGAACATAACTCAATGGCAGGCATATCATTTTTACTTGCTTGCAAAATCTGGAATAGGTTATTTGCAAACCGATACACAACCCACCGTCACGGTTTGTGCGCCAATGATTAACAAATCTATGGTTATCTTTGATAGCAAGAAGACCTTGTACGTTTCTAAGATAGACACAAAATGCTGGAGTAACTCAGTAACTCCGAAGAAAAAGAATAGGTGACGTTTTGGGTCAGAACCCTTCTTCTTCAGAGACAATAAAGTATTCATTCATTCATTCATTGTCTGAGGAAGGGTTCCAATCCGAAACATCATCTATTCTTTTTACTTCGGAGATGCTGCCTGATCAGCTGAGTGACTCCAGTATTTTGTGTCTATCTTTGGTATAAACCAGCTTCTGCAGTTCCCTCCTACACACCTTCTATGTTTCTACCACCCTGAATAAGCAAGGGTTTTTCACGGCTAATAAAGTATTTCAGTCTCTTCAGAATACAGAAATATAGAATTTGTACATAAAGGACACGCTTAAACAACAAAGGGATAAATAAACAGGTTAGATTGTGTGGATATGTATTGGTTAGGACAATAGGGAACACTCACCTGTTCTTTGAGTAGCACCACAATAATTTGACCAAGAGGGCAAACACAGTACCAGTTTAATAATTCATCAAAGAGGCATCACCTCTAACAGTACAGTGCTCTCTCAGAGTTGTACTACGACCACAGATGAGATTTTACGCTTGATTATTCAGTTTGGGTCTTTCAGGCAACTTAAAATGTACTAATCACTGAGTTATCTCTGATATTTGTACATAATGCTCAATAAAGAGCACTTCTGGAAAATGTATCAAAGAGCTCTATTTTAATGAAAACATCTCATAAACTCATTGACTAAAGATTTAGAGTCATACAGCAGGGAAACAGGCCTTTCAGCTCCTTGGGACCACACCAGCCATTAGACATCCATCTACGCTCCACAACCACACACTCAACCGATTTTATTCTCTGCACATTCCCATTAATCCTCTCCAGATTCTACCACTTATCTACACACTAGGGGCAATTTATAGTGGCCAATTAACCTACCAACTTGCACGTCTTTGGGATATGGGAGGATATGAGAACACCTGGAGGAAACACACATGGTTACAAAGAGAATGTGTAAACTCCACACCAACAGCATGAAGATTAGAGTTGACCCAGATCCCTGGAGATGTGAAGCTGCACCTTTTGCCACCTAAACATATCGACATAAAGTAACCTGGCAAAAGTGCTTTATTGTTCTTTCTTTCTTCTAAAGGATTTTCTGAAGGTTGTTAAAAGTTTGTTTTGGTTGCTCGATATTTAATAATTAAACAAAACATTTATTAAGTCCTCTTTAGAGACCACGCTGCTCGGTGATAATGAACGACGTTAGAGAGCCTGGAACTAGATGAATAATGATCATGTAATCTGAAACAAACTGTTGGGTTTGCAGTATTTTTGAAAATGTCGAGACTGAAAGAACCAATTTTTTTTTTAAGCAAGGGGTTTGAAGGTTAATGAACCAAAGCATGTACAATGGGGTTAATACACCGATAAACCATGAGTTAAATGTGCAGAACAAGCACGGCACAGTGGTGCAGCGGTAGAGTTGCTGCCTTACAGCGCCAGAGACCCGGGTTCGATCCTGACTACAGGTGCTGTCTGTAAAGAGTTTGTACGTTCTCCCTGTGGGTATTCTCTGGGTGCCGCAGTTTCCTCCCACATTCCAAAGAAGTACAGGTATGTTGGTTAATTGGCTTCTGTAAATTGTCGCTAGTGTGTAGGATAGAACTAGTGTATGTGTGATGGTTGGTGGCCGAAGGGCCTGTTTCCGCGCTGTATCTCGAAACTGAACTAAACTAGTCGAGGAGCTGAATACTAATTGGTGAAATGAAGAGTAACGAGAATAATTTTCTCTCTGCTAATACAGGCAGTAAATTAAAATGCTCATACTAAAATGTTCATACCCTCCCCAGCAGAGCACAATACACACAAGGGAAGGAATATACCGTCAGGTCCCTTCAAGCTGCCCCACCACGCAACGTGATCATGGCTGATGTTTAAGAAGGAACTGCAGATGCTGGAAAATCAAAGGTACACAAAAATGCTGGAGAAACTCAGCGGGTGCAGCAGCATCTATGGAGCGAAGGAAACAGGCAACGTTTCGGGCCGAAACCCTTCTTCAGACTGATGATCTGCTCAAGCCTTATCTCTTTGTGCCATTTCCACATAGCCCTGAACTTCTCTCCCCTTTCAAAAATATACCTCCGAGTTAAACCTGTCTAGAGTTCTCACCTCCACAACCATCTGGGGTAGAGAAATCCACTGAGTCTCTTGTCTCTGGGAGAACAAATTCCTGTGCACCTCAGTTTCCAATGACTGCTCCTTACATTGTGCCTTCCAGATCCACAATTGCCACTTTCCACTCGGTTATTCAGCGTTGGAAGGCTATGTAACCATGGGGGCTCCATAGGTTGGGATGCATGGCCCAGCTTCAATCCAGACGCCCATAACTATGTCCAATCGTGGTGCTTCCATGATGCATGAAAGTACAAACCAAAACTTGGGGCTCTCTAAAAAACCAATTTGACGTATGGACTCAATGAGTAATTTTGTTGAGAACATTAGTTTTTATCGTCTATCACAAGTCAATTCTATCTGTTAGGCTATTATACCCAAGATATTCAGAGCACCTCTTATTTCCAGAAGGTGCACTGACAATGGTTCTGATTAATAAACTTGAGTTTTCTCACTCTCTCTACTGAAACTATAGCCCAAGTATGTCTGGAAATTGCACGGAGCATCATTAAGTATCAAGGACATAGATAATTAGACGATTCATTCTATTGACACCGTTTTAACATCACTGTCAGATGGAGAGCAAGGATTCCCCCTGCTGGCTTCCCCAAAGAATGAGCCCAAATCATTAAACCAGCTATTTATTGATTCCACTGACAGCAGTTCACAAAAAAATTGTCCAAGGGCACCATGGTAACGGACTGCTACACAGGCCCATTCTAATCAGGAATCTGATCTGCTGAATTAAAGCCCCACAAAGTTTGAAAGGAAAGCCGACTGATTTTCTTGGAATTCAAACTAATCACCTTCACACCAGGCTGTGTAATGATCAGGTGGGCAAGTATACTTGCAAGCAGTTGTGGGCGATACCTCCAAACCATGGAATTAAAGTTGATAGTTAGCGAACCTGACAAATACACTCTTTGAACCCCTGACCCACATAACCAGAGTTTATTATATTTCATCCAATTTCATTTTTTAAATACATTTTTAAGATGATTCTTCACAGTATTTACTGCGTGCAAGGCAGGCGTGTTGTTAATCAGCCAGAACCCAGTGCCCTCAAGAACTAGGTGGCTCGAAAGAATAGATTTTTGTTTAGGGGACAAAGGAAGCCTACATGTGTCTCTCAAATGTGTAGTTAGTACAAACATATTAGGTACAAGTTGATACCCTCTATAATTGCCTGGCGTCTTCTGACATTGAAGATAAATCATCAAGAAAACTGGTTTGAGCAAACCCAGGGGGAAATGTACTTGCTATTTAAAAGATAAATCACATGTTCCTTTTTGTTTCTTTGAGAACTTTTATTAATTACTGTAAAATAATGGTGACTGGCTGTGTGAGTTTTGTTTTATTCAAAGGATAAGGATCGTACCTCTTGTGCCCCTGCTGAATGGAGTTATGTGTCGACAATGTTCATGATCTGGTTTCACACAAAGGCCATGGAAAGCAAAAGAGATATCCACTCCTGTAAAGCAATACTGAACCAACGGGTGGGTGGCACAGTGGCACAGCGGTAGAGTTGCTGCCTTACAGCACAGAGGTCTGGGTTCGATCCTGACTACGGGCGCTGTCTGTAGGGAGTTTGCACTTTCTCCCTGTGACTGCGGGAGCTCCAGTTTCCTCCCACATCGCAAAGACGAGCAGCTTTGAAGGTTAATTGGTCTCTGTAAATTGTCCCTAGTGTGTAGGAGAGAACCAGTGTACACGGTGATTGTTGGTCGGCACGGATTCTATGGGCCGAAGGGCCTGTTTCTTTGCTATATCTCTAAACAAACCTAAACAAATAATGAATGTTACTGAGGTTGGGTTTATTTTCTCCTTAATTTCACAGTTAACTCCACTAGCGGCCATGTTGGGACTTGAATTCATATCTTTGGATCAAGGCTCCAGAACCCTGCTTACCGATTATTTAACCAGCACGAGGTTGCTTTTGAGTTTTGATAGTATAATGATGAAGTTAATAACCTGTGTAGAGGGCCCAACACAACTGATCTGGAATCACACTTGAATCCCAACAGCTGGGGAATTTAAATTTAAGGAATTAAACAAATCTGGAATTTGAAAGCTAGGATTATTCGAAACTCCAGGATCGTCATAAAAATCCACCTGGTTCACTGAAGCACTTCAGAAAAGGCAATCTGTATTCCTGGGCCACATTGTTGTGACTCTTAACTGAAATGACCTCGCAAGCTATGAAGCAATTTGGATAGGCAATAAATGCTGGTCTCGCCAGCGATGCCTACATCCAGTGAACAAGTACATTGAAAAGCCAAGAACCATCTATTCATATAATAAATAAGATGTTGACTTTTCACTGAGAATGGGGAATTGGTGCATTGTTTGAACTGATGTGTCAGAGCAACCCATGGCAGAAGTGTAGATTGTTGAAAATTGGAGGAGAGGGGTCGTCCCATCTAAACGAACAACCTAAATTAAAATAGAGCATCTTAATATGGCCTATGTCAACTCAGTGCCGAGATCATTGCTGTTTAGAGATATGGCAAGGTCATCATCTCTGTAAGGTAGGTTTATTTTATGGAAATTAGGGAGCAAACAGTCTGTATAAACACAAAACACATGACTTGATTTTTATTGAGAAATCAAGTTTGGCCAAGCAAGGAATGCCAAAGGTTGAAAGGTAAACGAGAGGATATAATTTAAATCATAAGTCGTGCTTTAGTGATGCCAAACCTGGGTTTTACATTCTTGCATTTATAGCTTGGAATTATGCAATGCCTTTCACCACTTGAGACATTGCAAAATCTTTAAAAGTCAATGAAGTAACCACTGAAATGTGATCAATCATGTTATGAAAGAAACCCAAGAGCTAATTTTCACAAAACAAACTCCTGTAATCTAGTGGGATTCTCCATCTTATTATCTTCTCAGAAGAAAACCCTACAGAGATGAGTACCTTTTGTAATTTTATCGGCACCTTTGTTACAACTCTTTTGTGTACTTTGTATGCAAAAACAAAGAATCTCATTGTACCCAGGTACACGTGATAAAGTGTCACCATCATTTCAGGTGACGTTTTGGGTTGGGATTCATCATTAGACCAGGCTGAAGAAGAGTTCCGACCCAAAACATCTCCGGCCCATTCCCTCCACAGATGCTGCCTGACTCGCTGAGTTCCTCCAGCACTTTATGGTTTGCTCAAGTATTCAGCATCTGCAGTTCCTCATTGAGTACAGAGGTTGGGACATCGTGTTGCAACTGTACAATTCACTGGTGATACCAGACTGGAGTCTTCTGTGCAGTTCTGGCTACCAGCATAGGAAGGATCGACATTAAGATCGAAAGAGGGCAGAAAACGTTCACCAGGAGGCTTTGACTTACAAGGAGAGGTTGGATAAGCTAGATCTTTTTTCCCTGGAACAAAGCAGGCAGAGGGGTTCACCTTATAGAGGTATATAAAATCAGGACAGGCATGTAGAAAAGGTCACAGTCTTTTTTTCACCTTAAGGCAGTATAAAACTAGTGGGCATTGTTTTAAGATATGAGGTTTAAAAGAGTCCTGAGGGGCAAGTCTGAAGAAGGGTCTCGACCAGAATTCTGGTCGGCGCTCTAAAAGCAAAGCTGAGAATGCTCCTTTGTTGGAGATGCCATCTTTTAGATGACACATTAAACTGTCAGACAGATATAACAGAACCCCAGCACCTCTGGTAAAGCAAAGCAATAGTGTAGTCCCTTGGGTGTTAATATTTCGCCCAAAGTCACCATCACTCAAAGAACCAGTTTTGTGCAAAATGAGCTCTTGGTCTTTCAATATTTGAGCAATATCAAAATTTCAAGAACAATTGTTTTTACTGTACAGCACTCTTGGGCATCCTGTGGATGCTATATAAATGCAAGCATTTATTTATTAAAGGATATGTTTATAACATACATGCTCCACAAAGCAATAAGATGCTTAATTTGCATTATGGAAAATGTCATCAGTTTATTTCTATCAAGTTTGGCATAGTCTTCATTGAAGCAGGCGACCTTGCCATGCTGAGGGGGACTGAGAGTGCCTCTGCTAGTCATTTCAAAGTGTGCTTCAAATGGGTACTTTTCTTTGCTTGTTTCCATGGCTTTCGAGTTTGTTTGCAAATCCTCTTTGAAGTTGCTCCTGAATCTGCTTCCACCTCTGTTTTAGGCAGAAAGCTGCAGATCACAACACTTCTCTCTTTTTTAACCCAAAGCCTAAAGAATGAGAATCGCACATCGATATCACTGCTCAGGGGGAACAAGATCACCAATTAATAATAAGAAAACAGTTGACTCACAATGCCAATCATCCTGCCGCAGAAGATTCTTCTGTCATCAATGATCTTCTGTATTCTCAGCGGATTTTGATTTTCATCTGGATTTTCTGAGGAAACCTCATTCTGTTGTGCATTCTAACAAGAAAAGAAAAATAATCAAGGCATTGACATCAGTCAGTTTTAGCTAACAAGAAATCCAATGATCCGGTGCATTCCAAACGCTAGGTCTACCAACGGAGTGGTGCGTGTAACTCAGGGCTGACATATTTGGATGGGGTATTCCTAGTGTTTCAGTCACCTTCTGCCTCCAAGCCACCTCACCCCTCCACTCCAACCACTGGATGGCCAACTCATCAATTGTCACAACTGGATGATATGTGACTGTCAGTGAAACTGCTTTTGGAAACTATAATAGTATTTAATACTCAAGTAATTTTACTGCAGGTTGGCCCCCAGGCACAAATCTCAACTTGTGGAGATTTCAGGACAATCTCAGAGAATTGGCAGTCAAAGAAAATTCTTCATAGCATTTTGGAAATAACACAAAGTGCTTTTGAAACTGGATATTGTGCCGAATTAGTAACTCCAGTATGGTCTTTACCATGCCCAGATCAGACTTTATTGACATTCCTGACCCAGTTTCCCTGCTTGATTTTATTCTCAGTGGATCACTAGAGCAATGAATCTTCTGACGGAACCGGCAAGCAGGCTTGGGCAGCTGGCTGAGAGGTGTGCTAACTGGCCCAGGGACCAAAGAGACCAATAATGGCCATCACCATCACCATCACTTCAGGTGTGGTCAACAAACTCTGGAATTAATCCTGGGTTCATCATACTTTGGTCAAGTTATACAGTTGGTGCCTCAGTCATGGGAGTGTATGGGAACACCAGCTGAATCGAATACAACATTGACTATGCTGCATCGCTGTAGTCCTACAGACCTTAACGTCTGACTTCTTATCTTGCTATCCTTTCACTCCCACCTGCAGGAATATTTTTTCCCACAGCTATTAGAAGCTGACTGTAACCAATTTAGGAAAATAAAACCCGGACAGTTAGTGAGACAGCTCTGGTCTATTCCCCTTCTCCAATACAGTCCACAATTTTATTCCGGGACACTCAGACATGATAGAGGTTTGGTGTGTGCTCTGATGATTAGAACAACTAAAGACTAGGTATATCAAGTAATGTTTGATATGGAGCTTATACTGAGAGCAGATCATAGAAATGTCAGAGCACTCAGCATGCTGCACAGCAAGAACTTGTTTCATTGCTTTTCTTGTATATACATAAACCTCCAATTGCACTGGGAAATATAGTCAATTATTCATATTTTCTTGGCGAAGAGAGTCAAAAAGCTCTCATCCATACTTAAAAAATAATATTCCTTCGGAAGTGATACACAAACTCAGTTACCTCAGCAACCTTTCATTCAGCAAGCCTCCAACCACACAGCCAAAGATCAGGTGTTTTTTGGGAACTTTGGGCATTTGCTCCTTGCTGCCTAAAACCACGTTTTTTTGGATTTGAATCGAGTGCTTGCGGTACGAGTTGAAGAGTATATTACCCGCTGTCAACATCACAGGAATCCCTCCAGGATATCAAAATTCTCTCAATGGCCAACATATATTTAAGTGTTTCCTCTTGCTAAATGCCAATGTTCCACCATTTAGTAAAATATATACAGATGTATAATAACTTGCTTTCAATTTCTGTAGGGATATACAGAAATATTAAACTCTCCTCAGTTATTCGATCATGGTATATTTTCACAGGGAGAAGGGTTTCGGCCCGAAACGTCGCCTATTTCCTTCGCTCCATAGATGCTGCCTCACCCGCTGAGTTCCTCCAGCATTTTTGTCTACCGTATATTTTCACATAATTGGTTTGCGGGTCTTTATTTATGTATTTGAGGAGTAACTAGGATGTTCCAGACACCTTTCTCAGAAATTAAAGATTGTGGTGGTATGAAAAGTGGCTTGATGGATCCACAAATGTTCTTCAGAATTCCCCTCACTCTTGCATGTCTTTTCTGTTCTCTCCCTCTCTTTCTGTTCTCGTTCTCTCTCTCCCTCTCTTTTTCTGTTCTCGTTCTCTCTCTCTCTCAAACTTTTTTTTGATGATGGGCCAGAGTATGTCCCACATCAGATCGGATGGCAATTTCTTCATGTGAAATCCATTGAACACATCTGAAGGGTTTTCTTCACTCTGTGATAAGTTGAGGTGAACAGGCCTAATTGAGTTAGCTTGTGTATTTCAACTTCATGCATGTTGCCAAAGAATCCAAGTGAAGATGTAGGAAGTATATTTTTTAAAGCAGAGAGATGGTATGATCTGGAATGCACCACCCACACGGTTACAGTAGATTCAGTAGGTCTTTCAAGGGAATGTATGAAAGGATATCCAGAGAAACATTGTTGGCCAAATGGCTCCTTCCACTGTATTACTCTATGGTTCTGTCGAGCTGCTAAAGAAAAGTAACCAAGCCGCCTGGTTTAAGAATATCCATTGACTGATACTCAGCCTATGTTGAATTAGCTGTGCATTTCAGTTGGGTTCAACTGCTGAGTATTCAGCATCTTTGCACTAGGGGGGAGGGAAATACGAGTCAGTCAGGATTTCCGCACCTGATGTCTATCCCAGTGGAATGTGCGAGCTTGTGCAGGAGGTGGCACAGTGGATCAGCGGTAGAGTTGCTGCCTGTGTTTGTACGTTCTCTCCATGACCGCGTGGGTTTTCTCCGGGTGCTCCGGTTTCCTTCCACACTCCACAGAAGTGCAGGTTTGTAGGTGGATGGGCTTCTGTAAATTGCCCCCTAGTGTGTAGGATGGGTTAGCATAGAACTAGTGTATGGATGATCTATGGTCAGCCTGGACATGATGGGCTGAAGGACCTATTTCCACACTGTATCTCTAAACTAAACTAAGGTGAGTGTGAGATGTTCTTTTGGATCGGAATACAATGGACATCTTGGAAAGAGAAAAAAACAAAAAATATGGCGAAAGGATAAAATAAACTGAACTTGGGAGCTATATCCGTCATAGCTGTGCCATGCTAACTCATAGTAATGCGAGACTCAACTCCTGCATGGAATTTAGTACATGTACAATTAAGAGAAGAGACTATTAAACAGACCGCCCTCCCAACCCCCCCCCCCCCCCGCCCCACACACCTTGATAGGTCAATTTACCAGGTGAGTCCTGCTTTGAGAATCTCACCTTTGATTACTGGTGTGCTAAACGTTGGTTCATTGTTATGGAGATAATTGCAGGAATGCAATGAGTTAGTTTGCCAAGGAGCCCTGCGTCACTAGTTATCCTACAACCAACAGCATTGCACCAGTTTACTTGGGATCTGTCAGATTGTGCTTGTCAGAGCTTGCTGAGCACAATGTGGTCGCCTTGAATTCTAACATTACAACACTGACCACTTTTCAGAAAATATTTCATTGGCTGTCAAGTACATTGGAACATACCACAGGCACAAAGATCGTTATAAAATTGAAAGCATTTTCATCATTGGTATCAAAAGAAGTTCATCCTTAGGATAACAGCATATTCAATGCTTTATTACTAAATGAAACACCACTGAAAGAGGCCATCTTTGCTCTGACCCTCTGCAAATTGGTCGATACTTTCCACTTTGCTTTTAAAAGTTACTATTGAATTTGCTTTCCCCGCCCTTTAGGATAGATTCTATATCATAACAACTTGCACAGAAGAATTCCCCTCCTATCTTTTTTTCTCCCAATAACCTTAAAGTCACGATATAATTTCAAACAAATGAAGTTCATAACTATTCTCGATTTAATCAAATCATCTTTTCTAGGCATCAGTGTTGAGGAGCCATTGAGCTATTCATGACCTGTAGGGGATTTATTTTTCTGGCCCATTTCTCTTGTGTTTACTGGGATAATTGCACACAGATGGAACAGTCTGATGTATTATGCACGAGGCTCACAAAGTGAAAACACAAGTTTTAGCCACAGGGAGACTCAGCAGGGTGGGATGGAAGCTCTGGAATTTTGTTAGGAATCCAACCATCCTTCAAGGATGAACTATTCCTCTAATTAAAGAAATAGGACAAGGCAGCACGTTTGATTCAATCGTGGGGGCCTGAAATTCCAGTGGCCTTGAGGCTGTGCGGGGTGGGAGCTCAGGTGAAGGCACAGAGGTTCAAGTTTGTTCATCACAGAGGTTGCACCCCCTACAGGGACTGTCACGAAAGACAACCACGATGACTCCCAAATAAATGATGTTCTGCTCATCTCTCAACATCAACTTTACCAAAAATTAGATTTTGCCTGTTTTTTTTTTTTTAAACGCTAAATCATTAGTAATAACATCAAATTGGGACCCCGGTGAAAATGAAAAAAAAAATGGTCAAATAGACATTTGAAGATACGAGAAGAAAACACTGGAATGAGACCATAGACACAAAATAGACAATAGGTGCAGGAGGAGGCCATTCGGCCCCTCAAGCCAGCACCGCCATTCAATGTGATCATGGCTGATCATCCCTAATCAGTACCCCTGGAGTAACTCAGCGGATCAGGTGGCAACTCTGAAGAAAAGGAATAGGTGACATTTCAGGTCGAGACCTGCAGTTTTTGAAGGTACCTCATTCGCTTAATATTGTACTTCTCCTGACACTTGGTGCTATGATATTCAGAAAGCAACAACACAAATTTTGGCTGCCATGGAGAAGATGGGGGGGAGCGGGAGACTGTTTCACATTTAATAAAAGGGACATGCAAGTCTCGGTCATTAAGGAATGTGCTCAGAGAAATGTTTTATACACTGGATTTGGCAGAGTGGACAGTAGACATGCCAAGCTCACCATGACTGCCGGCTACAATAATCTTCACCATCTCCACGTGGCAGAGCTACATAAAGAGAGATGTTATTTCCGTGGGAGATAAGTCACGGTAATTTGTACACCACTGTTGTCATATGGGTGTCCTTGTTATTTCAGTGAGATGCCGCTCATCGAGTAATGCACAACTGTTGTAGACAGCCATTTAAGTCATTGGAGCAAGAATTTGTTCATTCATAATTATTAAAGCTGTAAAGCACGGCCTGGGGGATTCGGATGTGTCATCTTGGCCCCTGCCTAATTATTGGTGGATTACGAAGCAGATAATGATTGAAGTGTAGAGAAGGTAGACAAAGATGCTGGAGAAGCTCAGCGGGTGAGGCAGCATCTATGGAGCAAAGGAATTTCCCCAGCATTTTTGTCTACCTTCGATTTTTTCCAGCATCTGCAGCTCTTTCTTAAACGGTGCAGAGAATATCAATTGTCCTGCATTGGGACTCTGATTTTAGTTTAGTTTATTTTAGTTTTGCAGGCTTCTTGGAAGTAACATCTTTGTAGATTCCTCTCTTTCTGATGAAATTCGGTTACAGCTCATACAACCAATGCTTCCTTCTTCTGCTCAGCTGCAAGATATGGCTGTTAATGCTTTGCGATGACGTGGACCTGGTAGTCTTCCTCCTCCTCCTGCTCCTCTTCTTCCCACTGTTCTTCTGGGTCTACCACATGGACCCCACCACAAGGCTCTGGATCTCTTTGTTGCTTTGTCTCAGACACCCGCTACCGTCTGAAAACTAATAGGTTGTAGAGCATGCAGCAATAGGAATCAGCGCCTCCCCATCTGCATGGTTAGGCCCCTGTCCCACTTAGGAAACCTGAACGGAAACCTCTGGAGACTATGCGCCCCACCCAAGGTTTCCGTGCGGTTCCTGGAGGTTGCAGGTGGTTGCCGGAGGTTGCAGGTAGTGGAAGCAGGTAGGGGGACTGACAAAAACCTTCGGGAACCTCCGGGAACCGCATGGGTGGGGCGCAAAGTCTCCAGAGATTTCCATTCAGGTTTCCTAAGTGGGACAGGGGCATTACGTTACAGCATTACACCATTTTCTCAGTTGAGTTTATCTTGAGGAGACCATAATGTTCTCCACGACTTTGCCGGTACTTGTGTGTCCCTTGTGTTGTTTGCGGTCAGTTGCTGTGCTGGAGCGTGAACTAGTGTGAGCAGCCAGGGAAATAGCAGTGACCCTGTGGGCAATGATAGACAAAAATGCTGCAGTAACTCAGCGGGTCAGACAGCATCTCTGGAGGAAAGGAATAGGTGACGTTTCGGGTCGAGAGCCTTCTTCAAGGTCAGTTGGTTGTCACATAGAACAATTAAGGCACAGTGAAATTCAGATTGCCATACAGCAAGACACCCAAATAAATCTAGAATGGCAGTGGAGAAGCTGCGAGAGAGGATGCTGCAGAACTCTCATCGGAGAGAGGAGGTAGAACTCCTTCAAAGTAGGCACACCTTGAGGAGATATCACAGTGGAGCAGGAAGGAAGTGCAGATGCTGGTTTAAACCGAAGATAGACACAAACATGCTGGAGTAACTCAGCGGGTCAGCAGCAGCAGCAATGGAGAGAAGGAATAGGTGAAGGAATAGGTGACGGACCCCAAGAGCAATGCTGGCTCGTGAAAACATTGGAAACAAATCATCTTTGGAAAAATCTTCTTGTGATTCAAAACAATCTTCTCATTAAAGCAGTGATTTTTTTATTGATGAGAAGATCTGGATTCATGATGGAAGCCTCTTTATTCCACGAGTGCATCAAATAGTTACCATCTCCGGTGGGAAACAACTAATGCTGGCCCGGACTTATTTTCTCCTCGCTAAAGGTAAATGAAATTACTTTTTGTGAAATATAGTGTGTAAGCGATTTCTCTCATGCAGCAGTGAACAAGACATGGCTGTGGTAGACATTTGGAAAGTTGCTGTGGAATGGAGGCTTTTTGATCCTCAATGTGATTTTAACCTCCATAGAGAGAACAGTACATGAATGTGAGAAAGGCCCAGAAAATGTCACATTTCTCAGTGATTACAGTTCTGGAGAACCTGAGCAAGCGAATGCACTGTTCGTCCGAGGTTTACAGAAGATGTGGTGTCTCTGAAGACTCTTTAAGAGAAGATTCTTCACTAAATGGCATGTCTTTGCTTCCTGCCCCAGGTCCCTGCCCCATTCCAACTAGACAGCTTTAGCCATAACAACCTCTCCAGTAATGGAGTGTTGACAGTCATGTCACATGTGGAATGAGCACTTCGGCTAATAAATGCTGGATAAAAAAACCTCCCTGTTATTTTAAGCACAGTCTGTGTATTTATGGAAGCACCTGAGTCTGCCCAGACAGGTTTAGTTATTAGTTTAGAGATACAGAGTGGAAACAGGCCCTTCAGCCCGCCGAGCCCATGCCAACCAGCGATCACCCATACACCAGTTCTATCCTACACACTAGGGACTATTTACAGAACCCAATTAACCTACAAACCTGCACATCTTTGGGAAAAAATGGATCGTGTAACTTCTATTTTTGTTTGGCACTGATTGTGCGAAGGTTTGAGAGAATACCGGAGCACCCGGAGAAAACCCACACGGTCACGGGAGAACGTGCAAACTCCATACAGAGAGCACCCGGGGTCAGGATCGAACCCGGGTCTCTGGCGGCGTGAGGCAGCAACTGTACCATTGCGCCGCCTCCAGTTGTTAAAAGAGTGTCCCTTTAAATAGCAAAATGAATATAAAACTAGAGACACAACATTTAGAGTAACAAACAATCATCTGAAAGAACTCACGGTTCAAGCAGCATCTGTGGAGGGAGATGGACCTTTAGGGTCGGGGCCCTTCATCAGTCCAGCTGCTCGACTCGTGAGTTCCTCCACAGCAGATGGTTTGTTGCTTTGGAAGAAGAAAACACCCTGGTGCGCTTCTAGTTCAGCTGAGTTCTCCATCAGAGTCAGAGTTTGTACCTTTGAGCTTCAGTTTACGTTGGGTGTGGGTGGAGATGGGTGCTGTGTACACAATGACATTGTTAGGTGTGCATTTGATGCCAGGATAAGGTCCGGCATGCCAACGTGTATGGCTCAGGGAAGAGCCTGATGCAATTTTGGGATGGCATTATTACACTTCAAAATAGACCAGTTGCAATCAGGTAAAATCACATTTTCGCACAATTAGTGCCTAAAAAATGGAAGCGACACGATCCATTTTCGAAGCTCCTGTTTTTATGTTGTGTCTTTACCTCGGCATAACAATCTAAGGCACTTCACAGGAGTCGTGCAAAGAAACATCGCACAGGCATGCCAGATGTGTTTAACATTGCGACTGCTTTTGACAAGAGTGAAAAATTCTTTCCTCCAAAGTGTTCAAAGAGTGATTCCGTTTTGCAACACATCACCTGAGCGAATGGTCTAATCCAATATATCGATCCGTTTCCATTGGAAATACATTTGAAAATAAATAATCTGAAGAGTTATGGGACATTGCAAAAGCTTTTCCAAAATACTGTCACAGTCACTCTGCCTGCCAACCTCATCTTCCCTCCTGAAACATTCTTTGATTTTCCGTGGTTCGACAACAGGTGAACAAGGGCTTGGTCAAGGAGGGGGACTCCGGGAGCTTCTCCAAGAATCAAGGGAGATGGAAAAATGAGAAGATTTAGAATGTGGTACTTAGGCAGTTGGAGTCACAAATGAAAAGAAAATAAAGTGTGCATTTGAGAGTAATGTGAATATCAGAGTGGAGTTGAATAAATATTAAAGTGACAACCAGGACTATTTATATTGTGGCTGTACTGCACACAGGAGGTGTCTTATTAAAGATAAGACCCAAAATGCTGGAGTGACTCAATGGGACAGGCAGCATCTTTGGAGAGAAGGAATGGCCGATGTTTCGGGTCGAGAGCCTTCTTCAGATGCTCCAGAGATGCTGCCTGTCCCGCTGAGTTATTCCAGCATTTTGTGTCTATCTTTGGTTTAAACCAACATCTTCAGTTCCTTCCTACACATGTGTCTTTTTAAGTTGCATTACAGAACCATGGGGCTTGACAAATAAAAGGCAAGAGCAACTTGCCGTCAAAATACATCTAATCTAGAAACCTTTCTCTCAGCAAAAACACGCTCCCCTTTAAATGATTAAAACCGACCTTTTGTTTTTGATAAGGATCAAATTTCCAGCATTGTCTTAAAGTCTACAGGAATTCAAGTTTGTATCTGGAACTCTGCTGCCAGGGCAAGTATCACAAAAGCATTTGAAACAAAAAGATATATCTTTCTCATATAAATGAAGGCAGTGATTAGGAACTCATGCAACCAGAGCTGGCAACTCGGGTTAGGGAGTGAGTGAGTTCAAACCCTGGCCCTGTTGTCCTTTTGAACCCAATAGCCCAGGGGCTGAGCAGCAGTCAGCATGATGACAGAGAGCACGCCTTTGTTGCACAACATAAAGCTGAAAGGAGATAGCAGAAGAGGTGGGAGGCAGCAGGAGGTTGAGAAGGTGGCGCGACTGTGCACAAAAAATAACATGAGAAAAGTTTCAGAGCTTCCATCTGACTCAAGATTAATTGCCATAAGGTCAAGTTGCCAACGTTGACTGGAAACGTTTCCACGGGTTTCCTGCCATGACTTCATGTCTCCTGGCCGGCCTGTCCTGCTTGGACTGTACGGTGCTTTGGAAGTTCCTGAGTTTGTCAAAGGTGCTTTATAATGGCATGTCATCTTAAGCTTGCCATTTACTGTAGCTCCTTGCACTGGTCTTAACACCTCTGCATCCACAGATAGGATATATTCAACTTAATGGAAATATTGAATTAAATTTCACACATGGTTCCAAGGTTCACAACAATCCAAGAGCAAAATAAAGGATATAATGATAAATGTTATATATAATTATTAATAAAGAGCAGGAGATATGGTGCCTTCACAAAACCTTCATGGTTCCCTCTGAGTCACACACCAACCAGACTTGAACAAACATTGTTCCCAGGCCAGAATCTTAGTTCCTCCCTATCAATAGTGGAGGAGTCTCTTCATCATGCTGACTACACTGTTTAAGGAGGGGCCCTACCACCACAGGGGGAACAATATTTGTCAGCCTTAGATGCAGCACTGCCAACATCCAGGGAATGACTTTTCTAAAATGTTATTCAGAATTCGTCATACAGCTTTACAGATATACTGCGTGACATACTGACCACTGTGACTGAAGACCTCAACCCAATGATTAATGTCTATGGCCTTCACTGAAGGATATCAGGCTCTTGTTCCTGAAAATTCATGTTGAGCAGTAGATTTAAAAGTAAGTTTATCATTAGTTTTATAAAACAATTAAATTATACTCATTCTGACACTTTCTAATTGGACAGTTTAGTGAGGACCATGGGTTCTCAAACTCAAGCAATGTGTAGCTTGACATTGGAGTCTGGTTCTGCAAAGGATTGATGGATGCCTGACATCGTTTGCCTTCTCATGCGGTGAACTTCGATTCATTGAATTCCTTCCTGCAGGAATCTGACCTGCTTCTGGCTGGAAAGGAGGTCTCCTGAAACCAGAAGGAAGAGCTTGATAGTCAAGCTCACAAGGAACTCGAAGGATTAATTCGAAGGTAGACACAAATTGCTGGAGTAACTCAGCGGGTCAGACGGCATCTCTGGAGAAAAGGATTAGGTGACGTTTCGGGTCAAGACCCTTCATCAGATCTTGGATTCATTCCATTGTTTTAGGGTAACCAACAAAAGTATTACTAATTTTCCCTTCATTATGATTTCTTTTTAAACTTTGCCAGGCAATTATGTGGCTAGAATGCAAGAGAATATCATGATGTACAAGACTTCTAATTTGTGTAGCTCAGCTTGGAAGGAACAAAGAGCTTTTTCCTATATTCTTCATAAGTCTGCATATGGTTGATGCATTCTTCATCTCAAGAAAACCAGTATTAAATATATATAAACCACTCTTACACTCAAATAAACTCACTCTCAAGTACCTACCCCTCAATTACTTCAATGTTATAAGCCTTCGCTTGCTCGGACATCTGTTAGATGTATAATATATTTTGTGTCTAGTGGCGGCGCGGCTCTGGCTGCAGCGGCTCTCCGGCAGTCCTGTTTGTTTTGTGTTTTTTGGGTTGTTTATTTTCGTTTTGGTTAGTCTAGTTTTGGTTTTTAGTTTGTGTTTTTTGGGGGGGGGGGGGGTTGAAACGGGGCTTGCTGTCTCTCCCTGCGGGGGAATGCGACTTTTTTGTCGTATTCCCCTTCTCTGCCTCCGTCTGCGCTGAGGCCTAATGGCGGAGCTGGCGACCTCGAGGCTCAGGAGGCAGAGCCCGCCAGGACTCGCACTGAGCTCGCTCCCGTGAGGACGGCCCGGCTCGGGGCTGGAACAGGGCTTTCTTGAGGGGCTGTGACGGCCGGCCCGAGGAAGGAACGGTGCTCCCGTCGGAGTAGCCGAGCCGGGGTGAGGTACGGCGTCCCAGAGAGGAGGAGCGGCGCCCGGTCGGGGCGCGCCAGCCTGAGGGAGGAGCGGTGCCCGGTCGGGGCGGCTTGGCGCGAGGGAGGAGCGGCGGCCCGGTCGGGGCGGCCTGGACCGAGGAGGAGCGGCAGGCCTGGCGCGAGGCTGAGACCGGTGGCAGCTCTCACGTGAGGGTGATCCGGCCTCGGGGCGGAACGATGATACGGGGGCTGGGACGTGAAGTTCTGGGTGGCGGTGGCCTGACGACCGGGGGTTCGGCGTGGGCCAGCGGCTGCGTCAGCAGGTCTGGTGAGCGGCAGCTTCGACTACCCCGGGCCGCGGTGTTTGAAGCCGCGAGGACAGGTTTTAACATCGCCCGGGGGGTATCGCCTCAGGCAGAATGAGAGAAGAGGAGGGAAGAGACTGCAGCCCTAAGACTTTTTGCCCTCCATCACAGTGAGGAGATGTTGGGTGGACTCACTGTGGTGGATGTTAATATGTGTTTATTGTTGTTTTTTATTGTATTGTATTATATGTATGACTGCTTAAATTTCGTTCAGACTTCGGTCTGGATGACAATAAAAGGCTATTCTATTCTATATAGGAAGGAACTGAAGATGCTGGTTTAAACCAAAGATAGACACAAAATCCTGGAGTAACTCAGCGCGAATGCAGCATTTCCAGAGATGTTGCCTGGCCCGCTGAGATACTCCAGCATTTTGTGTCTAATAGGTATAATGCAGATTGCAACCTGTAATCCACTGGCAGACTTTAGTTATTCTATATGTAAACTGCCCTTATCTCCTCATTGAATAAAACCGTAGGGATATGTGGAAGCAGATGAGGGATGTGAATGAGGACAGGCACAATGCTTATGGAATCATTACATTAAAGGCATATGTGTGACCTCGTCTAAAATTGGCCAATTTTTATCCCTATGCATGCCCCTGCCCCCTAGTTTTAGCCATTCATTCCCTAACAGTGTAAAGTTGTTATGTAGTGTTTACACTGTTCTAATATGCAGCAAACACTGCAGTAACTTGAAATGGCAGATGTGACCTTTATATTTGTGAACCTTTAAATAGCATTTACATTGAATGGACTGATAGTTATCATTAAGAACACATTGAAAGCCAGATGTCCTGCTCAATTGCAGCTATTAAATTATTGAGTGCCCTAACTATTTACCTTTCTGTAACACCACATCTTCTACTCTGACTCATGTTCAAATGATCTCAAAACTGGAATTACTTACAGGTTCCCACAGCCCCCATGTTCAATACTCAGACTTGATGCCCCTAATTATTCATTTTAATTTGCCTTGCGTCCTTTCCAGCACTTTTCACCCTTGACGCCGATTTCCACAAGGAATTTTACATTTCATTCTTAAGCAGGAAAGCAGATGTGCGCACTGGCATACATATATCATACAAGTACACTGATCCACATGCAAACTTTGGAAACATACACCACATTCATGCGTTTAGAGCAGACGGCCATGGCACGCCACAGGCATGCACACAACCAATGCACACCATGGACTTCTATAGGTAATGTGAATACATTCACAGACACACCAAAACCAGCCTGCATGCACACGCAAGCTAGCATACATATAAACAAACAAGAACAAGCACATGCTCGTTGCAGATGCACTAGCAAAGGCCCAACCCCAACAAAACATACAAAGATACAATGTGCTGGTGTAACTCAGTGGATCTCGCTAACCTACTGAGTTACTCCAGCACTTTGTCTCTTTCTTTGCAAACCAGCACCTGCAGTTCCTTGTTTCTAAAAAAAACTGGTGTACTGTACAGTTTTCCCAAGTATGGGGACTATTTGTTTTATACAAATCTATGCTCATCATAACACAATCTGAATTAATATTCCCTGGGATTTTTTAATCTGCCTTTCAGCTTGACCTTGTACTCATCTAATTCATACTTTATCAGAGAAATACCTTCCATCCCACTCTCGAAGCTGGTTTATTTGGTTTTAGAAAGTTAATGACTTACTTTCCTTATATCTGTAAAATGTGGTCGGCCATGATCTGGTTTCAGTAGCAAATGGCATTTATATGGCATCCTCAAGGTAGTGACAACATCTTAAGGCAGTTATGGAGTAGTGTCAAGCAACAAATTGATGCCACGCTACATAATGGGGCTGTCCCACTGTACGAGTTCATTCCAAGAGCTCTCCCGAGTTTCCCCTGATTCAAACTTGGAGAATTACGGTAATAGCCGCTCGTAGGTACTCGGGTTTCACGAGTCTTCACGAGCTTACTGCGTTTCCCGAGTACCGGCCGTTAGCGTTACGAGCCGCTAGGAGACGTCCCGAGCTCCTGCTACGTACATTCTACGTGCTTACCACGAGTTTGATTTATTTTTAAAACTCGGGAGAGCTCTTGAATGAACTCGTACCATGGGACAGGCCCGTAAGGAGATAGTTGTTCAGGTGCATAAAATTGATCAAAGTGGTATGTTTTCAGAAGTCATGTTCTGGAGGTGGATGTGGTTTGTGGAAGGGGTCCAGGACTGAGCATTTGGTAGCAGAAGGCTTTGCTGTCTGTGCTGGAGGTAAGAACATTGAGAATGTGTGAGAAGCTAGAATTGCATGGAGATCTTGGAGGAGGTTACAGAAACAGGAAGGAAGAAAATAAGGGAAAAACTTAACATTGATACATCAACCGACACACGATTAAGTATTATCTCCAACATCACAGAGAGCAACAGTTGATAATGATATTGTAGAGGACCATGAAAGCCAGTTACGGTGGTTCATTCAGCAGTCCTTATCTTCTCTTTTTACACATTCCTTTTCCCTATATGCGGTAACCATATTGTGTACTGCCTCTCTTGTTCTGAGTATGACATTCTCTCCCAATTGAAGGTTTTCTTCAACCACATCCATTAGAGTTCAGTGATGAGTTTATTTGTCCTCTTTTAAGGGCGCCAATGCTGGTTGGATATAATCTTGTAGGTTTTATCGTAAGACCTCTTATCGTTCCCTCCATGATGTTTGGGACAAAGACCCATCAATTATTTATTTGCCTCTGTACTCCACAATTTGAGATTTGTAATAGAAAAAAAATCACATGTGGTTAAAGTGCACATTGTCAGATTTTAATAAAGACCATTTTTAAACATTTTGGTTGGTTACATGTAGAAATAACAGCAGTGATGTAATTTCGACATCACTGCTGTAATATCAATATGATCATGACTGAGCATCTTAAATCAGTACCCTGTTCCTGCTTGTTCCCCATATCCCCTTGATAGTTAGGCAGGTACCTTGGTAGGACTGGTTTGGAAGGATATGCTCCAACTATAGGCAGGTGGGACTAGTGTAGCTGGGAGATGTTGGCTGGTGTGGGCAAGTTGGGCCGAAGGGCCTGTTTCAACGCTGTATGACACTATGAGTGATGCCTTGCCCCCTCACTAAAACCCAAAAAGGCTCCTGCTAAGCCGCTTGTAGCAAAGTCCTTAGGTGATATTTCATAGCCTTGGATATCTCTCTGAGAATGTGCACCATTTATAAAAGATTTGTAGAAACTCCTTACAAAGGGAGCCGAGGTAAACTTCACAGGAACCACAAATTGAAGGTTAACTTTTCAACAATCTGTCAGAATGGTTCAGGTGCAGGTTAAATGTTGCCTTTCCAAGCTTACAAGTGGTCACGTTCCCACACTGCAGGACATGTATTTTATAGATGAAACTAGTTAGTTCTTATCCCAAACAAGCATGAAGTGGCCTAGGTTTTTTCAGTGAAAAATATATATTTTTGTGAATTCAACCATTCTTCATTAGAAAGAAAAAAGAAAATACTTACATTTGTTCGGGCCTTTCGTAGCCTCAGAACATTGCAAATCACCTTACAGCCAATGAACTATTTTTCTCAGGAACAATCTCATAGCTAAACTGGACACTGTGATGGCACAAGTCAGTACATTTTAGGGATATATTTGGTCAGGATGCCCGGGAAACATGGCAGCTCCACTTCAAAATGGTGCCATGGGATCTTCAGCCATGTTGCCCCATGGTTTCATCTCTCATCCAAATGCTGCACCTCCAACTGTGTAGCACCTGAGTAGTACTGCATGTCTCAGGAGAATCGGCATCTCAACTGCCAAGCGGGTGACTTGAGCTTATAACAAAGATGAACAGACTACCAACTGAGCTGCTGCCAACAATGGCATTGATGCACTTGTATTAATTTCACCCAGAAAGAAGGAACTTAGTTTTCTAACGTGCTGTTAAAAACATCAGGTCATCCTGAAGCCTTCCAGCCAATAAAGTACATTCTGGAAGTGCTTTGAGAAGAAGTGGCCATCTGTACTTACATTTAGCCGGCTAATATGTACACAACAAAGACAGATGAGGTCAATTGAGAAATGAGTTAGCCAGAACTCTTCCCAGTTTAGCTTCAAACAGTGGTGGAGGATCGACTGACCTTCCACTGATGAAGTGAAGAATGGGCATTCCTACTCATCCTAAACTGCCATCGATGACCAAGCATCTGATACCTGACACAGGTGAGTTACTTAAAACAAGTGAATGGGAGAGAGAGGAGACAGTGACCACAGTTTTATCCCCAACTGTAAAAGCATATTGTCCCTTCTTGAGAACAAAACAGGGGTTTATCACCTGTTACTTAAAATCTTTTCACTGATTCCCTAATACTTAATAATAAGTTTTCCCTAATACTTTTGATTATTGCTCTGCTTTTTTTCATGTGTACTGTTCTTAAGCTCTTACGCAATTCAGCCACGCACACTCACTAACCAAGGGGATCATTTCTACTTTGGACGATGGTATAAAACAAGTTGATGTGAAGTCAATGGAATTAAAAACTGATGGGCATGACACAATATCAACCAGTTAGCACTGTCACCCTGCGTTAAAATTATCCTTTTAACTACACACACACACACAAACAAACAAAATTTTAATCTCTGCATGCGTACATACACACATACATTATTGCCCTTTGGATACTCAAACTATTCCTACATATACACACACACATTAATCATTTTCATGTAAACACCATTCTGCCCTCTACTCCCTGAGTACGCACCCCAAACCAGATCTAATTTTGGCTTGTTGGGGAATGTAGAAGTGGTTTTCTGCTACATTCCCTCACAAAGACAAATTTCCGTTGAGCATGTTAGCTAGCACTCATGGGCACACGCGCACACACCTCTCCTCAAATACACCCTACAGTTTTCTCTTTACCTGACAGGTGTGGACAATATGCTCTGATTATGTCGAAGATTGCAGCGGCATGAACAATGTTGTAACTCAGATAATGTTTTAAACCGCGGTTAATTAATTATTCCAGTAATAGGCCCGACAGCTGACCTTTCTTACCAGCTCGACTCAGCCAGTACAATTTAGAACCAGCACCAGCCCACTTGGCCAACAGGACCAGTTTAACCACATTTAGTCAACATTTCCTGACATTTTTCCCCACTTAACCCCCAGACTGCACTGAAGGTTGAAGCAATAGACACACCTCGCTATGGACAAATCATCACAAACAGTTTAATACATTTTTATCTCATCCGCATATACACTGCCACAAAAAAAGCAGCAACCTGTGAAGCAGAATTTAATTAACATCACTGACATTTTCATGGATTAATTATGATTTTACCAGCAAATTATTTTTATGTAGCACCCTTAACGCTACAAAATCCACCACGCCACATCACAGAAGTGATATGAAACAACTACACAATAGAAGGTAATTTTAGGATTAAGGAACAAACCTGGAATAATGAGTGAACTTTTAAGGAGGAGGGATGACAGTCTGAGAGATGGAAAGGCTTGGGGAGAGGATTCCAGAGTGTCGGGCCTACATAGCCTAGGTTGCGGCAATCACAATCAAGAGGCTAGAACTGGAGAACTATAGAAATCTTGGTCTGGAGGTTGCTGAGATGGGGAAGGGGAGACTGTGGAGGATTCAACAAAGAGGGTGAGAATTCTAAAGC
This sequence comes from Amblyraja radiata, assembly GCF_010909765.2. Taxonomy (NCBI): domain Eukaryota; kingdom Metazoa; phylum Chordata; class Chondrichthyes; order Rajiformes; family Rajidae; genus Amblyraja; species Amblyraja radiata. Next base: position 2,415,112 of record NC_045988.1, read on the forward strand.
TGAGACTTAGCTGGACATAGGGTGCCAAAAGACAGCAGGATGATGGTGCAAATGAAGAGATGTCAACAGACTGTTAAATGAGTTGAGGTTTACACAGCATAGATGAAAGATCGGTAGCTTGCCAGGAGAATATTGAAATGGTCATGTAACAAAAGCAGAGATGAAGGGGTCAGGGTGGAGCGATTCAGAGTTATAAATATGGAAGTGGGCAGCTATGGTGATGGAGCAGGCATATGACTGAAAATTCTCCTTGACACGTACATTTAAAATCACCGAACTAATTATTTTAATTGCATACCAATTTAAAGAAACACAATGAAAGGAGAAAGCGTCCACTCCCTGAAATGTGCGCTTCAATTAGGACTTGGATAGCTACCTCAATCCCATTTACCCACATTATATACGTAACCCTTTAATAACCCGACCAAACAAACAGACTTCCAGAATCCACATCCTTTTCGGGGAAGAGTTGCATTTTTCTACAACGCTCCAATTTAAAAATGCGCAAGATTCTCAGGTACCCATCCCAGTTCCCCTACTTTCTCTTGTGAGCGGGCACGCTGACACACACACACACGTACAGGCAAATTAGTAGGATCAGTTGTGAACAATAAGAACATTTTATCAAACTTTATTTTGCCTTGGAAAATTCACGGCAGAACAGAAATTGCAGCTCCTCGAGATGTGCACACCTTTCTTTCTCTCGCCCTCTCTCTCTCTCCTTCTCTCTCTCGCTCCCTCTCTCTCACTCTCTTTCTCTCCACACACCCAGTCGCCCGCAGAGGCAAACTCGCGTTCAAACAACAAATATCTTTGCAGCTGTTTCCGCACAGTTTCCGCCCAGACGACCACGGAATCCGGGCAGAATTAAATGATCTGGCGCAAAAGACGCGGTGAATTTTTCAGCTTGCGATGCGCCCGCAAACACGTTAAAGGTACCTGCGATCTCTCACGCCCGCTTCCAAAGTATTTTCTGCTACAGTAATTATTCCCGCCCTCCTCCGGAGCCCCCGACCCATGTACTTAAGACCGTTTCTCTGAAGAGCTCATTGCCGCTGACAGATAGATGCAAGGATCTTCTACCGTACAGATCACATTCTCATGCAGCAAAGCAGCAAGCCCTTCAGACAAGACACAAACTAAGCTCTCATTTCCATTCCTAAATTTAAGAATGCATTAGCTGTCTATTTATTGTAACCGTGTGGCGGGATCGCACTGCAGACCCCTATGTCTTTACTTTCTATAACGTACAGGCAGACCCACATATACCCTCACACAGGAATGTATGCCGCGCGCAAGCACACACACACACACGCGCACATACCCACATTCTCAAATATACACACGCACACACACACACAGACACTCACATATAGACACTCTCTCAGCACCCCCTCCAACCTCTCTCTTCGGACCACTGACAAGGATGGCACTTGAGAGTCGCAAGGGAGAAACGAAAAGGATATGAGACAAAAGGGCCGACAGGGGCTTTGACTATGCAGCAGCTCAACCCTGAGCCTCCCCTCCCACTGTGACACTTGCATTCCAGAGTGAGACTGCCCTCACAAGGCTGGACAAAGGCATTTATTACACAGATGAATTTGTTCTAAGATTGCAATGGCTCTCACCTTTGGCAGAGTTGGGTTATTTTTGCCGTATTAATTGTAGAGTCCAGACGAGCAGCCTCCCTATTCCTCTCTCTCAAAATTATAAACAAAAGAAAAATTCAAACCGCCGGTCGCTTGCGACAGCTTCGAGCCTGGACAAACGCATACTAACTTTACACGCACTCTCTTTCTGCCTCTCTCTCTCTCTCTCTCTCTCTCTCTCCCTCTCACTCTCTCTGTCGTTCCTCCGAATGCTGTCTTGAAATGCTCATCACATCTGTGTTAGTTGGAAGACTTTCAGCATCAAGTTCAGCGTGCTCAAATATGTGAATCCAAGCATACACCTGCACACATCTGGAATCCAGCCGCTTGCACCCGTTATATCACAGCCAACAATTAGTCAGCAAAAGCATAACACCCCCCCTTCGCACGAGGAGAGTGGTGAAAATAATGAGGCACCTGAGTTACGTACAGACCATCGGCGGAGTTTCAGTGACTCAGACCTTTCTTGTGATTAATTATGAGATGTCAATGCACAAGGCAGGAGAGGAGATGGAATGGGGATGAGGAACGGAGGTGACAATAGGGAGACAAATGTGATGGGGACTGCGTAAGGAAGGCACTTGGACGGGGTGAGGTGATGGGGTTAATGTGAGGGGACAAAGTGGGGATTGGAGATCAGGGTGGGGTGGAACGGGGAAGGGGTAGGAAGTGGAAGTATGGAGGGGATCCTGGAGGAGATCGCGGATGAGGGAAAACTAGGGGAGAAGGAAAGGGAATGGAGGGGAATGGGGGAATGAGGAAATATTGAAAGAGCATGAGTTAGGCAGATTGAATCAGTGATGCCTGTAAGCTCCCCAGTCAATAGAGCAAGGATAATCGCAGGGTTACACCCAGAAATTTTTTGATATGTCTGAGAGCAATTCTAATTGAACAGCTGGCTGGTGGTCAAGTTTTAAGTGCTGCTCAAGATCCAGCCCAAGCCAAAGTAGTTTATAATTCACATGCATATAAAATACTCAATGCAGTCCTTGTGTGGTCAGGGCTGAAAGGGCTGGCCCAAAATCTTTCATCTCTTGGCTTCATTTACGAAGAAGGTTTGAAATTACAAATATCACTCATCACCAAAACTTGCAGGCTGTAACAAACTGTTCTAAACTAACGCAAGTCCCGAGTGTGGCATTTTTCATATCAAGGGAGTTTCTTTCAGTATTTATGTCAAATGTGGATTTACCTGCAACCGGGGGCACGATGCTGCTGAATATTATTTAATGCAAAAACGAACAAAGGTCTCCCCCCCCCCCCCCCCCCCAAAGAGTTGCTTCCTACATTGTTGAGACATTTTATCTATTCACAGTGTTGTAGAAATCTGCTGCTGCAAATGCTTAGACTACACACACACACAACACACAGAAACATACGCACAAATACAAAGGCACATTTCCACATATGCAGAAATACACACAAAACATAGCAATGTCCACACACAAAAACATGCAAAAATGCACGAAAATCTTGATTCTAAATTTTCCATGTGAAGTAAACCTCTGCAAAGCAACTATAAGCAGACAATAACATAAAAATTCATGCCACACAAAGCCTTCATTAGCTTCAAGGATTTTATCCCTCTCTCCTTCCTCATCCATTCTTTTATCCTTTCTTTCTGCCTTCCTCCTCCCTTTATCCCCTCTCCTCTGCTCCTTGAATCATTCTTGTTCACCCAGTCCCTGTGGCCATGCAGCTCCCCAGCGCTGAGCGAACTCATCCATCAAGGCCCTGCCTTCAATTAAAGGCACCGCAATGAGATCGATGAAATGCAATAAGAAAAAGCTTTGCATTTCTGTACTTTATTAATTCGCTGACTAGCTCCAGCCATGAACGTGACACCAGAGATTAAACATTCAGGCGAAAGAGAGAGAGAGAGAGAGAGAGAGGAAAAAAGAGAGAACTGGGTTGGGGGAGGAGGGAGGGCGGTGCTGGAGGTTAAACAAAGAGACGTACTTGAAAGAAAACAAGAACTCTGCAATGTTGGGGGAGAGGCAGAGAGAGAGAGAGCCCACGTCTCAGTCTGAGCTCCATGGACCAAGTTAAACCAGCCCTCCCCTCCCCAAGTGCTGATTTATTTAATGTGAAGCTCCACCTCACCCCCCCCCCCCCTCCCACTGCCCAAACACCCCTGGGGTCGTCTGACAGTCGCAAAAATGAAACTCGCAGGCAAAGCAAAAGGAAAAAAAAAAAAATCCATCTGGGTGTAATTTATTTTTATCCCTCTCAACATCAATGTCAAGTTCCTTGATAACACGATCAATAACCTCTCCTCAGAAACGTTCCCGCAGACACCCCACCCCCTCCCCCCTGCACAGCACACACTTCCTCACCCCGTGGGGAGGTCAGCATTCAGATGACCAATGTGCCAGATCAGAGGGTTTTTTTAAAATGTGTCTGGAGAACCAAACTAAATATATATATATATATATATATATAAGCAGAATGCCTGTCGCAGACACTCCTGTCTGTATTTACATTTAGCAGCAGAGTTCAAATTTCATTCTCAGTGGCCGGACTATTCATAGCAGGGATGTGGCAGGCACAGACTGGGTGAGAACCCCGGGGCAATCTACACTTTCCTTCCAAACCCACCCCAAAGCCCTTCCTTTGTCCCCATTGCATGGGAATAGGAATGGGGTACTGCCTATGAGAATGCACACTGCTTGATATTTCGCACATCGTCGCACATCAACCCAGCACAGACATATTTGCACTTGAGACCATTTTACTGTTCTTTTTTTTTCATAAGTCATGTTTCTTGGGGTATCTAAATTTTATTAGCTGTTTAAGTTATGACATCGGATGGAAGCTGCATGCCAAATCTCGTTGCACATATGTCCAATGACAATAAATTATAATATTATTATTATTATCCCCCGTGTTAGGAAGGAACTGCAGATGCTGGTTTACACCAAGGGTAGACACAAAATGCTGGGGTGACCCAGCGGGACGGGCAGCGTTTCCGGAGAGAAGGAAATGGGCGACGTTTTGGGTGGAGACCCTACTTCACCCGAAACGTCACCCATTCCTTCTCTCCAGAGATGCTGCCCGTCCCGCTGAGTTACCCCAGCATAGAAACATAGAAAATAGGTGCAGGAGTAGGCCGTTCGGCCCTTCGAGCCTGCACCGCCATTCAATATGATCATGGCTGATCATCCAACTCAGTATCCTGTACCTGCCTTCTCTCCATACCCCCTGATCCCTTTAGCCACAAGGGCCACATCTAACTCCCTCTTAAATATAGCCAATGAACTGTGGCCTCAACTACCTTCTGTGGCAGAGAGTTCCACAGATTCACCACTCTCTGTGTGAAAAATGTTTTTCTCATCTCAAATGTTGTGTCTGTCTTATCCCCTTCTCTTTCTTTACCCGCCCTCTCTCTCCATCGCCTTCCACCCTCTCCTGTCCCTTCAGTCTTCCGCTGCTTCTGCGCCCACAAAGTCCTCTGTTCCTCCCTCATTATCTCACCCCCTTCCTCTCTCCTGCTCCATTCTAACCATCTATTCTTTATCGCCTTCCAAGCCTGATATTTCTCTCTGTTGTCCCTCACTGCTCTCTCCCATTTGATCTTATCTTTGGTTCTCCCAAAGTCTAGGTCAACGATCGGCCTTCTCTCCCCCGTCTCCTTCCAAGCCAATTTTCTGCTTCTCTCCCCTCCCCTCGGTTTTCTTTTTCTCCCTCCTCCCCTCAACATTCTGCCTTTGTCTCTCCCTCTCTTTCTGCCCCCTTCCTCCCCAAATCACTCCCACAATTTCCATCAATGCACTGCCCTCTGTTTGATGTGCCTCATTGTCACGTGTCTCCAGACAGAACAATGAAAATCTCACTTGCAATCCAACCAATGCATTTTTTTTAAATGTGTTGCATGATGGAAAATACCACGTTTATATATTTTTTTTTAAACGGCGTGATAATTATGTCTTTGGAGAAAAATAAAACGAGGGGATCTGAGCTCACACACGCTGGCTGCATCCTCTGTGACCTGCAATGATCTCGCCTCCAGGAGGATGGAGCTGGGCTGAACTGCAGCAGCTCACACCCGCATCACTGCGGAAGACCGAGGGTCAAGCGTGCAAGCGAGGAATAAAGGTCGTTGTCCCGACAGGAATGCGCTCCAGGCGGCAGATTTATCATCCCTGCCGTTCCTGTGAGATTGGAGGTGGGTCGGGGGGTGGGGGGGGGGGGGGGGGACACGCCACACCACTCCTGCTAACAGCACGGAAAGAATACGAATCTTTAAATCAGGTTCAACCAGTCTCTTTTCCTCAAATATTTTGACAAACGCGTGGAAAATAAAAATAAAAAAAGACTTTAGTGCTCAACTGCCGAAGGGGAAACCGTTCCAAACAGACCATCTGGTCCAACTCCTCTCTGCACTCTAGCCTCAGATGCCTCTCGTAATTTTCTTGCTGGGCGAGTCTCTCGGCTTCTGCCCCTCTCCCTCTCTACCAGTGGACAAAGGCTAACAGGCGCTGCATTCATCCGGAGAATCAAGTTTATGTGAGAACTGTCTCATCTCCTGACCCCGTATTTGCATTTGAATCGCTGCTAAAATGCGAAAGTGAAAAGCTGTTCTCACTGGGCGAGGGACAACATCAAGAACAGCCTCAGTCAGACAAGGATCTCAACGCTCTGGGACCCTAACTGTCTGCCTCTGGTGTTTAGCAGGTCTAATCCTTTAGCCGTAAGCAAACACTTATAGGCTCTCCAACGTTGCGTCTGCGGCTCCCAGCCCCCTTCCCCCACCCCTTGTCAACCAGCCAATATCATGCCTCTAATTTTCTGCACTGTAACATTAACACAAAAGAGTGGGAAGCCTCCAGGGGCCGTATCATTCACATCCTGCTCCTGATGGCAATCCCACACACAACTCACCATGGACCAAAGTGGGCTGGCAACCACCTAGTTCATCACAGGTGCACCCTGAACCCCCCCACTGTGTGGACAACACACACACCCATCCCCTCTGCCAGGGGAGTGCCTCTCCCTTACACCCTGACTGACTCTTTCTCACTTCATAGAAAATCTAAGTCTGGTTGAAAAATCTTTCTTTGACACATCTGTAACCCCCACCCCCCACATCTGCACCCCTACTGAAAACTAACTTGTATTTCTCTCTTTCCCCAGATCCAACAAAGAATCCCCAACCTGCAATGTGACCTGTTTCTCCTTCCACGGATGATGCCTGACTTTCCAGCATTTTCTGTTTGTTTCATCTTCGCCTCATTGCTTTCCCGCCTCCTCCTATGCACATCATGTTTTCTCACTCATACACACCAACCCTTACTTTCTCTGCCACACTCAAACGCTCGAACCCACTCTCTCCTGCATGCACTCACATCTTTTCCGATTCCCATTTTCAGTTCTCAAGCTCACGCTCATACTAATATTCACAATCCATCACACTTCAGCATACACACTCACAGCTATGTACAACCTGAAACACACATCCTTTTATATAAAAATATTACCACACGCACACACACTCCCTTCACATTCACGCACTCACACACGTTGTATTTCTCCATTTCATACACAAACCCATGTTATCTCATGTAAGCATTGGCATACAACACTTACAGACATTCTTATACACTTGCAGGCAGTCTCATACTTCACACATACAATGATGCAGTCTATTTCATTTTTCTCTATCTCTCTCTCCCTCCCTCCCTCTCCCTCGCTCTCCCTCTCCCTCTCTCTCTGTCACACATACTCTCTCTCTTACCCAACTATCCCTGGCCCATGGCTTCACTCTCTCCACCACACTCCATAGTCGTTTTTGTATTTGCTCTGCCCCTATGAGGAGCATGTTAAAGGTCACCAGCAATATTTATATCTCTGCACACAAGCAAACTCTGATTTCCTCCAATTCTTCACCTTCGCCTGTTGGCCAACCAGCATCAAACTGAAATAACAGAACAAAGTCTATTTGGTTTGAACACAAACATAACTTTCCTGAACTTTTGACAAATGGGTGTTAAATAAGGATGTAAGATAATGAATCCTTCAGCAACCTGAGGTCCAGTTTGGAGACCTCAGTTTAGTCTCATTGTGACATCCCCCAGCTCCACAAGCCCCCCACCCCTGTGATTCTGCCCTCATCTCAATTTGGCCTCTTTTGCATCTCAAATTTTAATCATCAGCATTTCTGGCTGACTCTTCGGGTATCTCAGCTGCAAGCTCTTGAAAACGTACCCCACTGCCCAAAACACCACGCCATTCTCCCTCCTACCTTAAAATATTCCTGTTTGTCTATGCTTACAGTCATCTGCCCGAGTGTCTCATAAGGTGCGGAATAATTTCACTTGTTAATGCACTGATGCAAAATGAAGCTGTTGAAATCTAAAGTTGGTATATCCTTTTTTGTGGAGTTTTGTGTTATAATAGAGCGATTGTTTTTCCTTTTTTTAAATTTTCTTTCTAGGGTCTATTTCCTTTCTTTACTTCCTTCTCTAACTTCTTCCCTAAGGGGCTTTCTTTTCCCAACACTTTCCTGCACCTTCACGATTCGCTCACTTTCCTTACTTCTTTTATTTCTACCTTTTTTAAAGCTCGAAAAACGAAGTGGTACAACAAATGTAATAAGATATATCTGATGTGTATTACTGTAATTTACTGTACTTCTAATTTAAAAAAAAAAAAAAAAAAAAAAAATCTAAACCAGATTATTCTAATCATTATCCCGGTGCTGTTTAGGAGATCTTGCTGCACACACAATGGTTATAATGTTTGCCACTAGATCATAGCAATTATTCTTCAAAAAATGTCATTGGTTGGGAGGCACTCAGGGGTTTCCTGAAGTTACAAGAAGTCTCCTAGAAACACATGTCTATTTGTTCTTCATCATATTTAAGAACTAAAGAAAGAGAATTCATTTTAGGCCATTTTAAATTCATTTAAAACACCCCTTGCTGTAGATTCTAGCCAGTTTTAATTGAAGCGCACTGAATCGTGCGGATGGTAAAGAGCGTAGCGTGAAAAAATTTCTTCATGCAGATTTATTTATTTTTTTTAGAAATGAGCTTGTGACTCCAGTACCTATGAATACATAATCCATCTTTAAGTTAAAACGCTCAGAGTGTTTTTTAGATATTCATTTAGTGAACGAAGGGAAAATGCATGATTTATGCTGGAGCCTAACCCGAAAGCACTTGCTGTCTTCATGCTTCTCATTCATTACAGAGACAGAAGGCTGAGCAGGTCAGACACAAACAATGAATTTCAATAGCCTGTCACAAAGGCCATCCCATAATGCCAAAAGGAATTTTCTGAAGAAAGATCTTTGCCACCCAGATATATGGTCTGCTATCTGATCATCCTTTCAGCTGTTTACAGATTTTTGCCTCCCTCTTGGTAACCTTGAGGAATGAGCGAGACAATTAAACAGGTTTTGTTTCTCCTGAACATTCCTGAAAGACATCGACTTGGTCAATCAATCTCCCAACTCATTTAATACCACTGTCAGGGCTGAGGATGGAAATGATCTATTGTGTTGATTGAGCACTTAATGTGGAGAGCAGCGGAGAAAAAAAAGGCAGATGCATCTTAAGTCTCCTCCATCGTAAGTCCTTGATACGGGCACACTGACTCCCAAACGCTTGGGCCAAATCGGAGAAAGTTTGACGCATTGACACATCTACCTTCAGAGATTATTTGTTAGAGCCTTTGATATGATTACATTTGTGGCTGTGCAGATTATAGATAAAAGCTCAGAACTAATTGAATGGTGGAACAGACTCAAGAGTCTAGGTGACCTAATCACGTGGTCCCGTCGTGTTCCAGCAAATATGCATGAGTGAAGTTAATGAAAGGAGTCAACGGCGGGGAAGGTCAGTGAACGACGCTGGATTGAGAGTTTTGTCTGTTTCTCTTTTCTTCCTCATTTACCTGAAAACACCATCACTTACTGGCGTCGAGCTTGGCACAAAACAGGAGCATGTGCAGTATGTCACCCAATCAATATTCCTCCAGAGGACACAGCTGTGGCTCAATGGTAGTACCTGCACTTCCATGTTTGGAGCTCAAACTCAATCCCAACAATCTGCAATTGATTGGGGGGTGCAACATTTGCACTAGCTTTCAAGTACCGCGTTAAATTGAGCCTTTCTCATGTAGTCGGGTCGACGGTCGATGAGAGCGTGGAGGATCGCCGTGAGGGGGAAGGGAAGAACAATGGAGGACCCGCTGTGGAGGGGGGGGGGGGCGCCGGGAGGGAGGTGGGGGCGGGGGTGACAAAGGACAATGGGGGGGGGGGGGGGGAACAAAGGATAATGGGGACCCAGCGTGCGGCAACTGGGCGGGGGGGGGGGGGACAAAAGAGGGAGCTGGCGTGCTTTGTAGGTGACCGCTATTGGGAATGAAGCAAAGAATCTCACTGTGCGTGGTCACGTGTGGCAAAGTACTCCTATTCCTAGTCCAAAAAGATTTGAGTTATTCTTTGAAGAGGTGTTGTTCCTGTTTTATTGACTATACAAATCCTTGCCTTGGCCCCATAATATTGCTATTTGTGGGACAGCATTGTATATAAATTAATTGCTGCATTTTCCCACTTTACTGCATTTCATAGGTACTGTATTTCATTGGAATGTCCTTCAGTCATGAAAGACTGTTGTAAATGCAAGGCTTTCTTTTGGATGCCATCAAATCTACTGCACCCACTTAGGCCTCCAGAAACACCTTGCACTCAAGAGGCCTGGACTCCATCAACCTCCCCAGCTGTCAACTTACGTTAAGTTCAGAAGTGCAAGAACTCAGTGAACTGCGTGACCCTGAGCTCAGCTTGGTTCGATCTGTCAACAAGACAGCTTCTCCTCGTCTTGAAAGCGCTGTGTTAATTCTCACAATACTCCACACATTCCTCAAAACTAGAATGCTTATTTTATCTGACTGTGACCTCACCTGGGCAGTCTTCTAACCTTCAACCAACCCAAAATCCAACAGCCCTTAACATTTGTTTTTGAAAAGCCATGGGATTCTTCTGCTTTCATTTCAAAGTTGTATTTAGAAGGCACCGCGAATGTATGGAACTATTCCAAGCCAGTTTACCAGAGCAATTATTAGGAACAAATTAACAATCGGCCATAGAAGCTGATTCCCAGAAGTTGCAGAAATTAAGCCACATCTTTAAGGAGGAAACAGAGACAATTAATTCCAAACTTGCCCAGGCAGCAATTAGTTCATGGCTACATAAAAGGCTATAATTGGAGAAATGCATATAAGTGTCTGCAACAACACATGCTATCCCTCTGTGACAACTTCTGTAGAGTCTAAGCCATCAGCTCCAGCTGTATGTTCTGCAACATGTCCCATTAGAGACTGGGCATTTTGATGGTCTTCTACTTTCTTGGCATTATCTCTGGTGGCTGACTGTGTTGGTGTCTTCCATGACAACCCTAGGTAGACATCTTTGATGCTGCCTCACCCGCTGAGTTTCTCCAGCATTTTTGTCTACCTTCGATTTTTCCAGCATCTGCAGTTTTTTCTTAACCAAGACAACCCTTGTATTTCAAGATGCTTCTGTAGCTACACCCACATAGATGTTCTAGTATGTATGACTGGACGTTTGGCATTGCACACAATATGGAAGTCTGTGGAGTTTTAAACGGAATTGGACATTGTAGTTGAATTGTACTGCACAGAAGGAGGAATTCAGCCCATTACATCCATGTCAGCTCTCTGAAAGAGTTAACAAATTAACATCTACAACCAATCTGAAGGGTCTAGACTCGAAACGTCACCCATCCATGTTCCCCTGAGATGCTGCCTGACCCGCTGAGTTACTCCAGCACTTTGTGCCTTCTTTTGTAAACCAGCATATGCAGTTCCTTCTTTCTACAACCAATTAATCCTGTTCCCCCAGACTTTTTCCTGCACATTTTTTCAATTTTATTTAGGAATCCAATTCCTTTTGAAGAATTACTAGTAAATCTGTTTTCACTACTCTTCCAATTAACGTATTCCAAGAATAATAACAACTTGCAGTTGTTTGTTTCTTTTTGCATCCCACCTCTGCGCAATTTGCATCCATTAGTTGCCGACTCCTTTGCTAATTACATCACTTTCTCTCTGTCTACTGTGTCCAAACGCATCATCATTCTCATCATCATTATTTAGAAACATAGAAACATAGAAAATAGGTGCAGGAGTAGGCCATTCGGCCCTTCGAGCCTGCACCGCCATTCAATATGATCATGGCTGATCATCCAACTCAGTATCCTGTACCTGCCTTCTCTCCATACCCCCTGATCCCTCTAGCCACAAGGGCCACATCTAACTCCCTCTTAAATATAGCCAATGAACTGGCCTCAACTACCTTCTGTGGCAGAGAGTTCCAGAAATTCACCACTCTCTGCGTGAAAATTGTTTTTATCATCTCGGTCCTAAAGGATTTCCCCCTTATCCTTAAGCCGTGACCCCTTGTCCTGGACTTCCCCAACATCGGGAACAATCTTCCTGCATCTAGCCTGTCCAACCCCTTAAGAATTTTGTAAATTTCTACAAGATCCCCTCTCAATCTCCTAAATTCTAGAGAGTATAAACCAAGTCTATCCAGTCTTTCTTCATAAGACAGTCCTGACATCCCAGGAATCCGTCTGGTGAACCTTCTCTGCACTCCCTCTATGGCAATAATGTCCTTCCTCAGATTTGGAGACCAAAACTGTACGCAATACTCCAGGTGTGGTCTCACCAAGACCCTGTACAACTGCAGTAGAACCTCCCTGCTCCTATACTCAAATTTAACTCATTTAACCTTCCTGGTGCAAATTTAAGTTTCTTGGTGCAATATTGCTATTCTCCCCAGAGGAGGGTACTCTGTCCTCCCTGATACCATTCCCCACAATCTCATTTACACCCCATTCTAGATCCTGACAACTCTCCTGATGTGAACGAAGGGATGGTACAGTGGTAGTTTGCTGCTTTACAGCGCCAGAGACCCGGGTTCGATCCTGACTACGGATGCTCTTTCACAACGGTTTACAAGGTTAATTCCCGGGATGGCGGGACTGTCATATGCTGAAAGAATGGAGCAGCTGGGCTTGTATACTCTGGAAGTTAGAAGGATGAGAGGGAATCTTATTGAATCATATAAGATTATTAAGGGTTTGGATACGCTAAAGGCAGGAAACATGTTCCCGATGTTGGGGCAGTCCAGAATCAGGGGCCACAGTTTAAGAATGCGGGGTAAGCCATTTAGAATGGAGATGAGGAAACACTTTTTCACACAGAGAGTTGTGAGTCTGTGGAATTCTCTGCCTCAGTGGGCAGTGGAGGACGGTTCTCTGGATACTTTCAAGAGAGAGCTAGAGAGGACTCTTAAAGATAGCGGAGTCAGGGCATATGGGGAGAAAGCAGGAACTGGGTACAGATTGGGGATGATCAGCCATGATCACATTGAATGGTGGTGCTGGCTCGAAGGGCCGAATGGCCTACTCCTGCACCTATTGTGTATTGCTCTTTGAATGGAGTTTGTACATTCTCCTCATGACCAACATGTGTTACCTCCGGATGTTCCGGTTTCCTCCCGCACTCCAAGGCCGTACAGATTTGTAGGCTAATTGGCTTAGGTAAAATTGTAAATTGTCCCTAGTGTGTGTGTGTGTGTAGGATAGTGTTAGTGTCAGTGTATGGGGATCACTGGTCAGCACGGACTCGGTGGGCCGAAGGGCCTGTTTCCGTGCTGTATCTCTAAAACTAAAAACAAAACTAAAGTGCAATTTAAAAATGGATATTTATCTTTCAGTAAGCCCTTGTGGTTAGAATTTTCCCTCTGGCACCTAGCTAATATAATTACAAACTTGCACGTAAAATATTGTGTACGTTTCTGCAGCCTGCCCAGCTGTTGTCAAGGTGACATATCCATGTCAGTAGAAGAATAAAATAATTTCCTTTGAACACACTATAAGCACAACAATAACGTACCTTGAATATAATAAAATATTCCAAAATGCTTAACCAAAAATAATTTGTATTCAGGTAGTGCCTTGGACAGAACACAATGTCATGATGTGCTCCAGTATTGGGAAGGGAAAATCTGATGATGACCCACATAAGGAGATATGGCAAGGTACACAAAATTGCTGGGGAAACTCAGCGGGTGCAGCAGCATCTATGGAGCGAAGGAAATTGGCGACGTTTCGGGCCGAAACCCTTCTTCAGAGATATGGCAAGTTTGGTCAAATAAACCGTTTTTAAGGAGCATCTTAAAAGTTGGAAAGAAATATGGACAGGCAGAGATTAGAGGAATGAATATCAGACCTTGGCAGCTGAATGATTGATTGCCAATGATGGAGCCATTAAAGATAGACACAAAATGCTGGAGTAACTCAGCGGGTCAAGCAGCATCTCTGGAGAAAAGGAACGGGTGATGTTCTGGGTCGAGACCCTTCTTCAGATTGAGAGCCAGGGGAGAGGGAAACTCGAGGTATGAAAAGGTTCACAGAGGGTGTTGCAGAACTCTCGTCAGAGAGGGGAGGAGAACTTCTTCAAAGGAGAAGAGATTTCGCAGTGGAGCTGACAAAAGATGTAGGAAGGAACTGCTGACGCTGGTTTATACCAAAGATTGACACAAAATGCTGCAGTAACTCAGCGGGTCAGGCAGCATCTCTGGAGAAAAAGGAATAGGTGACGTATTGCAAAACTGCCATCGGAGAGGGCCCTGACCATGATCAAGATGCACGATTTGAAGGGACGCAGAGTTATCTTGGAGAGGGGGTGGGGGAAAAGGATGGGGAATAGACAATAGACAATAGGTGCAGGAGTAAGCCATTCGGCCCTTCAAGACAGCACCGCCATTCAATGTGATCATGGCTGATCATCCCCAATCAGTACCCCGTTCCTGCCTTCTCCCCATATCCACTGACACCACTATTTTTAAGAGCCCTATCTAGCTCTCTCTTAAAAGCATCCAGAGAACCTGCCTCCACCACCCTCTGAGGCAGAGAATTCCACAGACTCACAACTCTCTGTGAGAAAAAGTGTTTCCCCGTCTCCGTTCTAAATGGCTTACTCCTTATTCTTAAAACTGTGGCCCCTGGTTCTGGACTCCCCCAACATCGGGAACATTATGGAAGATAAGGAACAGGAATTTAATGGTGGAATTCAACTAGGATATTAATTTTAAAATTGAGATACAGTCGACAAAGATCCAATGTAGGTCAATTGTAATAAAATAATTGCTGTCTCTACATAAAATCATCGAACATTACAGTACAGAAAGAGGATAGTCTCTTATCTCTTAAAGAGCAACCCAGTCCTACTTGTTTCTTTCCTATTATCATGGGATATTAAACAATTTCCTTTTGAAAACCACCATTGCATTAGCTTCTTTTATGCAAGGCATTCCGATCTTATAACTTGTGTTGATGCTCTTGTGAAGAACTTTTCGCTGTTTCACAATGTTAAAAATGCTATCAAAATGCAATTAGTTACAGCATAAAGAAACAAATGTTTCATTCCGTGTCCGCTGGTGGCCATCGTCTTAACTCTGTGTCCAAGGTATTTAAGAGGGATTTAGATGTGGCCCTTGTGGCTAAAGGGGTCAGGGTGTATGGAGAGAAGGCAGGGATGGGATACTGAGTTGGATGATCAGCCATGATCATATTGAATGGCGGTGCAGGCTCGAAGGGCCGAATGGCCTCTACTCCTGCGCCTATATTCTATGTTTCTAAGGTACAAAATAAATTCAAGGTCAAAAAGATAGATTTGATCAAATCTATCTTTTTGATTTTATTTTGCCTTTGCAAATTCTCCCCTCTCCCATCGGACAAAAGGTATAGAAGTGTGAAAACGCACACCTCCAGATTCAGGGACACTTTCTTCTCAGCTGTTATCCGGGCAACTGAATCATCCTACCACAACCAGAGAGCAGTGCTGAACTACTATCTACCTCATTGGTGACCCTCGGACTATCCGTGATCGGACTTTGCTGGCTTTACCTTGCACTAAACATTATTCCCTTATCGTGTATCTCAAGATTCAAGAGAGTTTATTGTCATGTGTCCCAGATAGGACAATGAAATTCTTGCCTTGCTTCAGCACAACAGAACATAGAAGGCATGAATGCAGAACAGATCAGTGTGTCCATATACCATTGTATAGATATATACACACACATGAATACATAAAACAGATAAAGTGCAAATAAACAGATAATGGGCTATGAATGTTCAGAGTATTTAAGAAGGAACTGCAGATGCTGGGAAATCAAAGGTACACAAAAAAGCTGGAGAAACTCAGCGGGTGCAGCAGCATCTATGGAGCGAAGGAAAAAGGCAATGTTTCGGGCCGAAACGTTGCCTTTTCCCTTCGCTCCATAGATGCTGCTGCACCCGCTGAGTTTCTCCAGCTTTTTTGTGTACCTATTAATGTTCAGAGTTTTGTTTGAGTTGAGTCTATACACTGTAAATGGCTCGATTGTAATCATGTATTGTCTTTCTGCTGACTGGTTAGCATGCAACAAAAGCTTTTCATTGTACCTCGGTACACGTGACAATTAACTAAACTGATCTTAAATGATGGTACCCTGCCTGTGAAGCTCTGGGCCATTTGAGCCTTACAGCAAATATCTATTATTCAGCTAAGCTGATATTTTAAACTAAGAAAGGTTCTCGTCAGGTAGCTGAAATCTTGCGCATGCCATTAGTACTACAAACTGACAACAAGAAAAAGATTTTTGTCTGCATGCATGTCATTCTCTATTTTTTTGGGATCTCTCTGCCTCTCTGATGACCCACTATTCTCTGAGAAATCTCTCTGTGGTGGAATATCGCTCATCAATCTCCGTGGCTTTGGGTTATCTAACACATCTCACTCTATTTCTAAGTACCGTCAGTGCATCAGACAAGGGACAGTTTATCATCTGCTCTCCCAGCCACTTTAGCACTTGAGAGACAATTTCCTGATTGCTGCTGGTGAGGCCTGATTGATCTGACGGTGCCTTGTTTGTAACTGAGTACCCCTCCAGTCTCCGCGCTTTCTCAAAGAAACCAGGGAGAAAAATAGACTTTTGTAGTGTCAGCTCGGTTCGGGAGGCTGGTGGCTTTCAAAGCAATCAGAAAGGGATATTTATGTTCCCATGGCAACCAAAACCTGCAATGCAAAACAGGAATTCAGGTTTCCTAAGTAACATGAAAAAAAGATTCTCGGTGATTAGGTTGCTCCCGAGTGCTTTTGCTTCACACCTTTGCAGCTACATCGCCAGACATATTTTCCTCCGTTCCCCCCCCTAAAGTAGCTGACACCTTCCCCATACTGAACCTACCCTCTAATCTCACCAACGCCCTTATCACTCTCGTCTCTGAGTCAGGAGGTTGTAAGCAAGTGGCCATTGAAGCACATAATACGGGTCGCAGTACTGAGGGTGTGCCACGCTGTGGGAGAAATTGTCTTCTGAATTCATGTTAAATTGAGGCCTCAACCAGTATCTCAGATGTTGCATTATTCAAAGAAGGGCAAGGGGCCTCTCCCCACCACCCTGGCCAATATTTATCAAACAACCAAACCGTGGCTCCCTGCCACAAAAACACAGGCTATTTGCTCTTTGCCATTTTCTGCTTTCAGGAACTCGTGTGTACAACAGTATCAACACTTTAGAAGTATTTCACTGAGGGTAAAGAAACGTTGGATGTTCTGCAGTCATGGCAGGATCTATAGAAAAGCCAGTTTATTTAATTGGAGTCACTGTAAAGAGAGATTGATCTTGAAGTTTGAGCTAATTTTTCTCTGCCCCAGCTCATAGCCACAGAGTCTGCCTGTAGCACAGCTTCAAAGCAGCTGCCAGATTCATTCTGTTAACTGTGTCCAGGCTGCAGATTGATCGGAGATCTTCACATCACATCATCAGCAGAACATGTATACAACCTCCTCTCTCCATCTCCATCACTTAGAGTTAGCAGAGCCCCACACTCAGGCACACACTTGCATGCACACAGACACGCACGCACAACTCACACAAACTCACACTCATAATCTCACAAACACATACTCATGCGCGCACTCACACACACTCACACTCACATTCATACTCACACTCATAAACACGTTAATGCGCACGCGCACACACACACACACACAAAGCTCACACTCATACTCTCACACACTCACACAAGCTCACCCTCACTCTCATACTCACAAACACATACTCATGTGCGCACACTCACACACAAACACACACAAACTCACACAAGCTCCCACGCATACTCTCTCACACTCACACACACTCACACAAGCTCACACTCACATTCACACTCATACTCACAAACACATACTCATGTGCGCACACTCACACACAAACACACACACAAACTCACACAAGCTCCCACTCACATTCACAATCATACTCTCACCCACTCACAAACACATACTCATGCGCGCACTCACACATGCACTCACTAACACACACACACATACACATTCATGCGCACTTACACACTCATACACACGTATTATACACACACATACACTCACACATGCAAACACTCTCTCTCTCTCTCTCAGTCCTGTGCATCCATTCAAGTATGCAAGCGATTGAATTTCTGATTGCGGCACGCTGCCAATCTTTTCCTCTTCTTTATTAAGAATCTGTGTATTGCTTTTTCTATGGACACAATGTTCTTTTTTTTCCCTTTTAACTGCAGCCAGGGTTGGGGGTGGGGTATGGTTGAAAAGATATCATAGCCAACTCTAAGAATTGAAAGGGCCAGTAGTATCACAGGTCATGTAGAGTATTAAAGGATCCAAGCAGCAAGCGATTATTAGCAGATGAATCGTACCTTCTGCTCCCCCTCTACCCCGGATATTTCATGTTTATGAAACCACAGATCTTGTCACACATAACCTAGAAGTTTTAGCTGTGGGTCAAGTCTGGATCTGAACAGTTCATAGCGGCTTTTAAAATGTTTTCAGTTTGCCCTCAGTTTTATGAGGTTACACATTGGTTTTGACTGATAGATTTAAACGGAGGCAAAATGTGTTGTCTGTCATCATGGGACTGCATGGAATCCCTTCGTTCATTCAAAGGTTCACTGGTTCAATGGCCTCATTATTGTACAGTGAAATACTTTTTTTGCATAGGGCCCAGCAAGACTAACCCAGATATAAGGGCAATCCCCGGTTAGTACAGAATATACACAACAGTCCACATGCAAGAGGTGCCATTTTGGGGCCATTTTACAGTCCCAGCTGCAGCCGGTCACAAAGGCTCGTTGTAGCCGTCGCCTCCATTCAGGTTGTTCCACGAGCTCCCCGCATGGCCCTCTTCTGCCCTTGATCTCTGGGGAGGAGCCTCCCGCAGCCGGCCTTGAGGGCGCGGAAGGCAAGACCCCCCCTTGCTTCTTATCGGGTCCTTAGTCCAACACCCGCCTTCATCTCCCTCCATCCTCCTCTCTGCAGCTTCCCTATCCAGGCAGGTTCCCGGTTCCATGACTGGCAAGCCAGGCCTGCCACTGGGATGTGGCCACAAGCCAGGCCTGCCACCGGGATGTGGCCACAAGCCAGGCCTGCCACTGGGATGTGGCCACAAGCCAGGCCTGCCACTGGGATGTGGCCACGGCTCGCCAGGAATTCCTCCTCGCCGCCCGTGCGTGGTGCGTTCAATGAGATATTGAAGAGTATAACAACACGGAAGGAAGCCATTGTGCTTATAGGCTCTCCATTCAGTTATACACACATCCATTCACAGTGTCTTGTACTTTCCCCTTGGCCCTGTGAATGTTTCCTTTCAAGAAAACACATTGCATGGCGGTGCTGGCTCGAAGGGCCGAATGGCCTACTCCTGCACCTATTGTCTATTGTCTAAAACACACTCCATTTACACTCATTACTGAATCCTACCACCACCACCACACTTACGGGCAATGCATTTTGATGTGGCAGAGCTTACTGCAGAAACAATTTAATATCCCACAAGAAATTCTTGCCTATTTGATGTGGGAACTACACACACACACACACGTTTGCATTTGTCCTTACTTCAAGATTCAAGAAGAGATTCAAGAGAGTTTATTGTCATGTGTCCAAGATAGGACAATGAAATTCTTACTTACTTACGTATGCGCACGCATGCACACACACACACACGTACAGTAAGTACACAATATTGGTCATTGGGTTTTGAGGCTTGTACAATCTATATGCATTCTATTCCCACTCCATCCAGAAGAGCACCAAGATTTCCTAAGTTATATTGATGACCCTGCTAGGTCAAATCTTAATTCAAACAATGCAGAGTAAACATTTACTGAGTTAACAGGATTAGCATGCATTGTGGTTTTTCTGTATGTGGTCTATTCATATTTTAAATATACTGTACGGTGTATTCAAATGTTCCTTTCCATTAACTAAGTTGAAATACCTTTTAATTGCAGTTTAGCAATTTAAACGCAGAGGATGTTAGATTAATGGTGAACAGCATCAGTTCAAATTAATAGATGATGTGAATGGAATGACTTTGAATTAATTTATCCTGCACTGTTAGCCAGCTACGATCCCACAGCCATTCTTTCTTGCACTGAGATTGCAATTCCATCAGAGGATTGGCAGAATAATGTACATTTACAAGAACACCCAAAGTACATACGGCTAGAAATCTATCCCCGTCAATAGCGCTTAATGCACTATATGTGGTGGCAGCAATTTATTGTGGAACTGAATTTCAGACGCAGGGTAAATGCATTACCATTACTCTCTTGCATAGTCAGCATTATCGACCAGATTAATTTCCAGGCAACACAATTTACAATGCAGAAATGGTCCAGTTAATTCAAGTAGCTTGTGTCAGTCCTTATATCCTGCATGAACTTCCTCCCATGGTACTTCATCACACATTCTCACTCTCCTTCCAACCCTCTCTCCTTCATGTGTTGCTCCACCCTTCTCTTAAATGCATCCTTGTTAATCGCTTTTGATATCCATCTCCGCACTCTAGCTTTGACGCTCCCCGCGTGGGAAACGTTTTATCTTTGCTTACCCAGCTAAGAATTTCATACGTCGTTTTAAACCCTCTATCTCCTCCCCGCAGCCTTCACTTTGCTAGAGAAAGATCGTCACCCCTCTCATAATTGATGGCTATAACCTCGCCGTTCTGGGATCATCCTTGAAACTGAAAACAGAAGTGCTGAGAGAAACAGAGACACAGACAACAGAGACAAGGAGACACATGCGTCCGTGTTCAAACCCACTCATGCACACACTCTTCCACAAGTACCACAGTAAGTTCTTTTGTTTGAATGTCTTGGTGTCTTCAAGATATTCTTTGACAAATTGCTACTGTTGACATCGCAGTGCATGCTATGGGAGGCCTCAATCCCACTGTAATAAGCACATCTCTCATACTTTGACAGCACACACTGCTGCAAAGCTCCTACATCCTGTGATCGCAGCACAGGAGCGCTCACCCCATCAGGGCCCCTCTGCCTTGCCCGAGGTTTTACAGTGTCACATTCATATTTCTGACAACCCTGTGATGTGATGGTCTTACAATGACATTGCTTTTCAACAACAGGCTTGGCCTTTCCTTGGTGAATCGTCTCCATAATAACATACTGCGCAGAACTCCTACTCCTGGGAACTCTCTCTGGTTTGATGAGCATCAAGCATGCAGGAGGAGAGCTGGGAAGTAGGACGATAAAGCCAGTTCACTTCTGGAGTACAAGTACAACAAATATCCCTGGAGGATTGTATTCTACTTATCCTACCCGAAATGAGTTGGAAATGCTTGCGTCCCAGTCCTTCATTCAGTTGTAAAGTTGATCCCAACAAACAACCTCATTCTAAAACGCCAAATAATCAGATGACAGAGAAGGAGGCCATTCATACTACTGTTTTTGCTGGGTCTTAGAAAGAGATAAACATTGCTTGTGAAGGAAGGAACCACAGATGCTGGTTTACACTGGAGATTGATAAAAAATGCTGGAGTAATTCAGCGGGACAGGCCGGATTTCTGGATAGAAGATATGGGTGACGTTTCGGCTCGAGACCCTTCTTCAGACTCTGTTTTTATTTCCGCTACTGCTTGGTCTCTCCCGATGTTCCTGCAAATTAGTTCCCTACAATTTTTATTCAATTTCCTTAGCCTCCCAAACATTCCAGTGGAGTAACCAGGCAGAGTACTGATGATGGAATAATTCCCACGTCAATCAGCTTTGGTGATCATAATGAGGAACTGGATTAGATGCATATAATTTATATGTAACTATTCTCCAATCATCCCCTTTTCTAGCAGAAATCACCCCATTATTATAGGGTAAATTTGCTTCAGTTTCAGTTCCTTTCATTCATCACTGGAGTAAATTGACTTTGTGGGTTGCACGAGGAATCACTGCGTGACATTCTACAACACCTCCAAATCAGTGGCTGACCCCGTCTTGCCAATAAATAATCTGATAATGCAACAGTTGACAAAAGAGCAAAATAGCTGAATGTGTAAGAAGGAACTGCAGATGCTGGTTTAAACTGAAGATAGACACAAAAAGCAGGAGTAACTCAGCGGGACAGGCAGCATCTCTGGAGAGATGGAATGGGTGATGTTTTGGGTCGAGACCCTGGGTGCATCATATTCAGTTAAAGAGCTCAAAGGGCCTGTCCCACTTACGCAATTTTTTCGGCAACTTGCCGGCACCCGTCATAGTCGCAGCAGGTCGCCGAAAAGTTTGAAAATGTTGAAAATTCAGCGGCGACCAGATAAAGGAACAACTCTTTGGGCGACTATTCACGACCAAACAGGTGTCACGTGTCGCCATGCCGCGGGGTGGCGCCTGTTTGGTCGTAAGTAGTCGCCCAAAGAGTCGTATCTTTTCCTGGTCGCAGCTGGATTTTCAACATTTTGAACGTTTTTGGCGACCTGCTGCAACTAGCTTTAAGGTGTTTTGAGGTTGTGAAAGGACTCAGTATTTTCTTGTATGTAATTTCTCCTGTGTTTCACAACATATTAGCAACAGGACCTCAGAGCGAGATGTCCGTCGGGGAATGTAGCCGACTGGCCCGCTGCAGACTGCAGGAGTACGTGCTGAGTGACGCACTGAAGCTCGGTGCAGCCAATGCCAAGGCTCTCTGGGGGAGGACCACAGTCTAGGGTCCTTCCGCTGCTGGACATGGGGGGCATGGTGTGGTGGAGACGCCCCTCAAAATAAGGGAAGGGATTTCACGCCAGTGGGCCACTTGAGTGGCGAGGGTTGTATGATTTGAGGAAACAGTATTAAATGTATGTATAGCCTCCGAGAATGTCGGATATATGTTTGGCACGGCTCCTGTACTGTGTAGGAATGAACTGCAGATGTTGGTTTAAACCGAAGATAGACACAAAAAGCTGGAGTTACTCAGTGGGACTGGCAGCATCTCTGGAGAGGAGTGGGTGACGTCTCCAACCGAAACGTCACCCATTCCTTCTCTCCAGAGACGCTGCTTGTCCCGCTGAGTTACTCCAGCTTGTTGTGCCTGTCTCCTGTATTGTATATATTTCTTTATATCCTTGAATAAAGTCTATTTTTGATTTAAAAAGGACCCTCAGCGCTTCCTGTCTCCCCAGCGTTGGTACAGGAATCACCGGCACCTTGCCTGTCAGGCAACATCTCCACCTGGATCAATTTGACCAAGGGCTCGAGCTTTGCTGAAGGAAGAATACATTTTTTTTTAAATGCTACAGAGCAGATATACCGTTCCCAAAGGAAAGGAGAGAAGCTCTAATTTCACCGCCTTGTGTACTTGAGAAACCAAGTCAGCTTTCTCCCCCGAGGGCCCAGATCTGGCTGCAGCACAGACTGACCTATTTGTTAAAGCACATCAATGAAATATTATTTTAAACTACATTCTGCAGGTAAAGTCAAGCCATCTGGATCACTGCAGGAGTCAACAGAGAATTCTCCGGTTTCCCTGCAAAGGCTCCATTTACAATCATTTATCATAATCGAGCTTTCAGCATGTTCCCTGGGTGTTGTGTTCACTCCCCTCCCCAACGAGAAAACTAAGATCTCTGCGGGCTAGACAAAACCATTTACCTCGGGTGTTTTCAAAGTTTGCTGCTTGTAATTGCTAACTGTGAACGTGAAGCATCTGCAAATGCAACAGTGTCAAACACAGTATTGGGCCCTGGCAATGTCGCACTAAATGTCTAGATTCACATAATGTAGTAGCACTGCAGGAGGCCATTCAGCCCTCTGTGCTGGGGTTATCTCATTGAAAGAGTTTTTCAATTATTGCTTTTTCCCTACCCTTTTCTACTGCCCTGCAAATGTGTCCACATATATTCATATTACAGTGCATTCCAGATGTGTCTAAACAATCTCCTTATCATTCTGGTGTTTTTTGTGTCAAATAGCTTAATCCATGGAAGGTAGGCAAAAATGCTGGAGAAACTCAGCGGGTGCAGCAGCATCTATGGAGCGAGGGAAATAGGCAACGTTTTGGGCCAAAACCCTTCTTCAGACGTTGTCTATTTCCCTCGCTCCATAGATGCTGCTGCACCCGCTGAGTTTCTCCAGCATTTTTGTCTACCTTCGATTTTCCAGCATCTGCAGTTCCTTCTTAAAAGCTTAATCCATGGACTCAGGTTACAGAAGGTCCTGTGGTAGAACCTATTTAGTTTTAGTTTGGCTTAGAGACACAGCACAGAAACAGGCCCTTCGGCCCACTGAATCCGTGCCGACCGGCGATCGTCGCATACCAACAGTATCCTATACACATTAAGGACAATTTACAATTTTACCAAAGAAAATTAACCTACCACCTTGTACATCTTTGGGGTGTGGGAGGAAACCAGAGCACCCTGAGAAAAACTACACGGTCAAAGAGAGAATGGAGAAATAGGCCAGCCATGATGAAAAATGGGAGAGTACACTTGATGGGCCGAATGGCCTAATTCTGCTCCAATGCCTTATGGTCTAAATTACAAGAAAACTTCTTCTGAGTTTCTTTGGGCTGGAAAACACTGCATGAGAAGGTGGTGGTAGACGTTTCAACAGTAACATTCCAGGGTTGGATGCATGAGGCAATGGGAAACTATTGCTGTAGGAGCGTGATGAACTGAATATTTCTTCCATAGGATTGCTGTCATCATTTAGGGCTAAATGGCTTTTTCTGTGCAGTATGACCCAGTCAATGCTCCAATAGCCTCACCTCTTCAATGTTTACTCTCTTCAGTTCAATGCCGCCAGAAGGTTGAAGAGAAACATCTGACATTTCTGACATTGAAAGGCATCATAGAAATTGGCAGATAGACAAAAATGCTGGAGAAACTCAGCAGGTGAGGCAGCATCCATGGAGTGAAGGAAATAGGCAACCTTTGGGACCGAAACACTTTTTCAAACATAGAAATCGGCAGCAAGGAATGAAGCTATTCTCAAAGAACATCCAGGCTTATCCCACTTCCCAATACATGGTACACAGTTAGTATTGGGGCTTGTCAAATACTAATTCTGCTTCTTGTTAGTTGCAGGGGGGATGTGTTTGCCCCCATCAATCTTTCAGGTACTGAGTTCCAGACCCTCAACTGCATCATGAAAAAAAATAGGCACTCCCTCAATTGTTCATGCATTTACCATAAATGTATTTTCCTTAGTTACTGGCTCGTCCAGGAAGGTCCTCCACTTGGATTTCATCCGCTCTTAATTTGGTATTATTCAGTAAATTTCTCCTTTGATCCAATGAATTAAATCCCAACCTGGACAAAGAAGCCAAAGACTGAAATGTTTCAGCCTTGGCTCGATCCCCATAAATCGTTTTCCATGGCATCTCCTGTGCCACCTCATTTTGTATGTAATGTGGTGGCTGGATCCACAGCAAAGCATCCACTATGTTTTATTTAGCATCCAGCACCATACCCTTATAGCTCTTACAGTCAATTTCCCAAACAGAAAGAAAATGTTTTACAGTTTCGTAACCATCATTTATACATGTCTGGGGATCCGTGGTCATCAACTCTCAGGTTTCCTCCCCTACTCTGCATTTCTCAAAATTCGACCATTTATTAAGTAATCCTTTGCCTTGCTTGTATTCCTGAGATGCATCATTTCACTCTTCACTGGATCGAATTCCATTTGAATTCTCTGCCCACTTGTCCAGTCTTGTGGTCAACATTTCTCCTTCCCCGTGGGCAGTCACTCAGCCAATGTTATATTATTTGCAAACTTAATCGCGGTTCCCACATTTGAGTCTAATTCATCAACATATACCACATCTATATATAAATGCACCAAATGACCTTGAGCTCAGTGGAACTAGCCTTCCAGTCACTAACACACACAGCAATCGTTACTACTTGCTTACTTGCACTGCACCAATTACGGATCCTGATGGTCCTTTCCCCTCAGATTTCATAAGTATTTACTTTCCAGATCATTCTAACAAAGCATTGACAAATTCAGTCTGAAGAAGGGTTTCGGCCCGAAACGTCGCCTATTTCCTTCGCTCCATAGATGCTGCTGCACCCGCTGAGTTCCTCCAGCAATTTTGTGTACCATTGACAAATTCAATGTAGATGTCACCAAACTTGCATCATTACCTTCCTTGTAAGCTCCTTAAACAATTCAATTTAGTCAGACGTGAACTTCCCGTAAGAAATTCATGATTAGTCTTTAAATAACCCGTGCCTTTCTAATTTATTATGAATACTATCCCTCAGATTTTTTTCCAATGATTCCCCCAATCACTGAAATCAGGCTGAGTACACTGATTACGTGGTGAATCTCTTTGCTCTCTTTGGAGAACCACAATCCCACACCTGCACACCTGATGTAGGATTACTGTGACTCAGTTCCCATGCTGTATCTCTCTGTATCTTCCGTATTCATGCCTACTATATTCTGCTGTGCTGAAGCAAAGCACGAATTTCATTGTCCTATCTGGGACACATGACAATAAACTCTCTTGACTTGACTCTCTCTCTGTGACTCTAAACTCTAGAATGAATGGGAAGAGACCTGCTATCTTCTTCCTTGGTTCTCTGAACAGCATGAGATTCCTTTTGTGGTAATTTATCCACTTCACAGGTGCAAAACCCTTCCTCCCTTATGTTTGCTGCTTTGAATAGTTCACATTCCTCAACAATGAAGTAACTGTCATGCTCCTCAGCAGAAATGAAGTATTTATTACAAAAACATACTCCTTGCCTTCCACCTTCACACAGGCTACCTTTATCATCTCTAATAAACCCTACTCTTCCCTTAGATATCCTCTTGCCTCATATGTATTGATATAACATCTGGGGTGGGGCTTGATTTTATTTGCCAGTTTTTGTTTTAACACAAAATGCTGGAGGAACTCAGGGGGTCAGGCAGCATCTGTGGAGGAAATGATCAGACGATGTTTTGGGTCAAGGGTCATTCTTCGGACTTTAAGTTGAGTAGGAAAGAGAAAGCTGGAAATGAGAGGTGGGGGTGGCACAGAGCCTGGCAAGTGATAGGTGGATACAGGTGAGGTTGGGGTAAACGGCAGATGGGTGAAGTAAGTCACTAAGGCTGGAGGTACACAAAGGAGACAAAAGGGTTTCCGAATTAGAAAGCAGAGGAGGAGGGGAAAGAGGGGAGACGGAAGGGAAATATAGGACTCGGGAATGGGAGATGAGCATATGTAAGGTGGGAAAGACGTAGGGTGGTGGAATGTGGTGAAAGGCATGTGTGCAGGGGTAGAGACGATGGATAGGGGGAGTGTGTGGGGAGGAATTGCAGATGCTGGTTTAAACCAAATAAAGACACAAAATGCTGGAGTAACTCAGCAGGGCAGACAGCATCGCTGGAGGGAAGGAATGGGTGAGGTTTCGGGTTGAGACCCTTCTTCAGTCAGAAAAAGCATCACCCATTCCTTCTCTCCAGAGATGCTGCCTGTCCCGCTGAGTTACTCCAGCATTTTGTGTCCATCTAAGGATAGGGGGAATATTAATTGATATCAGAAAATTAAATGTTCACCATATTAGTTGTTTTTCAAACCTTCTGCCCATCTAACTTCCATTTTAATTTCATTGTTTCATTTCATCTTTGCCTCTCCATTTCCAGTTCTGCCGGATTTTCATAATGATGCAAGATTTCATTTTCTTGACATCCTACCCCTTAAACTCCTTGACATTCAGGAACTTCAGATTTTGCTTTGCACAAATTTATAACCATAAATATCTTGATAAATGTCTTTACTAAGATCAAAATCCAGATGTGGAGAACAGCAGCTGGTAATTTTATTGGCAATGCTACCTTGAGATATAATAGTCTGGTCCTATGCTAATACGTTAGCAGGCTGGGGTATTTGGTTATTCAATGAATTGCATATTAGGTTGTTTCGTTCTAATCTTTCATCCCAATTAGAAAATAAGAGGACAAACACAATCCTAATTAAACATTAATTAAAGGATTAATCTGACTAGCGATCTAAGGCACAGACCATGTAAAATATAACTTGCATTTAACATGAAACAAAGGGCACAAGGATCTCGAGAGGGGAAGGGGAGGGGATATGATGGATGAAGCGTGTGGGTAGTAGGTGGATGGAACCAGAAGGGGCAGGGGGATAAATACAGGTGATGGGGGGTTGGAGGGGGAGCTGAGAAAAGGAGGTGGTCAGAAGGGAGGAGGAAAGAGAGAGACATTTTGTTTCTGTTACATAGCCACCCCTGATTTAACTGAGAATTTCCAGAGTACTTGCAAACCTGGGCTCAGTAGTTAAAGCTCCATCTCTTCCCAAATGTTAATGGATTCCTTTCCTGTTGGTTCCTTGGACCAAAGCACAATGTCATTGTCAAGGAATTCTGAACAATGTTGTTTCGAGAATAGTGGCACAATGGGAATGATGGCTCATCCTAAGTGCCTTCTTTGTCTCCTTACTCTGAAATCCCTGCATGCCCACAGTCCTTTTTAGCGCTGGGACCCATCTCTATCAACCTGTTTGATTTCTGCACTTTGCCATTATGGCCATCTCCTGTTTCTCATATCTACAAGTCCACCACTGCTAACCTTGCTTCTGCTTCTTGAGATCAAAGCTTGGTTATTCTTTCCCTAAACCGCTGATTCTCCACTTCTCGCTCCCCCTTTCAAACATGACTTTACCTTCACTCATTAGTTGAAATTTTAACTTACTGGTCCAAGTATCTCCTTGTCCTGTCTGATAATGCTCTAAAAGGAAGCTTGAAAGAATACCAGGTTGAAAACCAGGTGCACGGTGATCTACTTACACATTTCCAATATATCCGTCTTTTCAGTCAACTGAAAGGCTCTTGAGGCTTTCCTTGTGCATGCATGATATTTAATGCTTTCCAAACTCACAGGCCATGACCACCCAGAAGGCTGGCCAGCAGATACATGAGACTGATACCACCTGCAAATCTCCATCGTTGTCACCATTAACCTCTAAGGTTAATTAACACATTCATCTCCAACTAAACTAAACTTAACAAATAACCTGTCTTGGAAATATATTGTTATTTAGTCAAAATCCCAGAACGTCTGAAGCAGCCCATGCCGAGGGGACATCTTCACTAGAGGACTGCAGTTGACAAAGGAGATAGCTCACGACCAACTCTTCAAACTTAATTAAGGGTGGGGAGTAAATGTTGACCTTGGCTGCAATGCCACCATCAATGTTGTCCGAAAACACTGTACACATCAACATGTGAAAGAAAAAGTTCCTAATCTATTTCCCAAAGCCATCTCTTAACTCAACCTTGAGAACATGTATAAACTGCAGGAAACACTCACCTCTTCTTTGTACTTCTCTTTCAAAGCTTCTCTATTTCTGTAAAAGGAAATTAATTCGTAATTAAAATAAAAAAATTGTGACATTTACCGCACAATATAGTCTTGGGCTTTGGAGAGCTGAAAGTCCCGGGCTAGTCATCTGATTCTGAATCCCCAGGGTATTAGGTTCAATAGTCCTAGGCATGGGAGAGGATAAACAAGACAATATTCTGGCTGCCCGTCAGAATTGGGGAGAATACAGAAGCTGCGATGGTCTTCTTCGGTAAAGAGATTATTTTTAAAAGAGTTCAATGTTATGAACGATTTTAACTGAACAAACAGAAAACGATTTCCACCAGTGGGAGGGTTGGGAGCCAGGAGACACGGGTTTCAGAGGAACGATGAGGTGAATTCATGAAATGAGGTTTGGCAATGGCTGAACGATGAGTGGAAGTAGATTCAATTGTAATTTTCAAAAGGGAACTAGATTGAAACTGATCAGGACGTAAACTGCTCGGCTTTGTGCAAAGGAATATTTGGTAGATAGTTGGATAGGATGTTTCTGCCGGCTGATGGGTAGAACGGCATCCTTTCATTGTTCTTTAATCTTACTATAGTAAGATTACAGGGGTGGCACAGTGGTAAAGCTGCTGCCTGGCAGCACCAAATACCTGATCCTGTCTACAGCTGCTGTCTGTAAGGAATTTGCACATTCTCCCTCTGACCATGTGGGTTTTCTACGGGTGCTCCAGTTTCCTTCCACATTCCAAAAGCACGCAGGTTTGTAGGTTTAAGTGGCATGAGACAAAGGGCAGAAGGATCTCGAGAGGGGAAGGGAGGATTACACGTTGATTACACTGCGAGTCGGGTCGGGTCTGGTTACGGAAATGGATGAAAAAAAGGGCCCACGTTCCGTTCCGTGGCGTACTACACGTCAGCCCATTGCATTTAGCAGGAGTGGTCTATCTTGCTCCGCTATAGGATCTTTGCTGCAGAGCTGAATAACCATGTGGTATCCATTATCAATGAGGAAGAATGTTTAGGATGGGCCCTACGGGTTAACGCTCCTGGCTGTTAAGGCAGCAGAGCAGGGGTTCAAACCCACCTCAGCCATGACATACAGTATAGGAGTGGCATATTTTACAAAATATTAAACCAAGGTCCTGTCTGCGTTCTTGTGTGGACAACAATGATCCCGTGGCATTATGTGGAAGAACAGGGGGATTCAACCCAAGTTAATAATTGCCACTCAGTCAGCATCGGTAAAAAGTAGGTGGTTTGGTCAATACTGCATTGCTGTTTGAGGCGCGGAGCTGGGTAGAAATTGTCTGCTACGTTTCCTACACGATACCAGGCACTCTGCTTCACTAATAAATACAAAAGGGAATGTACAATAAACCTTTAAGTCTCAAGAGTAGTGAGAACGTGGAATTCACTGCAATGAGAAATTGAAGCAAATAACAATATTTATGAATAAACTATGAATGCATCTGATAGAATAAAGGAGATGGCAATACAGTTAATTGCTGAAAATTGGAAGCAGGCTGATGTCATCTTAAACAGCAGCACAGATATATTGTTCATGAGAGCTGGGGGGTTTTCTGTAAATCCTTTGTAATATAAGGTGGGTCCTAAATACTCTAGATAGTGATGCTTTTCTTTCTCTCTCCCTGTCTGTGATTTATCTGTGAAGAGTGACATTGGAGATATGGTTGGTTATCTATACCTGACCACAAATGTTCTTCATTCTAGAAAGAGCCAGCGCTCCATGCAATGTCATCTAGCTGTCACACAGCCATCAAAGCAGAACCCTGCTGTGTACACATTTTCTTCCTCCAGCAGCGAAAGGCAATACATCAATATTGCATCGGCTGTGTGTTGCAATGATGTCTGTGCACGCACTGGATCCAAGATTAGAAATGGCTGGGATCAGAGAATAGCCTGTAATGGTGACATCTCCTTTCTTAAAGGTGATGCTGTTTCAGGCATGGTCGCTCCCATGTGGACGGACAAAAATGCCAGATATTTGATTTCTTGCTCCACTGTCCAAAATATTACAGGGAATGAAAGAGAGGGAGAGAGAGAGAAAGAAAAAGAGAGAAAGATAAAGAGAGAGAGAAAGAGAGAGAAAGAGAGGGAGAGAAAGTGAGAGAGAGAGAAAGAGAGAGAGAGAGAGAGAGAAAGAGAGAGAACGAGAGAGAGAATGAGAGAGAGAACGAGAGAGAGAGAACGAGAGATGGAGAAAGAAAGGAAAGGAGAGGAGAGAAAGAGAGAGGAGAGAGAGAGAGAAAGCTCTCGAGTCTCCCCTCTCCGACTCTTCTCTCTCTCCTCTCTTTTCTCTCTCCCTCCTCTCTCTCTCTCTCTCTCTCCCCCCTAGGGTCTCTCCCTGCTCTCTCTCTCCCTTTCTCTCTCCCTTTCTCCCTCTCTCCCTTTCTCCCTCTCTCTCCCTCTCTCTCCCCTTCTCCCTCTTCCCTCCCTCTCCCTCCCTCTCCTTCCCTCTCCCTCTCCCTCTTTCTCCCTCTTTCCTCTTTTTCTCCCCCTCTCTCCTCTCTTTCTCTCTTTCTCTCCCTTTCTCTCGCGCTCCCTTTCGCCCCTCTCCCCTTCTCCCTCTCTCCTCTCTCTCTCCCTCTCTCTCTCCTTTCTTCGCTCTTTACCCTCTTTCCTCCCCTTCTCCCTCTCCCTCTTTCTCCCTCTTTCTCTCGTGAGAGAGGGAGAGAGGGACAGAGGCTGGGTTTAAGAGATCATGTAAATGACAGCTGTGACTAAGTGCACAGTAAAGCCAGAGGGACATAGGTTCCAGAGTCTTTAGCACAAAATATAGACTGACATTCCCAGAATAGCACAGTGTGAGTGCTGTCCTGAGACATATCGTCTTTCAGACCGTACCTCAGCCAAACATACTGCCTGTCCTCTCAGGGGATGGTAAAAGATCCCATGGTGCTATGGTGAAGGATAACAGAGGAGCTCTCCCTGCCGCCCTGGCTGATATAACCAACATCACTAACAGAGCTGAACCTGTCAACATACATTGTTATTGTTTGTGACCAGTTGCTGTGTACAAATTGGCTTCCATACTTTCAAAATTACAACATTGAATATTTTTTAAAATTGAATGTGCTTATTGTCAATTTGGGCTATCCACAATCATTACTTAAAAGATAGGTCCTTTCTTCGATATAATAATATTATCTGCCTCGTTGCAAAGATTGTAGTTATCACCTTTGCAATTTTTCTGCACTGAATCCCTCCTCCCACCCAAGCTGATGGGAATGAAGGTTTCACAAATACTAACTGCCCTCTTCTGCATTATACAAGAAGCTTTCCAATCCTCGACCCTTGACATTGAGTGTTTGAAGTTGTGGGAGATTCATGGGATGGACAAGCAGATTCCCATTATCTCCCTCTAACCTCCAGAGTTATCAGCAGAGCACCCTGACGACCAGTTCCTATGTGTAGGATGGAACTGCAGATCCTGGTTTACACCGAAGGTAGACACAAAATGCTGGAGTAACTCGACGGGACAGGCAGCATCTCTGGAGAGAAGGAATGGGTGACGTTTCGGGTCGAGACCCTTCTGAGAAACCTTGTAAGTCTGAAGAAGGGTCTCGACCTGAAATGTCACCCATTCCTTCTATCCAGAGATGCTGCCTGCCCCACTGAGTGTTTATTCCTATTTCTATCTCACGCTGCCTATTAAAGCACACCTACTCTATCCCTGCCTGGCCTCAGATAGTTCCACACAGTTATATATAGACAGCATAGTTTGCAGATGAGCTCACATTTTTAGACACAGTAGGGGCATGGTGGCGTTGCAGTAGAGCTACTGCCTTACAGTGCCAGAGACCCGGGTTCGATCCTCACTGAAGGTGTTGTCTGTACATTCTCCCCGTGACCTGTGTAGGTTTTCTCCGAGATCTTCGGTCTCCTCTCACACTCCAAAGATGTACAGGTTTATAGGTTAATTGGCTTGGTATAAAATGTAAACATTCTCCATAGCGTGTGTAGAATAGAGTTAATGTGCGGGGATCACTGGTCGGTGCGGACTCAGTTGTATCTCGGAACTAAACTAAATGTAACTGAGTTAAATCTTTTCCCAGAGAATCACCTCCTTTTTGCCACACCTTTCCCCTCAGCCTACATCTTGGCTGCGTTCCAAATAACTAAAAGGAAAAATTTCCCTCCAAGGGATCTTAAACTATATTTTACATGCTCAGCGTGCCAGGAAAATGTCACATGAAATAATCTGGTCAACACTTCAGTCCACTCCCTTTATCCGCAAACAACAGAATCAGTAAATCTGAGAATTTGGTTGGCTTTTTACAACTTTCTGAAGTTAATCCGCATCGATGGCCGGAGAAAATTATCCACAAATATCTGATAAAATGTAAGAGTTGAAATTGGAGTCAACAATGGTGACAGTGAATGCATTACTTCCAATTAAACTGAAAATCTGGGAGTTCTTGTAACCAAATTTATTCATCATCGTCTCCAAGGAGAGGCGGAAATTTGTAAAGACAACCTATAAAGTTCAAACATGAAGTTAGACACAAAAAGCTGGAGTGACTCAGCGGGTCAGACAGCATCTCTGGAGAAAAGGAATAGGTGACGTTTTGGGTCCAGACCCTCCTTCAGACATCACCTATTCCTTTTCTACAGTGATGCTGCCCGACCCACTGAGTCACTCCAGCTTTTTATGTCTAACTCCAGTTACAACCAACATCGGCAGTTCTTTCCTAAACAAAATTCAAACATGAGTTTGGAGTTCTATCTAACATATTATGTCCATTTTTAAAATTTTAGTTATTATTTAGCAAAATATAAAATATTTGCAATCAATGTTTATTTTTTTCATCCAAATTACTCCTCCCGGAGATCATATATAGGTTATCATGGATTATAATCATCCATTTAATCAACCCCCACACAGCCCCTGCACACTCTACCCATCATGAACTCTTACTAATTATGTCTTCTCCTCCCACAGACCCTACTTCTAAATGGACTATCTGTTCAGTTACCTGCTGCCCACTGTGTATGCGCACATTATCTTGTCACGCACTCTATCCACCCATTCTATCTCCTCCCTGCCCACGGAACTCTTATGAACAATCATGAACTTTACTTACGTTTAATTTCCTTCCACAATCCAGCTCATGCTACCTTCTCAGATTCGACATGCCTGTGCAACCTCCTTCAAAAAGCAATGTCCACACTGTACTATTATGGATACAGGTGACTTCTATGGGCCTGGCCCACATGGGCGATTTTTCAGCGGACTGCCGGTGAGAGTCAAGTTGCCGGCAGTCGCCTGAAAAAACGGCAATTGGAATGGCGACTGTCAGAGTGGAACACACACTCACACACACGCACACCGCTTCCTTCACCAGCCCGTTATGCAGGCGGGGGACAGGGCAAGCAGGGGGAGCGCTGTCTAAAAAATTCACACGGTGCAAAGCCAATGTGACACACACACACACACCGCGATGAATAGGAAGGTTGGCCTGTAAAAAGACGGCTAAAGCACAGTGTAAGGTAAGTCCTTTAAAAGGGGGGGGGGGGGGAGAAGGGGGTAGAAGGAATGGAGACAACTTTTAAGAAGCCAGAGATACACAGCTGTGAAGCTCGGCGGACATTTAACATTACCGGTCGGTTATCCTTGGTTCTGAAAACTACTGCTTACCTTTTTTTTCCCCCAATGAGCCAATGAAATTCACCGGTCAGCACCGGCTACAACCTCCGAGAACCTTCGACCTCCTGACAACCCACTAGGACCTCCTGGCGACCCACCTACGGCACGAGAATTCTCACTACTCTCCATGGCGGCTTCATTCGAGTCGCCGCTAATTTTTCAACATGTTGAAAAATTCACAGCGACCGTAATGTGACCGCGACTAGTTCCCAGAATGCGGGAACTCCTCACGACCATGAAGGCGACTCCCCGGCAACCATGTGACAATAGACAATAGACAATGTGTGCAGGAGTAGGCTATTCGGCCCTTCGAGCCAGCACCGCCATTCAATGTGATCACGGCTGATCATCCCCAATCAGTACCCCGTTCCTGCCTTCTCCCCATATCCCCTGACTCCGCTATTTTTAAGATCCCTATCTGGCTCTCTCTTGAAAGCATCCTGAGAACCTGCCTCCACCGCCCTCTGAGGCAGAGAATTCCACAGACTCACCACTCTCTGTGAGAAAAGGTGATGGCTGCATAGTCTCCTGCAGTCGCCTAAAAAGTCACCTAAGTGGGACAGGCCCATTAGTTGATCATTTTGATGCTCGTCCTCAGTGAGGTTACATTCAGTCACTCACTTCTCTCCTCTCACCTAACTAGCAATAGCATAACCATGGCTTTGAGAACAATATGAATAAAATAGGCATGGACTGCATTATCATAGAACTGACCATTAAACAAAGATCCACAGTCGAACATGAAACCAGCGGAGAGATTGGGTCATTAATACTATGGGAAGTACTGACAGCAGTCCAGGTCCCAATGTTTGGAGCTCATAGCTTCATATTTAAATAAACGAGCAGACTACAACGACCAGTTTACAACGTGAAGGCAATGCCGGAGATGATTTGTAAGCAGATTGCAATCTTCTCTCCAGTGGCAGAAAACAGTAAATCAAATATAAGAGTAACAATTATAACTTGTACCTTCATTGGCACATGTAGATTTAGACAGGGGTGCAGTGCTGTCAATATTTTTTATTGCCAATCAAGACTCTGTGGATTACAGTGTTTAAGAAGGAACTGCAGATGCTGGAAAATCGAAGGTACACAAAAATGCTGGAGAAACTCAGCGGGTGCGGCAGCATCTATGGAGCGAAGGAAATAGGCAACGTTTCGGCCCGAAACCCTTCCGGGTTTCGGCCCGAAACGTTGCCTATTTCCTTCAGGGTTTCGGCCCGAAACGTTGCCTATCTCCTTCGCTCCATAGATGCTGCCGCACCCGCTGAGTTTCTCCAGCATTTTTGTGTACCTTCTGTGGATTACACACTGTCTTCCAGTCAGAAGGCCATGGTCATTCCACAGTCTATCCTGGCACGCCGTCTGTTCTGCCGGAGGTTTCGTCTTT
The DNA here is from genome assembly GCF_010909765.2 of Amblyraja radiata. Classification (NCBI taxonomy): domain Eukaryota; kingdom Metazoa; phylum Chordata; class Chondrichthyes; order Rajiformes; family Rajidae; genus Amblyraja; species Amblyraja radiata. The sequence continues at coordinate 2,451,496 of NC_045988.1, forward strand.
CAAATTACAAGCTAAACCAAGGGGCCACCAGTTAGAAGTGAAAGATGAGAAGGGGTCTCGACCCGAAGCGTCACCCATTCCTTCTCTCCACAGATGTGGCCTGTCCCGCTGAGTTACTCCAGCATTTTGAGTCCACCTTCCATTTAAGCCAGCATCTGCGGTTCTTTCTTACACAAGGAACTGCAAATGCTGGTTTACACCGAAGGTAGACACAAAATGCTGGAGTAACTCAGACCCTTCTTTCCCACACAAAGATTACCTGAGCACTATTTTAAGAGTTAACTGCACTGCACCCACTCAAATCTGGCTGGCCCATTCCTCAACTATTACTGAAATAAAATGTCAGATTAGTTAGTTGTTCTCGACTTGTTTGTGGAAGTTAGTTGGGCCTAAACTGGGTGCTGCACCTCTTATACTATTTCACTGACAGTGAAATGCTTTGAGGTGATCAAAAGTTATCATGGGCATCACAGAAATTAAATTCTTTCTTCCAAGGATAAAATAATATGGGGAACTAATGAAAATAAGTTAATTAGGAAAAGCTTCATTCAGCATTGTCCATGGCCATTATGGGATCTCTGGAGAAAAGGTATAGGTTGAGACCCTTCTTCAGACTCGACCCGAAACTTCACCTATTCCTTTTCTCCAGAGAGGCTGTCTGACCCGCTGAGTTATCCCAGCGTTTTGTGTCTATCTTCAGTATCAACCAGCATCTGCATATACACGGTGTTCAAGAAGGAACTGCAGATGCTGGATAAATCGAAGGTAGACAAAATTGGTGGAGAAACTCAGTGGGTGCGGCAGCATCCATGGAGCGAAGGAAATAGGCAACGTTTCGGGACGAAACCCTTCCGGGTTTCGGCCCGAAACGTTGCCTATTTCCTTCAGGGTTTCGGCCCGAAACGTTGCCTATTTCCTTCAGGGTTTCGGCCCGAAACGTTGCCTATTTCCTTCGCTCCATAGACGCTGAGTTTCTCCAGCAATTTTGTCTATCTGCATTTATACTCTCCATGGAGTCTGTTTGCCAACTACAGTACTTTCCACTGTGAGAATGGCTGAAATCGAGCTCGGGTTGAAAGCAAGGTATTGTGAAGTTGGCTAGTAACCTGGGCTGTGAACAAGCTCGAAGAGCTGCCCTGACCAGTCAGACAGACAGAGAGTGGTGCCCACAAGGAGAAGGCTTTGTTGCTTACACTTTGAATATGATACCTTGGCAGGGTAGCCAACAAGAGGGTAAAGGAGGGAGAATTTATAAAACAGCTTTGTTCTACGAGGCAGGCAGAGACTGATTACAAACAGCCGACTAGGTCACACAGTTTCATTCACATATCAGCATTTAGGACGGCTTATGGAGATTAAAATCGGAAAGGAAAAGAGCACCTTAGCGCCATACTCATTTAATTTGATACATCTCACATCCGGCACTGTCACCGAATACTCACAATTACTGGTTGATTCCGAATACTGGTTGATTCCGAATTTAGTCCTTCATTTATGTGCTTGCAATTTGCAATTACAACTTGCAATTATAAAGCAGACATCACCAGACACTTCACATGGGCAGTAGAAAAACAAAACTTGACCTGAACCAGGGGATTATTCGATAAAGAATAAGTCAAGGCTAGAGAAAAGCTTCACCACTGGAGATCAGAAGGGTCTCGACCCGAAACGTCACCCATTCCTTCTATCCAGAGATGCCGCCTCTGTCCTGCTGAGTTACTCCAGCATTTTGAAGCCATCCAATGCATTCTGTCTGGAAATGAATGGGGGGATTGGGGGGGAAGTGCGGATGGCATCAGTGTAGCTGCCTCTGCTATTCCCAAGTTAGGATGATTTGACACTTCCAAAAACTGGTGCCTGTCCCACTTGGGGCGACTGCTGCAACATTTTCAACATGTTGAAGATTTTTCGGCGGCAGTGGCGACAATTTCTGCTGTCGTAGGTTGCCGCCAGGTGTTGAAGGTGAATTCCAAGTGGGGCAGGCCCATAACAGATTCTGTTTTCACACCCTGACAGTGATGCTTGAGGTTTCCAGAGGTGCTGGAGGTGTAATTGCTAAGTTGCTGATGGGAATGGGTTTATGGTGCATCCTCGGGTAGCGTGGCTGGCTCTGGTGGAGCTCCAGCAAGGAGCAGCACCTTCAGGGGAGGATGCAAACAGGCAGGGGAAAATAAATAAATCTTGAATCTGAAGTTACAGTCGTTAAATCAGAAAGCTGAAGGGATCCCAATTATACCCACACAGTAGCTCCTGCATATTTCTACTCAGAGGTTTTGGAATTCAGGAGGGTCCCCTTGTAGTCCACTTTCTGAAATCGGAGCTCGTCCAAGGATCTGATGTCGGCAATTGTTCTCACACGAGCTGCGCTATGTAACTGTAACCGCCTCTTCTGAAGAGACCCCTTTCACTGCAACACAGGCTTTTCAAAGCCTCGAGATCGGATCTGTTTGCTAGAAACTCAATCTGGTAATTATGCTTCAGCAAGCCGTGTTTTCTGTTGTGATTGAAGTTAACTAAATTCTCAGAGAGTTTAATGCTGGGTGCAAATGTGCTAATTTACAGGCTCTCCTTGTATCTAGCTGTGACAATTTAGTTTGGAGATCCCATCATGGTAAAAGACTAAAGGGCACAAAGGGCTGGAGTAACTCAATGAGTCAGGCTGCCATAACTGGGGAACATGGGCAGGTCAATGGGTTTAGGACGAGACTCTTCTTCAGATGTCTGAAGTGCTGAGTTAGTCCCCTTAAGACACCAAAGGACACACTTTGTTTTGGTGTATTAACCAGCATCTGCAGTTCTTTTGTTTCTTCGGAGTAATAGCCCTGTCCCACGGTACGAGTTCATTCAAGAGCTCTCCCTAGTTTAAAAAAATCAAACTCGTGGTAAGCACGGAGAATGAACGTAGCGGGTACGTCGGAGCTCGGGGACGTCTCTTAGCGCTAACGTCAGGTACTCGGGAAGACTCGCTAACGGCAGGTAAGCACGGGAAGACTCGTGAAGATTTTTCAACATGTTGAAAAATGTCCACGAGAGCCCCGAGTACCGACGAGTGGCCATTACCGTAATTCTCCGAGTTCGAATCAGGGCAAACTCGGGAGAGCTCTTGGAATGAACTCGTACCGTGGGACAGGGGTTTAAAAGACTACTTGCATTTATGTAGCATCCTTAACATAGCAAACTGTCCCAAGCATTTAATTTGCACCTCAAGACAAGGGACTGCGCATCAATTTGTAAATCTCTCATGGTCTCAGAATGCTACCCAGATACCTACTGAAGTGTGGTTGCTATTGTGGGAAGTCGTTGCTGCTAGTTTAAGCACAGATAAAATGATGAACAAATTTCAAAGGAATGATGATAGCTCTGCTGTTGAGGGTTAGTAACATTTACATTCAGTTAATGGAGTGATGGGTCCTTGGTTTAAGGGAAATTTGGAACTCTAACTGAACTGCACCAGGAGTATCCGGCTGGATTGAGCACTCAATTCTCTCTGGGAAGCTCCTTGGTCCTGTATTTTTCCCACAGAGGAAGAAGTGGATGTCAATTGTTTGCAGCCCGGGGCAGAGTGAAGATGCAGGGTGGGAGTAAAAACATGGGATGGTATTAGAGGCCATTTTAGCTAGTTCCACCACTCAATATCCAGTCTATATTTTACATGTATCTATCCTCCTTGTTTCCATAACTACAATGCATCCGATGTATTTTTGAACAGAGGAAGCTCAAGGGACAAAGATTCAGAGGAATCTGAAATGCACCGAAAATGAAGCAGCCTGCGTTCCAAAGAAGAAGCTATTCCACACATTCAGCCTAGGAATGTACAGGAGGGGTGGCTGTTAGGGTAGCTACCTCAGCGATGGGCTTGTTATGTTTTATGCATAAACTGTACTTACAATGCAGGTTCAGGTTGGCTATATATCATCATTACTGCAGTGATGGAATGAGAGTGGGGGGCGGTTCTGTGGTTTTTAAGATTTGGGAAAACTAATAAATAACATCAATGCATACTGCTGGCAAAGTCTGCTGTTCATTATATCCTTAGACTGTGTTGCCCAGGGACTGTAGATCACCATTAGCAGAGAGGCCAAATTGCTCCAGTGACAGCTGTATTTTTAGCCTTTTTGGAAAAAAAAAACTAATAAATGAAATGACTTTTTGGCCTCTTGTAGCGAGCAGAGATCATTTTCTGACTCCCTGCTTAGAGTAATACATTGCAGTATGCAGAAATACCAGCCGGAGCTTCATCACTGCTCCCGAGCGAATGCTTCAAAGTGCAGCCGTCAAATAGAAATCAGCTCCTCTCACCTGGCAGATGGGGAAAGTGTTCTGAGCAGAAACAGGCAGGGTCATCGTAGCAAGTGCTTGATATCGTCTGATTCACCCTGATCACGAGCTATCCTGCGAGCCGCCTCTCCCGCTGACGTGACCAGGTCACCTGGAATTAAAGATTAATCTCCCAGTCAGTCATGCAAATAAAGCTGAGGAGAAGAAAAAATAAATCGAGGCTGCCAGGCTGCTGTTTTTAAATAACATTTATGAATTTTTCTTATTCTCTTTGAACATTTATTTTCTAGATTTAAAGATATTGCAGGGTATAGAATCCTAGAGTGATTCAGTGTCGAAACAGGCCAGTCGGCCCAAGCTGCCCACACCGACCAACATCTCCCAGCTACACTGCCAGCATTTAGCCCATATCCCTCCAAACCTGTCCTATCCATGTACCTGTCTAACTGTTTCTTAAACAGATTAAATAGGTTCAGGAAAGTTTTAGGGAGAGAGGGGAGCTGTAAAATTGAGAACTTGGCCATGAGGTAACATGAACCGATCATGGCATTGTGGATCCATGACGACAAATAAATCATAGCTCCTGTGCAACCAGGGAAGTTGGCAGTGAGGGGCCAGAGGATCATATTTTCAATAAGGAGTTACATCAAAGCCGCCATCTGTTCGCAAGTGGATGTAAAAAGCCCTTTGGTACCAAATCAGAGAACATCAAAATATACTGACATATCTTTGCCCCTTCACCCAAAATGACTTCAATGGGTTATTTGATGATAATCATTCTTTCATTTGTAAGAGCTTGCTGTAAATATATATACAGTATATATATATATATATAATACTGTATATGGTTGACGCTGTAGATAGACAAAAAATGGTGGAGTTACTCAGCGGGTCAGGCAGCATCTCTGCAGAGAAGGAATGGGTGACGTTTCGGATCGAGACTCTTCTTCAGGTGTGGGGGGGGGGGGGTTGTGTGTGTGTGTGTGTGTGTGTGTGTGTGTGTGTGTGTGTGTGTGTGTGTGTGTGTGTGTGTGTGTGTTTAAAAGTTAAATCTCTACCGAAATGGAAAAAATCTCGGCATTTCTGCGTGTGATGTTGGCGTAGCAACGAATCAAAGGCTGGCACCCACAAGTCAGGCAGAAACACACACACACACACACACAGTTTTAATATATTATAGATATATATATATTATTACGGTGGTCACAATGACTGTGCTGCCCCTATTTCAATAGACAATAGGTGCAGGAGTAGGCCATTTGGCCCTTTGAGCCAGCATCGCCATTCAATGTGATCATGGCTGATCATTCCCAATCAGTACCCCGTTCCTGCCTTCTCCCCACATCCCCTGGCTCCGCTATTTTTAAGAGCCATATCTAGCTCTCTCTTGAAAGCATCCAGAGAACCTGCCTCCACAGCCCTCTGAGGCAGAGAATTCCACAGACTCACCACTCTCTGTGTGAAAAAGTGTTTCCTCGTCTCCGTTCTAAATGGCTTACTTCTTATTCTTAAACTGTGGCCCCTGGTTCTGGACTCCCCCAACATCTAACATCTTGGTCCCAAAGCAATAGCAGCAGCAAAGATGTCACCATGCGTGACTCCACAAAGAAAGCTCTTCCCAGGTAGAAGCAACACAACAACTCCCAACCAACAGGAATGCAGTTTGTCCAAAGTGCCTGGACGTTCTGTGTAATTTTTATTTCTGAAAGATTATTAGCTTGTCCAGCGGTTGATGCAAAATGGCAGGAAGTCCTGAAGCTTGGAATGGAATTGGAAGCATGATTCAAAGGAAAAATAAAATCTTTAAAGACAATGAATAAGGAGCAGAAGGCATTCCTCGTGAAGTTCTTAAACTTGGTAAAGAAAATCTGCAGGAACAAAGTTACAACCTCATTCTGTAGAGGAGATAAACGAGACAAACTCAGAGGGACACTAATTGTGACCACCTTCATGAAAGGAGACAGACCCAATTGTGCTGACTACAAAGGGGTCTCCCTGCTATATGGCGCCTGCATGAATAATTCATTGCAAAAATCCTTCACAGCCACTTACAGTATGTGGCCCCATATTGAAGTGTGGATTCTATCCAACACGAGGCAAGGAGGACTTGATTCACACCACTTAACAAAAACATGTAAAATGGGTGAAACATGCAATAGATTCCCTCCAAAGATGGACAAAAATGCTGGCGAAACTCAGCGGGTGAGGCAGCATCTATGGAGCAAAGGAATAGGTGACGTTTCGGGTCACGATCCGAAACATTACCTGTTCCTTCGCTCCATAGATGCTGCCTCACCTGCTGAGTTTCTCCAGCATTTTTGTCTACCTTCGATTTTTCCAGCATCTGCAGTTCCTTCTTAAACCCTCCAAAGATGTGCAGGTTTGTAGGTAAATTGACTTCTGTAAATTGCCCCCTAGTGTGTAGGATGGGAAAGTGAGATAACATAGAATTAGTATACAGGTTATCGATGGTTGGCATGGACCAGTAGGCCGAAGGGCCTGTTTTCACAATCTATCTCTGAACTAAACTCTTAATGTCAACCACAATACGTCTCATTTGGATCTTTCTGAAGCCTTTGAATCTGATAACCGAGAAGGATTGTGGACATTATTCCTCTAAATTGTCTGTCCTCTGAGGTTTGTCTCTATTCTGTGTGTGTGATGTGTAACAGCTGACATGATCCCAATGTAGATGGGGGCGTCAAACACAGCCGAGTCAGGATTCCAACAATGTCTCAATCTTTCTCTCTGCAATATTGCACCTTACGTCCAACAAGCCTCTTGCTGGAGTGATGCCAATCTACAAGATGAATAAGCAATTTGGGGAATGCACTATTGTCCTTTTAACCAGAATAGGGGAATCAACAACCAGAGGACATAGGGTTAAGATAAGAGGGGAAAAAACTAATAGGAACCCAAGGGGCAACTTTTTCCACAGAGAGGGCGGTGTGTATATGGAATAAGTTGCCAGTAGAGGTAGCGGGCCAGGTACTATAACAACATTTAAAACATATTTGTACAGGTATATGGATAGATAAGGTTTAGAGGGACATGGGCCAAGTGGGACCAGCGTAGATGGGGCATCTTGGTCGGCATGCACAAGTTGGGCTGAATGGCCTGTTTTTGTTCTGTATAACTATGACTCTAAGCAATTGTTTAACATACAAAACATAAAGGTCACTCCAACCTCAGTAAATTAAGCTGCGGAGTCCAGATGGCCCTTGCAGATATGTACATTCATAGGCTGAACTCCATTGATGCTAACTCATCCAGTGAAGCATGTGAAAGAATGAGCCTTGCACAATACATGTGCCAAGTAATGGTCTTCCACCAACCCAGCCTCCTTACACAACACTCACCCTACCCAAAGGTGGATCAGCTTCCATGAGCTGCCTCTCGGTAAAAGCCAACATCAATATGAAATTCACCATCACCGCCAGTGTACCAGCATGAGATTTCACCCCACTGAGGAAGAATGTCCAAATAGCTTTGTGTTTACCTTGCATTAGTGATTCGTGCCTGCCTCTTGTGCACTTCAGGGAAGTGAACATTTGGTACTTTAAAGTAATGGAGAGTGTCTACACAATATCTTTTCATGAGGGGGGACCTCATTGCAACTTACCAAATAGTGAAAGGCCTGGATAGAGTGAATGTGGAGATGTTTCCCCTAATGGGAGAGTCTAGGACCAGATGTACCTTTAGAAAGGAGATAAGGAGGAATTTCTTTAGTCAGTAGACGGTGAATCTGTGTAATTCATCACCACTCTTTGCTGGCAATAGATATTTTTAAGGTGGAGATTGACAGATTCTTGATTGGTCCAGGTGTCCGAGTTATGGGGAGAAGACAGGAGAATGGGGTTGAGAGGGAAAGATAGATCAGCCTTGATTGAATGACAGAGTAGACCTTTAAAGGGCCGAATGGCCTAATTCTGCTCCGAGAACTTATGAAATCCCGCAGCAGGATAGGTGAATTGACATCAGTGTCCCTTCTCAGGCTAATATCCTCAGAAATGAGACCCAATTACATCAGCTGTCTCTGCTGTCAGCAGATGACAGGACTAGTGAAGAAACCAATGAAGGGTCTTCTGAAACCCTTGAAAAAATGTTACATTCTCATTGACTTTGTGAATCTTGAGTCATGCCAACTCCAAATGGAGAAGAAGTGGAGTCAGAGGATATGGGGAGAAGGCAGGAACGGGGTACTGATTGGGGATGATCGGCCATGATCACGTTGAATGGCGGTGCTGGCTCGAAGGGCCGAATGGCCTACTCCTGCACCTATTGTCTATTATCTAAATGGGAAAGGAATATCCAGGATGCCAATGAGAATCTAGACTGAGGCTCTTAGCCAGGAGTACAAAGAAGCCCAGTGCAAATGGGCAAATAAACATACCACCTCCCGTACTGGCTGTCCACTCCCCATCTGTGGCACTGCTTATGGATCCCAATTCAGAACTGGTGTCCGTGCGAGCCATCCTCGGTCCAGATGGGACGAAAGGAGACAAGGATTTATTTCTCAGATCCCATTGCTCGACCAGATCAAAACCCCAGCCTGCAGAAGTACAACCTTGCTCAAAGCTGACCCAAACGTAAGTCTGGGGCTCAGAGTGCATAGCCAGGCACTAGTAGAGCGAGCTGTGCAATGTTATTTGCAGATTACCTGGCAGTGATGGGAGGTTAATGGAGGAATACCAACATACAATGGAGTTCTGCAGGTCTGTCAGATCAAAGGAATTCAAAGGGGGACAAACTACTGTCGAACAATAGCTGGACATTCAGTGACACAGGAACCAGGCAGGAAGGGAAATAAGAAAAGCAAACAGGATGCCTCACTCTCAATTGTCTGAAAATCTCATTACTTATAAATACCTGCATGTTCACTGAACGCTCCCGGATCTGGCTCCTATTCTCTTTCCCTAGTTGCAGAGCCAGGGGCACAAGGATTTGGGAAGGAGCGAGAAATGGTGGTTTATTAAAGCTCATTCAGAGTGCGGAACAAGCTTCCTTGCAAACCAGTAAACCCCAGCATGGGGTGATCATTAACATGTACATGCCAGCAAGTAATGAAATACACCCTGCCATGCAGAGTCATTGTAACACTCTGCTCCTCCATTTAAGTCATTGCCTCTAATAGACTGGCACACCATTAGCAGTCTGCGCTCTTCGAATTATTTAATTCTGCAGTGGGGACTAAGCCAGTCTCAACTTGGTTATAACATCCGCACGCACGAGCTTTTCTTACACTTTTTACTCATTGCAACCCGCTGTAGCTATCCTACAAGGGACGATCGCTGGAATTCAGTATCGGAAATGCCATCTTCAAGTCAGAAGATCGTGAATTCAAGCCTTTACAGAGAAGTCTAAGCTAACGACACTGATACTGTGTTTAAGAAGGAACTGCAGATGCTGGTAAATCGAAGGTAGACAAAAGTGCTGGAGAAACTCAGCGGGTGCAGCAGCATCTATGGAGCGAAGGAGATAGGCAACGTTTCGGGACGAAACCCTTCTTCAGGCACTGATACTGACTGAGAGCCGTGGTTTCAGAGGCACCATGTAGTTAAGCTGGGGCTCTGTCCGCCGTCTCAAGTTGATGTACAAGATGCAATGATATATTTCAAGTAAAAGCAAAGTTCTTTTGGTTGTCCAGATTCATATTTATCACATTACCAAGATCACTTAAACAGATAATCCTGTCCTTATTGGGTGTAACTTCAGTGCCAGATTTCTTACATTTTATGTGACTGTATTTTTTGGGGTTGTACTGAAATTGTGAAAGCTGCTATAGAAATCTAAGTCAAGTCAAGTCAAGTCAAGAGAGTTTATTGTCATGTTCCTTCTTTCTCTGAAAAAGTAAGTCATGGGTTCAAGACCAAAGACAGGGGATGTTATAATCTGCATTGACACTCAAGTGCATTACAGACGGACTACTACCACAAGGTGTACTTCTGCAGTAAACAAACTGAGAACCTTTTCCAAGCTCATGCAATAGATCTACTGTCATTTTTTAAGACAATAGACAATAGGTGCAGGAGTAGGCCATTCGGCCCTTCGAGCCAGCACCGCCATTCAATGTGATCATGGCTGATCATCCCCAATCAGTACCCCGTTCCTGCCTTCTCCCCATATCCCCTGACTCCGCTATTTTTAAGAGCCCTATCTAGCTCTCTCTTGAAAGCATCCAGAGAACCTGCCTCCACTGCCCTCTGAGGTAGAGAATTCCACAGACTCACCACTCTCTGTGAGAAAAAGTGTTTCCTCGTCTCCGTTCTAAATGGCTTACTCCTTATTCTTAAACTGTGGCCCCTGGTTCTGGACTCCCCCAACATCGGGAACATGTTTCCTGCCTCTAGCGTGTCCAAACCCTTAACATGTCAGGGCTTGTTAACAAGACAAGTCACAGGTAAAAGTGTTATTGTGTAATTTCTTGAATTAATACCATGATAAATTGGACACAACTTGGATTTATAAAGTGATTTTAATATCGTGAAATGTTGTACGGTGTTTCAAAGATTATCAAATAAAAATCGTCACTGAGCTACCAAAATTTGGACAAAGAGATTTAGGAAAATGAAAGAAAGTGAGATAGAGAAATGGAATAAAAATGTGGACGGGTTTTGTGCACAGCTGACATTAAAAGAAGTGGGTAAATGTTTAAGAAGGAACTGCAGATGCTGGAAATATCAAAGGTAGATAAAAACGCTGGAGAAATTCAGCGGGTGAGGCAGCATCTATGGAGAGGAATAGGTGAAGTTTCGGGTCGTTTCTCCAGCATTTTTTACCACATTCAAAGAAGTGGGGAGGTGCGTATAAAGTCAGACTTGAAGGAAGATATTGTTCTCAGAGGGTTAAAAAGATTTCAAACAATCCTTGCTTCTTCTGAGAGCCCGCTGTGAGCAAATGGCCCGCTCTGTCGACCTTCATAACAACAGGAATTTGGCTTTAAAACTTATGGTGCACATCAAAAGTAATTTGTATGAAGCACCTTGAGACAAGGCTTGTTGATGTGATACCAGGTCTTCCATAAACACAGGCCATTTTAATGTTCTTTCCCTTTCCTGTGTTCAGTCTATGAAGATGGAGCCATGTTACATCTAAGGATGATGGGGAGTAGCTTCTGGACAGGGTTACATTGAGAGAACAAAAATAGAGGCAGCAACAATGGCTCTGAGGTTCCTCCCTCACCGCCCAGACACTCACAGACATTGATTGCAATGGCACCCATCTTCTGCCCTGGGTTAAAATATAGGCCACAACCCGAGCTTTAATAAAACTCTAGGTGGAACGGATATTCCTATTAACTATCAAACTATCACAGCTGGCTCAAGGATGGTGCTTGAGAATATTAAAAACCTCCCATGTTCAATAACATTGCAAAATATTACACATGGAATTAAAAACAAATTCCTGAAGGAAGTCTCATGATTTTGTCAACCAATTTCTGTTGACATCTTTTAGTTGAGACTGGCGCCCAACATCCATGCGTGGGACAGCTCCCAATTCGTATTTGAGGTCAAAATGTAGAAACCAATATCTGCAGATGCCGGTTAATTCACAAAAAGACACAAACTGCTGGAGGAACATTGCAGGTCAGTGGAAGCGAGGCGGAGGTGGGGCAAAGCCCGGCAAGTGATAGGTGGACACTGGTGAGGGATTTTTTTTTTTTTTTGATTGGCAGATGATTGGACAAAGGCCAGTGATGAAAAGAAGGCAGGAACGGGGTACTGAATGTGGGATGATCAGCCATGATCACAATGAATGGTGGTGCTGGCTCGACGGGCCGAATGGCCTACTCCTGCACCTATTGTCTATTTTCTATTTTCTAAAAAGTGTGAGATAAGGATAATAGGACGTTTCGGGTCGAGACCCTTCTTCAGTGTCTGAAGAAGGGTCTCGACCCGAAACGTCACCTATTCCTTCGCTCCATAGATGCTGCCTCACCCGCTGAGTTTCTTCAGCATTTTTATTTACCATCGATTTTTCCAGCATCTGCAGTTCCTTCTTCAACATGATTAGTACAGGTACAGATTAGTTAGTGCAGGAGAATGGGGTTAGGAGGGAGAGACAGATCAGCCAAGATTGAATGACGGAGTTGACTTGATGGGCCGAATGGCCTAATTCTACTCCAATTCCTTATGACCTTATGATCTGACCCCTCTGTTAGTGGCATTGTTCCCCTGAATTACCTTGCAAAGTTTATTACATTGAAAGTGTGATATTTCATACAAGTTTTTGTAACTTATGCTCTGAAAAGAGAGTGGAACATCAGGAATGGATTTTCAAATGTCAAATGAAATGCCCCAAGGTTTTGCATGAAAAAAATTACGCAAACTTTTGAGAAGGGTGTGAAAACTAATCACCAAAAATCTCACACCGTCCTGCACTGCCAGCAGTGATTCTGGGGAAGGCCTGATATTTAATTGCTTGTCATTAAGAAAGCTCTTTGAAAAAGTGCGAAAAGACAGATGTAGAATTTCTCACCTTTATCGACAGGTTTATCTTTCGCTGCCTAATTGGCATGGGGACTGTCGGCATTTTGGGGTAGCGTTGGAGAGTAATTAAATCAGGCTCAGCTATAGCCTGCTGAGGCACCTCGGCAGGGCTTCTCATCTCCTTCCCATTGTTTTGTCTGCCAAAGATCTCTGGACTTGCTGAAAGAAAGAAGAAAGGTAGGGGGTGGGGAGGCAGTGATTAGTGCAAATATTTGATGTTTTTACAATGTGACAAGTCTTCCCGGCTGCTAGACCAAATAAGAATCCGACACTCTAAAAGCAGCCGTCAAAACAGAGTCTGCTTACAGACCCTTGCAGCTCCTGTATCCATCAGGGATCCACACTGGACAAAAAGCACTGTTAGTACAATTGATTGTTTCCAAGTGGGATCATGATGGCCTGAATTAAATCTGGGTTTGCTGATCAGCCCCAGGCTATCATGGTAGGTAGTGCCAGGCTGCTTTTAAGGGGAGGCTATCTTACACAAGGGAGACTGGAATGGGGGGGGTGCAGTTAATTGGAACTGGGAGGAGACTAATGTGAAGCATAAATGCTGCTGTTGACTCACCAATTAGCAAGGTCCAGGAGAAGGCCATTCGGCCCTTCAAACCTCTGGCCGTTCAATTAGATCATGCCTGATCAGTTCTTAAATCCGTTAATCTAAGACTTGATTGTGTGATCCTTAAAACACTTGCCCAACACAAACCTGAGATAATTTTGTGAGACATATAAGATTGTTAAGGGCTTGGACACACTAGAGGCAGGAAACATGTTCCCCATGTTGGGGGAGTCCAGAACCAGGGGCCACACACAGTTTAAGAATAAGGAGTAAGCCATTTAGAAAGGAGACGAGGAAACACTTTTTCTCACAGAGAGCGGTGAGTCTGTGGGATTCTCTGCCTCAGACTCTCTGCCTCAGGTGGAGGCAGGTTCTCTGGATGCTTTCAAGAGAGAGCTAGATAGGGCTCTTAAAAATAGCGGAGTCAGGGGATATGGGGAGAAGGCAGGAACGGGGTGCTGATTTGGGATGATCAGCCATGATCACATCGAATGGCGGTGCTGGCTCGAAGGGCCGAATGGCCTACTCCTGCACCTATTGTCTATAGTCTATGGCTATTCCACGTACCTCGACGCCATCCTATCCTTCCTGGTCCAATCCCTCCCAACCTATGTCCAAGTCTTCCTCCAACAAACCTATCAATCCCAGTCTGGAAAATCCCAATAGATCACCCGCATCTTATGAGGTATCAGTTCCAGATTGCTGACATACTTTTGATCAGAAGCAGTATTTGTGCTGTAAATTCTACAGTGAGAAATCCATCCTTTGTGCCCGTATAAAACACGTAATGAGGTTACATATGCGAGCTGAACACTGTTTCTGTTTCTGAAATTTTGTTCCCCGGCTTTTGACTGGAAATTGGAATAGTTTCCCTTGAAAATCAGCGTCCTCACACCCATCTCATCCCGAGGAGCTCTTCTTGCATCTGTGCAAATGTTTGCGCAGATCTCCACAGTGCAGGCAATACGGAGCCAGGGGAACTCAGAACATCGCGTCTGGCCTTAGCAAAATTAGATTACGAGGCAATATTCTATGTGCACTCAAGTGCTAAACACAATTTGCACCACAGCCGTCAAATTCATGCGATTTTTTTTAGTTTCCTCCCTCCTCCCAACTGTGTGGGTAATGCCAGCCCGTGGATGAAATATATTGGCAGAGTAATATTCACACATCTTCTGCTCTCTCTCTCTCTCTCTTCATTCTATTAGTCTCTATTTGCATCTGTTTGTCAGTCTCTGCCACGTATTTTTCTGCATCCTTTAACTAGGTTTTAACCAGCCTTTGTTCGGCCTTTTGTTGTCTGTTTCCGTTGGTTTCTTCCCCTACTCTCTCATCTTTATTTGCTTCTGTCAACCTCTCTTTCTTGTCTTCTTCTCACTATCCAATCATTCACTTTCTCCGAGGTGGACAAAAATGCTGGAGAAACTCAGCGGGGTGAGGCAGCATCTATGGAGCGAAGGAATAGGTGACGTTTCGGGTCGAGACGACCCGAAACGTCACCTATTCCTTCGCTCCATAGATGCTGCCTCACCCCGCTGAGTTTCTCCAGCATTTTTGTCAACCTTCGATTTTTCCAGCATCTGCAGTTCTTTCTTAAACTTTCCCATTCTCTGTGTCGTCCCTCCCTTCTTTAACTGACTTGGTTCCCTGGTCAGCCCTGGTGAGACCACACCTGGAGTATTGTGCGCAGTTTTGGTCTCCTAATTTGAGGAAGGACATTCTTGCTATTGAGGGAGTGCAGAGTAGGTTCACCAGGTTAATTCCCGGGATAGCGGGACTGTGGTATGCCGAGAGAATAGAGCGACTGGGCTTGTATTCACTAGAATTTAGAAGGGTGAAAGGGTATTTTATAGAAACATATAAAATTAAGGGATTAGACATGCTAGATGCAGGAAACGTGTTCCCGATGTTGGGGGAGTCCAGTACTAGGGGCCACAGTTTAAAAATAAGGGGTAGGCTATTTAGAACTGAGATGAGGAAAAATATTTTCACCCAGATGTTTGTGAACTTGTGGAAATCTCTGCCTCAGAAGGCAGTGGAGGCAGATTCACTGGATGTATTCAAAAGAGAGTTAGATAGAGCTCTCAGGGCTAGCGGAATAAAGGGATATGGGGATTAGGCAGGAACGGGGTACTGATTGTGGATGATCAGCCATGATCACATTGAATGGCGGTGCCGGCTTGAAGGATAGAATGGCCTACTCCTGTTCCTATTGCCTATGTATCTATGTATCATTCCCTCTTGCTTCCCTGGTCTCCTGCCTCACCTCAGGCCATCATTGCCATGGTCTTGCCTGTTGTTTGTAAGGAGGTTCTCAGAGTCCTCTGCATTGTCACCCATTCCTTCTCTCCAGAGATGCTGCCTGTCCCGCTGAGTTACTCCAGCTTTTTGTGTCTATCTTCTGTCCAAACCAGCATCTGCAGTTCCTGCTTCTCCTCCCTATATTGATGCCCCCCCCTATCTTCTCTGAGCCCTGTCTTCCTCCGAGCCTATCCTTCACTTCCAGCTCAACCTCCAGTCTCCTGCTTCTGTTAAGCTGTTAGTTCAAGAGCACAAGGTTAGGGCTGACTATAGAAAGAAGGAATACTGCAGAGTTGGAGGGGAAAAACATTTGATGAATTGCTAGTTTGAAGGCCAGTCACCCACCTTCAACCCACCATGACACCGTTACAGTTCCAATGTGACAATTTTGAAATAGAGCAGAGGAATTCTATCTGTGTTCTGCCAATATTTATTCGTGAAGCAATATCACAGTCGATAGAATATCACACGGCTGTTTGTGGGAGTTTAAAGGGAAGCTAAATAATGACACAAAGGGGAGAGTTATTTGCTGATAAGCTCAAAACAGAGGAAAGGGTCCGTTTCTGTGCCGTAGTTTTTATATTAGTCAATAAAACCCCGATCAGTCTTTTCCAAACACAGACTTTTCCAAAATGCTGCTTAAAATTAATCAATCTTTGACCTCGAGGTTCAGTGGACAACAAACAGAGCAACAGCTGTTCATGCAGCAGAAATGCTGTTCAACCAAAACATGGCACTCAAGAGGCCCGAAGTCAGACTGACAGTGAACTCCAAAACCCCTCATTAATTCACAATAGCTACTGGCTTTAACCAAATTATTGTAATTACACAAAGTATTATAATTATCTAGTTTTAAAATTGTTTCATAATAGCTTATACGGAACCTGGAATTGGGGGCTGTCAAAGTTTTAATATCATTATCGTTCAAGCACATTAATTTTCCCGAGTAAGTATCAGTTATATAATAGCAGCCTTTGTTTTTCTGGGTACATTGGTCTTTATTAAAAAAATACACAAATCATAATCAATATTATTTTTCACGATAAAACTCCTCTGGTGATATTTCAACCGATGGCTACAAGTTTAATTTCAATTAAAGTGATCTCTTTCTCACACACTCACACACAGGTGCACGCATACATCTATAAGGCTGGTACACAAAAATGCTGGAGAAACTCAGCGGGTGCAGCAGCATCTATGGAGCGAAGGAAATAGGCAACGTTTCGGGCCGAAACCCTGAAGGAAATAGGCAACGTTTCGGGCCGAAACCCAGAAGGGTTTCGGCCCAAAACGTTGCCTATTTCCTTCGCTCCATAGATGCTGCTGCACCCGCTGAGTTTCTCCAGCATTTTTGTGTACCTTCGATTTTCCAGCATCTGCAGTTCCTTCTTGAACTCTATAAGGCTGCTGTTCAATGATAGTGTGCTCAGCTCTTATTTAGAAGATAAATAGCCCTGGCTGACACACCCCTACAATACTGAGGAAATGCTGCATTGTTGACTGCATAGGTGTCGGCTTCAGACAAATCATTAAAGAGATTTATTTCGTTTAGAGATACAGCGAGGAAACCAACACTTTGACCCATTGAGTCCATGCCGACCAGCGATCACCATCCTAAGCACACACACACACACACACACACTGGGGACAA
The DNA here is from genome assembly GCF_010909765.2 of Amblyraja radiata. Lineage (NCBI taxonomy): Eukaryota > Metazoa > Chordata > Chondrichthyes > Rajiformes > Rajidae > Amblyraja > Amblyraja radiata. Next base: position 2,468,774 of record NC_045988.1, read on the forward strand.
TTTACATTTTTTACCGAAACCAATTAACCTACAAACCTGTATATATTTGAAGTGTGGGTTTCCCGTCTCCTGCCCAGAGTTGGGGAATTGAGGACCAGAGGACATAGGTTCAAGGTGAAGGGGAAAAGATTTAATAGGAAACTGAGGGGTAACTTTTTCACATAAAGGGTGATGGGTGTATGGAACAAGCTGCCAGAGGAGGTAGTTGAGGCTGGTACTATCCCTACATTTAAGAAACAGTTGGACAGGTACATGGATAGGACAGGTTTGGAAGGATATGGACCAAGCGCAGGCAGGTGGGACTAGTGTACATGGGACATGTTGGCCGGTATGGGCAAGTTGGGCCGAAAGGCCCTGTTTCCACACTGTATCACTCTATAACTCTACGAAAGCGGAGCACCCGGAGAAAACCCACACAAGTCACAGGGAGACTTAAGGACAGCACCCATAGTCAGGATCAAACCCAGGTCTCTGACTCTATGAGGCAGTGCTGCACCACAGTACTGTCCCTCTCATAAAGAGATCTGTTCTTTCAGGCGGATGCAAAAGATCCCATAGCACTACTAGAAGGTGAGAGGGAAAATCTTCTCTGATGTCCCGGGCAATACTATCCCTTAATCAATATCACAAAACAGATTTCCTGTTTTCCAATGGTACAATCGGCTTGCAGTTATCTTTCTTTTTTATATGTTACAGCAGAGACAACGTGCAAAAGGGCGGTGGAGGTCGGTTCTCTGGAAGCTTTCAAGAGAGGGCTAGATAGGGCTCTTAAAAATAGTGGATATGGGGAGAAGGCAGGAATGGGGTACTGATTGGGGATGATCAGCCATGATCTTATTGAATGGCGGTGCTGGCTCGAAGGGCCGAATGGCCTACTCCTGCACCTATTGTCTATTGTCTCTGGGCTACTTTACCTCACACCCCAATACAGTAAATAAAGACCCAGTCCACCAGGCCTCATTTCTCCCTGTGATCCCTCTTCCAGCTCCACCCCTGAAGCCCTATTACGCCGTTTCATTCATTCTGTTGTGTTGCCCTATAATGACTGCACCTTCCACCCATTCCTGCTCCATTACTGTCCTCCTCTTTTCACCTTACTCCATCTACTCCCTTTTGGTAAACTCATGTACCTCATTTTCTCCATCTGCCCCTCCCTCTGAACGCCCACCCCTCTCTCTAACTCCTTCTCCATATTCCTCTCTCTCACTCTCTCTCTCTCCCACATACATGCATCTTTGATAGCCCCAGTCTTCCCTCCTTCACCCTTTCCTTGGGCATTTGTGCCTTCCCCCTACCTCACCACTCCTATCTACCTCTCCCCACTTTATTAACTGTTCTAACTGTTTGATCACCTTCTCACCCCCATAGCCTAACTCTTGGAAAGGTCATGATGATCTTTGAGCCTTCACTGCCAACCCCTCCTTCACGTTCCTATAATCTGTCACCAGTCTGTCTATCCTTGTGGTTTCCTGCCTTTTCACTAGCAAAAAGAAAGAAAGCAGATTATTTGTTTCCTCCTTGGCCATCTGTTTACTGTTGGGGAAGGAACCTTTTATTCTCAGCATGCCAATATTCTTATGTAATCGGAAAATATGTTCAAACAAAATGAAGGTAAAGCAATCTATTGACAACAATGTCAATGCATTTGCGACAGGGTTGGATGTATGCCTGGCCTCACGATATATAGCTGATTGCCCCATCAATTTGTCAGGAAAGAAAATCCATCTAAAGAACTGGTGAGTCAGAATTTAAGAAATAATCTAGAACAACTTCTTGCAATGCAAGTATATTTTCACCAGTAAAATGCAGCGTGGAAAAGGTTTAAACACAAATTATTCTTCAATTCAATTGAATGCAAGGAGAAAGTATGTAGTTAATACTAGACTCTTAACAGCATTAAGATACAGAGGGCTATCTATCCAAGTCCATAGCATGCTGAAAGTGATTGGGTGGTAAAGAAAGCATTTGGTATGCTTGCCTTCATTGGTTGGGGCACTATAAGAGTCAGGAGGTCATGATGCAGTTTAAGAGGCCGCATTTGGATGATTGCATGCAGTTCTAGTTGCCCCAAGACAGAAAGGATGTGGACACCTTGGGGAGTATGCAGAAGAGGTTTACCAGAATGCTGCCTTGATTCAAGGCTATTCACGACAGTGTAAGGTTGGACAGACTTGGATTGGTTACTCACAGTCTCCCATATAGTGTGTGAGTGATAGTTGTGTGTGTGATATGAAGTATCACTGTGGAGGTATGGTGCAGAATTAAATCGCTCAATACCCATTTTGTTCTGTTATAAAAGAATGATGGAAGTAAAATTTAATATATAGTCTTACTTTACAAATAACAAGAAAACAAAGTGGCAAGTCAGGCTATTGCATTGTGAGACAGCAGTCTTATAGATTTTCCATGCATGTGTGTACATGTGTGTGTTTGCATGCGAGTGCCTGTCGTTCAGTATTGTGCCGTGAGAATTACCGTTGTCATACTACAAGCAGGATAGCCCATGTTCAAAGTAAAGAGAAAAACAGTAAGATTGTACCTTCATCGAGCAAAGCTCACTCAGTTTGATTCTGGCATCACATCAGGGCTCGACACTGGACTCAAACCCAACTGGGTCAATAACTCAAAGCTAAATCAGTTTGCAACTACTCTTTAATGGGGTAGATCTGTCTTTTGGCCACAGACACCAAGGCTACTTTTGTAAGTAAATGGAAGACAGACCTGGTGAAACAGATGCAGTTCTCGTGGTTACCATGCAATGTCTAACTCCCTCGTGCAAACCCCGCAATCTATCTGAACACTGTTCCCTGCCATACATATACTTATTCTTCAAGCAACTCTCACGTCCCAAGAATTTACATACCAGAGAGAAATGCTACAGATTAAAGAGAACCCTGAATGTCCAAAATTTAAACAATAAAGTGTTTTTTTTAATATGAATGCTGAGCACTCCGATCCCACCTGTTAATGGGACAAGGCAGGCACCAAAGTAAATCCAGTTACAAATGATGCAAGAACAGGTTCTAACAGGCACCGAATTAGGATTCTGTGAGAATGCAAACATGTATCCAAGCATTTTTTTCAAACTGAATTTTGTTAAAGGGTAGAGGCCACTTACTCAATTTTTTCGGCCACTGCCGGCACCTGTCATAGTCACAGCAGGTTGCTGAAAAATTTCAACAAGTTGAATCTCTGGAACTCTCTGCCACAGAGGGTAGTTGAGGCCAGTTCATTGGCTATATTTAGATTCAGATTCAGATTCAACTTTAATTGTCATTGTCAGTGTACAGTACAGAGACAACAAAATGCAGTTAGCATCTCCCTGGAAGAGGGAGTTAGATGTGGCCCTTGTGGCTAAAGGGATCAGGGGGTATGGAGAGAAGGCAGGTACGGGATACTGAGTTGGATGATCAGCCATGATCATATTGAATGGCGGTGCAGGCTCGAAGGGCCGAATGGCCTACTCCTGCACCTATTTTCTATGTATCTATGTAAGTTGAAAATCCAGCGGAGACCAGAAAAAGGTACGACTCTTTGGGCGACTACTCATTACCGTGACGGGTGACTGGAGTTGCCGAAAAAATCGTGAAAGTGGGACAGACCCATTAGGCGTCGGTGCAAATAAACCACAAAAAAAAACTTTTATACAGGACCACAGAAGATCTCCTGGAGTCTTAAGGGGCTCTTCACCAAGAAGTACACTTGATGTACAGTCACTGTTGTATGTAAGAAATGCAGCAACACATTTTGTGCAGCTGGTATGTGCCTCCCTCCTTCATACTTTGCTGAGCTGTGACTCACCAGGTGCTATCGCCTGCTATCAGTTTGTGATACTGTTCATGAAATTAGATTTCAAAGTGAGAGATAGGTGAGAATAAGTTAATACATTCACTGTCATCTTTTCCCACACCTGCTCTTTATCTTATGACATGAATGCCACGTCATCTAGTAAAATTAGGGATAAGGGAATAAGGATAAGACAGAGATATGGATAAGGGCGAAGGATACGGATAAGCAATATGGGTGAAGCAGGAAATGAGTCACAGGGGAAGCAATAAATTGATGAGGTGGAATTTGTACGTTCTCTCCGTGACTGCGTGGGCTTCCTACAGGTGCTCTAGTTTACACCATATTCCCAAAGATGGGCCAGTAGTTTAATAAACTTCTTTTAATTACCCTAGACAGACACAAAATGCTGGAGTAACTCAGCGGGTCAGCCAGCAACTCTGGAGAAAAGGGAATAGGTGACGTTTCGGGTCGCCACCCTTCTTCAGACGGTCAAATGTGTTAAAGTGGAGCTGATGGGCTTGTGTGTGAGAGAGAATACGTTGCAGGGGTACAGCAAAATATGGAAAGGAGGACTCTGGATATTGTTCCTCCTGGTGCTAGTATGGACCTGATGGGTTGAATGGTTCGCTTTTAGTGTTCATACAAGTAAAAGATGAAATAAGGTAATATTATATCATGGGCATGAATGATAAAAAACAAAATAAAAAGGACATAATTGAGGAAAGTGACAAATCCTCATCACAAATGGCTCACGCTCAAACTTTCCAAGTCCATTTCCTTTGGAATCTGCATCCTTAGATCAGAAAATGGACTTGTTGTAAACCTATTAAGAAAGCCAAGAGATGAAAACCAAGGAATTCTAAAGAAGTTAAATAACAGATGTTGTCGGGAAATTATAACAGAGTGACATCTTACAATTTTCATCCCACCGGAATGAGTTTGAAAAAGGCAGCTCATACCCGGTGATCCTGATTGAATTGTTTGAAGAGATGGCGAGAAATATGGAATTGACATTCCATTAAATGGCAATATATGTTATTTATATGGTTTTCTAGAAGGCACTCAATAGAATTTTCACACAAGAATGTTTTGTAAATGTGAAGCTCTCAGAATAATAAGCAAGTTATTGACTTGGCCAGGAAATTGGCTTAGTGGCAGAAGACAGAGAGGAAGGATAATGGACAAGTACATGAATTTGCTGCACGTGATGTAGTGCTGCACAATGCGGGTTGGAGTTGCAACTATTCAGTGCATTGATGAATGGGAAATCATGTATCCATACTTGCTGAGAGCGCATGTACAGGCAATAATGTGAGTAGGTTAGCCAAAGGCATGTATCTACAAGGAGATACGAATGGATTAAGCTAAGATTCAAAACAGCAGAACATCGATTATAGTGCAAGAAAATGTGTGATTACCAACTTCGACTACAAAGGAAAGAGCAGAGTCCTTTAACGACCAAAGATATTAAGAGATACTGAACAAAGGAGATATAATTGACAATATGTTGGAGTAACTCAGCAGGACAGGCAGCATCTCCGGATAGAAGGAATGGGTGATGTTTCGGATCGAGACCCTTCTTCAGTCTGAAGAACTGACATTTGTCATTTTGTGTCTACCTTCGGTGTAAACCAGCAACTGCAATTCCTTCCTACAGATATAATTCACACAATTATGTTGAGTATATGTAAAGATGACACTTTCACACTTCTCCGAGGTGCAGAATTGCAGATACATGGATCTCTGAGAAAATAAATTCCTCGTATTCCCCACTCAGAAAACATCCTTTCTTCATCCATCCTGCCAACCTCTTCACAATCCGTATGTTTGAATAAGATCACCTCTCATTATTTTAAACTCCCATGAGTATAGGCCCAACCTATAAATAATATTATTTATTATTAATATTTAATGTTTTATGTGTCATTCCTAACTGTCACTTATGTCATGTTGTCACTTGCGGGCGGAGCACCAAGGCAAATTCCTTGTATGTGAATACTTGGCCAATGAACTTATTCAATCATTCAAACCTACTTGACTTTCTTCATACATCAATCCCTTTACCTCAGGAATCAACCAACAGAATCTTCTATGCACTGCCTCCAATACTAGCACATCCTCACTTAAATACGGAAACTGAAATAGGTAGCACTCCAGGTGGATGATATATATAGGGCCCGATGCTTGCGCCAGGCCACAAATATCAAGCAGGACACATCCCACCCTGCCAACCACCTTTTCACTCTGCTACCCTCTGGGAGGCGATTCAGGTCTCTGAAGGCTCGCACCATGTAGACTAAAAAATAGTTTCTACCCATGTGCTATAAAAGAGCTTAATTCCAACAGAGAACTCTGGGGAAGCAAAATGTAATTCCAAGAAATGCCGCCAAATTATTTTTAATTCTTTTTAAATACTTATTTATTATTTTACTAATAAGTGTACATATGTGTCAATGGTTGTCGTGTTTGTATTTTTTTAACCGGCGGAGATGTAATGGAATTTCGTTGCACAGTATTGTGCAATGACAATAAACGTATTCATTCATTCGTGGTCTCACCAGCATCAATTCAAGCTGCACAAAACTGCTTCACCTTTGTGTGTTTCTGCCTTGTGTTCCAGATTCCATGGACTGTACTAGGACACCCATAAGCCCTTTTACCGCAATATTTTGTACTCTGACTCAGTTTAAATAATAATTTGCATGGTCATTCCTCTTTCCAAATATCAGTTTCCCACATTATTCCCAATATTCACACTTTTATGTCCTTTTCCAGCCTCCTTTTGCCCCCCTCACAACTTACTAATTTTGGTATCATCAGTCAATTCGGCTTCATCGTTTCATCTAAGTTATGAACATAGATTGCAAATTATTGAGGCCCCAGTAATACCCCATGAGTGACCAAGTGTCAAAATGGTAAATTTATCCTGACTCTTTGTTTTCTCCTACAACATGTGTCAGACATTGATGCTACACGGCATGCCTGCGGTACTTCAGGCCCATTCATCAGAAAAGAAAACAAGGTGAACCGTTCGGTAGACATAGATGCTGGAGAAACTCAGCGGGTGAGGCAGCATCTGTGGAGCGAAGGAATAGGTGACGTTTCGGGTGGAGTCCCTTCGTCACCTATTCCTTCGCAGGGTCTCGACCCGAAAGGTCACCTATTCCTTCGCTCCATTGATGCTGCCTCACCCGCTGTGTTTCTCCAGCATTTTTGTCTACCTTTGATTTTTCCAGCATCTGCAGTTCTTTCTTAAACAAGGTAAATTGTTGGTTTGTTAACTGAGACCTTTGGGCATAAGATGTTTTATTGCCAGTGGTAATTTACTTAAAAAATAAAGAACAAATCGCACGTGGGTGTGAATCCGGTTGACATGCACAGTGTCAATTTGCATTTATAATCATGCCTTTAATGTGGTCAAATGGTCCCAGGCAATTATTTCAAGAGTTATCCATCCAAATCCGACACCTCGGCATAGAAGGGTGTATCGGGACAGGCTTGGCAAACAGGCAAGTTTTAAAAAGTGTCAAAGGAGGAGAAAGGTAGTGATGTGGAGAGGTAGAGGCAGGGAACTACTGAGCTCTGGACTCGGCAGATGGTAGCATGGCCACTGATGGTGAACTAATGAAAACCATGGAATGCAGTGGGGTGTATAACGAGTGGAGACCAGGGAGATGGGCAGAAGCCCAGTGCTTGCAATTAGACTGCAACAGTCATCTCTACCTGGCAGCCTTCTCTTCTATAAAGGAACTTAAAACATTAATTAATTCATTCCCGTGAAGAATCCCCAGGCCTGACATCTATTGTGTTCAAGAAGGAACTGCAGATGCTGGAAGATCGAAGGTACACAAAAATGCTGGAGAAACTCAGCGGGTGCAGCAGCATCTATGGAGCGAAGGAAATAGGCGACGTTTCAGGCCGAAACCCTTCTTCAGACTGATGGGGGGTGGGGGGGGAGAAGGAAGGAAAAAGGGAGGAGGAGGAGGAGCCCGAGGGCGGGTGGATGGGAGGAGACAGCTCGAGGGTTAAGGAAGGGGAGGAGACAGCAAGGGCTAGCAAAATTGGGAGAATTCAACGTTCATGCCATCCGGAGGCAAGCAACCCAGGCGGAATATGAGGTGCTGTTCCTCCAATTTCTGGTGTTGCTCACTCTAGCAATGGAGGAGACCCAGGACAGAGAGGTCGGATTGGGAATGGGAGGGGGAGTTGAAGTGCTGAGCCACCGGGAGGTCAGGTAGGTTATTGCGGACTGAGCGGAGGTGTTCGGCGAAACGATCGCCCAACCTCCGCTTAGTCTCCCCGATGTAAATCAGCTGACATCTAGAGCAGCGGATGCAGTAGATGAGGTTGGAGGAGATACAGGTGAACCTTTGTCGCACCTGGAACGACTGCTTGGGTCCTTGAATGGAGTCGAGGGGGGAGGTGAAGGGACAGGTGTTGCATTTCTTGCGGTTGCAACGGAAAGTGCCCGGGGAGGGGGTGGTATGGGAGGGAAGGGAAGAATTGACAAGGGAGTTGCGGAGGGAACGGTCTTTGCGGAAGGCAGACATAGGGGGACATACGTCCGGATTAGATACTGATCTGAAACGGGTCAATGGAGCCAAATGTACCTGACATTGTACCTGACATCTTTTTGTGTACCTGACATCTATTGTCCTATTTTACACAAAGATGCAACCAGATAACGTATTTTCACATTTACATCTCTATTGGGTGCAACTTATCCCGACAACCTCCCTGCATGAGAAACAGCCTTGGAAACACAAATAGGATACCTGCTACCTATCATTAACTAAGGGGAATGTTTAGCCATCGGGTTTAACAGCATCTGTCCAGTCACGAGATTTATTATTTTGTACAAAGAACACGCTGGAATTTTTCAAATGTCACAACTTCCAAATAAGTAATGCATTTTTATTGATGAATAATCCTCATCAAAAAAAGTCCATTACGAATGCTAATGGAGGAATTGCCAATAGATAATTCAGGATAAGTTCCCAAGACACGAACATGATTGATCAGCAGTGTTTAAGAAGGAACTGCAGATGCTGGAAAATCGAAGGTAGACAAAAATGCTGGAGAAACTCAGCGGGTGCAGCAGCATCTATGGAGCGAAGGAGATAGGCAACGTTTTGGGCCAAAACCCTGAAGGAAATAGGCAACGTTTCGGGCCGAAACCCGGAAGGGTTTCGGGCCGAAACGTTGCCTATTTCCTTCACTCCATAGATGCTGCTGCACCCACTGAGTTTCTCCAGCATTTTTGTGTACCTATGATCAGCATCTTTCCACTTTAGGGGATTGACTTGGATACATTGCTAGGGACAAGGGTATAAAAGCCATTACCTAGCGATCTACATTTGGGCTTGCAATTAGCTTTGTTGCATGCATTAAACTCCCAACATACGTCCGGATTAGATACTGATCTGAAACGGGTCAATGGAACCAAATTTTAGAATTGAATTTCAGCATAGATGACATAATATCTCGAGTGGTTGGTAAATTGAACAAAAGATAGATTTTTACCCGCAGTATATTCTCTGAATCTGCATCTGTCTGATGAACATTGCAATCTCAATGATCATGTGTCCTTTGAGTAATGACAGTTCATTCGCTATTAAAGCTATTGGCTGACATAACTGTCCAGACCAATGCTCTCACATTGTTACTTGCCATATCTGCATGATGTCAAGAAATGGCTGGGAGCATTGGATATAGGAAAGGCGATATACCTAGACGATATCACAAGGATAGCGTGAAACCCCATGCTCCAGAACTAGATGCGAGTTTGGGCCATTCCAAAATAGTTACGACGTTGGCATCCACCAGACAACGTGGAAAGTCAATGTTGTTCACCAGGACAAATTCAATCCATCTAATTGCCTCATTGTCAACAGTTCTATCAAAACCATTTAGCAATAATCTCCTCAGTAATATCCTTTTTGTGTTTTGTTGGGACCTCATCACAGCCCTGGCCAAACATGCCAAATGCTGAATTCCTAAGAGCGACTGCTCTTGACAGCATGTGACTGAGTGTGGCAACAAGAGAGCCTGGTATAAGTCATTGGGGTTCAAGGGGAAAGCACTGGAATATTTGGAACCAATCCTTGCTGTGGCTGCTGAAGGCCAATTATCCAAGTCCTGGGACATCACTGCAGATGTTCCACAATTCAGCACTGAGATCCAACCTTTTCAGCTGCCTCATTGTTTACCTTTCTTCCATCGTTAGATCAAAAACGGCAACGTTTGTTGATGACTGCACGTTATGTCACAACTCCAGTCAGGAGAAGTCTCGAGGCAAAACGTCACCCATTCCTTCTCTCCAGAGATGCCGCCTGACCTGCTGAGTTACTCCAGCTTTTTGTGTCTATCTTCAGTTTAAACCAGCATCTGCAGTTCCTTCCTACACAAGTCGTAGGCAACATTCAGTAAGGACTCACAAGTGACAAGTAACATTTGCACCACAAAAGTGCCTGGCACTACCATTTCCAACAAGAAATGACAAAGTCATTTCCATCTGGAGAAGGGTCTCGACCTGAAACATCATCTATTCCTTTTCTCCAGAGATGCTACCTGACCCGCTGAGTTACTGCAACATCTTGTGTCTATCTTCTGTTTAACCAACATCTGCAGTTCCTTCCTACACATATCCACCTATCAACCATTTATTTTTGACGTTCAAGATATTAACCTAGCACCACTTAACAGAAATTTAATTAGACTATTCATATAAACTGTAGATTCAAAAATGGGTCAAGAGGCTGGATAACCCCTTATCACGGAATGATTTCCACCATTTAAGCACACAGATAAGATTGATGGAATAAACCCATCTTGCTTGCTGAGTGCTGTGGCAACAAGAAGCTCAACATCATCCAGCAGCAAGCTGCCCATTTGAATCATCATCAGCATCATCGTCATTGAAAACATCAACGGGCACGGTGCCTTACAATGCCGTGTACGACAGTGATCGCAACTTCTACTGAAGTGTGGATGGCCGTTGGCTCGCTAGAAGCTCATCCGCCCTTTGACAGGTCTTGTCTTGTGGTCCTGCTGGGGGTCCACAGCCCCCTCCTCACCTGGCAAACCAGGTGGGGGAGACGGTTTAGCCGCCGACTATCCGACCATGGAGCAGGTAGCGCGGGATTACATGGTACCTGTGGCGGGGGGGGAGGGGGGGGAACTCCCTCCGACTTGACCTGATGAACCATTTGAATGGCAATCAGCAACCACAATAAACCATCATTCCCTCCACCTTCAATGCACAATGGCTTCGTTGTGCATCATCTACAAAATTCAATGTAGTTATTGACATAAACTAAGCCATCAGCACCTTCCAATCCTGTGACCTCCACCACCAAAAAGGACAAGAGCCCACAACTGCACATGGGTAGAGTTGCTGCCTTACAGCTCCACAGACCCTGGTCTGATCTTGACTATGGGTTCTTGCCTGTATGGAGTTTTTGAATGATCCCCCCCCCCCCGTGATCTGCGTGAGTTTTCTCCGGGATCTCCACTTTCCTCCCGCACTCCAAAAATTTACAGGTTTGTAGGTTAATTGTAAATTGTCCCTCGTGTGTGTGTGTGTGTGTGTGTGTGTGTGTGTGTGTGTGGGACAGTGTTAATGTGGTCGGTGCAGACTCGGTGGGCCAAAGGGCTTGTTTCCGCGCTGCATGTCTAAGCTAAACTAAACTACAAATCTCCCTCCAAGCTAGGTACCAACCTGACTTGGAAATATATCACCAGTCCATCCTTGTCGCTGGGTCTAAATCCTGGAACATTTTAGGAGAACCTTTTCACCACAAGGACTGCAGCAGTTGAACAAGGCAGCTCACCACAGCTTTGTTTAGGGTAATTATGGTTGGGCAATAAATACTAGTCATGCCAGCCAAGCCTGAATCCTGAAAATGAGTATAAAAAAATGTCAGTCCTCACTAACTCCTGTGTTCCCACACTATCGTAAAGCAAACAACATTCCTAATTGGATGATACATCATTCTCAGACAAATACCTTTGTCTTCTTTATTCACAATAACCTTAAAATTAATGAGTAAACTTTAACCACCACAGTGACCCTACTTCAGTCCTATTTTAATGAATAAAATGATTTTGCTAGCTATTTTAGATGCTGATACTGCCTATATTTTGCACAATACTGTTGCCATTGCATGACACACAGAAACATTTCAAGGTGCAGTGGACAAAGTTGCAATACTGTGCGATAGACATCCAACTGAGCACAATACGACAAATAGTCCTCCACTCAGTTCGCATTAACCAACCTGATCTCCCGGTGGCTCAGCACTTCAACTCCCCCTCCCATTCCAAATCCGAACCTTTCTGTCCTGGGCCTCCTCCATGGCCAGAGTGAGTCCCACCGCAAATTGGAGGAGCAGCACCTCATATTTCGCTTGGGTAGTTTACACCCCATTGACCTCCAATTTCAGGTAGTCCTTGCTTTCTCCCTCCTTCCCCTCCCCTTCCCAGCTCTCCCACAGCCCACTGTCTCTGCCTCTTCCTTTCTTCTACCCGCCACACCACCACATCAGTCTGAAGAAGAGTCTCGACCCAAAACGTCACCCATTCCTTCGCTTCATAGATGCTGCTTCACCCGCTGAGTTTCTCCAGCTTTTTGTCTACAATAGATTTGCAGAGTTCATCACAGGTGCCAGTAAATGGCCTGGGACTTGCTTATCAAAGTGGGCGGCAGCATCTAAAATTTTCAGATCCATAATTCACAAAGCTGGGGTTGTCATCTTATTCCAAAGAAACTAACACAAGTGGAAATGTCAGAGCTTCCGGCAAGTTCCCAGAACCCGTGTAATCTTCAGCACGTGGTGACTTGTTCTTGCTGGTTTATTCTTGGCCTTTCTACAGGCACAGCGTCATTAATAGATCTAACTGTTAACTGAGAGTCAAACATTTTGTGCCTCTACTGATCTAACCTATTGGCAAATCCTACTTTAATATTCTTCCTGCCAACCCTGCAGATCTATGAAGCATCCTTATACAAAAAGTCAACTTATTTGGACAAGTCTTTACAGATCAAAGAGAAAACAAAAGTTTGTATTTATTTCATACTATTTGTGAGCTCAGTTGGTGTCAGTGGTTTACTACCTATGAAAAGTTGTCATTTTTGCAATGTGGCAATTGCACATATTCCCACAAACAGCAATTTGACAAGAATCAATAAATAATATGCTATTTTTCCAATGGTGCTCATTGAATAATGAATATTGGCCATAGCCACTGATCTCTCAACTGGGGGATGACATGAAATCTTTTGGGCCAACCTTGGTTTAACAACTTTTCCAAAGAAAATCACTGGCAACATTGGTGGCACGGTGGCGCAGTGGTAAAGGTGCTGCCTTACAGCGCTTGCAGCACCAGAGAAGGGTGTTTGATCCCGACTATGGGTGCTGGCTGAACGGAGTTTGTACGTTCTCCCCATGACCGTGTAGGGTTCCTCCGAGATCTTTGGTTTCTTCCCACGCACCAAAGACGTACAGGTTAATTGGCTTGGGTTTGTATACTTGGTATAAGTGTAAATTGTCCCAAGTGTGTGTTGGATAGTGTTAATGGGCGGGGATCGCTGATGGGTATGGACTCGGTTATTCTGTTATTTAATTGCCAACTATACATGATCTTGGTTTCTTGGTCCTCCAAAATATTCCAAATGGAATTTAAACTGGAGGTGGTGAAGGGAGGGCTTAAGCCAGAAAGGGGTATTGGGAAGAAAGAGCTACTTTAAATTTAGTTGCATCTGGTTGGGTAACTATAGTTCGGTGGAGATTATTCCATGTTTTATTTGTGCGGGGGAAGAACGAATTGCTGTACACATCTGTCTTTGTAGCTGGGATCACAAATTAGATGGAATGCCCTCGTCTGCTCCTAATTGGTTTGGGTTTGGTGTCGGTCTTGTAGTCTATGTCGAGCTGACCATTTAACATTTTGTAAAAACAGGTCAAACGGTGAGCTTCACGTCTGTCTGTCTTGGAGAGAGTTCCACCCCAGAGAATTCAGAAGTTTGTTGATCAGTGTTTGGATGGTTCTGGCCACCCTTCACCCAGGTTGATCATCAAACTACTTTGTGTTCAAGATTTGTTCTTATTTAATGTCTAGTACCCTTCATGGTTTCACACCTTCCTGATGCCTACTGCCTCCATCAAATCTGACGAAAAGCAATAACCCAATTTCCATCATTTAACTGGGCTGATGATGATGAGTGTGTCTTCAGTTGCTTGGGCCCTACAACCCAGCATTCTATCCCTACACATCTCCTTTAAGATGATCCACAAAGCACAACTCTTTGAACATCGAGTGTTGTAGTAACTCAGCAGGACAGGCAGCATCTCTGCATGGATAGGTAATGTTCTGGATTGGAACCCTTCCTCAGGCTGAAGGTTCTTTAAACAATAACCTATTTACCTGCCTTAATATTTCTTTGTGTGTCTCGGTCAGATTTTGTTTAATAACACTTTGATGAATCATCACCTTTATAATTTTCAACTACATGGAAGACACTGTATAGATTACACTGACGTCGTGAATGGAATGGACATGGAAAATGGCCGCCTGGTCTATTGTCTAATTATATACTGACCCCTGGTGGGAAATGTTTAGCCCATGAACATCAGGCCAGAAATGGGGTCTCAAGAAGGGTCCTGCCACGAACCGTCACCTATCCATTTTCTCCAGAGCTGAGAACTTGCCTGACCCGCTAAGTTACTCCAGCACTTTCTGTATTTTTTTTTAAATTAAATCGGCACCTGCGGTTTCTTGCTTCTACATGAGATCTTGCTTTCCCTCGATTCCTAATCTTAGCCCAATTGCTCACTGGCATTAGTTGACAGCCTGATGCAAGGGGTAGATTAGTGGGAAACGGATTGTTTGCAGTATGGCGGTGATCGGAAGCTAGAGACACGATGGGCACAGTATCCAGTGTCCTCATGCAGAACAGTTTTAAGAAGCAAACAATGCTGTGTGCCTGAAATAAGTGAGCGAGAATGTTGCAGGCACTTGGGATTTGATAACCAGAATTCACGGCCCTGATAACTGAAAGCTAAAATGTGCGAGGACTTTTTATAAATTCCCATCACATACCATTCACTGAATGAAACAAACAAGAAGGGGGCATTTCAGGATAAATGGTTCAACAAGTCCGTCCCAAGACAAAAAAAAAAAATCTGGCACAAATGATTTTATCGGCATTTGCCTGGAGCCAATTTAAAAGCAGAAAACAGCTAATTGAACAGTCTTGTAGACGTGGCTCAGTTAAACAGTCTTGCGTTCACCTGCCAAACAGAAATCCTTACAGCAGGTTAAACGTGGAACAGGCAGCTGACTGGATGCATGAAGAAATACTTCTCTCTCTCTCTAATAGCGGCCATTTTGAGACTCCAAAGAAATCTGTGCATTGAATAAAATGTCCGCCATTGTCCTAAAACCTTACAATATCCGAGGAATCAGCATTTTTTACATGGCTCAGGGCTCAAAAGCATCTCACATGCACGGTGCTATTCGGCAAGATTTAAGTTAACACATTCACTGCTTTGCCCAATACAGCATCCTGGTCAGACCACATTCGGGACATTGCACACAATTCTATTCTCCACACACACACCACAAAAGACTGGACAAGAGGAGCTAGAAAAAGTGAAAATATACACCCGCAATGATGACCCCAGAACTGAGGATTTACAGCCTTCAAAAAGTAACCACTTTACAACTGTATCGCTTTTTTGGGGAAGGGAAACAGAATGCTGAGGGCTGACCTGATGGATGCCTTTAAAATGGTGGGCGGCTCAACAAGGTGAACAGGTAGAAGATGTGATGGATCCCAAAACTAAGAATAATAAATATATTTTAGAAATAATTTAATCCAAAACAAGATTCTTCACTCAACGAGCAGTGACGGTGTGTTATTCACTAGTTGAGTTGAATCCTACAGATGTATATAAGATGAAGCTGGTAAGCATCCAAAGGGGAAAGAAATATGAAATACTGTGAAAGGGTGAGGTGAACAATGGGAGTGAGAGGCTTAGAGTAATAACAGCAGTGGTCAGACGAATTAGGTTGTGGCCTCATTCTGTACAGTACATTCTGTGCAACACTCTATGGTTACAGTTGGTTTCTATAACCAGACCCTTAAATTGAGACAGAAAGGTCATCAGATCGTAGCTAGCCCTTGAAACTGGCTGCTGATATGAATTCATTGTAAATCTGCATAATTAGTGCTTAGGGACTCGGTGATAGTTGAGTATTCTTACTTGTAGCACAGAGTCATGTGCCTAGAACCTCACCCGAGTCTGTTGCAATAAGACATATAGCAGCATTGTTGCATTCTCTGCCTCTGAACCTCATGACAAATGTAATTTGACGATATCTACAGATGGATACAAATCATTTACACTTGGGGCTCAGCACTACTAATTGTGTATATCATTCAGTTACCAACGCAGAAACATACAGCCATTATGTGGACTGCAACACAGTGGGGAAGTCCTTAATCTCAACTCCTGATCAAAGGTGGCTACTTTGCAGCCATTTGTTTCATTTCCTCCCATTTCCATTTTACCTTTTGGAATATCTCATATCAAGAGCAGCCTGGATTATACCAAACTGTGTAAAGTAATCCAGCCTCTGTAATCCCATACTCAATGCAACTCAGTGAATGCGTTATTCTGTGGGCATGTAATTGTCAGGTCCAATAGACATCTGGGGTATTTACACAAATTAGTTAATTAATTAAAAGGTTGCTGAAGTTATGTTTTCAGATGAGTATTTTCAGCAAGTTAAGGAGGATGTCCATAACCATCTGAATTTTACTGGCTTTGGCTGTGATTCCAAAGGGAACCATTGACATCAGCCATTGGACCCAAAGTTAGTCCTTGAGGTGTGCGTCTGTCAGAGGACCCGACAGGGAAAATGGCAGCGATACCCAGTCTTGTTGCGTTCCACAGCTATACTCCATGGGATCATCACACAAATCCTGTGCCAGTCACTGGCATAGCATACGGAAAACTAGTGACTTCAAGAGGATCCTCAGCCTGCAGATTAGGGGGCAAAGTCATTTTTGCAAGTGTTTTTAATGAACTTTATTTATTTTAATGACTTATTTCAATGTTGATCTATCTCCGAATGTCAGACATATAAAAGGTGACATATATCCAGTGACAGCTTTGTCTGCAGTCTTAACTTTGCCTTTAGTCTCAGGTGATCATGGACACATGTGCACGACTTTGCCCAATTTTTGTTTTCATTGCCTGGATCTCCTCCATAGAACCACGGGCACGGGATAGACCCTCCACACCAGGCCAAGATAACTGTGGCTTCCAGGAAATGCAAACAGTGACCCTGGGTTACATGCTGCAGTCATTGTGGTCTGACCCATTAAAACCCACCCAGCAGGGTTTAACTTCTGGGCAATTCTTTAGAAATTCTTTGGAATTGGAAAATAGGATAGTGGGCAACAGAAATCCAGCTGGACAAAGCATTTTGGTTTGATAAACAAACAGCCTGCATTTTATCTTGCATGTTTTCCAGATGATGGGCATTTGGCAATGGCCATGCCAGAGGTCGAAGCTTATCGACATTTTTTGCTGTTCTAATTGGGTAAGGACATGGCAGGCACTGACCAGCCGAGCTAATTACCCTGTGGCTTACACCAGAGCGGTGAGAATGTAGACGTTGGTGGTATCTGCTGCCGGGGTGAATAACATTGGTGTCTTTCAAGGGAAGATACAATGAGCATAAACACTGACAGGAGTCACGCTTCTGTGCTGTAACTTGAATATAATTTTACACAGTGCCTAATTGCTAGGTTCTGGAATTCCTTCCCTCTTTCTCTCTGCTTTTCAATTTCTCTCTCAGATGTTCCTTAAACCCTATCCCTTTGATGAAGGCTCGAGTCACCATTTGTTTTATTGTCTCCTTTTGGCCCCACATCAAATTTAGCTTGGCAGTCCTGGGCCCCCACTCACTCTGCTGCAGTTATATTAGTCAACACACTGTCAGTATCCAGCATTTTCCCCCTCACAGTCTGACCTGAACCGACCTCACATTTCGTTTGATTTCTGCGCTGGATTGAAAATTGGAACTCCTTGCCATGTTTTAAATCCAGTTTCAAACAGGTTATAAGCCAGGAATGGCAAGAGTAGGGTGGGGGTGGGGTCATGCCTTTCAAAGCCAAATAAACTCAGTCGGGAGTGACAACCTTGAGCACACAGCAAACAGGAACTGCCTATCACGAGGATCCTTGATTAATGCTTAACTCGGCTTCATGGTACAGTACTTCTGCAAGGCCGAGCCAGACAAGTCACAAAGGTTTTATGTCCTGGCCTTTAAATACCTTTTTCAATTTCATAAGAATTTATAATGCTTTGTACTCGCTGGCAATTCTTGTATAAACCCTGATTACACAGGCAGGTTGGCCACATCTGTTACATCATACACACCAAGAATTTGCCGTCTTGTGAACTGCATGCAGTGCACCACTTCACCAACTTTGAACAAAGGTAGGTGAGGCAGCATCTATGGAGCAAAGGAATGGGTGACGTTTCGGGTCGAGACCGAAGTACCTTCTCCGTGGAGAAGCTTGTGTGGACCTGAGATCTTGAGAGCGATGCCGTCTGGAGCTATGCTCCTGGTAGGGGCACCCATGGCAGTAAGGTCGAGGGGGAGGTCTCTGACAAAGAGCCAATCCAACCAAGACCTCAACAGTGGAACAGGTGGAGGATGATGGCTGACCTTAGTGGAGCGTCACAACGGCTGGGAAGGCGGATGAAGGCTGCAGCCGAAAAGGGTCTCCGGTCGTCTTGGACTCCATGCCACAGGATCCTGACCCAGATCTGTCAAGGACCGTGAGGTGGCTGTCTGTTCACCAGTCTCCCCACGTTAAACAAAGTCACGCACAGGCATCCTCCATATAGGGAGTAGCATCCTGGCGACACCCAATGCCAGCCATGACTGAAGGGGGCCTAAGAAAAGTAATGCTACTATTCTGCTCAAATAGAATACCATTTCCTGTGTTTCACATAGAATACTAATTTCCAGACCATAGCTTGCTTGTGACGAAGGCTTTACACTTTTAAAATGGATCACTGGATAATTGTCAAGGTGCACTATTCACCCATCCATTAAAAAAAACCTTGAGAAGATGGTGAACCACCTCCTTGTCTCATTGTAGTTTGTGTGATGAAGGAATTCCACCTGCTGTTGAGATGGAAGTTCCACTACTTAGACCCAGTGACAATGAAGGAACGGAGATATTGGTAGGAAGGAACTGCAGATGCTGGTTTACACCGAAGATAGACAGAAAGTTCTGAGTGACTCAGCGGGACCGGCAGCATCTTTGGATAGAAGGAATGGGTGATGTTTCAGGTCGAGACCCTTCTTCAGACTGAGAGTCATGGGAGAGGGAAATGAGAGATATGGAAGGTGTGAAATGGAGATATATATGCGTGTTGAATTTAGACAAGAACCATCAATCAATGACATTCCAAGGCATCTGTTGCCCTCATCCACACAAGTGGAGATGGTCACAGTTTTGGGAGGTTCTTTGGCAAAAGCCTTGATAAGCTCCTGTAGTGCTTCTTGTAGATTATACACAGCAGCCATAGTGTGTTGTTAATGAAGGAATTAGTGTAAGATGGTGTATGGGGAACAGATTATGTGGGCTGAAGTCTAGGTTCTTGTGTGTAGTTGGGATTCTATTCATTCAGACAGAGTAGATGATAACCCATCAGATTCTTGACACAACTGGTAGTGTTTGAAGCATCAGGAAATGAGCTACAGCCCAATCTCTGCTATTCTATCTGTATCGCCATGGTTATTAGTTAAGTATGTGATGAATGGTGACTTCACTACAATCCATCAATATTCCCCCTCACCCATTAAACCAGGATGGGAAGATATGGAATAACAGTTACGTCAAGGAAGGTAGTTTGGCATTGTTCAATATATTCTTTGGCCAGCTCAAGTAAGATAATCTTTACTTCTTTTTTATAAGTCTCTCCTCGATGGTTGTGCAGTTCGATCTACGCAAGGGCATCGACTGCTTTATCCTCAGGTGTTGAAGGTGGATGTGAATATTATGACTCCAGGACTAAGAGAAAGGTACTGTAAAGACTGCTTCTATAGCATTGTCTTCAAAGCCTTGTTACCTTGTTACCTATTGGGATTGGACTGAGTGGGTTGTAACTGATTTATCCGGTTTACTTTAGGCAAGATATTCCTCAACACATCTCCACTGCCAGGTTTCAAACTGTATAAAATAAGATTTGGTTAGAAGTAGAGCTGGTGCTCAAAAATAATTCTTCAACATTAAAGTTCATAACAGCAAAGATCACTATCCAGTGTTCAGAGATCTTGAAAACACAGAGAGTGAACAAATAGATAGAAGAGGTAGACAAAAGTCCTGGAGAAACTCAGCGCGTGCAGCAGCATCTATGGAGCGAAGGAAATAGGCTACGTTTCGGGCCGAAACCCTTCATCAGTCTGAAGAAGGGTTTCGGCCCGAAACATTGCCTATTTCCTTCGCTCCATAGATGCTGCTGTACCCGCTGAGTTTCTCCAGGACTTTTGTCTACCTTCGATTTTCCAGCATCTGCAGTTCCTTCTTAAACAAATAGATAGAAGAGTGGCCCTGTGATGCTGGTGCCCAGGACAGACCACTCATGCTGCACTTCTGTTTGAAGGTGATTGCAGATAGACACAAAACACTGGAGTAACACAGGCAGCATCTCTGGAGAGAAGGAATGCGTGACGTTTAGGGTCGAGACCCTTCTTCAGACTGAGAGTCAGGGGAGAGGGAGTCTAGAGATATGGAAGGGTAAGATGTGAATGGTTTTCAAAGGGCTGATACAAGTCAATGTTATTGCGCTCAATTCGCATAAAGGTTCGGCTGGTAAAAGACAGCGGCTTTCTTCTCTGAAGGACCGTGGTGAGCCTGCACCATTTGTCACATGGTAGCCATTACCAATATCAGATTTTACCTTCATGAATGCAAGTTTCTGATACAGAGAAACCACAGCACTTTGCTGGAAAGGCCAACGTGCTTCAATAAATAATATAACACCTAATGGGCTTTAATTCATTATTAATATATCGCTCAGTAGCAGCACATGTTCCCATTTAGAACAAGTGACCAAGGATGATGAGAACTACATTGCACAAAATGCCACACAGCAAATACAATGTGATGCAGCACAAATATCCACAAATGCAAAGATTTAGCCTCAGACCTGGTCTCACTACCACATTGATGGTGTCCAAAGCAGGTAAAGAGTTCATTCAACTGCAAATCTGTACTTAGCAGTTAGCAAGAAATGGGATGACAAGCATTGTGTATGCAGTAACTAATACCAGTTGTCCAGAATTATTACCAATTAAAGCAGAAGTGAACAAGGGTAAGAACTGACTGGTGTGTGGATATTTTGATTCAAGTCTCAGGCACCTGGATTCAAAGGTAGACACAAAATGCTGGCGTAACTCTGCGGGACAGGCAGCATCTCTGGATGGGTGACGTTTCAGGTCCAGACACCTGGATTCATATCTATCAAAACCAATTGACATTTAATTAGGGCCTTTACCATTGTAAAATATCCTGCGGTGGATCTCAGGTGCAATAATCAAAAGATATGAGACTTTATGACAACCAGCCCAAAGGTTGATTGCAGAGGTAGGTTTTAGGAGTGCTTTAATGGGGAGAGAGTGGTAGTGGACATTGGACAGGGAAGTACAAAGATGGAACAGAGGGAGAAAAGACATTAGGAATGTGCACAAAGCCGGGATTGGAACAAGATTCTCACCATCACCAATTTCACCACAGATAATTTCAAATGGGCGATAGGTCATCCCGATCTCATCCATCGGTGACACTGCTTTTCCATTTTCACTGGTAGGACAAAATATATAAGGGAGTGATAAAACAATCTCTATCTGACTACAGAAAGAATTGTACCAAGAGTGGATATGAGGTACATTCTCAGAGCAGATAAATAATGGAACAGGCACACAAAAAAAACCCAAAAGAAAATCTCTGGAGAGAAGGAATAGGTGATGTTTCAGGTAGAGACCCTTCTTTAAACTTCAGACTTCTGTCTGAAGAAGAGTCTCGACCCAAAACGTCACCCATTCCATCTCTCCAGAGGTGCTGCCTGACCGATGAGTTACTCCAGCATTTTGTGTCGATCTTTGGTTTAAACCGGCATCTGCAGTTCCTTCCCACACAGAGAAATAATGGATCTTATTCTTAAACTGACTTGACCTGAGAATGCTCACTTTTGCAGTTTTTCATATTCTAGAGATAATAGATCATGTCATAAGAAATCTTACTTTCTATACAAACATATGGTGTAATAATTGATTTAAGAAGGAAGGGCTGGCATGTCACGTAGGTGTATTGAGCACTGCAGGGCTGTGTCAAGCACATCTGCTCGACTTCCTGCTGTGCACTGAGCTATACCTCTCAAAGCACCTTTATGGAATTTGTAGTTCACTTTGTTGAAGTTACAGCACAAGGAACCCATTAGGCTCTCGTGCCTACCATGCCTTTATGAATGCATTGACATACAGCTACGAAGCAGCACCCTTCCATATTGAGCCTTTCAGCTAATAGACTGAACATCTGTGGAAATATTCCAATGTTGTGAAGTAGGCGGACAACATACAATTCCACTGCCAAATGGGATCACTGATCAAGAAGAGACTGCAGATGCTGGAGAATCGAAGGTAGACAAAATTGCTGGAGAAACTCAGCGGGTGCGGCAGCATCTATGGAGCGAAGGAAAGAGGCAACGTTTCGGGACGAAACGTTGCCTCTTTCCTTCGCTCCATAGATGCTGCCGCACCCGCTGAGTTTCTCCAGCAATTTTGTCTATCTAGGATCACTGATCAAACATGCACAAGATCCACACTGAAAGATACATTATAGAGCTCCTTTAGAAAAAAAAACATTTGTATCATTATACACATTTAATGAACAATTGTAAGTCTGGTTTGATATTTGGTTAAGATTCCTTCTTATAAATGTTGATCTTCAATCTACATTCGAACTATCCAATTATGGTTCTGAACTCAAGGCGTCTGTTTGAAGGACATGTTTGGATTTAGCATTTAACTTCCCAAACTATCCACCAGAACCAATTCAGACATCATTTAATGGCTGAGTTGTTCATTATCTAGATTTGATTCAACTTTAGTGTTTACTTGATCAATATATTTTGATCTGTATGAACACTATGGATTTTGACACAAAGTTCATGCGGATAAATCTCAGCTCATCAGACCAATACCGATTATTTATTTGTTTGTGCTTGACTTGCGATGTAGGCCAAGAATGTGAGCCTGCTCGCTTACGTTTGAAAGTTCAGTGTATTCCGATTCGTGGAACAGTGATGGTTCCGACTTGGTCGTTTGACTCCAGGAGCCAAATTTATTTGAACAAGGCAGAAGTGTGTTCTCAAACACACTTCATAAAGAGGTCTGCAGCTGTATACCCTGTGGTGGTGTTCAGAGTTGGCTTGTATTTCAGCTGTAATGTTTTGTTCTGATGTCTGAATATCCTCCAGAACATTTGTTTTGAGAGCTTCTTTAACTGTTCTGACCAACCTCTTGGATACCTCATTCAAAGCCTCATGGCAGAAGGAGTGAGAATTTACTTAATGCCATCCTGTTTTGTAACATTTGCCACGGGGAAGATCAAAGTTGAAGGCCATTGTCAGTTTGCGTTCTCATATGTGGCCATGCATATAATGATCTTAACTTATCAATAGACAATAGACGCAGGAGTAGGCCATTCACCCTTCGAGCCAGCACCGCCATGGCTGATCATCCCCAATCAGTAGCCCGTTCCTGCCTTCTCCCCATATCCCAACTCCGCTATTTTTAAGAGCCCTATCTAGCTCTCCCTTGAAAGCATTCAGAGAACCTGCTTCCACCGCCCTCTGAGGCAGAGAATTCCACAGACTCACCACTCTCTGTGAGAAAAAATGTTTCCTTGTCTCCGTTCTAAATGGCTTACTCCTTATTCTTAAACTGTGGCCCCTGGTTCTGGACTCCCCCAACATCGGGAACATCTTTCCTGTCTCTAGTGTGTTCAATGCATGTACAGTGGGCTACGTAAACTCTTGCGTTTAAATTCAATCCACTTTGTGTGACTATAAATTTGTACCAGGAAACAGCCATTCCCTTTTGTACAAAAGTCTATTCTCTGAAACCTATTCTCTGAAAAGGGTCCAACAAACATGCCAAGAAGTTTGGGGAAGTTTTTTGTGGGTTCATCCTACAATTCTGACAAAATCTGTGTTTGTGTGCCAATGGTTCAAGGTTACTGCATGAAAGTGGCAGATGAAACAATTTCATGCAATTGGCTTCATGGAGACTATTCCTGTGTGTTCAGTATTGGTGGTGGCTTATTTTTGACACGTGATGAGATGCAGTGATAAACCTTTGTTTGTTTTCCACTCAAATCACACCCTAGACGAGTACGATCAAGTTACACACAAGTACTGCACGTGGCACAGAGAAATATCCCAGAGTGGTTTTCGGGACAAACTCAGAGACACAGCATGGAAACCAGTCTTTAGCCCACAGAATTCACACTGATCATCCACCCATGTTCATTAGTCCTATTAGTCATTAGTTAAGGGCCTGTCCCACTTACGCAATTTTTTTCGGCGACTGCCGGCACCCGTCATAGTTGCAGCAGGTTGCTGAAAATGTTCAAAATGTTGAAAATCCAGCGGTGACCAGAAAAAGGTACGACTCCTTGGGCGACTACTCACGACCATACAGGCATCACCCCGTGACATGTCGACACGTGACGCCTGTATGGTCGTGAGTGACCATATTGTGTAAGCGGGACAGGCCCTTTAGGGATGCAGAATAAAGCTAGAGCACTTTGTATCAGTGATAACTAAAGAAGAAGATGCTGACAAAGTAGTGGCAGAACTGCAGATAGCAGAGGTAATCGATGGGGTGAAAGTTAATAGGCTGAAAAGGAAGATTGCACATCAATCATTCTGAACCTCAGACATTATTGCCGGAACTCCTCAAGGCTCCTCAACCCAACCCATCCACAGTTGCTTCATCAATGACCTTTCTGCATTCATAAGGTCAGAAGTGGAGTTTTTACATTTTAAAATTGCACAATTGCCCCATTTGAAATTTTTAGCAGATAAAGCAATGTATGCCTGGATGCTTCAAGATCTAAATATATTCAGATAAGGGGTGATAAGAGTCAAGTACCACCACAAGAGTGGCAGGCAATGAAGAGAAGCCGAGAAGAGGGTCCAACTCAGCAACCAGACTTTCAATGAGTTCCTAGCTATCAATATGTTCGAGCCACCATTGACCTGAAATTCAAGTGGGACAGGCACTTAAATATTATAGATCCCATAACATGAATGAATTAAAAAAACAATGCATGGTGAAACATGGCACATCCAAGTAAGACAGAGGCTTATGTTAGAAAACATAGAAAATAGGTGCAGGAGTAGGCCATTCGGCCCTGCACCGCCATTCGATATGATCATGGCTGATCATCCAACTCAGTATCCCATCCCTGCCTTCTCTCCATACCCCCTGATCCCTTTAGCCACAAGGGCCACATCTAACTCCCTCTTAAATATAGCCAATGAACTGGCCTCAATTACCTTCTGTGGCAGAGAATTCCACAGATTCACCACTCTCTGTGTGAAAAATGATTTTCTCATCTCGGTCCTAAAAGACTTCCCTCTTATCCTTAAACTGTGTCCCCTAGTTCTGGACTTCCCCAACATCGGGAACAATCTTCCTGCATCTAGCCTGTCCAACCCCTTAAGAATTTTGTAAGTTTCTATAAGATCCCCCCTCAATCTTCTAAATGTTTGGACACAAGTGACTACAGATGCTGGAATCTGGGGAAATAAACTCCTGGGGCCAGGCAGCAGCTGTGGTTCAAAGAGATGACTGATGTTTCAGATGGAGACTGCATCAGGACCAAGAGTGTAGAAGGAGGGGTTGCTGGTGGGTGATCGGTGGAAGCAGTGGCGGGGAGGGAGGAACGAGGATCAGGGACATGGGTGCAAAAGGAAAGGAAAGGATGCAGATGAGATTTTAAATGGGATCTCAGTCACTTGGCCGAGCCAAAACTAAATGGCCGATATACAAGACAAGAGGAATGCTTGAGGCTGCAAGGGTAGACTAATCGTCTGGAGTGTAAGACAGTGATTGAGGCAAAGGGAAGCTGTGGACATGGTCTGAAGAAGGGTTTCGGCCCAAAATGTTGCCTATTTCCTTCGCTCCATAGATGCTGCTGCACCCGTTGAGTTTCTCCAGCATTTTTGTGTACCTGTGACTGATTGGACTGATTGGCAAAGCCGCTACTTGCAATTTTACAGCGATTTAATCAATCAAAATAGCAAGAAAGCTTAAAGTAATGTCCACCAGACCCTGATCAGCTGAAAATATCAAATGAAAATTAACCTTGTGGGTTTGGTGGAGATGAGGCTTTTCGATGAAATAAAATTCTTGCCTTGCATCTCAGCAGCTACTCTGATGACCACAACTCTTTAAGTGCACCATCTTAAACGGAGCCCATGGAACCAAAATACAGTGATCAAGGTGATGAATCTACTGGACAAATGGATGGACAACCCTATCAACTATTCAGAAACTGGGATTTCAGTCAGAGATCCCACTCCAGGAAATTCCTGTCTGAAGAAGGGTCTCGGACCGATACATCACCTTCTCTCCAGAGATGCTGACTGATCCGCTGAGTTACTCCAGCTTTTTGTGTCTTTCTCCAGGAAATTCCTCCCACGCCAACTTATTCCAACACTCCTCTAACCGACTTCCCCACTGTAAGATGGGAAATCTATGGTAAGCAGAATGAAAAATTGAAACAGAAAAAAAAAGCATTTCATATTCTTAGTATCTCCCAAAAACGATCGCAACCAATAAACCTCTGAAGTGAAGATAGATTTCAGTCAGATAAATCAGTGGGTCTGAAGAAGGGTTTCGGCCCAAAACTTTGCCTATTTCCTTGGTTTCTTAGATGCTGCTGCACCCGCTGAGTTTCTCCAGCACTTTTGTCTACCTTCGATTTTCCAGCATCTGCAGTTCCTTCTTAACCTCTGAAGTGAATTCTCTGTCCCATTGTAGGAAATGTCCTTTGTCCTTGTCCATAAAAGTCAATTTGCACAAAGCAAGATCCAAAGTACAGTAACATAATAAGTTTAGATCATTTGGCTTTGGTGATACTCAGTTACAGATAAATGGGTGTTAACTCCAACACTCTTCAAAATAGCAACATGGAATCTTTTGTCCACCTAAGATGGATGTCATTTCTGATCTAAAGTATGTGATCAGCCGGCGCCAAATTCCCTCCGTCGTTTAAGAGTGTCAGCATAGATCGTGTAGGCTTTCACGCCTGCGAATCCCTGACCTATGGATTTCAAGTCAAGGATCCTATCAACTGAGACGGGAGATTATTTACATCTGGTTCCTGTCGACTTCTGGAGCCGTGCCAACAGTATGTTTTAATGTTTTTCAGCATGACCAAAGGTTACAGCTAAAGTTATCTGGAAAATGCACACATACTAAAGTATGCTGAAAGCCTGAGGCACAAAAAGCCCTGGTGTATTTGTCCTGGAGCCCTGAACAGCACCTCATATTTCGCTCGGGCAGTTTACACCCCAGAGGTATGAACATAGATTACTCAAATTTCAACTAACTGCTGCATTCCTTCCACCTCTCTCTTCTCCCTCTCCCCCCTCTCCCCCCCCCCCCCCTCACCACTAGTCGTCCTATTTGTTCCACTGTTTGCACCCTTGTATCCCTTGTCATTACCATATCTTCCCCAGCCAACAATGGGCCATTATGGACTCAACCCTTCCTGAAGTCATCGCTTGCCGGCCCAGTTTTGTTCTGGCCTTCTCCGTCTTTCACTCTGAAGTAGGGTTCCAACTCAAAAACGTCACCTATTCCTTTTCTCCAGAGATACTGCCTGAGCCGCTGAGTTACTCCAGCGTGTTGTGTCCATTTGGAGTATTTGTGTTGAGGGGAAACGAGAGACTGTCATGCAATGGGTCGCCAAGCTTGAATTGCTTCTCATCATGCTCCTCTGCCACATGTATTGGGCCCTAGTGGAGAGATGGGATTCGCACAACTTTTGGATAATGCCCAGTCGACGGCTTTGATTGTGCTCAATGGTTGGCTCTTCCAGTGGCATCAATAGGTCTAGATTCTCTCAAACAAGTAAGGTGAATGAGCAGACAAGTACAGCAACAGATTAGTACGGGTCAGCGTGTTTAGGGCAGTTCGACCAAAGTAAAACGAAGTACACCCAAGAAATAAAAATGAACAAGTTCAATAATCTAGACTTTAAAGTTTGAACATTAAAATCACGCTTGGCTAACTGTTACTATTTATGATGCACTCCAACCTTTAGATTAGGTCCCAGCCTGTAATTCATTTGAGGGCATCATATTCTGCAAATTGACACAATTTCCCACTGCCCAACTTAACCATTCAAATAAATTTTCATTTATAACTCACTCTAAAGAAAATGTTACTCTAAATACAGGCCAACAATCTAGCCTTGCCCAGTCATGGTCCTCTAACTTTATATTTCACTTCCAAAATATGGTCTCCTTTCACTGAATGTCTTCAACAACATAATGGTTGAACACAAATTCAAAACCGACGCTAGGGTCGGGTGAGCGGGTGTAGGGAAGGGTAGTGGGATATATCTCCGCTCTTTTTTTTTCACTTCTTCGTTAGTTCAGGGTTTTTCTTTTTTGAATCTTTTTCGAAATTCTTTCTTTTCTTTTTCCTTTCTTCTTCCTTTCCCTTCTTTCCTTTTTTTCCGATTTACTTATTAGTTTATAAAATGTTAAAACTGAAGCTGTACGAACATCGCATAATTGTTATGTCGATTACTTTCTCCTGTACAATTGCTTCTAATAAAATTAATATTTAGAAAAAAACTTTATATATCACCTTTAAACCACCAAAACATTCAGATTAACGTTTCATCAGAAATCCAGCCCCATCCAATGGTTTGGTGCAACTAAAGACCTGCAGTTGGAGTAACGTTGATACCACACCCTTCAAAGAAAGTCCAAATACCACCTTTGCTGTTTTTATTAGGTCAGGAGGGATACATATTTTCCCAGGCACTGGGTCAAACTCAACTGCAAACTTACACCATGGGATCTTCAACTACTGTTTGTTGAAGCCTCTGGACTTCATTGATTGAAAGGGATAATATGTCAGGGATCTCACACTTTTCTTTTGCAGAGATACTGCACATCATTGGTGTCGGGAGGGTAAAGGTAGGCTCCTCCGGTTCACTCTGGTACTTGGAGGCAAAACCATGAAGAGAGCAAGCAAGTGTTGAGCTTCCGGAATACCAGCAAAATGTTGCAAAGATGTTTTAGAGCCCTATCTGTGGTGGATGTGCTTGAGAGGCGTATGAGGAACAAGGTGCTGGCCATCCTCGACAACTCTGTGCACCCCCTCCATGAAATTCTGGAGGGTCAAAAGAGCACACGGAACAACAACCGGCTCCTCTCCCTGCGCTGTAGAACGGAGCGGTTCAGGAGATCCTTCACCCCTGCAGCCATTAGATTTTATAATACTGACCGCTAGGCAGTATGGGGATGCTTTGCATTTTTAATAGTTAATTATTGCGTCTTTTTAAGTATTTATTGCTTTCAGGTATTGTCCATATTGTATTTTATGTATTTTTTGTCTGCTTTCGTTCTGAATGTGTGGGTTTGTTGGCTGTTGGCTTCTGGACATCTGAATTTCCCTGAGGGGTTCAATAAAGTATTTATTTATTTTATTTTTATTTTCTATCTCCTTGTATTTCACCTGTTGCTCCCTCCACCACTTTAGCCCTGTGAATGTGCGGGGAAGGTTGTTTTCTTTACACATAGGGTGGCGAGTGTCTGGATCGAGCTGCGGATGGTGCCAGTGGATGAGGCAGATACAATAATGGCATTTGAGGGACTTTTGGATAGGCATATGGATATGCCCCAGCATATGGATTATATGCAGGCAGATAAGAGATGGTCTTGGCATCGTGTTCTGCACAGGTATAGTGGGCCAAGGTAGGGTTCTGGTGCTGTACTGACTTCTATGGTCTATGTTCTAAATCTGATTGGCTCCACTCTGCAACAGAACATGGTCTATTGCAAAGAATTAAAAGCAAGCGGCTCCATCCATCCTCCATGACCCTGAATGAAAATATATCCCTGGTACTCCTAATACTCATGAGTTTACTTGGAACTGAATTGTACTCTGGATAAAAGAAGGTACATTCAATATTTATTTAATTCATGAATGCATAAAAGTCCTATTACCTTAACAATACACTTGTTTGAAAACCACACCACTGGAAATTATCAATTAAGCACAGAAAGCACCAAGAATATCTGTGATCCACATAATGGTAACATTTACGAATGTTGGATAACATGTAATAATAACAACCCTTCAAAGAAGCATGCAATCAGCAGGACAGGCAAAGGGAAATAATGGTGCTGGGTTTCAAATTCTGAGTAAAATTGTAAAAGTAGAAACCAAATTTTGCACAGATGTTTCATATCATTTTCACAAAACATTTTCTCATTTTCTCTCTCTCTCATTTTAATACATATAACTTCTCTGACCAGTGCGCATTCACAAGCACACTTACACACAGAAACACACACACACACGTACGTATATAAACTCAGTGCAAAGTAAAATGCTCCCCGTCAGTAGTTGAGAAATGAGGTAGATAAGGGAAGAAAATGGGAAAAAGACGATAGGATGTAAGACCTAGACATTAAAGGAAACGAGGAGAGCGTGTAAAGTACTTGAAAAATGGGAAGTGAAAATAATGCAAATTGGGTTGAGGTTAAAAATCGACAGGATTTTCTTCGAAGATATCTGCAATTATTTAAAATATGTACTTCTTAATTATTTGATACCAACATTATTTTTGTTTCCAGTAGAATACACTATGATTCTCTAGACCTCCATACTGCAACATTCAGATTGTCATTTGCATAAAGGTAGAATTATATTCTGGTTCGGGGGGGGGGGGTCACAAAACATAGCGGAGACTTTGAGTCAAGAATTTTTTTCCAGGATACGTGGGATAAAATCTGCAGCAAAGGCACATTGTTATCTTTTAATACAGTTTGACAAAGGGCTTTTGGGGGGTTGACCCCTCGTCTCGCCAGGCTGAAAGCACAAAGCCAGCTATTCAAGCACCCTCTGCCACAGAGCAGCGAGCAAGTCGGACAAGCATTAAAAAGGACAAGGATTCAGGGTGGTGGGGGCATGATAAGTATAAAGGGTTTCCCCCCCCCCCCAAACATCGTATATGTATGCATGTAATATGTATGTACTGTGCATTCGCAATGCGTGCAGTTTCTGCATGTGTGTGCATGTATGTGCACGTGTGCGTGACAAGCAGAGATGAGAACATGCTCAACTTTGAGGAACAATATGAAATTATATTTGGTAATTGCAGGCTTTCAAAGCAACTCGGTTCTTAAAAATAACACACAACCAAAAATAATCAAAACCTTTTCCCAGATTCACCCCCCTCTGCATGAAATTATTACTCAAATCAAACAGACTGGAACATGTGCTCAGAAGCTTCAACTTTAAGTAATAACCACTCAAAAAAAAGTCCCTGTGAAATAGCAAGAAACATTAGCCATCCCCCAGCCTGTGTACTGACCTATTGGAGTCCTCGATTCCACAGGTTGCTCTGCTTTTTTTAAACTTCCCCTCTTGCATTCCCTCTTCGCAAAGAGATGTTTTTTTTGTTTAGTTTTATTCCTGCAAACAACGCGTTTCCTCGGTTAAAGTTCATTCAGGAAAGTCTACGTTTTGTCAGCTTATCTGCTCAGAGGGGCCACTGTCAATCAGGTGTCCCTCTCGCAAAGTAAAATCCACTCTGTATAATCTTCCGGCGACTTCAGACTGCGAGGCTTGGACCGACATGGGGAGGGGAGGGGAGGGGGGTGGTGAATAGAGCATGCTCAGACTAACAAGCCGGGCTTGAGCACTTTTTAACGCACGTTTCTCCCTCCCAATAGCAGCTCCTTCTGCAAGTCCACACCCCCTAGAAGCGAGGAATGTACAAAGTCCAGACAGCGCACTACTCAGACAAGCTTCTCGCTCCCTCGACTTCAACCCCCCACCCCCTCTGGAGATCAATAGACCTGGAACCACAGCTTGTGACCCGCGGGTCAGATTGCCAAATAAGAGAGGCAGGCTAGATTTTCAGACGGGGAGCCTCTGACCCCTTTTCACACAGCTCCATTCCAGTTACAAAAGTCGTTCTGCTTCTCTCAAACAAGTAGAGCCGCTGACGGATCTGCATTTCAGCTAGACTGAAGGCAGAAAGTTCCATAAGTTGCCCAGAAATCAGGATACAAGTTAAAAATCCTTCTGTTCCCCCCACCCCACACCCCCACACAGCGGTAGTATTTCTTCTTTTTTTGGTAGTGCAAAAATTTAATCCGATAAACACACACAAGAATACATGGCGAGCATGTGTGTTGTACCTGCTGCTTTGGTGAAACATACAAGATAATGCAGCATTTAAGAAGGAACTGCAGATGCTGGAAAATCGAAGGTAGACAAAAATGCTGGAGAAACTCAGCGGGTGCAGCAGCATCTATGGAGCGAAGGAAATAGGCAACGTTTCGGGCCGAAACCCTTCTGGGTTTCAGCCCGAAACGTTGCCTATTTCCTTCAGACCGAGGGTTTCGGATAAGATAATGCAGCATCTGTATTCACAATGAAACACGGGTTAGTCCGTACAGACATCAGTGTGTCACTCATAGACACCAGACATTACATAACAGGCATTCGACTTTCAGAAGGAACTTACGACAGATATGAAAAGGACAAAAAATGGACAATATGGAAGAGCAAGGGGATTAGTAGAACTAGGAATGGCCATATAGCCTCTTAAGTTGACACTTCCATTAACTAACCATTCAGTCTGAATGGTCCAAAGAGGGTCTCACCCGAAATGTTACCTTTTCTCCAGAGATGCTGCCTGACCCACTGAGTTACTCCAGCACGTTGTGTCAATATTCAGTCCAACTAATCAGTGCTGGCCTTCATGCTCCAGTCAATCTCTGCCCATTCCTGATACTTCAACCCTGCCTTTCAGCTCAGCTGTTACTTCTCAAGTGCTCATCTATTTTTCTTTTGAAATTATCTATGCTGTTAGTGTATCATTTACTAGAAAAGGGTATTTTCCAGACTGGTTTGGATTATTTTAAAGTTGTACTGTGTCATCCATTGGACATTGGCAGGATATCATGGAGGAGGATGCTAGGAGACTGCAAGGTGACTTGGATAGGCTGGGTGAGTGGGCAAATGTTTGGCAGATGCAGTATAATGTGGATAAATGTGAGGTTATCCATTTTGGTGGCAAAAACAGGAAAGCAGACTATTATCTGAATGGTGGCCGACTAGGAAAAGGGGAGATGCAGCGAGACCTGGGTGCCATGGTACACCAGTCATTGAAAGTAGGCATGCAGGTGCAGCAGGCAGTGAAGAAGGCGAATGGTATGTTAGCTTTCATAGCAAAAGGATTTGAGTATAGGAGCAGGGAGGTTCTACTGCAGTTGTACAGGGTCTTGGTGAGACCACACCTGGAGTATTGTGTACAGTTTTGGTCTCCAAATCTGAGGAAGGACATTATTGCCATAGAGGGAGTGCAGAGAAGGTTCACCAGACTGATTCCTGGGATGTCAGGACTGTCTTATGAAGAAAGACTGGATAGACTTGGTTTATACTCTCTAGAATTTAGGAGATTGAGAGGGGATCTTATAGTAACTTACAAAATTCTTAAGGGGTTGGACAGGCTAGATGCAGGAAGATTGCTCCCGATGTTGGGGAAGTCCAGGACAAGGGGTCACAGCTTAAGGATAAGGGGGAAATCCTTTAAAACCGAGATGAGAAGAACTTTTTTCACACAGAGAGTGGTGAATCTCTGGAACTCTCTGCCACAGAGGGTAGTCGAGGCCAGTTCATTGGCTATATTTAAGAGGGAGTTAGATGTGGCTAAGGGGATCAGAGGGTATGGAGAGAAGGCAGGTACGGGATACTGAGTTGGATGATCAGCCATGATCATATTGAATGGCGGTGCAGGCTCGAAGGGCCGAATGGCCTACTCCTGCACCTAATTTCTATGTTTCTATGTTTCTATCATGCATAGGTCAAAACACAATAGATTGTTAACAACTTCTTCAACACCTGAAGAAGGGTCCCAACCCAAAACATCATCGGTCCATTTCCCTGCACAGATGTTGCCTGACTCCCGATACTCTTCAAGCAACTTGTATGTTGGCCAAGATTTCAACATCTGCAGTCTCCAGTGTATCCATCTTGTTTACAACTATTTCTGCAACAAATGTACTTGAAAATTAAATATAATCCTGTTACAGAACAACCTGACTCAGTGGCTTTTTGTATGTCCACAGGTTGGATTTTAAGATAGGTTGTCTTAATAAATTCTAGTGCACTAAATGAAAAAAAAATTTCACAGGAAATCACGTTACAAAATGAAAATTTATGGGACGTACAAATACAATGTCAGAAACTTTGGAGACAAGATCGTTCTTGACGGTAACACGAAATCAGCCGATTCCTAACTAACCCTTGATTGAGACAAAATGTTGGAGTAACTCAGTGGGACAGGCAACATTTCTGGAGAGAAGAAATGGGTGACGTTTTGGGTCGAGACCCTTTCTCCAGAGATGCTGCCTGCCCCTCTGAGTTACCCCAGCATTTTGTGTCTATCTTTGGTATAAACCAAGTATCTGCAGTTCCTTTGCGCACACATCCCAACTAACCCATACTGCTCAATTCCCAGTCTATTTAAACCCCTTTCTGATATCCCAAATTAACACCTTCCCCTGTATGATTAATACCCTGCTTAATTAACTCTGTTAACAATCAGGGGTTGATCACTCCTTCCATGTTCAATTCTTGTTCAGTGCCCTTATCTGTTTAATCATTCCCCAATCAACTCCTATCTGTTTAACCCTTGACATTTTATCCCTTGCACAGTTAACTCCAAACTATTTAACTCCCTCTTCCCTAACCCTTCTCAGCTCCTTTTACTCACTGTTCAATTAACCCCTGCACACAAGTGATTAACATCTGATTGATTAACCCCTTGGTCAATTAACCCCCCAGCTGTTTTATCCCCGCTGCTGAGGTGCAAGGAATGAAAACCCAGTGTGATGTGAAACTGGCCGACATCCCATCTTTGGCTTGTCAATGTTAAAAGGGATCATATCATCCAAATTTCTAAAAAAAATCTCACCTATGCTTGACAAATTGAGGACTTTTTGCAAGATATAGAAGTGTGAAAAAGCACACCTCCAGATTCAGCACAGTTTCTTCCCAGCTGTTATCAGGCAACTGAACCATTCTACCATAACTAGAGAGCAGTCCTGAACCACTATCTGCCTTGTTGGAGACCCTGCTCGGACTATTTTTGATCTGACTTTACTGGTTTTATCTTGCACTAAATGTAATCAACATTATTCTTTTTATCTGAACACTGTGGATGGCTCGAATGTAATCATGTATTATCTTTACACTGTGTTTAAGAAGGAACTGCAGATGCTGGAAAATCGAAGGTAGACAAAAATGCTGGAGAAACTCAGCGGGTGCAGCAGCATCTATGGAGCGAAGGAAATAGGCAACGTTTCGGCCCGAAACCCTTCTGGGTTTCGGCCCGAAACGTTGCCTATTTCCTTCAGGGTTTCGGCCCGAAACGTTGCCTATTTCCTTCAGGGTTTCGGCCCGAAACGTTGCCTATTTCCTCCGCTCCATAGATGCTGCTGCACCCGCTGAGTTTCTCCAGCATTTTTGTCTACCATTATCTTTCCGCTAACTAGTTAGCACGCAACAAAAGCTTTTCATGTGACAATAAACTAAACTCAATTTTCTAGTTAAAGGAGGAGAGTTGTTTCCTGGAATCAACGATGGAGAGCAAGCAAGAGAAGGATATTTGGATAGAATAGATCTGATAAGTTTAAGATTACATTTGGTGTTAAGGTCCATATGAAAATTCTTTAATATGAATTAGATATAAAAATGCTCAGTAATAAATGCACTCGAGTCATAAACTGTAAATAACTACGTCACATCTTCCAATTCGCAAGTTGCTTACCTTCTTTGAAAAGATCTATTTTGCTGCTTTTCATTGAGCTCAGTCTATTTTCTTGCCACACTGGATATGGCCCGGTGCTCAGCAACAGTTCTGGTTCCCTGCAACATATATATATATAATTATTAGCTGCTTCAGCAAAATAAAAGTAAAAGTCAGCTTAACTACTTATTGGTAAAACATTACGCTGAAGTGATTTGTTTTTATACCTTTCAATGGCTTTCCAAGTATGCCGCGACTTACAGTATATCCCTGTTTCCCGATGCTCCTGGCTTGCCCAGAAATTATAGTCATATAGAACAGAAATCGGCCCTTCGGCCCATCTGCTGCTCATAAAGATAATCCCATTAGCCTGTGTTTGATCGATATCCCTCGAAAGCTTTCCATGTATCTGTCCAGGAAACATGTTCCTGATGTTGGGGGAGTCCAGAACCAGGGGCCACAGTTTAAGAATAAGGGGTAAGCCATTTAGAACGGAGACGAGGAAACACTTTTTCACCCAGAGAGTTGTGAATCTGGGGGATTCTCTGCCTCCGAGGGCAGTGGAGGCCAATTCTCTGGAGGCTTTCAAGAGAGAGTTAGATAGAGCTCTTAAAGATAGGGGAGTGAAGGGATAGGGGGAGAAGGCAGGAACGGGGTACTGATTGGGGATGATCAGCCATGATCACAGTGAATGGCGGTGCTGGCTCGAAGGGCTGAATGGCCAACTCCTGCACCTATTGTCTATATGGCTTCTCAATTTTGTTATAGTGCCACTTCCCTTGGCAGCATGTTCCACACGGGAGAAGGAGGAGAGCGATGTTGGGCCACTGTGTGATCTAGACACCCAGGGAAGGCGATGGCTGGAGATCGGGCGCCACTCATAAGAACTAGAGCATGGACTGGACTTCGGTGCCAAGGTTTGGAACGGTCTCAGTGGACAACTTCTGTACACTTTGTTAATCGGGGGATTATGCTTTGGTACAGCGATACTTTCCTGTAATGTACGCATGAAAATAATGTCACTGTGTGTTTGCACATGTGACAATAAGGCGCTATTAACCATTAATACCCAGCACTCTCAATGTGAAAATAGATTATGCTTGTGTCTCTCTCGTTCTTGATCCCTCTACCCTGGGGAAAATGGACTCGGTGTATTCATCCTATCTATTCCCCAAAGGATTTTTTACACCTCTATAAAATCACCCCTCAGTCTTCTACCCTCCAAGGAATAAAGTTCTAACCTGTCGAACGATGGGAATAAAGAACAATGAAAGTCGGGGATGTTGCTGGGAAAAATGCCGAAGGAAATAAATGAACGAAAAATGGTTTCCTCAATTTATTTTGACCACTTTAGTTTATTAGTTATGAAGGAGAGAAAGGGTGATTTGAATGAATGAATTAATGCTTATTGGCCAAGTATTCACATACAAGGAATTTACCTTGGTGCTCCGCCCGCAAATGACAACATGACATACAGTGACAGTTTAGGAATGATACATCAAACATTAAACATTAATATTGACGGGGGAATGGTGTGAGTAAACATCCAGGTAGGTGGCTAACCAACGATGCCATCCGCTGTGCAATGCCCCATGAAATAATTTACATGTCGTATATGTAAGACAGTTCATCAAAACATTTATTCACAGAAATTAAGCAATGCACAGATTTTTACTCCCCCGAATTAAATGCCTGAAATAATATAACAAGTTGCTCTTTTAACTCAGTTGAACACCCCAATGTGCTTTACAACAGTGGTATCAAAGGAATCAATATACAGTGAGCCACATAATAATATAATAATAATATCTTTTATTGTCATTGCACATAAGCGCAACGAGATTTGGTAATAAGGAGGCATGAGGGAAGATGACCTTTTGCTTGGTCAGTGTGGGAGGTTTCAGAAGCAGCTTAAAGGAAAAATATCAATGTATTTTGGATGATAAAACTTTGGTAATTGAAGGCAATTGGTTGAGTGAGTAAGTAAGTTTATTGGCCAAGTATTCACATACAAGGAATTTGCCTTGGTGCTCCGCCCACAAGTAACAACATGACATCCAGTGACAGTTACGAATGACTCAGAAAACATTAAACATTAATAATAAAACATTAATGATAAAACACCATTGATCAAGCATGTGAACCAACAAAATACCAGATCAAAGGGAGGCTACAGATTTTTGGCTGTTAAGTAGAGCAACTATTTGTGGATAAAAACTGTTTTTATGTCTGGCTGTGGCAGCTTTCACAGTCCGGAGTCGCCTTCCAGAGGGAAGTGATTCAAAGAGTTTGTGGCCAGGGTGAGAGGGGTCAGAGATGATCTTGTCCTAGTTGCCTACTCAGGCCCAGTGTGTGTCAGCAATCCACACAGACAGCCGAGTTCTGGGTGACCTCTAATCTTCCGAGAGTAAAATGGGATTGCTAGACGGGCAAGCTTTGGAATAGTCCCATTGAGAGGTCAAAAGGACAGGAAGTCATTTTTTCACATAATGAGGTTAAGGTGGTAAATGTCTACATGGTTCGAAAGTCTCATAGTACAGACATTTCTGGGATACGCAGAGGCACCAATTAGTGATCAAAGAAAATATTGGTTCAAACACAACAAAGATTTCCACACGGATTCTTGGAATTGTTATTTCCCTTTTAAGCTGCTCTTCAAACCTCCCACACTGAGGTCCTCATCTCTCATGCCTCCTTATGCAGCTCACTGTTATATTATTTCCTTCATGGGAGAGCGATCAGTCCAGAGATTACATTTGGTATCGTTGAAACCCTTCATCTGCACGTTGGGCAGAGGAATGACCAGACCAAAGCAGTCAACTCCAACTTATTCCAATCACTCAATTTGGTGAGTAAGAGGGAACTGGAGATCCTGGTTTACAGCGAAGATAAATAAAAAATGCTGGAGTAACTCAGTGGGCAAGGCAGCATCTCTGAAGAGAAGGAATAGGTGACGTTTCGGGTGGAGACCCTTCTTCAGACTTGATGTGATGAAGGTAGACACAAAATGCTGGAGTATCTCAACGGGACAGGCAGCATCTCTGGAGAGAAGGAATGGGTGAGGTTTTGGGTGGAGATCCCTCTTCAGACTTATAATTTGATGAAGGTAGACACAAAATGCTGGAGTATCTCAACGGGACAGGCAGCATCTCTGGAGGGAAGGAATGGGTGACGTTTCGGGGTCGAGACCCTTCTTCAGACCTTCTCTCTCTCAGGAGACGCTGCCCGTCCCACTGAGTTACTCCAGCATTTAGTGTCTACCTTCGATTTAAACCAGCATCTGCAGTTCTTTCCTACACATTAATTTGATGAAGCAGTTTATGGGTGAAAATCCTCTGGCTAATTTATCTGGGGACAATTTCCTTCTAATGCTGTTATTCAAGTCTAAAAGGTCACAAGGTATTGCTAATCCTTTCTGGACGGCAGTGCACTGACAGCATTCATATTTCCTGGAAATCATTACCCACTGCCCAGGTGCAAGAGGGACACAAATAAATGAAAAACACGTATCTGTGGGAATGGAAAATAGCTCGTCAGTGAAATCTAAAGAGATAGGCTGTGTTAAAAGGGCAAGTTACAGATTACACAAGCAGTATACAACCTATGTACATGATACAGAGTATACATTGGATCATGAATGACATACCACGGAAAGGAATCATTTGGTCCTGTTATATACTTCATTCCTTTTCCCCACAGATCTGCATTTACCGCCCTTCAAAAGCACAGTAGATACAAGGTTCTGCTCAATGCTGTTATTGAATCTGTTTCCATTACGTTTTGAGGCATTGCAAGTCACACCTTATGCATAAAAATGCACTTCCTCCTGTCATTTCTGGTTATCCTGCCAATTCCGTTATTATTTTGGTTACAGGTTCCTCCGCAACTGGAACATGCTCCCTTTAACCCCTTGTGCACCCGTATCAAAGGCAGCACAGTGGCAGAGCTGGTAGACCTGCTGCCTAACAGCACCAGGGACCCAGGTTTGATCCTGTTCTCGGGTGCGGACTGTGGAACTGCAGATGCTGGCATCCGCCGAAAATAGACACGAAGTGCTGGAGTAACTCAGCGGGTCAGGCAGCATCTCAGGATGGGTTTAAGAAGGAACTGCAGATGCTGGAAAATCGAAGGTATGACAAAAGTGCTGGAGAAACTCAGCGGGTGCAGCAGCATGTATGGAGCGAAGGAAATAGGCAACGTTTCGGGACGAAACCCAAAGGGTTTCGGCCCGAAACGTTACCTATTTCCTTCCTGAAGGGTTTCGTCCCGAAACGTTGCCCATTTCCTTCGCTCCATAGATGCTGCTGCACCCGCTGAGTTTCTCCAGCACTTTTGTCCTATCTCAGGATGGGTGACGTTTCGGATTGGGACCCTTCTTCGAGGCTGACCTGCTGAGTTACTCCAGCACTTTGTGTCTATTTTTAATGGATTTTCAGCTTGTGCTGTCCAATTACCAACACGGCATTCATTATTCATGCAACTCATGTCAATCATTATAGGTTGCAAATGGAATCCTGGAGAATCAACCAGCATAAAGGGTTAATAACTGCCCGTCACATCATGCCTACTGTCATGGCTGCCTTTCAGAGGTGGAGTCAAAGGCCATATTTACTGCCAAGCGCCAGTCTGAAAAAGATGGTCAGGTCATGAACTAACAAACCCTTCTATT
Source organism: Amblyraja radiata (assembly GCF_010909765.2). Taxonomy (NCBI): domain Eukaryota; kingdom Metazoa; phylum Chordata; class Chondrichthyes; order Rajiformes; family Rajidae; genus Amblyraja; species Amblyraja radiata. The sequence continues at coordinate 2,509,402 of NC_045988.1, forward strand.
CTGTGCTCATTTCAATCAGGTTTAGTTTAGTTTAGAGATACAGCGCGGAAACAGGCCCTTCGGCCCACCGAGTCCGCACCGACCAGCGATCCCCGCACATTAACACAACCCTACACACACTGGGGACAATTATTACATTCAAACCAAGCCAATTAACCTACAAACCTGTACGTCTTTGGAGTTTGGGAGGAAAATCGAAGATCTCTGAGAAAACCCACGGTGTCACCGGGAGAACGTACAAACTCCATACAGACAGCACCCGTAGTCAGGATCGAACCTGGGTCTCTGGCGCTGTAAGGCAGCAACTCTACCACTGCGCCACCTGAAGGTGAGAGAAATTTTCTGGTGTATTTTTCCCTTTAATTGTTTTTGATGTTTTTACCTCATCCGGAGATTAAGAGATAGTGGAGAGGGCTTGCGTTGGGAGATGTGTCAGATGAGAGGGAAAAGGAATGTATTCAATCACGATGCTCCGTGCATGGACCAGATGCTGTATCCCACAGCGACCAGTTTATCTGTCTACTTATATCCAGCATCCCCCCACAGGAGAGTTACACCATAAGACACAGAAGCAGAATTAGGCCAACCATCCGATTTAGTCTGCACTGCTATTCAATCATGGCTGATCTATTTTTCTTTCTCAACCCCATTCTCCTGCATTCTCTCTCCCCGTAACCTTTGATGCCCTTTCTAATCAAGACAATCTCTGCTCTAAAAATGCGCAATGACTTGGCCTCCACTGCCATCTGTGGCAATGAATTTCAGAGATTCACCAGCCTCTGGTGAAAGAAAGTCGCCCATCTCCATTCCAAAGGTACGTCCTTTTATTTTGAGGCTGTACCCTCTTGCCTAGACTCTCCCACTAGTGGAAACATCCTCTCCACCTCTACTCTGCCTCAGCCAAATTGCCATTGTTTTTCTCATGGCAGAACTGGAATTGGAGATGCAAAAAGAATTAAATTAGTTGACATAAAATCTGTTGTGCGCTACTAAAAGAAAACAAGAACAGTGAGAAAATCATCTAGAACTTTAACGAGAAATGTCTCATTATTCCTTGAAATGTACTTTTGTGTTCCTTTTAATCGCTGGCATTGAGGAAAAGAAGAATAATATATAAAATATATAAGTAAATTGGTCTTGTATTTTGCATACAAGGATCCAGAAAGCACCAGAAATGTCAGAACAGCAGGCCAGTACCGATACCTGATGAAGTTCCCATTTGGAATTCACTCCATGAAACATAGTGGCGAACAATAGACTTGAAACTATCAAGTATTTTGGAGAAGGTGCAGATGCAGGTTTACAGCGACTGACACAAAGTGCTGGAGAACAGGGATAGGTGCGAGGGTTCCTCTTCCCGAATTTAAGGTCCCTATTTCTGGGCTGTGATCAACTCGTACTACGGATTGCAACCAAACCTTGTCCTCCTTTGTATCTACACCCACTGACATCTATCCCTTCAGTCATCTGCACCTCACCCTTTGCAATCCCACCTCCACCTCATTACCTCTTCTTCATCTTCCTCCAAGACTGCTTACAATTTGAGCTTCCTGCCAAGTTTGAGCGTCCTGCTCCTTCTATAACTCCGGTTCCTGTCTGTACAGAGTATGTATGTTCTCCCTGTGACTGTGAGTTTTTTCCCAGTGCTCCGTTTCCTCCCACATCCCAAAGACGTGCAGGTTTGTAGGTTCATTGACTTCTGTAAATTGTCCCTTGTGTGTGTAAGATAGAACTAGTGTGTGGGTGATCATTGGTCAGCATGGACTCGGTGGGAAGAAGGGCCTATTTCTACGCTGTACCTCTATACTAAAATAAAGTTATTGTCCTTTTTAAAAAATATATCTTTTAGTGGTCTGAGAAACGACTACTAGAGTTTCCAACAGATCTTTATTCAAAAGTTCGATATCCAGTATACAGGATCTTCAGACACGTCTGCCCGCAACGGTGGTCAGCGCTAAACTAACGCGCGCAAGTGAAAAACCGCGCAAAACAAACAGCCCCTCCCGAGTCACGTGACCGGGTTCGATATCTGCGTGCGCTAGTAGGCGCCGCTATAATCTCTCCTAAACATTCTCTTGATGCTGAGAACACTCCATTATATGAAGGCCAGGATGATTTCATGAACAATTCATTCCAACACCAAGACCAAATGTCTGTTTCCAGCATCAAATGATCTTTCACCAATTAATGATCATTACATCCACGTGTTAAGTGTCAAAACATTTTGCTAGGCTTTTCTGAAGTGGGACATTGAAAATGAGATGGGTGGACAGGAAATGAAACAGCAGTTCGAATCGAGGAGATAAAAGAAATAGAGGCTGTTGGAAAAAGCTTGGGTTAAATGTGGCAAGTCACTGGAGGAGCTGGGGATTCAAGATCAAGAGTTTTGCAACTCTGTTGACAGTACATCTGCCAAAGTACAGCAAACAGACCTGGCGGTGCATCCCAGGAAATGAGTTTACAAGCCGAGAAATAGATTGAAAGGACTGAGAGGCGGTGAGGCTAGAAAGGTATCTACAGACTAGGAGAAGGGTTTTAAAATCAAGGCAGCCAAAAAAGCCCTATGCAGCAAGTGTCTGTCAACAGAGATTTATAGCTTTGCATTTAAAAAAGCCCACACAGTTGCAGACAACATAGAGCCTTTGTTGGGGTGACAATAGCCTAAGTAAAGAAAGCTTCCCTGCTAAGATAGTGTAGTAACAGCTTCAGCTAAAGGCACACCATCATTTACTAGTTTATGAGGTGGTTCAGAATGGTGTGTGTGTGTGTGTGTGTGTAGCACACATGCCAACATTCAAATTATTGTGTGTGTACCTTCAATGTAAACACCTTCATCGGGTTTTTGTCTGTTTCATGTTTACCCATTGCACTATGATTAGATACATGTCCGGAAACTCTAGCTCATTTGAAAGTGGGACAAGTTCCACTACCACTGATCACAGTGGTCCCCAGTTTAACAACACCATGACATCTCCTTCCTTCAGTACAAGGGTCCATGCAAATGTTCAGAGCATGATTTAATGTACCAGTATGGTCACCGACTTAGGTTGGACATATTCTTTTTAGTTACCAGTCTGAAGAAGGGTTTCGGCCCGAAACGTTGACTATTCCCTTCGCTCCATAGATGCTGCTGCACCCGCTGAGTTTCTCCAGCATTTTTGTCTACCTTCTTTTTGGTTATTCCGTAGAAGCCCGCTCCTCATTCCTGCCCCTCCACTTCAGTTCCAATGCATCTATAAATAACAAAACTAACAAATCTCTAATCTAAAGTCTGAGGAAGGGTCTCGACCCGAAACGTCACCCATTCCTTCTCTCCAGAGATGCTGCCTGTCCCGCTGAGTTACTCCAGCATTTTGTGTCTATCTAAATTAAAATAAATATGTTTAAAAGAAATGTAAAAGTTTGCAATACCCACTGACATTGCTTCTGGGGGATTCGCAGCCAGCAGAGTCCGGAGGACCAATCCTCACCTTTTGCAGGCTCTGGGGTTGTTAATCCTGTACAGAGGAGGGTGGAGAGTTCTAGTTATTAAATGTTGGAATTTATAGCCTGAACTGAGAGGGACTGTAGAACATGTAAATAGTGTGAACAGTTCATATATGGGTAGATCAGGTGTAGAGGGACAGCAAGGAACATATCTTAAAAAAAAACATTCCAACCAGTCAAAGAGATGACTTTCAACAAAAGTCACTTAACATTCATGGACAATGAAAAGTGTACTTTTTTTAGCTACAGTAAATTGATTTAGAACTGTGACATACAATATGCTTTAACAATAGAGTGAAATATTTCAACATGGATCTCCTGATGTCTCCCCAGAATTGTTTTCTTTGAGGGGTCCCCCTGAACCAGCCAAGTGAGAGAGACATTCAGAGAATTCTCAGTCTGAAGAAGAGTCCTGACTTGAAACCTATCCATGTTCTCCAGAAATGCTGCCTGACCCACTGAGTTACTTCAGCATTATATGTTATTTTATTTTAAGAGAGAAATTGTGATCAGTGTGGAACAATAGACGACAGACTATGGAACAATGCTGCGCTGTTTATCAGCTGCATTACCCCCAACTTTTTCTTCACCTCTCTCTCCTGATGAAGACTGAGAAATGCTTTGTGTGTCATTGGAAAATGGCTAGCCTTCAGGTCCACATGGTGTAGTGTAGTGCACTACATTTGGCGTCACAGTTGGGCATAATCTTGCCCTCATCGGATGTACATTTCTGCATACAGATGCTATCATACTCCCAGAGATTTATTTTTAAGCCAACATTACAACATTAGCTTTCTGGCATATGAAATCTGACTGAATTTACCCACTTTCTATCTGAGAAGCAGCAAGACTATTTGCTTAGCATCACATTATTTTTCAGGTCGCGCGTGAACCCTTTCTGATCTGCGGAACTGGACACTGATCTTCCCCATTAAGTTAGTCGGGCCATTTGTCCACCATTTTGCAGCTTGCCTTGCCACCGAGAATATCCCTCAAGTTCTACAATTATATAAATAGTCATGATTGGATTCACTCACTAGCTGTGCTCACTATCTTCATTCAGTGAGAGCTCTGGTGAGTTTGGGAATTGATTCTAAATAATATAACTGGAAGATCATGGGGCAAAAATTCACTTTGTGCAGATTTTAACAAAAACACAGGCAGTATTATTTGTACACACCTACTATATATGTCCGGTCTAATCTACACTTAAAATGCCTTGAAAACAAACGGAATTTTTGACACAGCATGTTTAATAGCAACTGATGCTAACCTGCCCATTTTTCATTAATGTTTCAAGTTAAATTGCAATCCAAATCATCTCAAGGAGAAACCTTAAAATGGCTACAAATTCTCACGATTAAACCATAGAGTTAACAACAATCTTTTTGCCTGCGTGCTACCCTTTCACCTCTGGGGCTCGGCGTCTGTTTCAACCCTGGGGTAACGGGTGACTAAAGTCTCTTTTGTCTGTTATGTCTCCGAGCCTGTGAACCATAACATGCGGTGTCTTGGAACCCAGGCAACTATGTTCCTTATGTGTTTGCAGTATTATTTGAACTCCACACGGATGAGAAGGAGTTGTTATCGCTGTTTCCACTCTCTTAATTACAAAATGTTGGCAGCAGGAACTTGGAATACATGGAAGTTAAGGGGAAGAGGGATTTAAACTTTGTTTGTGGTCTGCTAGTATGCCATGGTACACACCTATACAACCTGCAAAGTACATCGCATGTACATGGGACCAGCTTTTACAGTCGTAGCTCATTCAAAGAGACATGCCCCTACTTAACACTATTTGGCACTGAATTCGCATTACTCAGAGAGAAAGTGAGAACAAGTGAACACAAGGGGCCCGATATTATACCGGTACAAACAAGCTGCTTTTCTCTGCGGCTCGGACCAGTGAAAGCTACAATGCGGGTTGCTTTGTGCTGTGAACGCTAGGGGTTGCGAATGTCTCAAACTACGCTTGTGGGCCCTTCACAGCCGGCAACGCACAAGCGGGAAACTCCGACACTTTCATCCGGGGCTGGGCTCAAAGCCAAATCACAGATCCAGAAAGGACAATGTCAAATCAACGGGGACACCAAAGTACAGACAAAATGCTGAGAGGCAGAGCGAGAGACTGATTTAACACCAGCGACCGAGGGTTTTACCCCCAATTGTGGCAATGACAGAGAAAAAGATCACAGCATGCAGTGAAATCTGGCACATTTATTTCTGAAACAAGGTGAAATTACTTGTACGAACATTGCTTTTTGGAAATTTAAAGGCTGTTTCTTACCTTACTCTTCCTGTGAAAGTAAATAATAAAAACTGTAACAGTTCTCTTCTATTTTACGGCCTCAGTCCCTAATCTCAAATTTATTTCCTGACGTGCTTTTTTTTTTCCCATTGGAGTAGCTGTGTGTCCTGTCCGTTAAGCATGCTCTGTGATAAGTCAGGCATGTAAACATCAGTTCACAGCAGTAAATGGCTTGTAATGCTCCGGACACTGCCACAAGCACAGCAGGTCAGACGTGGGGCCGTGATGTCAACGCAAACACCAAAGAGCTGCCACCCGTTTAGCCTCTTCTATGCTCGTTGTCCTCTTCACTCCTGTGATTCACTCTCCCTCGCTAACCTTCACGATGGTTTCTTCCCTTTTTTTTGCAGGCGCTTAGGTTTCACGACGGGTTCGACGTTAACCCTTTAAGGGCCATAAGAACATTCCCGTATCAAAGTAAAGAAACAGCCCGCACCAACCGTCAATGGCATTCTGTCCAGGGATCCAGAATGTGGAGCTCCTTGGCTCCGTTGGTCTTTCATTACTCCAGCCTCCTTCAGGCGCTTAAAACCCAAGCTTTGCGTCGGCTTATCATTACCTCCTGATTTATCTTTCACTTATTCTTTTCAGCTGTGGTGATGTCCTGCTCTCTGAACCTTGGCCTTTCACCCAGGTATTTTCAACAACAACAAAACCCTTTGCAACGCCTGGACTCCTGGACAGGACGCAAGATAAACCATTGTCTGACAGATGACCCATTAGGCCCTAACCCCCACACTCGCCACAGCAACCTCCATTATATCCTCTGGTTATGGCCCCCCATCTGTCCCAGGTGCTCCATACAAATGTCCAGTGTGAACTATCTAGGATAGCAGCAGGAGCTGATTCAATGATAACTTTCAAATTAAAATGGCATATTTGTTCAGTAACAAAAACGTTTGCAGGTCCTTGGGGGAAAAAGTGCGAAGCAGGAATAATTGGATCACAATTTGGAATCCCCAACATAGACACGATGGGCTGAATGGCCTCCCTTTGGCCCACATAGCCTCCTTCTCCACATGTAAACTATGAAATGGTAGGAATAGAAAATAATTACTGTGAATCGGCTCATGTTGTTTCAGGGAAGACTGGACATCGATCTCCCCAAAAACTATATCGGCTTTGGAGACTTCTACATCAAAGCATCAATGTGAAATAAATGGAACATTGTATCAAACAACTGGAAGAGTACAGGGTTTAGCATGCATGTTAGCTTTATCTAGTTCGCTCTTGAAAGTATCCAGAGAACCTGCCTCCACCGCCATCTGAGGCAGAGAATTCCACAGACTCACAACTCTCTGTGTGAAAAAGTGTTTCCTCGTCTCCGTTCTAAATGGCTTACCCCTTATTCTTAAACTGTGTGGCCCCTGGTTCTGGACTCCCCCAACATCGGGAACGTTTCATCAGTAAGACCCACAAGCAATAGGATAATCAGTGACAGCCCATCCACTGCACCTATTGGATGAACTAATAATTTGAGATTCTGATCTTTAATATTTGAGTCAAGTAACCTTTGTCTTGGTAACGGGAAACTATTTGAAAGATCCACTTATCCAAGAGGCATCTCTGCATGGAGTAAGACTCTGAATCATGAGGTAACAAAATTGTAGTTAACATTTTAATGAAATAGTCCAAAACATGTGGCCACACATTCAAGATAGCCATTGAAAAATGTAATAAGGGGCACAGCATGGTTTGGGAAAGAGCTCCATCCAAGACCACAAGAAATTGTGGATGCAACCCAGACCATCACGCAAACTAACCTCCCTTCCATTAACACCTCACGCTGCCTCGGCAAGGCCAGCAACATAATCAAGGACGAGTCGCACCACAGCCAGGCAAGGGGTATGGAAGTGTGAAAACACACAGCTCCAGATTCAGGAACAGGTTCTTCCCAGCTGTTATCAGGCAACCGAACCATTCTACCAATAACTCGAGAGCAGTCCTGAGCTACTATCTACCTCATTGGACACCTCGGACAATCTTTAATTGGACTTTACAGGACTTCATCCTGCACTAAACGTTATTCCTTTCATCATGTATCTGTACACTGTGCGTGGATCAATTGTGATCATGTATTGTCTTTCCACTGTCTGGTTAGCACGCAACAAAGATTTTTCACTGCACCTCGGTACACGTGACAATAAACTAAACTAAACTAAAAAAGGAGAAGTATATTTACCCCAGGAATGGTGAGAATGTGAAATAACAGGGAGTGGATGAAAGTGAGAGGACTTTCGGCAAAGAAAGGAATATATAAGATATAGTAAAATGGGGGGAGGTTTATACGAGGCATGAATAACTCAGAGAACAGCGGGGCTGAATGGTCTACTCCTGCACCTACTCCTACAATTTCATGTAATCAGGAGCAACCATCACTTCCCGTACTAAACCAGCATCTGCAGTCCCTTCTTACATATGCAGAGTTAGATTTAGCTCTTAGGGCTAAGGGAATCAAGGGATATGAGGAAAAAGCCAGAACGGGGTACTGATTTTGGATGATCAGCCATAATCATATTGAATGGCGGTGCTGGTTCAAAGGGCCGAATGGCCTACTCCTGCACCTATTTTCTATAAACATTAGTTCATTAGATATAGTTATTCCCATCAGTTCCAAATATGGTCATCTCCTGTTCTCGACTGTGATAGGGGTCATAAGATGGAGAGTGAGGGGACAGTGAGGTGGGCAGATTAGTTGCAACAAATAGGATGGACAAATGGGAATATGGGAGGGTAAGGGATTGGGAACTGGCTGCACCTGCTCATCTCTCATTGGGCAACATCTGATATCATGTCCAAAGATTTCACAGCGCATGGCCGTGTTCACGTTTCTGCCACAGTATTACAAGCAAATAAATCAGGTTCAATTCCTGTGCTCTGCTGAGTTTGATGTAGGTTTATGTGTATTATTGTCAAGTGTACCAAGATAAGTAAAAAAGCTTTGTTTTACATGCTATTCAATCAGATAATACTACACATAAATCCAATGAAGCCAAACTCAAATACAATAGGTGGAGTGAAAGGGAGAGATACAGAGTGGAAAATATAGTTCTCAGCATTGTGGTTCAGATTTACAGGTGGAAAGGTGATTTGAAAGAATAGGGTAATTGTATCGGATGGTAATAGATCCTCCTGCGGAATCGGCACGCATAGAGTCACCATGCTCTGATGCCATCTTGGCAAAGCCATTAGTTACTGTTGGAGTAGCAACTCAGGCATTAAGATTGGACTCAATGCCTGGTCCCTGGTGGATGAATACATCTGGCTGTCCCACACTCAGGTTCAACTCAATGTCAACATCCTGTTGACCAAATCCTGACTAGGAAGGAATCCCTTTCACCTGTATTGCTTCCAGTCCAACAATGATTCCATTGTGAACTTCTCCTCCTTGCTTTGAAATCTCGAATTGGCTTCACCCCTCCATCTTTCTACAATCTTCTCTGGCTCTGCAACTCTCTCGAGATCGCTGCGTTCCCCAGACTCTAGCCTCTCGCATCTCCTCCCATTCCTGTAGCTCTGCCAATAGCAACTGTGATTTTAACTGCCTTAGCATTAAGCTCAAGAATTCTGTCTCTAAATCCTCCTGTATCTCTCTCTGCATCTTCCAGTAAGATGCTCCTTCAAACATATCTCTTTAATCAAGCTCTTGGTTGCTGGACCTAATATGCACCTCAGCTGTCAAATTGTCTTTGGTAATTGCTGCTGTGAAGGAATTTAGAACGTTTTGTCCTGTTAAAAGCACCACAAGAATGCAAGTTTTATTTTAATGTTTTTTCATAGCTGAATGTTCTCCCACCCTTCTTCATCCAGGATACATATGACCTGAGACTTCTAAAGGGAATAAAAAGCAAGTAAGAATTTGCCCAGAACATTTCAATAGCTGCAGAAGAGAGAAACGAGTTAAGAGTGGTTAAAGGAAAAGTTGGATAAATGACTAAGTAAGCCATAAAATATACTGAATAAATAAATAGGTGGGAATAAGCTTTTTAAATTCATCACCAGTCTGTCAGCTTATTTTGGATAGCAAAAGAGAAAATATTGAGATTTGTTTTAAAAAAAAAGCCATCATAGAACTTTGAAATAAAAATGTAATAGCTGCTTAAAAACTAATGCAAATTAATGCCACCTCTTTAATATTTATGAATCGTAACCTTGCTTTGACCTAGACATTCAGCTGATTATCAGAGTGCTTCATATGAATAAACATTATGGCTAAAAAAAAGGAGAGGTCACTTGCCTTTAACCTTGATGACCTCAGATAAGGCGGCTGCCTCCTTTAAGACATCACTACACTCTGCGGGGAAAATATTTGGCAGACCATTTATTGTCCATCTCTGTCAAACACTGCAAGGGAATAATGTCTTTCTCACCGGCATCAATGAAGTGCGTTATCACAATGGAAATGATCTATTGTTAATGTGACTGTAATCTCCTCCTCCCACTCCCTATATATGACAGACAGACCCTGGTCATTCTGTGGACATGGCAGTCCCTTCCCTGGAAGATAGCAAAACAAAATGCTGGAGTAACTCAGCGGGTGAGGCAGCATCTCTGGAGAGAAAGAATGGTCGACATTTCGGGTCGAGACCCTTCTTCAGTCCCTTCTCTCAACACCTTATCCCAATTTTATAACCACTTGGCTTCATAGCACAGGCCGACTTTCTGTTCATCCTGCATGTGCTAACTCTTTGGTAGAATTATTCAGTTTCATACCACACACTTCCTCTTCCCCATAGCCTTACAAATTCTACAATTTTGAGAATTTGATTCCCTCCTGAAAGTTGCTGTCCATTTTTCTTCCATGGCCCTTTATGGAATTATATTTTGGATGGGGTGGGAAAGCCAATAACGTAGCAAGTAGCATTTGTGTTAAAAACAAACTTTGATCTCAGGTAAAGAGTTGGCAGAGTGGCTGACGCAGCAGTATATTCCATGCTGTATGTCCCAACTAATATTCCCCAAGACATTGCTGGAGAATGTGTTTGGCAGGTCATTTAGTTTAGTATAGAGAAACAGGCCCTTCAACCCACCGAGTCCATGCCCTAGCTCCACCATCATCCTGGTCAGGGTTAGGTCAATTAATTCAGTGAAACAAGGCATGTGTATGAAAAGAAAGGCAAAGGGGGAACTTGATATTCCAGAGAGCAACACTATAGGAAGTTGACAGAGAACATAGTCCATAGTTATTAAGTCATACAGCACAGAAACAGGCCATTTGGCCCACCATGTCAATGCTAACCATCAAGAGCTCATCTACTTGCCAGCACTTCAATGACTTGTCAATTCAAATGGTTGCCTAGATACTTATATTTTCTGACAGTCCTCATTTTCAACACCCTCTTGGCAGTTTATATCAAATTCCAACAACCCACTGTGAAAAATATTCTTCCTTATAATCCCTCTAAATCTCTTTGTCCTTACCATAAACCTAGACCATCTGGTTATTTATAGGTCTACAATGGGGAAACTCTTTTAGGAATTGGCAAGAAAAAAACTTATTATGGAAGACTATCCATTTCTTTTCTACCACCATTTATTCCGTGCTCAGAAAATGTCTTCACGAATGCTGTAAAAGATTTAGTTAAGACAATGTGAAACCAAAGAAGCAGAAGAACCTCTCTATGCTGTTAAAAAAGGAATTTGAGTTGGAGTTGCTGTGAACAAGAACTTAGGGATCACAAAAGTGAAAACTAGAATCAGTATTTTTTCAAAGCAAAGAGATTTTGCCAACACATTGCTTTTTTTGCACAGAATGTATCATCTGCCTTTTCAGGGCCCCAGTATTTTCTATTATCATTGGATTCACATTTGGTACGAGACAGGAGGTCAGAGGTTAGAGGTCAACCCTGGAGATGAAAGCCAGGCCTCGCTTTTGAAATCAGAAGGAAAATGACAGAGCAGACATATTTGTGTACTTAGACACACAAACACATTAAAAGTGTGTGTGCGCGCGCACAAACACACACACACGGCCCTACACAGAACACACACCAGATAGACTGGCACACTATTCACAGACACAACAGACAGGCACATTATAGCCAAGTAGGCAAACTGACACCAAAAATAGAGTTTCACACAAATTCATCTCAGTTAGTTAAACACACCCCAACACTCACCTAACACCTAGACTCACGTACAGTCACCGAATAGACAGACAGATAAACTCTTCAGACACACACACGCGCACACACACACACACACACACGCACACACACACACACACCCCTCCACAGAGACACGACGGACAGACAGATTGTCCCACCAGACGCACACTCACAATCACAAAATCTCACACACACACATACATCAATTAGACAGACACACACGCATGCATGTACAGGCACACATGCGAGCACACACACAAACAAGCGTGTGCACACACATTTGAACACCGTTTAGTGAAGTAGTTTTTATACATAACACATGTTAGACAAAAGACATTCATAAAGGACAGACAGACATTCAGAGAAACAGTCAAACAAGGATAAACATAAATGAGAATAGACACAGACATAAACCACAGACATATAGGTCAGACAGGAAGGGTGTTTGAGAATTAAAGTGGCAGCAGAGAGCTGAGGGTCACTCCAGAATGCTGGTGCAGAGCTCTCACCCAATCTGCATATGTTTCCTCCAATGTGGAGGTGACCACATGGTGAATGAATGAAATACCCTAGATCAGAAGCAGTCCAAGTGAATCACTGTTTCATTTAGAAACATTGTTTGTGTCCTTGCAAAGTACCAAAATAATTCAAAGGGAATGGTTAGTGGGAATGGAATGGGGAGTTGCAAAGGGAACAACCCCTTGGAAATGTGGAAGGGGAAAGGAAAAAGTTGGAATCTATTGTAGCCTTCAGAGGTTGTGAAGAAGGAGAATAAATGCTATGTCTGGCGAATGGAGAGTGAGGAGAGTGAGGAGAGTGAGGAGAGTGAGGAGCAGCACAGTCGCACACACAGGCACTTGGACCGATTTACCGCAAACAGAAAAATACTCAGAAAGCACACATGCGGCGCAATTACACACACACACGTACATAGATGCAGACACACACACACACATACATGCTGACACACACATGCACATACATGCACATACACACACGTACATACATGCAGACACACACACACGTACATACATGCAGACACACACACACGTACATACATGCAGACACACACACACGTACATACATGCATACACACACACACACACGTACATACATACATACATACATACATACATACATACATGCAGACACACACACACACGTACACACACACACACACACACACACACACACACACACACACACACACACACACACACACACACACACACACACACACACACACACACACACACACACACACACACACACACACACACACACACACACAAAAAAAAAGCAGGGAAGATAAAATGAAGAAAGCAAGTTAAAAGTCAGTGGACCAACCAACCGTATGTGGACTTCAAAGGGGAAAAAAATCCTTTAAACAGTGGATGAAAACTCATATCGTATGGGGAAAAAAAGCTTATAAAAAATAACACAGTCAGGAAGAAAGCTAATTTATTCAGTGAAAAATGGATCCCTCTGATCAGGCACCTCATCGCCAGGCTCCTTGTCTTATTGAACATGCATGGAAATGTGCAGTGGTAGCAAGTTGTGCAAACGTTTTGAAACAGTCTGTTTGTAGATAAAATATTTAGCAGGCAAAAAAGCCCTCGATACTTATAAGATTTTGTCCTTGTCCTTGATTTTTTTAAATATATAAATTTGCAGAGCTAAGAGGAAAAATAAGATATGGGACTAACTGGCTTGTGTACAATAGACAATAGACAATAGGTGCAGGAGTAGGCCCTTCGAGCCAGCACCGCCATACAATGAGATCATGGCTGATCATCCCCAATCAGTACCCCGTTCCTGCCTTCTCCCCATATCGCTGACTCTGCTATTTTTAAGAGCCCTATCTAGCTCTCTCTTGAAAGCATCCAGAGAGCCTGCCTCCACCGCCCTCTGAGACAGAGAATTCCACAGACTCACCACTCTCTGTGTGAAAAAGTGTTTCCTCGTCTCCGTTCTAAATGGCTTACTCCTTATTCTTAAACTGTGGCCCCTGGTTCTGGACTCCCCCAACATCGGGAACATGTTTCCTGCCTCTAGTGTGTCCAAGCCCTTAACAATCTTATATGTTTCAATGAGATATCCTCTCATCCTTCTAAACTCCAGAGTGTACAAGCCCAGCTGCTCCATTCTCTCAGCATATGACAATCCCGCCATCCCGGGAATTAACCTTGTAAACCTACGCTGCACTCCCTCAATAGCAAGAATGTCCTTCCTCAAATTAGGGGACCACAACTGCGCACAATACTCCAGGTGTGGTCTCACTAGGGCTCTGTACAACTGCAGAAGCACCTCTTTGCTACTATATAAGTTTTTTTGGCCTTCCATCATAGCAATGTGATGGATGTTTATGTAAATTATGTTGTGTCTTGGGTCTATTTGTTTGTAATGTATGGCTGCAGAAACGACATTTCGTTTGGACCTCAAGGGGTCCAAATGACAATAAATTGAATTGAATTGAATATTCGATTCCTCTTGTTATAAAGGCCAACATGCCATTCGCTTTCTTCACTGCCTGCTGTACGTGCATGCTTACTTTCATAAGTAACCTAGAAGACCTGGAATGGGTGTGATAATCCAACACCGTTCTGTATTGAATGAATAGGGTGGCACGGTGGCGCAGCGGGAGCTTTGCAGTCTTACAGTGCCAAAGACCCGGGTTCGAGCCTGACTACAGGTGCTTGTGTGTACGGAGTTTGTACATTCTCCCCGTGACCTGCGTAGGTTTTCTCTGAGAGACCCAGCACAATGATGCATTCAATTAGAAAGCCCATCAACTTCATTAGAAGTTTGAGGAGATTCGGTATGTCAACGAATACCCTCTTGAATTTCTATCAAGAGCATATTGACTTGTTGCAGCACGCACGACCTGGTTCAGCAACTCAAACGCCCAAGAATTAAAAAGATTGCACAAAGTAGCGAATACTCCAATTTCCATCATGGGTACTGACCTCCCCACCATCGAAGGAATCTACAGGTGTCACTGCCGTATAAGGGGAGCCGGCATCATCAGAGACCCACACCATCCTGGCAACACTCTCATTTCACACGGCATCAGATAGAAGATACAGGAGCCTGAAAACTGTAACATCCAGGTTAGGGAGCAGCTTCCTCCCTACAACCATCAGGAGTCTGAAGAAGGGTCTCGACCTGAAACATCACCCATTCCTTCTCTCCAGAGATGCTGCCTGTCCCGCTGAGTTACTCCAGCTTTTTGTGTCTATCTTAGGCTATTAAACACCACAACCTCCAAATAAACTACAAACTACATAGCCTTGGGGACATTGCTTTTGTCATTGCACTATTATTATTTGTTCGTATTATTATTATTATCTATTATATTTATATTTATATATATATTTGCATATCTGTTGTGCTACTGCAGGTAAGAATTACATTGTTTGTTTCAGGACATACATGACACTAACAATGACTCTAGAAAGGCTGCAGATTGAGTTTATACCAAGTAAAGAGACAGCCAGGCTGGGTTGTGATTTATATTATGGTCAAATTGCCTTAAGGTACTTATTGCCTAGTTATAACAGCTTGCATTTGTACTGCACGTACAATGCTGTTCCTTACATTACTACATTTCTGAAGTCCCACATGAGCCCTGGCGCCAAGGAAGGCACTAAATAAACAAATGTTCCTTCATTCTGTCCATCCTTCAGTAAAGCATCACAAAGTAATTCACAGGAGCTTTGTTAGAAAATTACTGATACCAAACCATGTGAGAAGATATTAGGAAAGGAAGCCGAATGCTTGCTTTTGGAGGAGGTAAAAATAGAGACATTCAGGGTGGAAATTCCAGAGTTTAAGGAGATTACAAATATCGAGATAGGGTAAAACCTTGGATTCATTTAACAGATGTCTGTGGACACACAGCCAAGAAGTAAATTCAAGGTTGAGACTAAAACACGAGCATGAGAATTTAAAAACAGACTTATTATTAGATCAAAAGTAATGCTCTGCGAATAAAATGGAAGATTGAGAATACTTAGATAAGGTTATTGTGGAGACTGGCAGCTCGTGAACGAGGCAACATTTGGATAGAAGATTGGCTGGATAACAAGAAATGAATGGAAAACATAAATGGGTCATTTTCTGGTTGGCAAGATGAAATGAGTGGTATGGCATAAATAAATAAGATTAAGACACTAAATTGTGCTCACGACAAGGATAGGTGGTAAAGTGAGTTGCAAAGGGGACAGAATGCAGATGCAAAATGATGTGGTTAGGTTAAGTGAATGGGAAAAGATCTGACAAATGACGAACAATGTGGAAAAATGTGGAATTATCCATTTTGACAGGGAAAATATATATCTAGATAGTGAGGTGATTACACTGCCCTGAGACACAAAGAGTTCAAGGTGATCCAGTGCGTATTGTGTAAGAGGACGACAGATGGCACAATGGGCTAAGTGTTCAGCTGGCAACCGGAAGGTAGCTGGTTCGAATCCCGCTTGGAGTGCATACTGTCGTTGTGTCCTTGGGCAAGACACTTCACCCACCTTTGCCTGTGTGTGTCCTTGGGCAAGACACTTCACCCACCTTTGCCTGTGTGTGTGGATGTAATTATGTGAAGCACTTTGGGGTCAATGTAAGTTGACTAAAAATGTGCTATATAAATAAAAGAAATTTAAAAAAAATTTAAATAAGAGGATAAAAGCAAGTTGCTTTTTACCATGAGGGGATGGAATGAAAATGGTTGTATTTACATTAAGTTAGGCACTAACGAGACCACCTTTTGGAATGTCATCCATGGCATTGGTCTTCAGATTTAAGGAAGGATTATAATGCCACAGAAGCCATTCTGAGAAGATTTACTGGGCTGGAATGGGTAGATTGTCTTATAAAGAAATGTTGGAGAGGCTAGGTCTGTGTTCACTGGAGTCTCGAAGAGTGGGAGGTGTTACTTAAAACATTTACGATTCTGGGAGTCTTGACAGAGTGGAGTGAAGGGAATGTTTCCTCTCGTGAGAGATTCTAACAGGATTTGAGACTTTGTAACTCTCCATTTCAAAGAGCAAAGGGGAGCCTGAATATTTTTGAGGCAGACACAGAAAGATTATTGAGGGGCAAGTGGGTGTAAGGTTACTGTGCATAGAGACATAGAACTATACTGCATGGAAGCAAGCCTTCAGGTGGATGGGAATGTGTTGTTGAGGTTACCTTCAGATCAGCTGTGACCTTATTGACTGGCAGAACATATTCCAGGGACAAAGTGGCCTATTCAAGCTCCTAATTAAAAATATCCTTATATATGTTCACATATCCATCTGCGGGAATGAGCATGGGGGTGATGTGTGAATGGGACCTACTGCCTCCCCTGGCAAGCCTCATGATAAAATCCCGGCTTGTGGATGAATTAGCAGCAGCCATTTAACTGGCACTGCAGCAAGATCCATGCTTTAAAGAAACTCACCCTTTGAAACACTAGCATATTTCTAAGACTGCCTTTCCTCAGTAAGAGACAGCTCCTTCAGAGAGAGAATAAAAACATAAATCAAACATCGGAAACTGTGATGGGTTTTGATACCAAAAGTCGTGGCTCAATTGTGTAAAATAACACACTTCTGCAGAGTGCTTTGTCTGTGTCGTGCTGTATACTCAGCATGGCAGTGATATATACGCACTTTAAATACATGTTAAGGTCAGAGATAAACACAGGCCACAGCCTGCGATGAGCCGGACCCATCGATTACATGAAAAATGACCAGGTTACTGAGCTCAGCAAACAAAACATCTGTCATCACGAGAATCGCTCGCCTCACCTAAGTCACACTCACCTATGAGTGGATCCATGACCAGACTGCACACTTTAACCGTTCGGCTGCCTAGTTGTGAGTGAGTGAGTGAGTGCTGAGGAGATTTCATTGAGGCATTCAAGAATGTGAAAGAAATTGGCAGGGTTGATGCAGATTTCCCCAGGCTATGCCGTCTGGAACTCGGGATACAGGGAAAGCTGTTCAAGACTAAAACAAGGAGCAATATCTCTGTGCAGGAGGCGGTAACAACACCTTCAATGACAACATTGAAAAAAAGTGTTGATCTATCGTTTGCATATCTTTCATTCATTTGTTCTATATCTCTGTATATCACCATCTATATCTCTCCTTTCCCTTTTCCCTGACTCTCAGTCAAAAAGAGTCTCAACCTGAAACGTCACCTATTTCTTTTCTCCAGAGATTTGCCTGGTCCACTGAGTTACTCCAGCTTCTTGGGTCTATCTTCTGTTTAAACCAGCATCTGAGGTTCCTTCCTAAACATTTGATCCATCTAATGATATTTATCTTGAAAAAACCTTCCATTCGATACAAAGCTTATATCCCTTAACCAAGATTAGTGAGGAAGAAATTGAAGAGGCGGAAACAGAGGAAATAGAGTGAAATCAGATACAGAGAGGAGAAGAATGGATTAAGAGAAAGTGGGGCAACAAATAGAAAGCCAAATGTTAAGTAGAATGTGATCTTTCTAAATTCTCCCCAAACAATGCACAACTTGAATAAATGAGACTACACCCTTGAAATTAGAACACTGGTGTTGCATGGAGAAAAGATCAAGTTATCATGGGATTTATACATTTTGAGCATACTTTTGAGAGAAGTAGCCCAACCGTGATTAATATGTTCCATACTTTCTTGTTGCAAGATGTTCGTGAGCTCCAATGCTATTTTTTCTGGTTTTCCTGCTCACCTACACAATATTGCAATGCCCCAGATTCACCTGTGGCTGGATTTTCAACCATCTTGATCTGAATCGCAACATAATTGCTCCCTCTTGGAAAATCACCATTTTCATTATGATTTTTTCATTAGAGATACAGCACGGAAACAGACCCATTGGCCCACCAGCAATCACCCATACTCTCGTTCTATCCCTAGTTGGCCAGTTAACCCCATAAACAGGTACATCTTTGGAATGAGGAAGAAAAAAACCGCAGCACCCGGAGAAAACCCTCATGTTCACAGGGAGAACATACAAACAACACCTGTAGTCAATGATCAAACCACAGCAACTCTACCACTGTGCCGTCCCAATGACCCTGGTCCATGCTTCAGCCATAGTCTAACAGCTGCAATAATTCTCTGCAAGATAAGTCACAAGTTGTCATTTCAGTCTCCACAACCCCGGGTGGTATTGGCACCCCTCAAAACTAAGGGGGCGGAAAAGTTGAAAGAAATCGTGCAACGGGGGGCGACTGGTTTCCAATTTAATCACATCAGAAAAGTGAGAAGGCATTGCACTAGGATGAGCAGCAGGGACAGCTGAAGGTTGCAAGCTCTTTGAGTGGGAGGGTGACCCTGATTTTTGAAGCAGTGCAGCAGCTTGTCTTTGTGGTTTGCACAGATATGTACAAGGACTAGTCTGTGGCAGACTACCTCTCACAGATGGTATTGCTGTGGGAAGAGTTGATTAGGGATCACCTCATTGTAACGCCTGGACAGAGAGAGATTATAGTGCCATCTGGGGACGTGGTGACTGGGATGCCTGTTTGTGTCAACCTACTTCTGATTTGTTTTGATCCTCGCACAATGACTCCATAGATCGACTGTATGTTGCATTTGACACTTTGCTGTGCGCTGCCGCATTGCAAAAAATCAAAGCAAGTCTCTACTGGAGAGTTTTCCAGGTTTGGTGAATGCAACTTTTACCTTCACACCTGGCTGCGTTGCAGAGCTCCGAGCTTTGCCGACGTTCAACAAGGAGACTCCTGACCCCCATTCCTCATCGACACCTCAATTCCTGTTGTCAAGGCCCTTGGCACAAGGAAGCTGTCTCCTACACACACTGTTCAAAATAAAACCTTTGCAGGTTCTCCCACATCACCAACCCCCCCAACCCATCTCACTTAATGATAACATTCCTTGTTAAACTCACCACAACTCCATTGTGGTCTGACCCAATTGAAGGCTTCGTCTCGAAATGTCAAAGCAAAAAGAGCGAGATATGGAAGAAATGTGAGCGTTCTTGCCCACGTCTCCTGAAATTAAGTGCTGTTATTTAAGGAAACACCAAGTGTCGTTTGGGATCTGGTGCTGATGAATTCTACTTATTTTTGTTGGAAAAGAGCTTTATAAAACAGCTGAAGAAGATTGGTGACGTGGTTTTAATGCCGGGAAAATGGCAGAAATGAATTTCTAGACGATCATTTTTAATTGTTCACTCACTGTCTGGCTAGGGGAGGTTAACTAGCAGTAAATTACAATTATCATGCCGTTAAACAGGTGCTTGCAACTGTTAATTACAAGGTGTAATTTCCTGTGATGAGTTTAATGGGCAATAAACGTGCAAATGCAGCAATTTCATGAAACTCACTGGGAGGTTTAGGGCTAAATGCTGTTTGCAGAAAGGGAACAGAGGAGCAGCCATAATCTTCCAGTAACATGTGATTCACGACATAAGGTTTTTGTTTCTCACCGCTGGTCTTTCATTAATAATGGTCAGCTGTGTTTGGAAGCAGGTTTTTCATTTTTAGTAAAATCTGAGCCATTATTCGAAGCGCAGGGTGTAAGCTTGGAATAGGCGATGAAAGGGTCTGGCTCCCGGCTGCTAAACAAAGCATCTTGCTTCAGAAAGCATGCGTGGATTTGTTAGATAAAGGATCAAGGTCAAGCTCAAGTATGAACCCACCCAAGGTGGAGGCCCACTTGTCACACCTGAAGGACAGGGTTCAGATTAACCACACCTGACTGATCTGGTGATGGGGAAGCTCAACCTCCCACACAAAACATTCTCCAAGAGGCAGAGGGGGAACGGACAAGGAGAAATCTTTGTGAGATTGCAGTCTGGCCTTTAGCTAATTGCCTGAAAGCAATCAATACTCCTCTAAATAAATGATGACCTCATACCTTACACCATCAAAACCAAATGCATCTAGTTAAGAGCCAATCAATTGCTGTTGAATGTATTGATTGCTCGCTACTCTCCTCATTAGAAATCCAATAAGCAACAGCCCACCAAGCATTTTAAATGCAGATACAAAACTACAGGCACAAAAAAAAACACAACCCTGCTGGATGAACTCAGTGGGCCATGCAGCATCTGCGGAGGGAAATGGGGGAGAGAGGGGTGGGGATGACAACTGAGGCCAGGACATGATCGCTGGGGCTGAGGTAGATGGAATCAAATGGGAAAGAAAGGTGTAGTATTGGACCAAATGAGGGTGGTGTGGTGGGCAGGGTGATGGGAGCAGGGTGGGTTCAATAAGGAATGTGTGGATGGTGGGGGTGAGGAAGAAGATGGTAAGTGCGGGCAGCATCTCATTCAGACTCGGAGCAAACCCGAGTTATGCCACCGGTTCCGCATCACTCATTTTTAACATTGTGTCCCTGAAGGTTAATTGCTTTTGGGATCTTAATAAAGAGTCTGACGTCAATGGGAAAACTCTCGTTTTGAAGTTTGAAGGTTGCGGGTTGAAGTCCAACTCCGGAAAGTGGAGCACAAAATCCTGATTGGTGCACTTACTGTTGCCTTGCGGATGAGACATTAAACCAAAGCCCATCTCTTCTCTCAGTTGCTTTTCAAGCATCCAATGGTGCTATTTTGAAGAACAACAGAGGACGTGAGGGGGGGGTCCTTGAATTCATGGCAACATTTTATTCCTTAACCAAGTCAGATCTGGTCTTTATCCGGCTACTGGTTTGTGACAAATGTTTGTTATATTATAGCACTGACTGTATCTTAAACCCCCTTCCAGAAACAAAGAACTGCAGGTGCAGGTTAATGAACAAAGAGCTGACCCTTCTTGTCTCAACCTGAAACGTCACCTATCCATGCTCTCCAGACTTGCTGCCTGACCTGCTGAATAACTCCAACACTTTGTGTCCTTTTAAATCTTCTTCAATAGGTATAAAGCACTATGACTTGTATCAAGGTCATGAAAGGTACTATTGAAGAGCAAGTCGTCCTATAATGGTCACCATAGATGGGATAGAAATTTGATAAAAATATGGATAGCAGGCATCGTGTGAAAAGAACTGGAGAGGAAGAAAACATAAGCATATTATAGCAGTAAATTTAATAAATGAGACCATTTTGCTGAAGAAATATTCAGTCTGAAGTAGGGATGTCATGGTAATGCAATATATTGACAAATAGCGCCACGGTGAAACGCTTTCTGTAATAAAATCTAGGTTGCCAACTAAATCATTTCCAGTATATGAAGCATTTAGCTCGATCAGGAGTGAGCCCATTGAAGGAACCTGACTGACAGGTTGATGAAATGGAGAAATTCAAGTTGGGTAACAGCACATAATCAGACTGACTGCTGGCAATTTTTGATGCAGCCCGGTCACTCTCAGGTCAGGAGCTGACTTGAAATTGACCACAAAGGATGCAGTCATCAGTATTTCCTGCAGATGAACTCAAATGAATAGTTTTTTTGTAAAGTGTAATTAAAGGAAGTTCAACTGTGGCAAATATGGGAACAAATTGACTAAATCTGTACTAGAATACAATAAAACTACTCTGTTCCGATTAGTGGATTTTCTCTTCAGTCAAGATTCCAGTCTTTTTTGTTTAAGAAGGGACTGCAGATGCTGGAAAATCGAAGGTACACAAAAATGCTGGAGAAACTCAGCGGGTGCAGCAGCATCTATGGAGCGAAGGAAATAGGCAACGTTTCGGGCCGAACCCCTTCTTCAGACTGAAAAGCTTCCAATCTTTATTTTTCTACTTCTTAGACATCTCGCCCTGGCTAGTGGCACGAAACTCACTGTTCGTGCGTCGAATCGGACTCTGAGTTTCACTCCAATGGTATCATGTTGTAGTGTGCACAGTGCAGAAATTGGCGATTTGGCCCACCACATGCATGCCGATCTTTTTGTCCATCTACATTAATCCCATTTGTCTGCATAAGGTCAGACTCCTTCTATGCCTTGTCGAAATCACTCTCAAACTTATTGATTGTATCTGACTTCACCACCTCCTCTGGCAGCAAGTTCCAGATATCTGCCGCTCTAATTATTTTCAAACTATTAACGCTGCAGTCTGAAGAAGGGTCTCGACCCAAAAAGTTGCCTATTTCCTTCACTCCATAGATGCTGCCTCACCCGCTGAGTTTCTCCAGCATTTTTGTCTACCTTCTTTTCAAAACTACTTTCTCTCACCTTAAACCTGTGCTCTTCTGTTTTTGATGCACCCATCTCTGCCTTTTATAATTTTATCTATCTCTATCAGTGCGCCACTGAACTGCCTCCTCACAAGAGGTACATGTGCCAACACACATTGAAAGAGTGTGGTTGAATTTGCAGAGGTCTATGACAATCTCCCCTACAAAAGATAATAGGTGCAGGAGTAGGCCATTCAGCCCTTCGAGCCAGCACCACCATTCAATGTGATCATGGCTGATTATCCACAATCAGTACCCCGTTCCTGCCTTCTCCCTATATCCCCTGACTCCGCTATCTTTAAGAGCCCTATCTAGCTCTCTGTTGAAGATACACATACAATCTTTTTTTATTATTTTTAGCCAAGGCATAGTGAGATTTTCTATTTGTTTCACTAAGTTGTAGAACCAGAGAAAGTTGGTGCACGAGTAGATACATAGAACTTTATTTATCCCAGGAGGGAAATTGGTTGGCCAACAGTCATGAAATGCAACTAGATACATGAAACATTAACTTAAAGTGACTAGTGAAAAGGATTGGGCATGTGCAAAGATTTTTTTGGGGGGGTGGGGGGGGGGGATGGCAGCAAAACTATTAACATTTTCAAGTTCTGATTTCCCAATGACAATAAGTCATTGAGATATAAGAAAAAAAGTTGAGGGAGAAGGTCTGAAATGGACTGTCGAGGGAGAGTCTGAACAAGGACTGTTCAGCTGTGCCATTCTCCTTGTTGGATATGGAGCAGTTTGAGCCCCGTTCAAAGTGACTGTTCCCACTGTGGCTTTCTGCGCACGCTTCCACTACTCCGGGCACTTTCCCATACAACTGTGGGAGATGCAAACCAGCTCAGTCACGTATTCCGTTCTCACCATCCAGCGACCTAAACAGCCCTTCTCTGTGAAGCAGTGTATTGCATCTATACTCATGATGTGGTCTCCATTATATTGGACTAACTTACTAGACATAGATCGGGTGACTAGGGTTTTTAGTTTTAGAGTTACAGTGCGGAATCAGGCCCCTTGGTCCAAAGAGTCCGCGCCGACTAGCGATCCCCGCACAATAACACAGTCCTACACACCAGGGACAATGTTACATTTATACCAAGCCAATTAACCTACAGACACGTAGCTTTTTGTAGTGTGGGAGGGAACCGAAGATCTTGGAGAAAAACCCACGCAGGTCACTGGGAGAACGTATTTTGCTGAACATCTCCAGTCAGACCTCAGGGGTGACCCTGAGATTCCAGACACATGTCACTAATTTTCTGTCCCACCCCCACACTGACCTGTGTTGAGTCCCCCATATTGCTCCAATAATTCCCAGTGTAGGCTCAAAGAGAAGCATCTCATCTTCAAACTGATTGCAATGCTAGGGATCGTAATATTGTGTGTCATTCTTTCTGGTAAAATTCAATCTTCCGCCTCCACAACTACCACACACAGTCCTTTCTCACGGATGTGTTTCAATTAGTTTGGTTTAAAACTGTTTGTGTCATGATGGCGCCTTGAGTATTAGAAAGGCGCTATATAAATCCCATCCATTATTATTATTATTATTATTCATTTTCAGCCACCGTCCTGCTTTTTAAAGTAATTGGTAGCTTGCCTTTGTTGGTCTGCACCCAGTTACAGGCATTCCATCCATTCTCCCAACCTTGTTCTTCTCTGCAACTACACAAGCTAGTCTTCTCACATTTGATGAAGGATCCTTGACCTAAAACATTGACACTGTTTCTCTCCCTACTGATGCTGCCTGACCTGCCAGACAACTTTAGCATTCTATGTTTTAATTTTGAGATTCAACATCAAGTGGAGTGCAGAGGAAGAAATAAAGAGAGAAGACGAACATTTGGATTTATTTGGATTTACTCCTCCCCTTCTCAGCTCTCCCTCAGCCCTCGGGCTTCTCCTCTTCCTTTTTCCTTTCTCCTTTCTTCTCCCCGCCCCACCCCACCCTCCATCAGTCTGAAGAAGGGTTTCGGCCTGAAACGTTGCCTATTTCCTTCGCTCCATAGATGCTGCTGCACCCGCTGAGTTTCGCCAGCATTTTTGTCTACCTTCGATTTTCCAGCATCTGCAGTTCCTTCTTAAACATTTGGATTAAATGGCCCAATGTGAGCAAGTAAGAGGAGGGACAACATGGCAAATGAAAAGATTAATTTAGACTTTGAAATCTCCAACAACAATTAGCACTTGAGCAAATGAGACTTCAATCATAATTGATCATCTCAGCACCAGGGAAGATTGATTTACAGTAATTGACACTTAACACATCATTAAATGGCCCCTTAGACTTGAAATGATCAAATTTAGTTTTTCTTAGCAAGCTTAAATTTGCATTCACTGATCAAATAGTGCAAAGTCACATCATTCATTGCCTATTGATGGTAAGTCGGCAGCAAGGCATTACTTTCATTACATTAACAGAAGAGTTGTGTCTTGCAGAAACACAACTTTTGAGTTTTTATCTTAACCATGCATTTGCCTGAAGTTACAGTACCATTCATACAAATCAAGGGAGCCAATTACCTGGTGTGTTAATTACCCTAATTCAGTTCCCATACATTGAAGGCTTCAGTAACTATTCTCACCCAATTTCCCCACCTCTCCACATTGACATAGGGAAGAAAAAATAAATAAACAAGCTTATTTTAATGGTGATAGACACAGGGTGCTGGAGTAACTCAGCGGGTCAGGCAGCATCTCTGGAGAATAAATAATTAAAGTTATCAATTAGACCTCCTCCTTTGCTCTTTCCCTGTCCCTGAAAAGTTATTATTTTCAAATATTTATCAATATCTCTTGTTTCAAAGTTATTATTTAATCTGCATTCATCACTATTCACGCTTTGAGGGGCAGATCTTAACTGGTGGCTGATTTAAACATTTGCATTGCTATTTTGCCAGCAATGTCATTGTTCTAAGGTGTACTGTCAGTGGAACACAGTTCCCCACTGTTCTATTCTAAACCCTGTTTATTATTGAGCATCTCCTTAATTTTTTCCACTTAACATTCTCTATTCTAAAGATGAAACTCCTCCAGTTCTTCCATGTAACTGGTTTTCTCAAATTCCCTGTTGCCATTCAGATAAATGTCCTTGGCATCTTCTCAAAGGCCCTTGCATCCTCCCTCAACTTAACAATGATGTTATGGAGCTGGGAATGGAATGGGTAGTGTGAATTGGACCTGATACTTAAGAATGAGGGCCCAACCATTGATTTGACTGCTGAAGATAACTTGATCAGTGTGTTTGTGAGAATCTGTGATTGCAGGAATACTAATGGGCCTGTCCCACTTACGCCATTTTTTCGGCGACTGTTGCCACCCGTCATAATCGCAGCAGGCCGCTGAAAATTTTCAACATGTTGAAAATCCAGCGGCGACCAGAACAAGGTACGACTCTTTGGCCGACTACTCACGGCCATACAGGCTTCACCTCGCGACATGTCGCCGGGGTGTCGCCTGTATGGTTGTGAATCGTCACCTCAGTCACTCAAAGAGTCGTAGCGTCTTTCTGGTCGCCGCTGGATTTCCAACATGTTGAAAATTTTCGGCGACCTACAATGACCTATGACGGGTTCCGGCAGTCGCCGAAAAAGTCGTGTAAGTGGGACAGGCCCATAAGTGATGATTGGGGGCGGAATAGATATCTTTAGTTTAAACCATAAAGAGGAGGCTAATAAAGATTGATATATAACAAAAAAGTATAGGTGCTGGAAATCTGAAATAAAATATGAGGTGGCTGGAAACACTCAGTGGGTCAGACAGCAACTGAGGAAAGAGAAACAGATTTGTGTGTAGGAAGAAACTGCAGATGCTGGTTTAAACTGAAGATAGACACAAAGTTGTTGACCTACATTGCCACGTGCTAACAAGTACAGAAGTAGTTGTTGGATCATGTTTGGCTTCCTCCATGATCCTTACCCAAAACATGACACGGAAAAAAATGGAGCAGCAACAACCACTTTCTCTCCGTCCCTCTCCCATCCAAGTTGTTGTCCGAGCTCCAAAATCATCTTGAGTCTCTGTCTGTAAATCATTTTCACCTAGGCCTCAGCTAACAATGGCCCCTTCCCTTTATCATCGTTACTCTTTTGTACATCTTTCATGAATTTGTTCTATATCTCTCTATATCACCGTCTATATCTCATGTTTCCCTTTCCCCCGTCAACATTATTCCATGGCTGTTGCATCTTGTTTGTCTTCCTCCATGATCCTAACCCAAAACATGATAGGAAAAAGAATGGAGTGGCATTAGGTGTAAGGACTTGGAGAGAATCTCGCATTGTATATCAAAGACCATTAGACATGACAGCAGAGTTACGCCATTCTGGCATCTGAATCAAATGCCATTCAATCATGGCTGATCTATTTTTCCCTGTCAGTCCCATTCTCCTGCCGTCTCCCCATAACCTTTGATGCCCTTCCTAATCAAGATCTTATCAATCTCCGCTTTAAACATACCCAATGTCTTGGCCTCCACAGCCGTCTGTAGCAATGAATTGCACAGATTCACTACCCTCTGGCTAAAGAAATCCCTCCTCGTCTCCATTCTAACTGTAAAATAGCAATGGGTGTTTTGTGGTGCTCTAGCTCAGCTTCCCAGCATTGTCTTCACTAGTTTCCAGGCAAGTGCATTTGAAAGACCTGCTACACAGGGGGTCTAAATCTCCAGTTCCTGTTATTTAAGATGAAGTAAATATCAAACTCCTTTTTTGACAAATAGAAATTCAACATTCAAGTATTGATATTAGCCACTTTTTGGCCATAATCCATAAATACAGCTGCATTTTCTTTGTTGCTTTCTGGAAACATATTTCTGCGTTCTTCTTGAAATTTATTCCAGCACTTTAAGAATTAGGTAATATTTGGGATATAGGTAGATACAGATTGAGAGGTTGAAGACAATTTAAAACTATTTTGACCTCATTTTTAAATCGTTGCATGAGGCGAGTGCTTTCTTTCTCCGTGGCCCTACTATCCTTCGTGTGTGAGTTAATGCAACATGCTGCAACCCACGTCATAATATGCACCTGTGGTTGCTGACCTACATTGCCACGTGTTAACAAGTCCAGAAGTAGTTGTTGGATCATGCTTGTCTTCCTCCATAATCCTTACCCAAAACAAGACAGGGGAAAAAATGGAGCAACAACAACCCCTGTCTCTCCGTCCCTCCCCGACCCAAGTTGTTGTTCTAGATTCAAAGTCATCTTGTTGAGTCTCATTGTCCATAATTCATTTTCACCTAGGCTGCAGCTAACAAAGGCCTGTTCCCTTTATCATCGTTACTTTTTTGCATATCTTTCATTAATTTATTCTACATCTCTCTATATCACCATCTATATCGCTTGTTTCCCTTTCCCCTGAATCTCAGTCTGAAGAAGGGTCTCGACCCGAAACGTCACCTATTCCTATTCGACCCGCTGAGTTACCCCAGCATTTTGTAACAGATTCATGAGTCAGGTTGAAGATCCTTTGTTGGAACTAGGAAAAAGATTTTCCAGGACTGGAAGTAGAACTATTCTTTATTTTTAATAACAATTGTGATTGCTCTGGTATTGATTAATATACTGGAAGCAAAACGCTCGGCACGCTGATTGCTCGAGTGATATTTTTCCTGCTAACTGCAAAGGCCCCTAAGGCCTTGCTGGGGAATACTTTCATTTATTTCCAATGATATGACTCTGTGCAAACAATAAATATCAACCAGTCAGAATTTTACATTTCCATCCATTTGTTTTAAGCGGCCGCATGTGGCGTTTTAAAAAATAGTTTTACAGTTTATTTATTTGTGGAATTCGCTGGTCAGTTGTGTGATGGTGAAGAGCAAATGTATAGACTGGAATGAGATGAAATACAAAAGGAATCCACAATAACATGAAAAATATAAAGGCTGAGCTAATCCATAATTACAATAGGTAACAACTTAGTCATGCTCAAAAAATGCCTCGCATTTTTGTCGATACAAGGAACTGCAGATGCTGGTTTGCAAAAAAGGACACAAAGTGTTGGAGTAACTCAGCGGGTCAGGTAACATCTGTGGAGAACAGTGATAGGTGACACTTCAGGTTGGAACCCTTCTTCAGACTGACGTTTCAGGTCAGACCCTGATGCATGTTCTCCAAGGATGCTGCCTGACCTGCTGAGTTACTCCAGAACTTTGTGTCTTGTAGACTAAGCGCAGACCATCACACAAACTAATCTCCCTTCTATTCACTCCATTTATACCTCACGCTGCCTCAGCAAGGCCATTGCCATAATCAAGGACGAGTCGCATCCTGGGCACTCCCTCTCATCAGGCAAAAGGTATAAAAGTGTGAAAACGCACACCTCCAGATTCAGGGACAGTATATTCCCAGCTATTATCAGGCAACTGAATCATCCTACCACAACCAGAGAGAAGTGGTGAACTACTATCTACCTCATTGGTGACCCTCGGACTATCCTCAGCTGGCTTTACCTTGCATTAATCATTATTCCCTTATCATATATCTATACACTGTAAATGGCTCGATTGTAATCATGTATTGTCTTTCCACTGACTGGTTAGCACGCAACAAAAGCTTTTCACTGTACGTTGGTACACGTGACAATAAACTAAACCGAACTTTTGGTGTGTTGACATTTTTGACCTGTTCAGAAATACACTCATTTGCTTCACAGTGAAGAACTGAAAACATAGGCCCAAACTAACCAATAAATAAAACACTGAAAAATACAACTCCACAATAATAACACGTTGATTTAGCATTTTTCTGGAAATATAGCAATCAATGTTTGTAGCGGTTGCCTCCAGCGTATTAATCTCCACCAGAACAACTTCAATTATTATTAACCTCATCTCTTTAATGGCAAAGTAACATTTGAAAATAATAACTCAATTTCTACAATAGCTTAAAATAGAAGATTTCACCTGTCAATCTACATCTCCCTCCTGTTCCATGTCAACAAATTATATGGGACGTTAATGTAGTAAAATATCCTAGAAATAAAATGATAAAACAAGGCCTCATACAAAGATATTACAGCAAATCGGCAAAAGATTTGTCTAAGGTTTTAATTACTATCTTAAAATAGAAAATCGCAGTGCCTAGGACCTTAACAGATGACGGCATAGTGGACTGAGTACAATTAGGCTTCATGAAGAATTGAAGGAATGCAGATATCCAAGGAGAAGTATAGGACCAGAGGAGGTACTGGTTTAGGAAAGGATATGTCCATGGAGGGATTAAAAAACAGAATAAAAATGTTAAAATGGAGGCGTGGTTTAATCAGGCGCCAATATGGGTCAGCAAGAATAGAGGTGGTGGGTGCACCAGACCCAAACTCACTTCTACGTCAATGCCAACACATTTCAAATGGGGTGCTCAATGGACTTTGAGGTGGGGAGGAGGAAATCACTCTTTCTCAGCAGTCAATGTTGACTGAACTTCAACCTGCAGCAGGAACACAACGTGGAATGCTCTTCAATGTTGTCAAGAGTTTTTAATTTAGCCTGAGCTTCATTGCTCAGGAATATAAATCCTTGGCTATTTTTACCATATCATGTTTTTGATGATATCTCATACCTACCAGCTCCAGAGACTCATTTGGAGAGACCAATTTGGTTATTGTGCATTGACAATATCACCTTTCCTCGATTGAATAATTAGGCACACTAGATGATATGGTGTAAAACGCAAAATGTTGGAGGAACTCAATGGCTCAGAGCAGCATCTGTGCAGGGAATGGGCAGGTGATATTCTGGGTCAAGACTCTTTTTCATGATTTTGTGTGTTAATTAGAAACTAACAGAAAAAAATAAAATGAATCTCTAGACGCAGTCAGATGGTAGTTCAAAGTAACTTGACTTTCCTTTTCAACTGTCAATTTACCAAAGTCTCCCCCAACCCAAAACTGTCAGGGTCTATGTACCACTTGAGTGTTCCTAACTAGTGGGTAATTTCTGGATATTCATCAAGAAAGAAACCAAGAGCTACGCTTGGCCAGGCCGACCCCGTCACGCTGCAAGGACAACAGGCTTTATGGTCATGGTCAGGTCAAGAACCCTGCCTTTGGAACGCGGCGACTCTTCACCGCCACCTACAAGGAAATCCCCACCATCACCTCAGCTAAACTGGTCACCATGAAGTCAGCAAGAGCCCAGAGCAAGCGGAGAACACCCACCCACACTCAGGGACGACAGATGGCACAATGGGCTAAGTGTTTGGCTGGCGATCGGAAGGTGGCCGGTTCGAATCCCGCTTGGAGTGCATACTGTCGTTGTGTCCTTGGGCAAGACACTTCACCCACCTTTGCCTGTGTGTGAATGTGTGTGAATGTGTGTGAGTGATTGGTGGTGGTCGGAGGGGCCGTAGGCGCAGATTGGCAGCCACGCTTCTGTCAGTCTGCCCCAGGGCAGCTGTGGCTACAGAAGTAGCTTACCACCACCGAGTGTGACTGAGGAGTGAATGAATAATGCGATGTAAAGCGCCTTGAGTATTAGAAAGGCGCTATATAAATCCCATCCATTACTCTGCTGAAAGGATTCAAGATATTTTGAAAAAACATTCATCGCCACATTGAATAGCAAAGCTCAATGGACTTGGACTTGGACTTGAAAATGACGACAACACTGGTGACTGTATACAGCCTCAGTGCACCACTGCTAACACTCGCACTATATCTGAAATGCTTATCTAAGATGTATCTAAGTGCTTATGTATTGTGATTGTTCAAGAAGGAACTGCAGATGCTGGAGAATCAAAGGTAGACAAAATTGCTGGAGAAACTCAGCGGGTGCGGCAGCATCTATGGAGCGAAGGAAATAGGCAACGTTTCGGATCGAAACGTTGCCTCTTTCCTTCGCTCCATAGATGCTGCCGCACCCGCTGAGTTTCTCCAGCAATTTTGTCTACCTGATTATGTATAGTGATACTTGTAGTGAACTGTACACAGAAATGAATATGGTTGTACCTTGGTGCATGTGACAGGTAAAGTACCATTGAACCATTGCCCTCGTCCAGTACCTGCGGGCTGTCTAAACAGGTCCCTGATAGTAATCAACACAGAGCCTTGATGGATTTTGCTCTCTTCCCATCTGAGGTTAATGAGGCCAAGTGCTTCCCATCTGATTATCTCATCCAACTCTAACTGGAGGTCAACCCCACCTTCCATGCGTAAGAGTTGTCAACAAAGGGATTTTTCGACAAATTGGCAAAAAAAAATCTTAATTAAGCATTTTCAAGCTGAGTGGGCAGCACTCTCAACTTAACTCAGAAGGTTTTGATTTCAAAGCCCACTTGAGATTCTACAGTGTCTCTTTCATAAAATATTAATGCATTCACAGTCCTCTCTCTGTGCAGTTTGAAAGCGATGTTCAACTAGTGGTGGAAATATGTCTCCGTGTTTAGTAAACTTGCAATGTACTAACATGTCTGTGTGAACAATACTTCTGAAGTACAAGACCAGTGACAAAAATACTCTTTTTTTTTCAAAATGCAGTTCAATACACATAGTTATTGTTCAGTGCATTGAAGGCATCCAAAACCAAACACATTTTCATTCTATTGCCTTTGGAAGGACTTCAAACTTTAAGGCTCATCTGCAAAATCATGGTGGGTGTACAAGTGGCCTATGATCGCAGCTGGAAAAACACTTTTGTCCTTTATAACCCTAGCAAATAAAGGACCATTTACAGCCTAGCAGTTTGTGGGAATTACGTAATTAGGTTCAAATTACCACAGCATTGTCCAAAATATTTATTCTTTATTAGATGCAAAGTGTTGATGGTGACAATGCCAAATTATAACGTGCAATATATATTTTAAATGTTTTTAAAAGCCAGCATATTTTTTGTCCAGGACTATCCAGGACTATCCTTTATTCTCCATAAATCTTCACAGCAGTCCCATGGCTCCATATGAAGAAATCCATTCACCTGGCCAATTTATCCATCAACCAATCTAAAATCCAATGACTTGCTGCTACCTTTTTATTGTTTCTGGATTCTTGTGGTGGTTAAACTGGCTTCTAGACCACACAAATACGAGTTATTGTCGTGGGATATCTTCAAGAATCTTGAGGATGGCGACATTGGACCATCAAATGTAGTTGGATTTTGAGAAAGGCTAGAATATGAGTCATGTGCCGACAATAAGCTTGGAAGGACACGGGCTGAAAAAGGCTCAGGGGCAGCACGGGGCACAGCATTAAAGCTGCTGCATCCCCCCATCCGATACTTGGGTTTTTGCAATAATGTCTTGTTTTTGTATAAACTTTCTTCACACTGCTTTCACTGTGAGCTGACGGTTATTCTGCTGCAAGAGAATTTTTCCTTGTATCTGTACCTCAACATACCTGTGGATATGACAATACACTCATCTTGACTTGACTTCCTCATTCCCCATTATAGTTTCTCTTCTCTATTGATAAGGAGCTCACATTAGACTTAGCTAAGCTTTTCCTGTTTACTCCAAAGTGCTAGCAGAATTCAGTGGGCCAAGCAGGACCTGTGGAGGTCAAACAGGCAATGTTTCAGATCAGAACTTTCTTTAATCCCAATCTGAAATGTTGCCCGCCCATTCCACCCACAAACGCTGCCTGACCCAGAGAGGCCCTCCTGCACTTTGTGTTTTGCTCAAGACTCCAGCATCTGCAGTTCCTTGTGTCTCCATTTTCCTGTTTACACACTATTTACGTTGTCGGTCTGAAGAAGGGTCTCGACCCAAAACTTCTCCTATTTCCTTCGCTCCATAGATGCTGCCTCACCCACTGAGTTCCTCCAGCATTTTTGGCTGCCTTCGATTTTCCAGCATCTGCAGTTCCTTCTTAAACATTTAAGTTCCTTCGTTCTTTTTTAATGTTTCTTGCCATTACAGTTTTTCTAGCTTTTTAAACAAAAAATCAATTTCTTGGTCCTTATTCATTGAATTGTAAAATGCTCACAATACTTGTGCCTACAGTTCATCCTGACACATTTATCAGACTCTTTCCTTGATTTAATGTATTCTTTAATTTCTCTTGGCAGCCAAAGATTAATCCCTTCCCGTTGGGTTAAAATGCCTCAAAGGATTTTTTTGGCAATTCTCACATTATTTATTTAAATACCAGCAAAGCGTTCCCTTCTCCCCTCATCCTTTCCTTTGTTTAGATCAAATACCCTACTTTTGGATTTAATTGTATCACTTTCAATCTCAATATAAAATTTGATTATATTTTGGTTACTCTACCCGAAAGGCCCCTTTACCACAAGATTATCAATTAACCCTTTCTCATTGACAAAATGAAATAGAAAATAGCCCTCTCGGCATTCTGATCTTGTATATATTCTGTTATTTTGTCCTACATCTTATTGCTGCTAATTTGTTTTATCCAGTCTACATGTAGATTAACGCCTCCCTATTTATTATTTTAACCC
The DNA here is from genome assembly GCF_010909765.2 of Amblyraja radiata. NCBI lineage: Eukaryota > Metazoa > Chordata > Chondrichthyes > Rajiformes > Rajidae > Amblyraja > Amblyraja radiata. The sequence goes on from NC_045988.1 coordinate 2,543,826, forward strand.
TGTTACGGCCTTGATTTATGCCATGTCCAATATTACAACTTCTCTTTGGTGGCCCATTAATATTTTTTTTACCAATGCTTTCTTCCTTTTCCTATATGTTAACTCAACCTAGATTGATTCTGATTCAATCATGATTTGCCAAAACAAGATCATTCTTAACAAGGCACTGATCTCTTCCCTTTATACTGGTCCTTCCTATCGGTGGTGGCGTGATTTAGAAGCTTCGAATGACCATTGTTGAACATGCAGTTCCCAGCTATCGGTCACCCAGGAACCATAGTTCCAGAATGGCAAGTAGATCGTACGCATTAACTAATATTTGTGGAATGGTCAGTCTGAGGAGCACCTTCAGCAACAGACTGGTCCCATCAAGGTGCAGCACAGAACACAGGAGATCCTTCTTCCCCGTGGCCAAAGATCCTATAGGAAGCAAGATAGACCACTCCTTCTAAATGCAATGGGCTGACGTGTAGTACGCAACGGAGCGGAACGTGGGCCTTTTTTTCATCCATTTCAGTAACCCGACCCGACCCGGCCCGACTCGCAGTGTAATCAACGTTGCGGGGGAACAGTTTGTGTTAATAAATTATAATTCTGAAAATGAGGAGATGATTTTTACCAAATAACTTTTATTTTTACGAGGATGTTTCCGTAACCGGCTTCCGTCTCCGCACTAGTATCTTTGCTCCGCTACGGGATCTTTGGTGCGGAGACGGAAGCCGGTTATGGGAAATGGGGCCGAAAATTACCCATGAATCTGCCCATGACCGTACGACGTCTTTTTCGTCGAGTGATCTATCTTGCTTGCTATAGGATCTTTGCCTGTGGCTATCAAACTGTACAATTCCTCCCCCTTCACATTAGTGAAACAGATTGATGTCCTTGGTCATCTGTTGTCAGCCCTGATTAGTTCTGCCCTTTTCCTACCTCCAGTTCCGCCCCCTCTACTTTCAGTGTGAAGAAGGTTTCCGGCCCTAAACGTCACCTGTTCCCTTCCTCCAGAGATGCTGCCTGACCCGCTGAGTTGCTCCAGCACTTGTGTCTCTTTAATGTCAACTGCTCTTGTGGCTGTTTGTGGAACCCAGCTGTGTGTAAATGGACACAATTTTGTTGAGTACAACAGTGAGCACACACAAAATAATAAATGTTAAATATTTGCAAAGTACTTTAGGACATTAGGAGGACAGAACGTCTGTTAGATTATGTATCACATACATAATTAGGGTTTATATGAACTTTAATCTAAAATATTGATGAAAAGTGCAGAATTATTTGATTTATATTAAACTTTTCACATTCTTGATGTCTCAATTAGCTTTACAACTAATGAGTTTTTAATTGCAGTCATGCATTTTGCGGGCAAACACAGCGTGCAAATACCGTCCACCAAGCAGCAGCAACTGGAGCAGTTACTGTGCCCTCCATAATGTTTGGGACAAAGACCCATCATTTATTTATTTGTCTCTGTACTCCACAATTTGAGATTTGTAATAGAAAAAATCACGAATTGTGGAGTATAGAGGCAAATAAATAAATTATGGGTCTTTGTCCCAAACATTATGGAGGGCACTGTAGATCTCCTTCGTGAGAATTACAGTCTAGGATTCTTGATTCCTACCCTTCATAGAACATTGTATGTCAAATCTGGAAATGTCATCACAAAAGCACACATACACTTATTTGATCTTGAATCACATCGGTTTCTCTCACTGCAGCAACAGAGTGATTGATCTCGCCAAAGTACTGGGATACCAAACCTTTCTGAATAGATGGTAGAGATAGATATGGTCTAGAAAATGACAGGGCTCAAATGATAACCTGTAATTTCATGGTGTAGAATCCTCCAGACTAGGTAGACCAGTCAGGCTCTCCGATGGCCACTTGAAAAGGCAATCACCACCAGAAGAATGAATAGCAACAGAACGATACAAATCCTTTGTAGACGTACCTTGGAACTAATTGGTGACTTCAGAAAAGTGAAGTTGGTAAATCAAGTTCCAATTTTCATTGTAAAAACAGGGAACTACAGATTCTGGTTAAAATACAAAAAAAAAGACACAAAGTGCAGGAGTAACTCGGCAGATCAGGCAGTGCTCTGGAGAACATGGATAGATGGCCTTTCGGGTCGGGACTCGTCTTTAGTCTGAACGTCAAACTATCGAAATGTTACCTATCTATGTTCTCTAGAGATCCTGCCTGACCCGCTGAGTACCCCCTAATTTCTTAGAGGTTTAAAGACAGTCCAAGTGTACTAATTACTCTAAGAACGATCTTCCACAGATGCACCGTAAAATGTATCCTGAGTGGTTGCATCATGGGAGGGGGTGCGGCAATTTTCACACCCAGGAGTGCAAGAAGTTGCAGAGAATGTTGGACTCAGCCCAGTCCATCGCCAGTACAGCCCTCCCCACCATCAAAAGTATTAACATTTAACAAAGCCCCGTGGAAGGTGGGATCTAGGATCCTCAACATCTAGGCCATGCCCTCTTCTTGCTGCTACTGTCAGACAGTAGGTAGAAAAGCCTGAAGTCCCACACCACCTGGTTCAGAAACAGCTACTTTCAACACATAATCCTCCGCCTTTTCCGCCACCTCCAACGTGACCCCACCACTCGCCACATCTTCCCATCTCCCCCCATGTCTGCCTTCCGCAAAGACCGCTCCCTCCGCAACTCCCTCGTCAATTCTTCACTTCCCTCCCGCACCACCCCCTCCCCGGGCACTTTCCGTTGCAACCGCAAGAAATGCAACACCTGTCCCTTCACCTCCCCCCTCGACTCCATTCAAGGTCCCAAGCAGTCGTTCCAGGTGCGACAAAGGTTCACCTGTATCTCCTCCAACCTCATCTACTGCATCCGCTGCTCTAGATGTCAGCTGATTTACATCGGTGAGACCAAGCGTAGGTTGGGCGACCGTTTCGCCGAACACCTCCGCTCAGTCCGCAATAACCTACCTGACCTCCCGGTGGCTCAGCACTTCAACTCCCCCTCCCATTCCCAATCCGACCTCTCTGTCCTGGGTCTCCTCCATTGCCAGAGTGAGCAACAGCGGAAATTGGAGGAACAGCACCTCATATTCCGTCTGGGGTCCTTGCGTCCCTTTGACATCAACATTGAATTCTCCCAATTTGGCTAGCCCGTGCTGTCTCCTCCCCTTCCTTCACCCTCTAGCTGTCTCCTCCCACTCTCCCATCCGCCCGCCCTCGAGCTCCTCCTCCTCCTCCCTTTGTCCTTCTTTCTTTCCCCACCCCCTATCAGTCTGAAGAAGGGTTTCGGCCCGAAACGTCGCCTATTTCCTTCGCTCCATAGATGCTGCTGCACCCGCTGAGTTTCCCCAGCAATTTTGTGTACCTTCGATATTCCAGCATCTGCAGTTCCCTTTTGAACACTTTCCTACAACCATTAGGTTTGACTTTGACTTTCTTGAACTAACCCGCACAACCCTAATCCTACCTCAGCAACGTGGCACTACAGACCACCTCTCGCATAACCTTGGACTTATTTTTTGAATTGTATTCTGCAATATTGTTTTTTTTTTGCAGTTATTTTCATTTCACTATCTTGTAGAATGTATGTGTTATTTATGTATAATTCATGCTTTTGCATGTTGTCTGAGTCATTGTACGCATGATGCTGCTGCAAGCAAACTTTTCATTGTAACTGTACCTTATGGTTCTTGTGCATGTGACAATAAGCTTGACCAGACTAGACTGGGACTGCGGAAAGCAACCTGTGGTTTAATTGACTGGGAGTGCAGCAGAGGTTCTTCTTTAAATGAAGCCTTTTTGTTCTTTTTGTTCTTAGTTTCACATCATATCAACTGGTAGTTAACATCACAATGATCAGAGAATACACAACTTCACAAAAGAGAGAGCAAGTGTTTGGGCCATTAGGAAGTTGTCTCCTTCAATTACCCATTGTTTACCAAGATTCATTGATCTTCACCCATTTCTGAGGTTTCTTTGTTCAATGCTATTGTGGGAGAATTTGAGCCTACCCTCATGACAATCACATTTATAGAATATTTCTATATGGCACCTTTAAAGTAATATAGTGACTCATGACACCTTACAGAAGCTGTTATCAAATAAATTCGACAGTAAATAAACTGGTAGGAGAACAACTTGGCCATAGAGGTGACTTTAAGAAGCATTTACAGAGAGGCAGACGATGCTTATGTAAGGAAATTCAGGAGTTTAAAATCATCACAAATACCAGAAATGGAGTGTGACAGAAACATTGAGTTGTCCGGTTGGTGAAGTTAACAAAGAGTGGGAGGTGTGGTTCCACAATGGAGAGAGGAAGAGTTTGCCTTTCCATGTGGTGTTCTTCCCAATTCCAGTTTATATCTGAAAGCAAAGCACCATAGCCATCTAGATCAGTGGTTCCCAACCTTTTTTAGCTCATGGCCCCCTTGGGATCTTTTATTTTTTCTGTGCCCCCCCCCCCCCTGACATTATTAGCAGAAAAAAAGTACTTCAATATTATAATACCTTCCATAAAAATATCAGTGTCTATCAATTGCACATATATTCTCTTTTATTCTATTCCACAAACATCAAAAATATTTCAATTACATAGATTTAAATTTATTAGAACTGAAATTTAGGAGGCAACAGGGTGGTAGCTCTGTGGCCCCCTTCATTGAACCTGTGGCCCACTAAATCCCAAAAAATTTCTGTGGCCCCCCTGAAATTTGCCATGGCCTGAAATGGCCCCAGGTTGGGAATCACTGATCTAGATCATTCTGTACAAAGTCTTCACATTCTCAGGACATCCAAGGCTCTCATAGCCTATGAAATATCAGATGGGGGGGGGGGGGGGGGGGGGGTTCAATGATTCGATGTAAGAAAACATCCAGCCAATATCTACAGAAACAATATTGCCCCACAATTAGATAACAAGACCAGATTGTTTGTTTTTTGTATTGTCACCCAAAGACTAAATAGTCACCAGGGTACTGTTTAAAATATTCCTGCTCGTTCCATAGAGCCAAAGAGGTTTTGGAGATGTCCTTTCTTATCCAAAAATCGCAACTTGAACAGTGCAGCATTTCTTAAATACTACCAGAACTCCTCATTATATTCTGGCAACACAGCAGTATGAATACCAGAAGCATCACATTGTATAATGCACTGTACACCACACAGAATGCATCATACATACAAGCTGTGCAGGATATAATACAATCTTCACTATTTAGAAAGTATCACATAACATATAATCACAGAAACAAGATTGGACGTATAATGCACATTTAGTACATTATATTGTGTACCATACATACAATGACTTTGCCATATTTATATTATTGTATCATACAACACACTGTGCTATATTAAATGCAATATAATCAAAAATTATCAAATTTACTCAGGATTATATAATGTGCATGATGCACATTACAACCACTGAATTATATATTCTGTAGACTGCATGCACTTTTATATATTACAAGCATTTCAAATGATATTTCAGTCCTGTTTCTCTTTTGACATTGGATGTTTCTGATTTCATTTCACGTACCTAGTCAATATTGATTTACCTGCCTGTTTGGGAATGGAGATGGTAAATTGCAGCCCTGGATGCAAACACCATTTTATGTGCAGATTCATCTCTGTGCAGGAAGATTAGAGCAGTCGACCTAGCATGCCAGTGACAGTCTCCTTCAGTACCTTGTGCTGAATTGATGCTTACGTAAAGGACCAAACAAGAGAGCGGCTGCAATTTATTTGAACACAAAACCATTACATAATCCCTCTGCCCACGAACAGCATCATTATAAAACATACCAGATGTCAATGTAAAGGGCACCAACTAAGCGATTAAAACATGGAATTCATTGCTTCTACATGAAATCCTAAATTATACTTATAGAAAATATCTGGTGAATAAAATGAAAATCCCCTGAATTTTCATGATTATTATACTGTGCTAAAACGTTATTTCTTGCCAGTCAAAATCACTCCTCTAATTTCTTGTAATAGGCAGAGGTGTTGCTTCTTACATGTGTTAATGACATTATGGATAGCTTCCCCCCCCGACTACAAGTTCTGGCAAAATTATAAATACACATCATTACAAATCGTACTGATGTAGTTCAATCTCAGAAGTAATCTGCACCACCGAGGCTTGGAAAAACATGCAAGTATGGTTAATCTTATATTCAGACAAGAGTACTGAAATCCACGATGTGGCATAATTCAGTCACAGTGTTTCAATTTTAATTCTTGTGCATTAATTGTTCATCTTATACTAATTGAATCATAGACTTTTACAGCCTGGAATGAGACTATTTTGCCCTATTTGTCTACGGTGACCAGTGGGCACCCTTCCGTATTAATCCCAACACTTGGTGGATTGCTCTCGATGCCCGAGGGATTCAACCTGCTTCTTTCCGATGCTTAGCCTGGGTGGTGTGAGTCTGTACTGATATTAACTTCCTTTTTGAGGCAGCTCCTCCAATTAGATCCCCTTGATAGTAGGGAGGTGACTGTTCATGACGGACTGGGCAATGTCTACCACTTTCTGCGGCCTCATTCATTCCTGGGTATTTGAGTTATTGAACCGGTCAGTATGCTCTCATTTGCACAAATTTGATAAAGGATTCAGCAACATACCAAATCTCCCCAATCTTCTTAGGGAGGAGAGGCATTGACAGCTTTCTTTATGACTGCATCAATGTGCAGGACAGATCTTCAGGGATATATGTATGCCTAGGAACTTGAAGCTGATCACTCCCTCCATCTCTGTTCCATCAATGAATACAGGTTTGTGGATCCCTGGCATTCCCCTCCTGAAGTCAACAATCAGCTCCTTGGCCTTGCGAACGTTGAGAGCAAGGTTGTTGTTCTTGCACCATTCAAACAGATTATCGATGTTCCTCTTGCACTCTGACTCATCACTACCCGTTATTCATCCAACAATGGTAATATCATCTCCGAATTCAATGATGACATTAGAGGTGTGTGTGTCTAGCTACACAGTCATGGGTACAGAAAGAGTGGAGAAGGGGACTGAGCACACAGCCTTGAGGTGCTCCTGTGTCGACGATTATCGAGGAGGACATGCGTTGCCAATTTATACTGATTGTGGTCTGCCGATGACCAAGTCGAAGATAGCATAGGGACGAGCAGAGGCCCAGTACTCCAAATTCAATGATATGTTTTGAAGGGATGGATGATGGTTTGAATATCGAACTGTAGTCGATGAACAGCTGATGTACATGTTCTTATTGTCTGTGGTCCAGTGGAGAGCCAGTGGGATCGCATCCTCTGTTGATCTGTTTTGTCTGTAAGTGATTGTAATGGGTCCAGATCCTTGTTAAATAAGAAGTTGATATGCAGGTCACCACTATAAACAATAGTGATTAAGAAGGAACTGCAGATGCTGGAAAATCGAAGGTAGACAAAAGTGCTGGAGAAACTCAGCGGGTGCAGCAGCATCTATGGAGCGAAGGAAATAGGCAACGTTTTGGGCCGAAACCCTTCTTCAGACAGTATCACTGAGGCTCTTCTTGGGCAACAGGGAGAAAGTGAGAAAAAAAATTAAAGCTCTCTCACTGGGTTAGATGGATAAAATGATGAAAAGGTTGCATTATTAAAGTGCCCTTCAAAACCTCAGAATATATTAGTCTGTTACAAATGAAATACTTTTGAGGAGTAATTAAAGTAGAAGATACTGGAAATACTCAGAGGATATTGTTAGGTGATGCTGCTTGACCTGCCGAGTTTTCCAGTACTGTGTGATTTTTCTTTGTAAACCAGCATCTGCAGTTCCTTGCGTTCCATGAGAAACAGAGTTAATGTTTCCAGGACCAGGGGCCACAGTTTAAGAATAATGAGTAAGCCATTTAGAACGGAGACGAGGAAACACTTTTTCTCACAGAGAGTGGTGAGTCTGTGGAATTCTCTGCCTCAGAGGGCAGTGGAAGCAGGTTCTCTGGATGCTTTCAAGAGAGAGCTAGATAGGGCTCTTAAAGATAGCGGAGTCAGGGGATATGGGGAGAAGGCAGGAACGGGATACTGATTGGGGATGATCAGCCATGATCACATTGAATGGAACGGGAATAACTCCCCATATCCCCTGACTCCGCTATCTTTAAGAGCCCTATCTAGCTCTCTCTTGAAAGTATCCAGAGAACCTGCCTCCACCGCCCTCTGAGGCAGAGAATATCTAGCGTGTCCAAACCCTTAATAATCTTATATGTTTCAATAAGATATCCCCTCATCCTTCTAAATTCCAGAGTATACAAGCCCAGCCGCTCCATTCTCTCAGCATATGACAGTCCCGCCATCCTGGGAATTAACCTTGTAAACCTACGCCGCACTCCTTCAATAGCAAGAATGTCCTTCCTCAAATTAGGGGACCAAAACTGCACACAATACTCCAGGTGTGGTCTCACTAGGGCTCTGTACAACTGCAGAAGAACCTCTTTGCTCCTATACTAAACTCCTATGAAGGCCAACATGCCATTCGTTTTCTTCACTGCCTGCTGTACCTGCACGCTTATTTCATTACCCATTCCGTCTCTCCAGAGATGCTGACTGTCCCGCTGAGTTACCCCAGCATTTAGTGTCTATCATTTTCTGTAGATCGGTTGGGTGCAGAACTAAACACTCCTCCATCCGCACCTTTGCAACAGCTGGATATATATAAACCCCTCTTTTGTGTCATTCACTTGAAAGATTATATGCTTATAACATCACGAGATAAGAAATGCTGCAACGAGCTTTACAAAGGGTTAACTGAGGGAAGTTCAGCTTGATCGCCTACGGTTTCTCCCCTGGTTACAGTCCCACTAACTCAACGTTGAAAGCTCGCTTTGAAAATATACAGGGTCAGAGCTAGAGGAGAAACACATTTTCCTCACGATAACCTTGCGTTTTCATGACAAGGGGAACTGGGGCATGTGTTTAATGATTATCTCGGTGCAACGGGAAAAATACACAAACGAAGGAAATCACAGACATTAAACATGGAAATAGGCAAAGAATGGAATCAACCTAATGAGTGCAGTTACACGGGTCGGAAGCTAATGGTTCCAAATAAACACTGTCTTAATGAACTGGGCATTGCCTGCTTTCCAGTGCACCAGCTAATATGAAATACCTTGATCCTCTTCTGCATTCTCTGAATGCCGCTAGATTATCGAACCGAAAGCTGCTAGCTATAAACTATAACCGCCTGCACAACAAAAAAACCTTGCACAGTTTTAATTTTTAAAATCCTACATCCATGCCTGCAAAATTAGATGAAAATAAATAATCCAGGAAAAGAGCATAATTTATTCAGCGTGCAGGGTAGTTTTCATCGCGTTTTGAGCAGGAGCGGCGTGTAAACACTGACTTAAATATGGAGAGAAAGCTGTGTTCGTTCACAATGTAGATGGGTTAGTACCGCAATGCCGAACAGTGGAATAACGGTCCCATTTGATTCCTCCTAGAGTTAGGAAGCTTCGATGAACCAGTTGCTTTACAGAACAAGCCTCAACGCAAGACCTTTTTAATTCATCCCCCAGAATTTGACACCGGCATGTTTTTCTTCTCAAAGGAGGAGCGTTCCCACGGATTTTTCTCGTTCGATTGTTTGCCCTCTGTTTCTCCTGCCTCCCGGCCCCCCTATTTTTTCTCTCTCTCTCTAAATATCCGTTTCAACTGCAACGAAATTGAACGTAGGACCTTTTATTTGGTTCGTTTTAAATAGTGTAGTGGGTGAAAACTGGTCATCTGTTTGTTACCGGCTTCAATCGGATTTTCTACCATGCTCGCCAGTGAATTCCCGACGTCCCCATTAACGCCACAAGCATTTGAGAAATTATATATATTGTATTTTAAGGGAAATCATACTCCCTGTAAAAAAAATATCTCCCGCATGTCGCTCCACCAGAGAGAGGGAGAGACGGAGAACTCACCAGACACTACCCTTTGCCATCTTTGCCCAAGGTTTGGGCTGAATCCTCAAAGAGACAGAAATCAGCAGAGAAATCCTGCCATCTGTCTTAGCATTGCAATAAACATAACACCAAAGCAGCTCTGCACAGATAAATGCACGCATACAGAAGTGTTGTACATTTATTGAACGCCATCCCCCCCCCCCCCCCCCCCCCCCATTTCATTTGTTGGGTTCTGCATAATTTGTCCAAAAGATGTCATTTGTATACAGGCAACAGATTTTTGGAAGTGTTCGCATTAAGATTCGGGGTTAGTGCTAGTGTGGAAATGGCGGGTGTCTCGCCTGGACCCCACAGTGCCAGGCTGGTGAAGCCAGACAGAATAGGGGCCTGGCACTGCCCGAGTGACGGCACCTTCAGCGACAGCTGCCTGCTTTACATTCTGAAATAAAACTGTTATTTCACACACGAAGCCAGCGAAACAAGGAATATAAAGTGGGGGTGGGATTGAGATCCATTTTGTGTCAAGATTCAAGAGTGTTTTATTGTCATATGTCCCAGATAGAACAATGAGATTCTTACTTGCAGCAGCACAACAGAATGTACCCTGTTCACAATATAATAAACGAGAAAAAAAAGGTTATTTATATGTGTGTTTACATACACAATAACAAACACACACATATATATATATAAACATAGAAAATAGGTACAGGAGTAGGCCATTCGGCCCTTCAAGCGAGCATTGCCATTCAATATGATCATGGCTGATTATCCAAAATCAGTACCACGTTCCTGCTTTCTCCCCATGTCCCTTTATCCCGTTAGCCCTAAGAGCTATCTCTCTTTTGAAAACATCCTGTAAATTGGCCTCCACTGCCTTCTGTGGCAGAGAATTCCACAGATTCACAACTCTCTGTGTGAAAAAGCCCTCCATGCCCCCCCCCCCCTCCCTCTCTGCCCCCCCCCCCACTCCCTCTCTGCCCCTCCCTCTGTAGGGAGTGGTGAATATAGGGACCCATGGGTGAGTGGTGGTGTATTGTGTTCTGGAACCAGCCCTCCCCTGTGACGCCGCGCCCCTCACCCCTTAATCTCTACCCCCCCCTTCTCCCCCTCTACCCCCCCCCCCCCCCCCCACCCCGCTCTAGCCGCGCCTGCGCAGTTGGGGGCTATGCGTGAGTGGATAGGGCGGGGGATGGGGTAAAAGGAGCGAATTAATAATATTACTATAATATCAATGGGGGGGGGGGGGGGGTTAGTGTGTGTGTGTGTGACGCCGAAAGCAGCCCACCCCCCATGCAACCGCACGTTGAGGGGATGGGACCCAACGGGTCCCCCTTGGTCTAGTATATATATATAATAATAGATATACACACACCTATACCATACATAAACAAACAAACAAGAATAGTGCAAAAAGACAAAACTAATGCCCCCAAGTATATATAGTTCAGAGCTTATTTGGAGGTTGTTCATCTCTGTAATCTGTGTGCGTTTGTGTGCGCGCTTTCCCAAATAACATTTCTATGTCAGCTACCTAATAGATACAGGCACATGTGAAATATATGATGTGAATGCAACACAGTCGGTGCCAGGTACAACACCTCAGCGTGAATCCCACAAGCCAGTCTCCAGTGTCAATGACTCAAGATCACCAAGTCTAATTGCATTACCATCTTAATAACACGTTAATCTTTACAATAATGACAGCACTGATTGGATGAAATAAAAAAAAGAGGCTATAACTTGACATCATGTTATTGGGTGAAAGTCTCTCTTCTTTCCCGCCACACTTTTACGGGTGGGGTGGGGGGTGGGGGACTTTGCTTAGCCTGGTGTCTTTCTCGGCGTTTGCCCCTGCCCCTGCCCCAGAGATATCAGCTTCCTTCCAATGCAAGCTGACAATGGAGAAGGAGCTGGCAATTTTATTTTTGGCTTACTGCCAAATATTTCATTTTCTTCATGGCCCCAACCCTCTTCCTTCCATCTTAACTTCAAGCCAGCTCCCAGCATGGCTCAGACTCCGAAAGCTTTGTTTGAAGACTTTGATGTGAATGCCGCAACCCTCTCTATTCAGGACAGTTCGGGGGGGTGGGGTGGAACTTGGCGCGCAAAATTCAATATTGATTGTTTGCAGAGTTGCACTCAGTGAGAAAAATTGAACTATTATTTTAGATGTTCAAGACACCTCGCCGATCCTGGCTGCTGGCGGAGCAGTCACTGGTTTAGTTTTGCTGGTGTTGCTTTAGGTTCCCTTCTCTTACTCACTCCCGCCATCCTTTCCCCCCCCTCTTAGCTGCGAGGGGTAGAAATGGGCCATTGTGAAGCAGCGGCCGTCACTGCTTAGTCGACAGAGTCGACCACTCCTGCAGACAGGAAAACAAAGGCTCGCCACTAAGGCAACGAAAGTGAAGACGTTAGGGGGGGGGGGGGGGGGGGGGGTCTAGGATTTATTACTCAGGAACTCACAAGCCCCCTATTGTAGTGGGCAGCTGAGGTGTGGAAGACCTTGCACATGCATGTGTGCAGCCCTCGTTACACCAGCAGACAGAGCCCAGCCAAGTACTCTCACTCAGTCCCACAATGTACAAAGTGCACTTCGCAGATCAGTTTCTCAACCCGAAATTAAACGGCCTTTTTAATTTCCCCCGTCCGCAGCTTTGCGAGTTTGCGCAGCATTTTGAAACAGAACAGATGAGAACAGGACAACCGAGGCACACACACACACACACACACAATTGCGCCGAGTTTTCATCGCATTTATCTTTACATTTCAACCGGGTGGGGTAGTATTGTGGAGAAGGAGAAATACAACGTTGGAGGGAGGGAAATCCGCTCGTCCCCCTTGTGAAGAAACAGCCCTGGGAGGAAATTAAGCGTGTGAAGAAAGTTAATGAAACCTCGGTGAAAACGGCGTTTAATTAGCACAACGTGTAAAACAGAAAGGATATGGACAGGAGCCAGAATAATTCTGCTCAGCGGCAACAAAGAGGCTAGCCCCCCCCCGTGTTACACTTTCAGCAGAACACAAAAGCCGAGCTCATGGGGAAAAGCAGACCCATTCGATAATCCTAACCTTGGTTATTAAATTAGCGAAAATATCGATTAAAAAAAAAAAAAAGGTGAAGAGGGAGAGCGTGAAAACTAGACAGACAAAAATGTAGGCGTGCATTGCAAATGAGCACCTACAGACGGCTGTGCCAGCGAGAGCTTCTGGCTGCTTGCTCTCTGCAAATGAAACAATTTTTACACCTCGTTTCCATGGCGATTTCATTAGCCAAACACGTCTTTTCAATGGCTTGGCAGCAAAACGTGAATAATTTTCATCCCTGCTTTTAAAGCATGAAGCAAGCGGGCGACCTTCCCAATCTAGAAATTAGCGTGCTTTATTGCAGGCACGCAGAAATAATTTAATATGTACGAAAAATGTCTGAGCGGTATTATAGCGTTCCGCACTGTTTCAGCAAAATGCTCCGTGATGCTTGTTGGTCAATGCAGGTTTACGGAGGCGGGCTGGAAGAATGGTTTTCTTTGTGATATTGCTCGGAGTTTTAGGAGAACACTAGGAGTCAAAGTAAATAAAAGAACATTCTTATTGATAAGTGGAGGACATAGTTATTATCGAAAGTTTAAAAAAACCCTTTAAATGTAGAATGTGTAATGGCCATCTCGGAACCATTTAGCCATTTCGTTAGAAGAGAGGCGAAAATTGAGTACGCAACGATGGAGGGCGAAGGGGAGAGATGAATGTAGAGGGGTTGAGGAAAGAGCAGGTAGAGGCGGTTAAAAATAGAAAGAATGAAAACCAGTATTTTGTTCTGTTTTATAATCTGTGCTTCCCAGATCATTATTGAAATGATAAAATGTCTTATATTGTTTGTAATTTCATAAATTTTAGGAGCAGAATTAGGTCATTCGGCCCATCAAGTCTACTCTGCCATTCAATCATGGCTGATCTATCTCCCCCTCCTAACCCCATTCTCCTGTCTTCTCCCCATAACCCCGGACACCCGTACTAATCAAGAACTTATCAATCTCTGCCTTAAAAATATCCATCAACTTGGCCTCCACAGCCTCCTGTGGCAATGAATTCCACAGATTCACCACCCCCTGTCTCAATGTATCATGTTTACAATATTCTTTGAACAGCAACGCTCAGTAGTACGAGAAACTGAGTATGTAGCTAGCCGACACAATTAAAATCAGCGATCACTTGTCCTGTTTTACAATTGTATATGTTCAGGTGCCTCCTACCTATGGATGCGGATAATACAGAAAGACCTCACTGAAAGGACTGACCAAAGACTCACCAAACCAATTGTGATATGGATGCGTTTAAGATGGTTAAAGTTGACAGAGAGAGCGATCCCTTGGGGTAAGGATGGGGTGACCATTGCAGGATTCAGAACAAGGTGAGAATAATTGCTAGAGTTTCAGGTACATGATTAGGACAGGTTTAGAGAGATATGGGCCAAACACAGGCAGGTGGGACTAGTGTAGATGGGACATAGAGAGTCATATAGAGTGATACAGTGTGGAAACAGGCCCTTCGGCCCAACTTGCTCACACCTCCCAACATGTCCCAGCTACACTAGTCATAGAGTAATACAGTGTGGAAACAGGCCCTTCGGCCCAAATTGCCAACACCGGCTAACATGTCCCACCTGCCTGCACTTGGTCTACATCGCTCCAAACCTGGCCTATCCAGGTACCTGTTCTTAAACGTTGGGATAGTCCCAGCCTCAACTAACTCCTCTGGCAGCTTGTTCCATACACCCACCACCCTTTGTGTGAAAATGTTACCCCTCAGATTCCTATTAAATCTTTTCCCCTTTACCTTGAACCCATGTCGTCTGGTTCTCAATTCCCCTACTCTGGGCAAAAGACTCTGTGCATCTACCCGATCTACTCCTCTCATGATTTTATACACCTCTATAAGATCAGTGACTACAAGCACTAAGCAATAATAGTGGGGGATTTCCATTTCTTGAACATTAACTGGGATACCGTCAATGTGAAGAAGTGGAGGGTGCATCATTTCAAAATTTAATTCAGGAGAGCTTTTGTTTTAACCAGCATGTAGGAAGCTTATCAAGGGGGCGGACGAGGGGATGGGGGAATTCTGCATTAGTTTTTTTTAGGAATGAAGCTTGCGGGTGGGAAGAGTGCAGGGCCGGATTTACGTATAAGCTAGACAAGTTTAAGCTTAGGGCCTCGAGATCTAGGGGTGCCTACTCACCTCGCTGCCTCACCGGACCCGTCGAACGTCGCCGCCCCACCGACCATCCGCCCACCGGGACCTCCTACTCTTTGCCCGCTGACCCTGGCCACTCCACCGCCCTCCAGCAGCTCGCAGCCGTCGCCTTACCTGCAGCCTGGACTCAGCATCGGGCCTGAAGATTCCATGCTGCAGACTCCAACACCCCCCCCCCCCCCCCCCCCCCCCCCGGGTTTGACTGCGCTGGGTCCTAGTGCTAGTCCCCCTAACCCTGGTAATCTCAGTGGCTGTTCCACTGGGGCTTCCCCATCCCCCTCAAACCAGCCCGTACAGAGGAGATTTTTGATTCTGTTGCTGGGACTGGAAAAAATGTGGTTATGAAGGAAATAGCTTAGGGCCTCTCTTCATCTAAATCTGGCCCTGGAAGAGTGTCAGTGGGAAAGCATTTTTTGTGGCACTGATCACAGTGTCGTTACAGGAAGGAACAAAGATACAACAGCAGCCAAGCTTTTAAACTGGGGTAGGATCAATGTTACTGGACATGGAAGTGAAATAGCAGAAGTGGGCTGGAAGCAGCTACCTTTATGTCAATCAGTACAAAAGCAATGCGAGGGAATTCCAGCAGGGATTCGGTAGAAAATATATATGGATTGATTCTTTCTTGTTGCGTTTACTTGGTACAGTGAAATTGTTTTGCATGCAGTACACAAGAATGCAAAAAGTCACCATGTAAAGAGCATGTTCCTCAAGGAGAAAGGGACCTGGGGCATCCTGGATGCCAAGGTGCATAATCAGTTAGATAAGGCAAAGAAAGTGGGAAACTTTGGGAAAACAGGTGTCACAGGGAGAAAAGCTGTTCAACACTCACAGTGACCCTGGTCCAACCATGACCTCTGGTTTACACGTTCTCCCTGTGGAGCACATAGGTTTCCTCTGGATGTTCTGGCTTCCTTCCGTAACCCAAGACAACCTGGCTGTTGGGTTAATTGGACACTGTAAACATAACACCACCAGCGTAGGTGGCTGACGAGAGAATCAGTGGGATAGAAATTAGCATGAGTGGGTCAATAGATATTGAAAATAGGTTTGTGTAGGAAGGGATTGCAGATGCTTGTTTAAACTGAAGACAGACACAAAAAGATGGAGCCACTCCACGGGTCACATAGTATCTCTGGAGAAAAAAGTGGGTGACATTTAGGGTCGAGACCTTGATTGATGGGACTGCTCTGAGAACCAGCATAGACTCCATGGGCTGAATGGCCTCCTCTAGTGTAAGGAAATATGAATCATTAAATATTATTATAAGCGGTGAGTCTGTGGAATTCTCTGCCTCGAGGGCGGTGGAGGCAGGTTCTCTGGATGCTTTCAAGAGAGAGCTAGATAGGGCTCTTAAAAATAGCGGAGCCAGGGGATATGGGGAGAAGGCAGGAACGGGGTACTGATTGGGGATGATCAGCCATGATCACAT
Organism: Amblyraja radiata; assembly: GCF_010909765.2. NCBI lineage: Eukaryota > Metazoa > Chordata > Chondrichthyes > Rajiformes > Rajidae > Amblyraja > Amblyraja radiata. The sequence continues at coordinate 2,560,403 of NC_045988.1, forward strand.
TGAATGGCAGTGCTGGCTCGAAGGGACGAATGGCCTACTCCTGCACCTATTGTCTATTGTCTATTATGCAAACAATTGAAAGTGTAATACAGCAGAATGTCAAGAAGAGTGTAGAAGTTATTATGGAAATAAAATTATAAATTTGGAAAGCAGAGATTTGCTGAAAAACACAGACGTAATATAAAAGAAAACAAATATTCAAGTACATAAGGAGCAAAATATTTATTAAGATTATAAAGTATTCAGGACCAGAAAGGAAATAATGTAGAAGTAGAGGGTATGAGCAATATTCTTAATGAATATTTTGTGGCTGTTTTCACTATAAACTAAGATGATACTAATCAATTGAAGAGGTTAAGTGTGAAATATTGGATAAGATAAACATAGTAAAAAAAAAAGTGGGTATTAAGGGGTTTAGCACTTTGCAAAGTGGATACATTTCCAGAACAAGACACAATATATCTCAGGCTGATGAAAGCAAAGGAGAAAAGGAGGCTCATGCTTCAAAGTTTCTAGCAGGAATATTACCAAAAGATCGTGGAATGTTAACATTATATCATGACTTAAATAATAAAAGAAGCAAGTAAGTGAATAATTGCAAGTCAATTTAATTTCAGTGGTAGCCAAGATGTCTGGAATCAATTCAAAGTGACAACTCTAACCTGTATTTGGAAGGGCACAGATTAATCAGGGACAGTCTGAATGATTTGTTTTAGGGCGGACCTGTCGGACTAATTTGAGGAGGTAACAAAGGGAGTCAATGAGGACAGTACATTTTGTGTGGTCCACCTGGACACTTTCAAGGCTATTGACATTGTTTCCATGGCAGGCTGATCAAGAGCGTCAAAAACAAGGGAAAAGAGTAGCAAGGTGAGCATTCACCACAGGTGTATTTATGTCTGATAGGCTTTTACAGGTGTGGATCAACAGGTCTTAGTACACAGTACTTAATATTTTGTAATATACATTACAGATTTAACCAAACGGGTGTAGAAGAGAAGGATAACGTTTGATCATGTGGTTGACAGTGAACAAGAAAGCCTTGGAATGCAGGAGATGTCGATGGTCTGGTGAAATGAAGAGAACATTTAATCTGTAGAAGTCTTAAGTAAACATAGAAACATAGATGCCGGAGTAGGCCATTTGGCCCTTCGAGCCTGCACCGCCATTCAATATGATCATGGCTGATCATCCAGCTCAGTATCCTGTACCTGCCTTCTCTCCATACCCCCTGATCCCTTTAGCCACAAGGGCCACATCTAACTCCCTCTTAAATGTAGCCAATGAACCGTGGCCTCAACTACCTTCTGTGGCAGTGAATCCCACAGATTCATCACCTAAATAAAACATTTAGGGAGTTGCTATGTGGCGAGGGAACGTGCAATAAATGGGGATTTACTGAGTTGTGTGATCTGCGAGTGAATGTACATTGACCCATAAAATGGTTAATAAAAACATACATGGGGACTTTGCTTTATTAGCTGAGCTACTGAATATTAGAACAGGGATGGTACCTTGAACTGTATACCACACTATTTCGGCCACAGGAATGTCCCATGTACATTCTTGGTCACCACATTATAGGGAAGATGTGATTGAAGGGAGAGCGTACAGAGGAGATTTTTGATTCTGTTGCTGGGACTGGAAAAAATGTGGTTATGAAGGAAGTTTGGATAAGCTGGGGTTATTTCTTTTGGAACAGAGGAGGCCGAGAGATTTAATTTTGGTACATATCATTCTGAGGGACCCAAGTTGAATAAATAGGGCGGATTTATTTCTGTTAGTGATGGGGTCAAAAACTAGGGGGGCAGAGACTTACAGTAAGTGGTAGAAGGATTAGAGGAGAGATGAGGAAACACTATTTTCCCCTTAGGCGGGTAGTGGATGTTTGGAACTCACTGCCTGCATGTATGATCGAGGCAGAAACTCTCATTATATTTTTTTAAAAACCCTGCATGTGTACTTGTGGTGTTTTGAGCTGTGCAGCTATGGACCGGACAGAGAGGTGGATAGATTAGTATAGGTAGCTTTTAGTCCCCATTTTATGCAGACACAATAGATCAAACAACCTCTTTCAGTGAGTTTTCTATAAATCTATTAATCCATAAATTGAGATTGACATCTGGTTTAATCTAAGGCGGCACAGTGGTAGACAATAGACAATAGACAATAGATGCAGGAGTAGGCCATTCCGCCCTTCGAGCCAGCATCGCCATTCATTGTGATCATGGCTGATCATCCCCAATCAGTACCCCGTTCCTGCCTTCTCCCCATATCCCCTCACTCAGCTATTTTTAAGAGCCCCATCTAGCTCTCTCTTGAAAGCATCCAGAGAACCCGCCCCCACCGTCCTCTGAGGCAGAGAATTCCACAGGTAGAGATGCTGCCTCACAGCACCAGAGATCCGGGTAAGATCCTGACTACGGCTACTGTCTGTGTGGAGTTTGCTTGTCTCTCCGTGACCGCGTGGGTTTTCTCCGGGTGCTCCGGTTTCCTTCCACATTCCAAAGAAGTGCAGGTTTGTGGATTAATTGGCTTCTGTAAATTGCCCCTAGCGTGTAGGCTAGAAGTGGTGTACGGCCCAACTAGTCGCTGCGGACTTGATGGGCCGAAGGGCACGTTTCCACATTGTATCTCGAAACTAAACCAACCTAATCCTATATGAGTTAACAGGCTGAATAGCCTCTGCAGACAAAATTCAAATGTCACATCGAAAAAATACAATCATCAAAAGAAAATTATCATTGGAACGAGAGTCTGCTTCACACTCCTGCGGAAGCAGCCATTTGGAAAATTCAGCATTTACAAAATTAGCAATGTATTGGTACAACAATCAGGACAATTTGAAGATAAGTCCGGGTTTGAGTCAGCACTGGTACTATATTAATAGGTAGACAAAATTGCTGGAGAAACTCAGCGGGTGCGGTAGCATCTATGGAGCGAAGGAAATAGGCAACGTTTCGGGACGAAACGTTGCCTATTTCCTTCGCTCCATAGATGCTGCCGCACCCGCTGAGTTTCTCCAGCAATTTTGTCTACCTTCGATTCTCCAGCGTCTGCAGTTCCTTCTTGAACGTACTATATTAATAAGCAGAGAGGAGTCACTCTAAGTCTTGTGCTAGTCTAATGTTTGCCTACATCACCCTCCTGGCTTCTAGCTGGCTTCTACGAGCCAGAAAGCTGCCTGTCCATGTCCCATGATCTGGCTTGAGCACAAACGTTCCCACATTGTGCAGTGCTGAGGGAATGCTGGAGGAATACCATGTATCAGAGACCATGCATAATCTCAGAGCATTATTACGAGATTTGAGCAGAGACTTATCCCCAGCGTCCTTACCAATATTAAACACCCAACAACATTACTAAAACAGATGATCCAGTCGTTATTGTACTGTTGCCACAGGGAGCTTACCTCATACAATTAGCACAACGTGATAATGGTTCGACTCTCTGTTTCAGGGGTCTTGGAGCGGGTATAAATATTGTCACAGACCCAGCAGAGAACTCATCCAACTTTCTTCAAATCATTGCCATTGTATATTTTTTTCCTGGAACAGGGGTTCAAGTGAATGTTCTGTCAAAAGAGGACACCTCTGACAGCGCTGTACATCTTCATGAAGGTGTTAACGTGGATTATACAACTGAGCTGCTGGTGTAAGACTTGAACCCACGACCTTCCATCTCAGATGTGTGAGTGTTACTGACCGAGGCTCAGGAGCACCCAATTAGTTCTTTCTCCATGTGGTACATAACAAGCAATTAATGTTGTCACAACTTGATGGTAACTGAACCTTAGTAATGAATTAGCAAGCTATCTGAATTAGTGGACGATTTCTTAATGCTTAATAATGCTATTCATCAGGATTGATTTAACCTTTTTTTGAACGTTTGGGGGAGGGGGTACAGAATGAAATGGGGCGGGGGGTTGCATCTTTATAAAATGTCTATTGTAAGTTGGGAACCTGATCAAAAGCAGTTCAATTGAACCAGGCAGCACAAAGATAGATTGTCCTGAAGGCTTTTCAGTTCGACATTTACATTAAAAATTAACAACTAAAGACCCCCCCAAATCCTTTTCTGCAGCGAGTGTGCATTTCCCCTTCCCCTCAGGATGTACAACACCAATCAGAGGAAACTGAAAGGACAAACCAAGGATTTGTTTGCACACAGCTGCTCATTACTAATGTTACAATGTTTGAATACCGTGGATATTTCAACACATCCCTTCACCTATATCACCAGCACAAAATAACTTGTTACGATCACATAGTTGTTCTTAGCGAGCTGGCTGTGTACAAATTGGTTAGTGTGTTTTCTACATGACAAAGAATGACTATACTTAAAAAGTATTTCATCTGATGGGTTGTTTTGGGTTCATGAAGGCTTTATGGAAATGTCATTTGCTTTAGAGAGTCATAGGCTCTTTCTTTGGCAAATTGTTCACATCAATCGTGTCTGATCCGGTCACTGTTACTATGTCCGTCTACACCCAATGGGCACATTTCCAGAAATACAGAGTTACTTGGCACACAAGCTAAATAAATATTTGGTATCCGACTTCACAGAAAAATAGAAAAAGCATGTTCTAGAGGTGGATGAGGAGCTGAAAAGAATAACTACTCTTAAAAAATTGTGAATATTTGAGAAATTAATGGGGCTGAAAGGTGAAAAAAGCCCAAGAACAAATGGCCTGTATCCAGGGTTTTTGATAAGGGTAGTATCGGAGATAATTGATACTTTGAGTACCATCTTCCAAAATCCCTCAGATTGGACAGCAACAAATGTCGCCCCATTATTGAAAAATAAGGTGTCATCGAAGCAGGGAACTATTGACCAGTTAGCCTGACATCAGGTGGGGAAAATACTGGAATCCATGATAAAAAACCCCCAATATAACTAGGTAGAGTCAACGTTGGTTTGTTAGAGACATCACGGTTGTCATTTCACGGACTTTGTTATAACTAGCAGAATAGACAAGGATGAACCTGTGGCCGTGATACATTCAGACTTTCAGAAGATCTTCGGCAAGTTGCCACAGAAGAGGCAACTAAATAGACTTATATGGAATTAGGGGTAATATACAAGTGTTGATTGAGGAATATTAATGGATATAAATGGTTAGATGCAAGGAATAAAAAGGTCAGTTTCAGGAAGAGAGGTGGTGATGGATTACAGATGACACTGAAAGAGATAGTATTATAGACAATAGACAATAGGTGCACGAGTAGGCCATTCAGCCCTTCGAGCCAGCACCGCCATTCAATGTGATCATGGCTGATCAAGTATTGTAGATCAATGAAGGTTGTCAAGAAATAGAGGGATCTTGATCAACTGGGTGAGTGGGCTGAGAAATGGCAAATTGAGTTTAATTTGGAAAGGAGCAAAGTGAGAAGTCAAACTAGGGTAGGACTTTTGTCGTGAGCAATAGACCTCTGGGGAGTGTTGTAGAACAGAGGAACCAAGGAGTAAAAGTCCATCATTCCCTGAAAGTGGCATTACAGGTGGACAGGGTGGTGAAGATGACTTTTGGCACAATGGCCTTTATCAATAAGGGCATTGAGTGTGGAAGTTGGGATGTTATGTAGCAGATGCACAAGATGTTGGCGAGGCCGAACTTGGAATATTGTATTCAGTTATAGGGGGCGCCGTCCTGTATGGTTTGGCTGCCCAGCATGCAGCTGTCCGTCTTTTCATCTCTTTTTTTAATTTTTAGTTAGTTAAAGTGTTTTTGTTATTGAGTTCTAGTCTTTTTTATGTGGGGGGTGGAGGGGGTGGGGGGGGGGGGGGGGGAGGGGAGAAACTACTTTTCAGGGTCCCTACCTGGTCAGAGAGGCAGCTTTTCTCCGGGCTGCATTTTCGACCCGTCCTCGCGGCCTACCAGCGGGCCTGGAGCGGCGTTTCCTGAGAGGACCGCCCAGAACCTCGGCTTCGGTGGCGGCACAGAGCTGGAGCGCTATTGAGGAGCGGGCGATGCCTTGCCCGGGTTGCCGCGCTAGAGCTCCGATGAGCTGAAGACCGCCGAGTAAAAACATCGCGGAGCTGCGGGTCTGCGGAGCGGCCAGCCGCGGGCGGCGGCACTGAACTTTTCATCGGGAGCCTGGGATCTCACGACGAGATCGCCAGTGGTGGAGCTCCATCCGGTGTGGCCTTGTTGGCTTCGGAAGCCGCGGTCTCGAGTAAGGAAGCTGCCGTTCCAGGTGTCCCAAGCCGCTGAGAGGATTCTCCCGACTCCGGAGCACCATCACCCGGCGAGAACGGCCTGGAACATCGGGCCTCCGTAGCGGCGACTCCGGAGGCTATTGGTGGACATGGGGATGGGACTGGACTTAGTGCCTACCCTCATAATGGAAACCATTGTGGGGGGATGTTTTTTATGTTAAAGTTCTTTATTATTGTCATGTTTGTATTCTTTTTTTATGTGCTGCATTGGCAACAGGAATTGCATTACACCGAGGTGTATGTGACCAATAAAGAAACCTTTGAAACCTTTGAGTTTTGGTCACTTTACTGAATAGGACAAGAGTGGATGGCCATTTTGGGCGTCGTGGACGAGTTGGGTCAAAGGACCTGTTCCGTGGTTTATGACTCCACGCTACAGAGATTGGTGCTTGGGAAATTCTGCAGTCGCTACGAATGGAGTGACCGCTGAGATCAACTGATCAAATGTATCCAAATGTGTTTATAACAAGATGGCAATGTGGGTGATGAGAATTTGGGGGTTTAGAGCAAGTTACCTGAATTGGCAAGGGCATGGCATATTGGTGTATGAATGCACAAAAAAAGTTATCCACTTTGATACAAAAACAAACTGGAAAATGAGGAGTCTTTATTTAAAATGGTAAGGGAATGAAAAATGCTCAGAAGGGCCCAGTCCTTGTCCATCCATCGCTGAAAGTTACATGCAGGTATAGCAAGCAATTAGCAAGGCATGTTGACCTTTATTGAATGAGAGTTTAAGCACAAGAGTAGAGACATCTCGTTCCAATTATATAGCACCCCAGTGAGACTGCATCTGGAATATTATGTCCAGGTCTAATCTTGCTGCACAAGGAAGGATATATTATTGATGCCAGGACTAAAATGAAGGTTTAGCAGACTGATTCCTGAGATAGCGGCTTTGTCTATGAGGAAAGATTAAACAGATTGGGCGAATACCCCTTTGAGTTAGGAAGAATGAGAGATGACAACATTGAAATGCACAAAATTCTTATCAAGTTTGACAGGATAGATAATGTTTCTCTTGGCTGAAGAGAGTGGAATCAGGGATCTTAGTTTCAAAATAAGGAGTTAGCCACTCGAGACGTGGAGGGAAGCAATGTCTTCACCCAGGGGGGAAGTGAGTCTTCAGAATTCTCCACCCAAGAACTTTGTGGAGGCAAAGTCACCCTGTATATTCAAGACCTGGATCGATACGTGTTTAAATGTTAAGGAGCTAGTGATGAACTAACCATGCCATGATCTTATTCACTGGCAGCATTGTGGCCAAGATTTACTATAGTTTCTATTTTGTGCCTTCGAATGCTCTGGTCTGAGGTTGTTGCAAAACAAGAAGCCAGTGAGATACGATTAATTCTGCACTTTTAGAAACATAGAAAATATATGCAGGAGGAGGCCATTTGGCCCTTCGAGCCAGCACCGCCATTCATTGTGATCATGGCTGATCGTCCCCTATTAATAACCCGTGCCTGCCTTCTCCCCATATCCCTTGACTCCACTAGCCCCTCTAACTCTCTCTTAAATCCATCCAGTGACTTGGCCTCCACTTTTGAACTGTCCTGCTGCACGTTTCTGAGGCCATTTGAGTAAGTGTTCAGAGGTATAGTTTCACAAACCTCGTCTGATGCAAATTAAAATGGAATAGCAAAAAATATAATTTGGGATAGTTGGCTTTAATTTAATTCAAGAAAATGCTGTGTTGACACCAACTGATGTAACTGAAAGCTCCGAAAGTAAACGGAAAGCAAAAAAAACTGGATGAATGAATTATCAGTGGGTGCTCACAACTTGATAGAAAATAGGAAGCTGATGGTATACGTTCAAAACTGAAGCAATGAAAAGAATGAAGTGCTTTGACAGGTTAGGTTTGCGCAAATCGTCTCCTGCCTCAGATATTACCCCAGCAATTTGCCTAATGCCACAACAGGCCAACAGCAGATGGTATCTCAATGGTGCTTTACTCTGCTCTGCGCCATCTGGAGAATAGAAACACATATGTCAGGCTGCTGTTGAATAACTACAACAGTGTTAAACTCGATCGTCCCTTTCAAACTTGTCAGCAAAGGTCCAAGACCTGGGCCTCTGGATCTGTCTGCAACTGGATGCTTGACCTCGATTGGTATGGATCAATAATAACATCTCTGCCTCTTGAAACATAGAAACATAGAAACATAGAAATTAGGTGCAGGAGTAGGCCATTCGGCCCTTCGAGCCTGCACCGCCATTCAATATGATCATGGCTGATCATCCAACTCAGTATCCCGTACCTGCCTTCTCTCCATACCCTCTGATCCCCTTAGCCACAAGGGCCACATCTAACTCCCTCTTAAATATAGCCAATGAACTGGCCTCGACTACCCTCTGTGGCAGAGAGTTCCAGAGATTCACCACTCTCTGTGTGAAAAAAGTTCTTCTCATCTCGGTTTTAAAGGATTTCCCCCTTATCCTTAAGCTGTGACCCCTTGTCCTGGACTTCCCCAACATCGGGAGCAATCTTCCTGCATCTAGCCTGTCCAACCCCTTAAGAATTTTGATAGACACAAAAAGCTGCAGTAACTCAGCGGGACAGGCAGCATCTCTGGAGAGAAGGAATGGGTGACGTTTCGGGCCGAAACCCTGAAGGAAATAGGAAACGTTGCCTATTTCCTTCGCTCCATAGATGCTGCTGCACCCGCTGAGTTTCTCCAGCTTTTTTGTGAACCTTCGATTTTCCAGCATCTGCAGTTCCTTCTTAAACTCCCAAATTTTCAATGATGGGCACAAAGTGCCGGAGTAACTCAGCGGGTCAGACAGCGTCTCGGAAGAGAAGGAATGGGTGACGTTTCGGGTCGAGTGATGAGCAAAAAGAAATAAGAGTTGAATGAGCAGCAGAAAAGTTAGACTAGCTTTTTGAGAAGTGGAAGGCACTATGTATAGACACAAAATGCCAGAGTAACTCAGCGGGACAGGCAGCATCTCTGGAGAGAAGGAATGGGTGACGTTTCGGGTCGAGAGTCTTCTTCAGCCTCCAGCATTATGTGTGTATCTTCCATTTAAACCAGCATCTGCAGTTCCTTCCTACACAAAACCTCAGCCTCCGTGACAACCGATACAGGTGCACTGCAAGGCTGTGTGCTCAGCCCCATGTTCTAGTCGCTGTACACCCAAGACAGAGTGGCTAAGCAGAGCCCCAATGCCATCTATAAATATGCCATTGACATAGAAACATAGAAAATAGGTGCAGGAGTAGGCCATTCGGCCCTTCGAGCCTGCACCGCCATTCAATATGATCATGGCTGATCATCCAACTCAGTATCCTGTACCTGCCTTCTCTCCATACCCCCTGATCCATTTAGCCACAAGGGCCACATCTAACTCCCTCTTAAATATAGCCAATGAACTGGCCTCAACTACCTGACACCACTGTTATTGGCCAAAGCATGGGTGATGAGGCAGCTACTCCACACCTAATTGAGTGTTGCTGTGACAACAACATCTTGTTCAGAGTCAACAACACAAGGAAGTAATTGTTGACTTCGGAACAAAGAAGGCACAAGATCACGTGCCAATTTTCTTCAGTGGGTTAGTGATAGAGTTGGCAGCATAAGTTAACATCTTAGATGAGGTAAACTGGGCCCAGCACATAAATGTAATCATGAAGAAGGTGTGTCTATTTTCTCAGAAGTTTCAAGAGTTTCGCCATGTTATCAATTACTCTAACAAACTTCTACAGATGCAAGAATTATATGCTATTTGTGAAAATATTGATTTTGACTGATCGGTTCCAAGACAAGTTTGATAAAGATGGAAGTTGTCTACTGTGAAAATGTCACAAGTTCAGCACCAGAGAGAGAAAGGGGGAGAGAGTGGGGGTGGGGAGAAAGGGAGAGAGAATGGGAGAAAGGGAGGGGGAGAAAGGGAGGGGGGAGGAGGGAGAGAAGGAAGGGGGAGACAGAGAATAGGGGGGTGAGAAAAGGGGAGGGAAAAAGGGGGGGAGAAAGGGAGAGGGAAAGGGAGAGAGAGGGAAGGGGAGAGAGGGAAAGGGAGAGAGAGATAAGGAAAGAGAGAGATAAGGAAAGAGAGAGAGAGAGATAAGAAAAGGGAGAGAGAGAGAGAAGGAGAAAAGAGAGAGAGAGAGATAAGGAAAGGGAGAGAGAGAGAAGGAAAGAGAGAGAGAGAGATAAGGAAAGGGAGAGAGAGAGAGAAGGAAAGAGAGAGAGAGAGAGAAGGAAAGAGAGAGAGAGAAGGATGAGAGAGAGAGAAGGAAAGAGAGAGAGAGAGAGAAGGAAAGGGAAAGACAGAGAGAGAAGGAAAGAGAGAGAGAGAAAGAAAGAGAGAGAGAGAGAGAGAGAGAGAGAGAGAGAGAGAGATAAGGAAAGAGAGAGAGATGTAAGGAAATAGAGAGAGAGAGAGAAGAAAAAAGTGGCAAAAATGGGGAAAGGCAGAGTCTGGTGAAGAGAGAGAGAGAGAGACAGAGGCACGAAGAAGACACAAAGAAACAGAGAATGGGGATGACAAAGAGATACAGAGAGAGAGAGAGAAAGGGAGTCAGGCAGACAGAGATTCAGCATCTCCTGGAATTGACAAGGAAACATTATTTGACATAATTATCTTCCCCAATTGTAAATGTTTTAATTTGAATCCCTCCGTTGCAACCAATAAATGAAACAGAACATTACAAATGTGTTGCTTTAACAAATTAACATTTGCTTTAATAGAAAAGCACGAGGAGAGCATTTTCTCGAATGAAAAGATTAACAATCACAGGTTGTACCTTTGCCGTATAAGAAACTGTTTTACATTTCTTCACAAAGAAGTGGCATTACTATCAAAATGTTGTACTCGATTTGCGAGGCACTCACGTTTGCATTCAAAATGGAAATGAGATGTGGAGATTGGATGTTGCAAAGTGCAAGGCCAGGGCTTGCTTGATTGATCTCTCTGTCTAGACAAAAGCTGTTGGAGAACCCAGATATATTTACACATGGATAATTGCAGAATCTATTTGGATTTATCAGCTTCATTAAAAACAAGCCACACTCGCCAGCACCCCTGAAAGAAAGGGATTCTGCTCCAAATATATAATTTGTTTTTATTTCCCCCATCCCCCTTTCTTTATTTGATTTCAATTTGCAAATGAAAATTCAGGGAGTTTCCGAGGCATCACAGTATATTGGTGCAGAAAGAAACAAACTATTAAAAGGCTTTCGTCCAATTCCCCAGAATAATCATGTCAGATTTAGACCTAATCTTGTAACCAATCGCGATCAGTGTTTCTGAATCTCAGATGATACCAAATCTACAAATTTAAAATATTTAGTCCCATTGTATCCATGTGATATCAAAAATGTCACTCGCCAAGTATGTCAGCTTAACACATTTTCTTAATTTAATCTGGGAGCTTTTAAAAGAACCACACAAGAAAAATACAACGTTGCTCATTTCTGTCCAATTTCAATCTTCATTTATGTTACTTTGGATCCAATCAATCAAGACAAATACTTTTTATAAAGTGCGTGTCCGTGTGCCCGTGTCCGTGTGCCAGTGTGTGCGTGCCCGTGTGTGCGTGCCCATGTGCGTGCCCGTGTCCGTGTGCCCGTGTCCGTGTGTGCGTGCCCGTGTGCCAGTGTCCGTGTGCCAGTGTGTGCGTGTCCGTGTGTGCGTGCCCGTGTGTGCGTGCCCGTGTGTGCGTGCCCGTGTGCCAGTGTCTGCGTGCCAGTGTGTGCGTGCCCGTGTGTGCATGCCCGTGTGTGCGTGCCCGTGTGTGCGTGCCCGTGTCTGTGTGCCCATGTGCCAGTGTGTGCGTGCCCGTGTCTGCGTGCCCGTGTGTGCATGCCCGTGTCTGCGTGCCCGTGTGTGCGTGCCCGTGTCTGCGTGCCCGTGTGCCAGTGTGTGCGTGCCAGTGTGTGCGTGCCCGTGTCTGCGTGCCCGTGTGCCAGTGTGTGCGTGTCAGTGTGTGCGTGCCCGTGTGTGCGTGCCCGTGTCTGCGTGCCCGTGTGTGCGTGCCCGTGTCTGCGTGCCCGTGTGCCAGTGTGTGCGTGCCAGTGTGTGCGTGCCCGTGTCTGCGTGCCCGTGTGCCAGTGTGTGCGTGTCAGTGTGTGCGTGCCCGTGTGTGCGTGCCCGTGTCTGCGTGCCCGTGTGTGCGTGCCCGTGTGTGCGTGCCCGTGTGCCAGTGTGTGCCTGCCCGTGTGCGTGCCCGTGTCTGCGTGCCCGTGTGCCAGTGTGTGCGTGCCAGTGTGTGCGTGCCCGTGTCTGCGTGCCCGTGTGCCAGTGTGTGCGTGCCCGTGTGTGCGTGCCCGTGTGTGCGTGCCCGTGTGCCAGTGTGTGCGTGCCAGTGTGTGCGTGCCCGTGTCTGCGTGCCCGTGTGCCAGTGTGTGCCTGCCCGTGTGTGCGTGCCCGTGTGTGCGTGCCCGTGTGCCAGTGTGTGCGTGCCCGTGTCTGCGTGCCCGTGTGCCAGTGTGTGCCTGCCCGTGTGTGCGTGCCCGTGTGTGCGTGCCCGTGTGCCAGTGTGTGCGTGCCAGTGTGTGCGTGCCCGTGTGTGCGTGCCCGTGTGCCAGTGTGTGCCTGCCCGTGTGTGCGTGCCCGTGTGTGCATGCCCGTGTGTGCGTGCCCGTGTGTGCGTGCCCGTGTCTGCGTGCCCGTGTGCCAGTGTGTGCCTGCCCGTGTGTGCGTGCCCGTGTCTGCGTGCCCGTGTGCCAGTGTGTGCGTGCCCGTGTGTGCGTGCCCGTGTGTGCGTGCCCGTGTGCCAGTGTGTGCCTGCCCGTGTGTGCGTGCCCGTGTGTGCGTGCCCGTGTCTGCGTGCCCGTGTGTGCGTGCCCGTGTGTGCATGCCCGTGTGTGCGTGCCCGTGTGTGCGTGCCCGTGTGTGCGTGCCCGTGTGCCCGTGTCCGTGTGTGCGTGTCCGTGTGCCCGTGTGTGCGTGCCCGTGTGTGCGTGCCCGTGTGCCAGTGTCTGCGTGCCAGTGTGTGCGTGCCCGTGTGTGCATGCCCGTGTGTGCGTGCCCGTGTGTGCGTGCCCGTGTCTGTGTGCCCATGTGCCAGTGTGTGCGTGCCCGTGTCTGCGTGCCCGTGTGTGCATGCCCGTGTCTGCGTGCCCGTGTGTGCGTGCCCGTGTCTGCGTGCCCGTGTGCCAGTGTGTGCGTGTTAGTGTGTGCGTGCCCGTGTGTGCGTGCCCGTGTCTGCGTGCCCGTGTGTGCATGCCCGTGTGTGCATGCCCGTGTGTGCGTGCCCGTGTGCCAGTGTGTGCCTGCCCGTGTGTGCGTGCCCGTGTCTGCGTGCCCGTGTGCCAGTGTGTGCGTGCCAGTGTGTGCGTGCCCGTGTCTGCGTGCCCGTGTGCCAGTGTGTGCCTGCCCGTGTGTGCGTGCCCGTGTGTGCGTGCCCGTGTGCCAGTGTGTGCGTGCCAGTGTGTGCGTGCCCGTGTCTGCGTGCCCGTGTGCCAGTGTGTGCCTGCCCGTGTGTGCGTGTGCGTGCCCGTGTGCCAGTGTGTGCGTGCCAGTGTGTGCGTGCCCGTGTGTGCGTGCCCGTGTGCCAGTGTGTGCCTGCCCGTGTGTGCGTGCCCGTGTGTGCATGCCCGTGTGTGCGTGCCCGTGTGTGCGTGCCCGTGTCTGCGTGCCCGTGTGCCAGTGTGTGCCTGCCCGTGTGTGCGTGCCCGTGTCTGCGTGCCCGTGTGCCAGTGTGTGCGTGCCAGTGTGTGCGTGCCCGTGTGTGCGTGCCCGTGTGCCCGTGTGTGCGTGCCCGTGTGTGCGTGCCCGTGTCTGCGTGCCCGTGTCTGCGTGCCCGTGTGTGCATGCCCGTGTGTGCGTGCCCGTGTGTGCGTGCCCGTGTCTGCGTGCCCGTGTGTGCGTGCCCGTGTCTGCGTGCCCGTGTGTGCGTGCCCGTGTGTGCATGCCCGTGTGTGCGTGCCCGTGTGCCAGTGTGTGCGTGCCCGTGTGTGCCTGCCCGTGTGCCAGTGTGTGCGTACCCGTGTGTGCGTGCCCGTGTCTGCGTGCCCGTGTGTATTGATAATTCTCTCTTTAAATCTAGGTATACAACTGAAATAAAACAAATGTTTTAACAAGCTCAACTTGCAAAAATAGTTAAGCCCTCTGCTGAATATATTTCACTGGCCCTAATTCCCCACTGTATATTTTTAACGCTATTTTCACGTCATAATACCCTTTGGGCTTTATTACTTTCCAGCTTAATGGTGGATTTGTGCCTCCCATTACCTGGTAACATCAACCAACTGCTCTCCACTTGGCCACAATGCTGATACTAACGTAATATGCATTTTCATAATTATTAATTGTATTTAATTGTAGTCATCAATTGTGTTTAATCCAAAGCACATTGAGAATGATTTCAAGTTCTAGCTATATACTGAATTTCAAGTTAAGTGGATAAAAAAAAAAAATTGTTCCACACAAATATGCGAATCAGAATCTTGGCGATTTAATATGTACTCCCCGTTTCAAAACATAGTTACAACACTGAGACATTTCAGATGCCTTCTCCATCTTGACTGTACTTTTATGGACATCCCATTAGCTCTAGAGCACTGATGGTTGCTTAGCTTATCATATAATTTGTATGCCTGCTAAAGTTTAGTTTCAACCCATCCTGGAAGACTTTACCCAGGAAGACAGAAAAAACCCCACTGGCTCAGGAAGCAGGGACACCAGTGTTTAACTGGAATAAATATTGTCTGTTTGGGTGCCACACATCTCCGGACACCCAGGTTCGATCCTGACCTCAGCTGCTGTCTGCGTGGAGTTTGCACATTCTCCCTGTGACAGCGTGGGTTTCCTCCGGGTGCTCCGGTTTCCTTCCGCATCCCAAAGGCGCACGGGTTAGTAGGTTAATTGGCCTTGGTAAATTGTCCCAAGTGTGCAGGAAGTGGATGGGAAAGTGGAATACCATAGAGCAAGTGTGAACAGGTGATCGATGGTCGGCGTGGACTCAACAGGCCGAAGGGCAAGTTTATATGCTGTATCTCTAAACAAATCCATTGGTTAACACATGCAATACTGGCGAGTTTTATAAGAAAACAATGATTCTTACTCAAGCCTGTTCTAACATTCAAAGAAATCCTGACTTGTTGTGCCCTAGTTTCAGTCAACCATTTTGGTTCTGTGTCCTTATATATCCTTGCTTGTCAAAAGTATAACAAGTTCAATTCTAATATTGCATTTTTCTTCAATTCTCTGTCTGACTGTCTTGGGTTTAATTCTCTCATGCTCTCATTATCCGACCACAGAATGATTTACACTCCACTTTAAATTCTTTAAAACCCTCAAGAAAATGTCAAACAAATCACTCCTTCTGGAATTTCTTGGAATGTAGTCTATGTAATTGCTCCACACAATTTGCTGTTTGCAGCCCTGATCATTTACAGCTGAATGTCTTGGGGACTGTCCCCAATGGCAAAGTGTGATCTCTTTGATATCAAACCCAGAATTATACTCTGCAGACATCGTGTTTTTTGGGAGCCAGACACAAAGGCTGGCAGCAGTTGATGCAGTTTGCTATCTTCTCCCTCTGCCTTGCCAACAGTCTCTCTGTCCCTTCCTTCTTTGCTGTTTTAATAGTATAAGTTCAATGTATGTTTTAATTCTTTAGCTTGTTTTATGTGGGGGGGGGAAACTTTCTTGAATCTCTTACTTACCTCGACGGAGATTTTTTTTCATGTCATATCTCTGTCCGCTCTGCGGCCTAACATCGAGCAGTTGCGACCTCTTGCTGGAGATCGATTCGGGAGCTCCAACCGTGGGAGCCTGCGGACTTAAAATCGTGGAGCTTGCGGTCTCTGGTTAGAAACCGACTTCGGGACCTCCAACTGCAGGCGCTTCGACCGCTCCGACGCGGAAGCTTTGACCGCCGGCTGCAGGAGCTTTGACTGACCCGACCACGGAAGAGTAAAGAGGGAAGAAGATTGGACATTATTGCCTTCCATCACAGTGAGGAATGTGGGGAATCTGCTGGGGTGGATGTCAAAGCTGCCACAGCCAGACATAAAAACTGTTTTTATCCACGAGTAGTTGCTCTACTCAACAGCCAAAAATCTGTAGCCTCCCTTTGATCTGGTATTTTGTTGGTTCACATGCTTGATCAATGGTGTTTCATCATTAATGTCTTATTATTATTATTATTAATGTTTAGTGATTTCTGAGTCATTCAAACTGTCACTGTATGTCATGTCGTTACTTGTGGGCAGGAGCACCAAGGCAAATTCCTTGTATGTGAATACTTGGCCAATAAACTTACTTACTTACTTATTTATGTTAACTTTTATGTGGTTGTGTGTCTTGGTGCTTTTTTTTAGTATGGCTGTATGGTAATTCAAATATCACTGCACCTTAATTGGTACAGGTGACAATAAAAGACCTTTGAGACCTTTGTTGGGTACCAATTTCTACAACTTAAATTGCAGTGATCAATGGATCAGATAGCCAACCAGATAATATTTCCTCCTGATATGTAGTTCCACCTACAGGATAAGAAGTGACTGCACAATTTGTGCACAGCCACATAGAAACACAATGGGATGACTACATTGTCTTTTTTAATTTAAAAATGATTTTGGTTTAGGAGGAAACATGGCTCAGAATATCAAGAAAAACTCTTAAGAAAGGCACAAAATACTGGAGTAACTCAGCGGGTCAGGCAGCATCTCAGGAGAACATGGATAGGTGACATTTTGGATTGGGTCACCTGAAAGGGTCCCAACCTAAAATGTTACACATCCATGTTCTCCTGAGATGTTGCCTGACCTGCTGAGTTACTCCAGCATTTTGTGTCCTTTTTTTGATATAAAACTGCACCTGCAGTTCCTTGTTGTTACATAAAGAAAAACAATCCTTCCTTTCTTCCAAATGACACATTTTATATAGATGATAAATATCAATAAAGAAAGCAGACAGGACCAAAGATTAACATCCCCTCCAAAAGACATCACCCCAAAATAGTATACACCTTTACTATTGTGCTTGAACAGGGAGTCTAGATAACATGACCATCATTGCAGGAAGCTGGCCCTGAACCTGGATAGTTTGCCAAATCAGTGACAGATCTCAGACATACTTCTGCACTGAAGTTTGCTTCTGAGAAAAAAAAAAGCAACTGACCTTGCAAGTTTGATCTACTTTCATAGCTGAAGGTCCTCTCACTTCTTCCTTAAGAGAGGGGTGCACACAGCAACTCCATCATCCATGGAGTGGGACCCACCAACCTGCTGACTCCTGGTCATCTACATCTCAGCACTTCACCTTGGACCTGGAAGAAAAATAAAAGGCTGGTTAAGAAGATGCTTGGCTTTGAGAGCCCCCAAAATGGAGACAAAGAAACACCAATTACAGACACCAAGGTCACCAAGAGGAAGAGCAAAGCAAGTACAATTAAACTCAAGTGGCGTCCGTCTACACAACCTGAATCTGTGACATTGACAATGACTAGAACAGGGGAGCTGCAGAAAAGGGAGCAAAGAACAGTAGAGCTAAACTCCTCCAAAGAACATCTCGGATGTGGGAGAGGAATGGTCTGGGAAAACAATACATGTGGAATGAATCATCAAGCTGTCAACACAGACCGATATTTCAAGCTTTTGGTTAATCACTTGTCAGAATCTCAGCACATTTACACAAGAATTTCCTTTAGGAATTCCAATGGCTTTCTGGCCACCTCTGTGAAGTTGAATTCATTCAAAACTCTGCTGTCCCTACCCAAACTCCCAAGTCCTATTCACTCATTGCACTGCCGTTGAATCATCGAATGCCAATGCCTCAATTAAAAACTTATTGTACCTGTTTTCAATTCCCTCTATGGCCTCGTATATGTTTGCTCTACTGCATTGTTGGCCTTTCTCACATCCCAATTTTCTTCACTCTGGCAGAGGTAACTAAAAAGTCAAGTTCTGAAGGCTCTGCAGAGAGTCATCAATACAGCCCAGAAGATCACCAACACACACCTGCCTGCCCTGGAAGAGATCTATAGCTCTCGTTGCTTGCGGAAGGCATCACGCATCCTAAAGGACTCATCTCATTTGTTTGCCCTTCTGCCCTCAGGAAAGCGCTACAGATCCATCAAATCACACACCACAAGATTAACAAACAGTTTCTACCCCAAGGCCATCACTACTCTGAACTCTGCACTGAACACACAGCTCCCATAGCCAATATTGTGTACTGCCACAACGCTAGACGGTGAAATATTGCACATTATGACTTGACGCTTTCTTGCCCTTTTTGTTATTCATTAATATTTATCTGATACGTTAGAGCTCCGCTCGGGCAGTGCGCCTGAAATGTCATTGTATGTATTTACAATGACAATAAAGTCTATATTATTATTATTATTATTATTATAACTTTTACTCAAAACTGATCTATTCGTCTTTCATTCTTTGTCCCTCTTCACGATGCTTCTCAAATGCTCATCAACCAAGGCTTAGCTGAGCTGTTTGCCATCCATGTTTTTGTCAGGTTCTATTCCTGCAAAGTGCTTTGGGGCATTTTGGAGGAGTTCTAATCTTCACAGCAACCTGTCACCAATAGTTTATATGTGCAATCTACCAATTAATGGTGGGTCTAATTCAGGAGTTGGCCGACTTGTTGCTGCCAGAGGAGCAGCTTCACAGATGGTTAACAGACTGAGCTCACGATAATTTATTAAATTAAAATTATGCCCCCAATCACCATGAGGAAATATGGACAGGGGAAAGAACTGGAGAGGATTTACACCCCGAATCAAAACATTGTCACTTCAAATGCTCAAAACCCTTGCCATCCCCAGAGGTTTTTTTTTTAAGGCAAACACACCTCTGCGATTGATAAATTCAATCCATAGTGTAATACTGAGCAATGCACGGATGTCAATCTTGAAATGGCAAAAGGAGCTCTGTCCTTTACATCACCTGCCACATGGTGGAAGGTGCCATGATGACACTGCAGGCGGCACAGTGGTACAGCAGTAGACTTGCTGCCTCACAATGCCGTTGATCCACCTTCGAACCTGACTACGGTTGCTGTCTGTACAGAGTTTGCACGTTCACCCGTGACCTGCGTGGGCTTTCTCCAGGATCGCCGGTTTCCACCCGCACTCTAAAGGCGTACAGATTTGTAGGTTAATTGGCTTAGTATAGTTGGAACTTGTCACTTGTGTGTGGGATAGTCTAAGTGTGCGGGGATCGCTGGCCGGCGCAGACCCGATAGACCGAAGGGCCTGTTTCCTGCATCTCTAACGAAACTAAAGCATCACTCCACGACTGGAGCTTGTCATAGTGCACCACCTTTCAATAGCACATTGCAGCCATTGTTCAACATTATCCAATATTTCATACAAAGGTAATAAGGAACTTCATTCCCTATTACAGAAGCTGTTTCCTATCACAACACTGCAGTCCTGTTTCTGAAATTCTGACTTGATCCTTGGTGTATGAAGCACTACAAACCACCTGCTTGCAACTGTACAAAATATACAACAGTTTACAAGGAATCCCAAACAGCAATCTCTCTCATCCTCATCTCAGGGAATTAAGGTAAACCATCTAGCTACCATCTGCAATGTTACACATCTGGTAACAGCAAAATGCTTCCCTTGTTACATTAATTGCAACAGTAATTTTGGACTTCTTGATGATACACATCAACACTATGAAGCTTAATGATAGCAGGATCAGGCATCGTTCAATCAGTAGAATTATCCTGCGCGGGAGAAAGCCATTTGGCTGATATGCCATTGCTTTCAAAGGACTATCCTTCGGCTCATTCCACATGGCCTCGCTTATATCCCTCTTCAAGTGTATATCTAATTCTCTTCTGCAAGTTACTAATAAATCTGCTTCCACTACCCTTTCAGGCAGTGCATACCAGATGACAGCATGGTAAGTAGAAAAATTAACTCATTGAAACCCCAAACAATTGCCCATCCAACACCAGCACTTTTTTAGTTTAGATTAGAGATACTGCGCAGAAACAGGCCCTTCAGCCCACCGAATCTGCGTCTACCAGCGACCCCCCCACCACCATCCCATTAACACTGTCCTGCACACATGATGGACAATTTTACAATTACAATTATACCAAGCAAATTAACCTCCAAACCTGTACGTCTTTGGAGTGTGAGAGGAATCCGGAGCAGGTGACGGGGAGAACGTACAAACTCCGTACAGACAAACAGCCATGTTCTGGGTTGAACCCAGTTCTCTACCGATGTGCCACCATGCCGCCCATTTGTCTACTTCTACCAATTATCTTGAATGAACGTTCTGCTCGCCCTCCCCTCACTGGAATCAGATTCATGTTGGATAGAAACCTTTCAGACTTCAGGGGTCAAATGGTATTCTTTAAAGCTGTACGATTCCTGTAATCTCCACAATGGAATCTCTTGCTGGGAAAGAGTTTTGTGGTTGCTGTTTGCATTAGGGTTCTTCACCCAAATGGCCATGCTGTCAATATGAACCTGGGAACTTTCAGTAAATCAGTGGTACAATCTCAGCCTGATCCCCAAACCCAAAGGAGAGACAAAATGTGTGGGAAAGAACTGCAGATGCTGGTTTAAAATCGAAGATAGACACAAAGTGCTGGAGTAATTCAGCGGGACAGGCAGCATCTCTGGAGAGAAGGAATGGGTGACGTTTCGAGTCGAGACCCTTCTCCAGGAGAGAGGTTATCATGCAACAATCTAAAGTGGTGAACCTCCATGTTACCCCCATTCCTAATCGTGGCTGTCACCTATATTTAACTGTTCAAGAAGGAACTGAAGATGCTGGAAAATCGAAGGTAGACAAAAATGCTGGAGAAACTCAGCGGGTGCAGCAGCATCTGTGGAGCTCCATAGATGCTGCCGCACCCGCTGAGTTTCTCCAGTATTTTTGTCTACCTACATTTAACTCTTCAGTCCACCTGATCCAAGGCAATGATATTACTGCATGTGTGCCTTCTGCCAACCCTCTAGCCCTTTCTCCCTCATGCATAGAACTAGCTTCCTTTCAAATGACTTACTATTCAAAAGATAGTCACAAAATGCTGGAGTAACTCAGCAGGACAGGCAGCATCTCTGGAGAGAAGGAATGGGTGACATTTCAGGTCAACACCCTTATTGAACTGTGCCTTACTATTCAAACTCTGTTGGGATTCCTATTAGAATAATTTATGATCCTTATTTCTGCTATAATCATATGACTCAGCACAGTGGGGTGGGAGTGTAAGAATGAATGGTCAGGGAATTTATATCAACAGTCGCATTTATATCAACGGGTCAATGGCGGAGAGGGTCAAGAGCTTCAAAATCCAGGGCGTGCATATTTCCGAAGATCTCTCCTGGTCCGAGAACACTGATGCAAGTATAAAGAAAGCACATCAGCACCTCTACTTCCTGAGAAGGTTACGGAGAGTCGGTATGTCAAGGAGGTCTCTCTCGAACTTCTACAGGTGCACAGTAGAGAGCATGCTGACCGGTTGCATCGTGGCTTGGTTCGGCAACTTGAGCGCCCATGAGCGGAAAAGGCTGCAAAAAGTTGTAAACACTGCCCAGTCCACCATTGGCTCTGACCTCCCTACCATCGAGGGGATCTATCGCAGTCGCTGCCTCAAAAAGGCTGCCAGCATCATCAAAGACCCATACCATTCAGGTCACACACTCATCTCTCCGCTGCCATCAGGTAGAAGGTACAGGAGCCTGAAATTTGCAACATCCGGGTTCAGGAACAGCTACTTCCCCACAGCCATCAGACTATCAAACACAACTTCAAACAAACTATGAACTATAACAGCCTATTGCGCTTTATTTGTGTATTTATGTGTGTGTATATATATTCTATGGTATATGGTCACACTGATCTGATCTGATCTGTATTTATGTCTAAAATATTCTGTTGTGCTGCATTAAGCAAGAATTTCATTGTCCTATCTGTCCTTTCTGTCCTGGGCCTCCTCCATTACCAGAGTGAGGCCCACTGCATATTAGAGGAACAGCACCTCATATTTTGCTTGGGTAGTTTACACCCCAGCAGTATCAACATCGACTTCTCCAATTTCAGGTAGTCCTTGCTTTCTCCCTCCTTCCCTTCCCCTTCCCAGCTCTCCCACAGCCTACTGTCTCCGCCTCTTCCTATCTTTTTCCCGACCCACCTCCACCCACATCAGTCTGAAGAAGGGTCTCGACCCGAAAGGTCGCCTATTCCTTCGCTCCATAGATGCTGTCTCACCCGCTGAGTTTCTGCAGCATTTTTGTCTACCATAAGTTGATTAAGTGTTTTACAGAGTGTCTGTAGAATGCACAGTACATTCAGTGTTGAAACACACAGGATAAGGAGGCAACATTATCTCCTTTACTGAGGAAGAATTTGTATCCCTGTACTGGAGCCGTGTTACAGTAATTTTGATAATCCCCAAGCACAATGCACTATAACACACCAACCATTAACTGTGTGACAATCACATATTAATTTACTGGTCTCCCACGCTTGCTCGATATTAATTTTTTCTTTATAGATTATATCCTCTATTCTTCAAACAAACATATTTAGCAGCAAAAATCGATTTTTCCTTTGTGTTCAATATTCTTTTGTCTGATAGGATGAAAATCTTTATTTTAAGTCGAGTTTAACTGTAACCTCCGAGCTCTACTGAAATTTAGATTAGTGGGGAAGCTTCTTTGCGCTGAATATGTTACTGATGCAGAACGGCACACTAACCTGCTGGTAAAATAAAGCCTCTATAATCCATCCAAAAGGACAGAGCAATATCTAACGAATATGTAGAGCAACATGCAAAATATCTCACTGGGTAATATGATATAGATACATTATTATTATAAATTTTATTGATTATATATGAAAGGAAGATTTCTGTTGACAGCATGCAATGCATTTGTCGAAAGGAACCTCAAGGACAAGGCGCGCTGCCTTACAGCGCCAGAGACCCGGGTTCGATCCTGACTACAGGCGCTGTCTGTCTGGAGTTAGTACGTTCTCCACGTGACCTACGTGGGTTTTCTCTGGGAGCTCTGGTTTCCTCCCACACTCCACAGGTTTGCAGGTCAATTGACTTGGTAAAATTGTCCCTAGTGTGCGTAGGATAGTGTTAGTGTGCGGAGATCGCTGGTCAGCGTAGACTCGGTGAACCGACCATGCTGTATCTCCAAACTAAACGAGACAGTTTCCTAATGACCACAAAATCTCTCCAACATCATTAATCTAACATCTATATAAATATATTCATAGTTGATTAACAGCATTTGGAGAATGTACAGACTGAAAAAGGCCATTCAGCCCATCATTTCAGTACCAGTGTTTATGGTCTATGCCAGTCCCTTCTCACCCTGCAAGCATTTGCTTTTATTCCTCAACACGCATTTATCTGACCTTCCTTTAAACATTACTAACCTCAACTACTTCAATTGGTAATTAGTTAATTTTAACCTAACAAGATCAAGTTGGTGCATGAAAAAAAACTCAAATTTTTTAACCAACTTTCGAAAATGAGAACCAGATATTAAAGCATTTCCTTTCCTTTTTACGGCCACTGCTAAAGTCTGAAGAAGCGCAGACATTAATTCATAATGGACGCTCACTAGGACCAAGGGGCAGAATTCACCCTTGGCCATGCCGGTAATCACACACTAGAACAGCAGTTGTGTGTTCTACTCCACGTCAGACACTCTGTTTAACTTCAGAAGCAGAGGGCAGCATGTAGCAACAACTATACTGCACGTTTAGTAACCCTACCCAAGGACCTGCTTCATTTGTTCACATTCCAGCCATCACTCTGAGCTCGACAGTGCTCCAGTTCATTTTCCCCCCAGGTGTTATCGATACCATTGAAATCTCCTCGAGGCAGCCTAATAACAGTCTAGACACAATAACAAGGGCCGAAAACAAAAGGTTGTCCAGCTGGGGCCAGGTAATGTGGCCGCACTGAAAGATATTTAACGAGGTTCACTTGGCAGTGTCCTAGCCCGAGCTGTGCCTGTGTAAAAATAAAATGCAATAAATTCAGAATGATAAAAACCTGCATTTATATAGAAGCTTTTAACACAGTAAAACCACACTGTGTTACCTATCAAATTAAACTTTTATTCCAAATCGTGTATGACAGGAGATCAAAATCTTACTCAAAGAAGTGGAACTTAAGGTGTTGAGGTGGTCTGGGGAGTGAACTTATATGTCTGTTGAAAAATAAACCAGCTGGAACTTTTAAGTTTTAAAAAAGTCAATCAAGTGAATGCCAGGAAACTTTCTCTGGGACTTCTCCCCATTGAGCAGACAGCTTTTCATAGGGATGTTAATGATAACCAGCGATGTGCAAGAGACCAGAGCTGTAGATAAGCAGGGATCATAAGGTTGGAAGTCATCCCGTGAAGAGTGATCACATGAAAGGCTCTGGAAACAAGTATTATAGTTTTAACAATAAATACAAATCAAAACAAAGTGCAGATGCTGCAAATCAGAAATGAAAACAAAACACACCAACACTCAGCAGGTCCTGCAGTTGCTGCCTTACAGCACCAGAGACCCAGGTTCGATCCTGACCATGGGTGCTGTCTGTACGGAGTTTGTGCTTTCTCCCTGTGAGCACGTGGGTTTTCTTCAGGTGCTCCAGTTTCCTCCTACACTCCAAAGACGTACAGGTTGATTGGTTAATTGGCTTCAGTAAACAAGTGTAAATTGTCCCTAGTTTGCACAGGATAGTGTTAGTGTACAGGGTGAACGCAGGCCAGCGCAGACTCGGTGGGCTGAAGGGCCTGTTTCCGCACTGCATCTCTACAGTCTAAAGAATCTGTTAAGGATTCAGGACCGAGACCCTTTATCGGAGCTCAGAAAGAGTTAAAGGTCCAGACCTGAAATGTCAACTGTTTCACGTTCCAGATACTGGTAGGCTTGTTGAGTGTTGCTAGCATTTCAATGGCTCTAGTAATAAATGACAATATGTATTTAGCTTTTATGATGATATCTGCATACAAGCCTTCAGTGAATCAATAGCCAGGTAACCCAGATCCCCAAGCATCGAAGCTCTGTAATCTCTCACCATTCAGACAATATATTTGTTTCCGTTTAAATTTTTTTTGTTGCCAAAATGGACATTTTCACATTTTCACCTCATTGCACACCACTTGCCAGCTTCTATCCCCCCTCATGTAACCACCTTGTATTCTCTTGCAGTTTCCTTATGCCTTATTTTAACTTATTTTATTACTTATCTACATGCCAACAACACATCCAGAAAGTATATCCTCAATCTCTTCATCCAAGTCCCATTCAAGTTGTTAAATGGATGAGATCCCAGCACCAGTCCCTGTTGTACACCACTTGCCAACTAGGAAAGTAAATATTACGCAAGCCCATTTTCTCTGTCAGCCAGCCAGCCAATCTTCCATCCATTGTCAATATGTCATTTCCTATACCTTGAGCATTTATTTTTCACAATAACCTAATATGCCAATTTATCAAATGCTTTTTGGAAATCTAAAATTTAGTACATTCATCAGTTCTTCTTTATCTACAGCACATGTTACTTACTCAAAAGTACTTGACAACATTTGACAAAGTTGATTTCCCTTTCACAAACCTGTTTGACTTTGGCTGTTCCCTCCACGCGTCCCAGTATAATATATTTCATTATAGCGTCTAACATTTTCCCTGTGATAACGGATTTATCTGTAAGTTTTCTGAATTCCGGCTCCCTCATCTTTCTAAATAAAGGAGTATTATTGACTGCTTTCCAATCTAATGAAACCTTCTCAAATGCAATAAACATTTTGAAAATCAGCACCAGCACATCCACCATCTCCCCAGCCACTTCCTTAAAGAACCGAGGATGAGGTTCATTAGGACTGGATACTTGTCAGGTAACAATTTGCTCAGCACCACAGTCCTGGTGAATGTAGGTTTCTCCAAATTCCTCCTTCCTTTCCAATGCCAGATTGAAAACTATTCTAACTTCTATCCTCCACAGTGAAGACTGATGTAAATACAGCTTTAATTGATACCTTACTACACAGGGGGTTACTTTTGTCCCAATCAATATTTCTAAAACAAATTATGGTATCTGGGCTTTGCTATTTACGTGATCTTGCTGCAGTCCGTAACCTATTGCATTTCCTACAGTGACTACACTTAAACATTACTTCATTGACTGCAGACCATTTTTACATCCCATGAGATCATTGCATTGTTTGTGTGGATGCAAATCTTGGTTTCTTTTTAGATCTCATCGGGATCGAGCAAGCAGTGCATTGAACACAAGCCTGGGAGGCAAATAAAACAAATTAACCTGTAGTTAGAATGTGTTCTAATTATACAATGAAGGCACAATCTTAATCACAATATAATGGAACACAATTTAAATTTCAGCTGCCACATTCATCTTTATGATTATAGGACTCGCTTTATTTGTAAATTATATGTTTTCCAGACAAAAGAGGAGGCATGTTATTATGCAGTTGGTATTTTAGTAAAGTCTATTCTTGGATTTCTGGCTGCGTTATTGTAGCGTTTTTATTTCAGTCTTCAAACCCTCTGCCTGATGGGATCAAAATAAGATTAGTGAAATAAGAGGCTGACAAAGACTGTGATGGGAAAAGGAGCTAGAGAGAGGAAATGAGAATAATGTATTTTATACTCCCTGGCAGGATAAGGAAGGTTTGGTCTGTGTGTGGCCAACCAACACGTTGTACAAATCTTCATATCTTGAGATACTTAAAAGGAAGACTTTAATTTATGTTATATATTTTCAAAACCTCTGAAAGCGCTTTATACCTAATTAATTAATTTTGAAATGTAGTAACTGTTATAACATTGAATCCAGTTTCTGTATAGCAGGATCCAAAACCCGGGAATGAAAAGATAGGGCCGCGGTAGAGTTGCTGCCTTACAGTGCTTGCAGCGCCGGAGACCCGGGTTCGATACCGACCACGGGTGCTGTCATACAGGGTCTCTGTCAGAAGTGTCAGCTGTGGGGTGGTAGCTGTACACTCTCGTCCTTAGTCCTGTTCAGGCCCATGACAGGGCTGATGTACATAAATAAATCAGATTGATAATCTCAGTATTGTATTCAAGGGGTGCTATACCGCCAGAGGTGCAATCTTTTGGAAAAGTCTTCAAACTGAGGCCAGTCCCATCCTCTCAGTATGATGGTGTGGTGATCCCATTACACATTTTGAATGAACGGGCATATATACATTCTCAATTGATATTTGCTTTGGAATCTAGATTTGAATAGTTTACACAAAGACCTTGCGATGAAGCAGAGAGAACAGGAGGCTCAAAGGCAAAATGAAGAATATGTTTCCAACCCAAATGTGCAAATTTACAAAAAGTAACTTACATTTTTTCATTGGGAACACTCATAGAACTAAAAGGATCTCGACTTTAAATCTCTCATCTGTGTTCAAATCTAGTCCTTCATCCCTGAAACTACCATGTTTTACTAATCTCCTATTTCTGGCCTTTAGGTAATCTGATGTTCACTATGCCACCAACAGTAATGATGTCATCATCTGGTGAGGACTCATGCTCTTTAATTATTTCCTGAAACACCTTTCCTCTCTCAAAAGATGCTATTAAAACCGGTCCTGACATTCATCCCAATTTGAGACCTGGTGTTCAAATTTCCTTGAAAATTCTGGAGAAAAATGACGGTAAAACAGGCAGTTCAAAACGTTGAAAGGGAACACAGAAATGTAAGTTGTTAAGGAAAAAAAATGATCAGACTTCATAAAGCAGAAAGCATTCAAGCAGCAGGCAAGGCTTGGTAACCAGAGCAACTATAATTGCAAGTCTCTCATCTACTGGATGTGACAGCTCCAGGATCATTTACTGCAATTTATCTGCAGGCCTCGCTAGACCTGAACTCTTAGAGCAGTAGATTTTTTTTTGTAGTAAAAAGCATTAAGTGATAGCAGATGACGCCAGGAAACGCTGTGACTCTATTTCACCAACACTGCATTCTCTATTAACCCAGAGATAGCAGACCGCATGATAGATGCCTGATGCTGTCCTTCCTTATCATCATGGCCACAGTGCCAAATCTTGTTGACATAACCCATTAAAAAAAAAGGTGAAAAAAAAATACCAGGGAGCTCCAATGCTAATACCAGCATCTACGGTGTACAATGTATGGGATATCAAGAGTCTAAATATATCCAAGGTTATATACACAGCTGCAAGAACTCTATGATTCCAATAAATACCAGTCCCTCCTCCATGTCCATAGATAGTTGTATGTGAGTGTATGGGAGTGTGTGTGGGTCTGGGAGAGTTTCAGTTCCATTTAGCAGTAGAAGATCACGTGACTTCCAATGTTTTCATGTTCCGAAGTTAACCCCTTGGTGGTTCAAGTAAAACTGCGACATAGATCGTACTTTTGTACCTCAGAAAGGAAAGTATTTCTTCACAGTGGGAGTGCAGCAGGGGGCCAGGGTTGAAATGGAGAAGGTTTTATTTTGCATAAGGGTCAGAGGTGCTGAGAAAGACCAAGGACAAAAGGAACAGTTCGAGACTGGGCTCTCAGAGAAGAAGAGTCTTTGTAAAGAGGGTCAAGTCAAAGGTCAGACAAGACAGCCGGGTTTATGCAAAACTGCAGCGTTCAGCCACCGATGATTCCATTCTGAACTGAACGCAAACAACAAGGACATGTGGGAAAATGTTGAACGCGGTGGGGGTGGGGCTGTCGTGAGGGAGCATCACTGTTCAGAAAAGAAACAGGCAGAAGATGATACAGTCTGAATGATGATGTTATTTCATACATTGGCAAGCCAAGAAGGGTATCAGGTATCCCCTATTTCCATATTCTGTCTGTAATGAATGGAGCATTAATTACTCTAATATGTTGCCACATGAATTGGGTTTGGTGCAGTTTTAATACCTTTACCTACAGGATTCACTCCACAGAAAAAAAAAGTCCAAGGAGGAAAGGAAAGGCGTCAGTAATGAGAAGACTTGCATTGAAAGCTGCTTTCCTAACACCCGGATGTCCAAAGTATTTACGGCCAATTAAATAACTTTAAGCAAACTGTAATGTTAGAAACAAGGCAGCCAATATACACACAGCAAGTTTCACAAACTGTAATGAACTAATGATTAGATAACCCTAAAAGGGTTTCTTTTTATCCAAGTCTTGAAGTAGAAAAAATATATTCTTCTTTAAAACAGTGACATGGCATTTTGTTCACATCTATCTGAAATGATAAACAGGCCTTAGTTTAAAATGCCATCCAAAAGCACTGCCAAGAAAATGTAGAACTCCAGCGGTGTTGCACTGTAATGTCAGCCTAGATTTGTGCACAAATCTGAGCAGAAATGGAAATATCACATTGGATGTGGAGTTATTCCTCTGGACAAGAGATATAAATACTGCATTAATCTTTGAAGATCATCTTCAATTTGTTCCCATTTCAGGGAAGTGATGACATCTAAGACATTACGCCATAGGTGCCAGGCTTTTTCCAAGTGTTCATTTTATTTATGTGACATGTCCAGCATTTTAGTAATAACTAGACCAAGTGCAGACCCGTTGGGTCTGCTCCCCCAACGCAGCCGCTCCCTACCCATAGCCCCCACGGGAGACGTGGTCCTCCAACTCAAGCGGCTCAGGAATCAGCAGTGCGGCTGTTTTTAAATGGTGTCTTTGAGGCGAGATGCGGGCGCCAGCAGCCGTTATGGTCGCTGGCCAGCAGGAGGAGACAAAATGAGTGAGTGGGGGGGGGAAGGGGGGGGGAGAAGGATTTTATTAAAAATGTGTGGATAAACACGACGAAATTTAATGAGGAGTGGATACTTGGAATGAAAAGTGAAATCTCTACCGAAATGGAAAAAAACTTGGCGTCTCTGGGTCTGACGTTGGCGTAGCAACGAATCAAAGGCTGGCACCCACAGGCTGGCAACCACAAGTCAGGCAGAAAGCCAGCAGCCAGCCAGCAGGCACACAGTTTTAATATTATAAGAAGATAGTAGATAGATAGATAGTAGATAGATAGATAGATAGATAGATAGATAGATAGATAGATAGATAGATAGATAGATAGATAGATAGATAGATAGATAGATAGAAACAGGGTGTGGTGAACATTCCCATCTTACACCAGGGCCCATTCAGTATTAATTTCAAGGAAAGAGAGGAAAACAGGTAACAGGTAGCAGAGTAAGCTGTAGCTTTACTCATCCATTTTATTTTAAATATCAAATGCATTCTCTCTGATTTAGAGATTAATGGGCCTGTCCCACTTACGCGACTTTTTCGGCGACTGTCGGCACCTGTCATAGGTCGCCGAAAATTCTCAACATGTTGAAAATGCAGCGGCGACCAGAAACTCGCTACGGCTCGTTGGGCGACTGACGAGACGACTCACGACCATACGGGCGACATCCTGGCGACTTGTCGCGGGGTGAAGCCTGTATGGTCGTGAGTAGTCGCCCAAAGAGTAGTACCTTGTTCTGGTCGCCGCTGGATTTTCAACATGGAGAACATTTTCGGCGGCCTATGACAGGTGTCGGCAGTGGGTAAGTGGGACAGGCCCATAAGGCAGCAAAACCTCATTGCTTATCAATTGATGAACTTCAATAGGGGGTGCAAGATAACAACTGGAACAAAAACCCTCACTCCCTGCCCCTCCCCAGACAAGCGAGAGAGCGAGAGAATTTTTGAATAAAATAAAGAACACAGAACACGATTGGCTATAACATAAACATCCCCACACAGTGGTATCAAAGTTTCCCACTGTGAGGGAAGGCACCAAAGTTCAGTCATCCTCCTCTTTGATGTTCTTTGATGTTCACCCGTAGTCAGGGGCTCCTGAGCCCTCCGCAGTCGCCGCTACGGGAGGCCCGATGTTCAGTCCCTCTCGCCGGGATGATGGAACTCCGACGTTGGAACGGAAGAACATTCTCAGCGGCTTGGACCTCTGAATCAGCCACTTCCTACCGGAGAGCGCGACTCCTGAAGCCCTCGGCAAAAGGGCCGCAAGCCACAGCTCCACGATGTTGAAGCAGCAGGCCCAACACTCCGGAGCTTCAAACGGCAATCCCAGGTAAGATACCGCCCGCTCCGCGATGTATCCAGCGCTGCGCCGCTGCTGCTGAAGCTCTGGTCTGGTCCTGGGAGGAAAGGCCGCGCCAATCCAGTTGGTAGGCTGCGAGGAGGGGGGAGAGGATGCAACTCGGGGAATAGTCGCATCCTCGCCAGGAAGTGACTGGGAGACGGTTTCCTCCTTACACTACCCCCCTGCCCCACATAGAAATACTAAAAAAAATCCTCCAAAACATACTTTAAAACAAAAAAATTAAAAAGATAGAAAAACACACAGACTAGGCAGAGGCTGCCATCATGCGGCACCCCTAGTGGACAGTCTCATGGGGAATCTCTTCCAAATTAAATATAAGTGTGCCAATGAATAGCAAGATTTATACTGTACAGTATGCAAAAAATAATTTCATTGTACACAGGTGCAAGTGATAAAAAAGTACCATAACACAATTGAATATATCAATCTACTGTCTTTCTAATAATGTTAACCTCCTGTTTAGTTAAATACTCAAAGGTGCTTTATCAGAACACAATTTGAATCAAAGACATATTAAGAGATATTAGTGTTGGGAAAATATGATTGATCAAATGGATTGAAGTAGTACTTTAAAGGAGAGAAGCAAAGAGAACTCCTGGCAGTTAAGTGCTCAGCTCCATTGAGGATCAATTAATATCAGGCTTGCACGAGAGGTTGGAATTAGTGAAGCATGAAGATCTTGAAGGGTTGTAAGGCTGAGGTTACCAAATAGGAAGGGGGTGATGGGAGCATCCAGCGAGCGACTGTACATCGCACGGTACACCTGACCCAAGAGCAAGATCAATACTGGAAGGAATGTGAGAAGATGTAACATTCCTGAGCACTGACTGCATGGATAATCATGAAAGAGAAACACACCAATGAAAGAAGTGGAAGAGATAATAAAACAAGGCTCTGTTATTCCCCAGACAGCAGAAAGCAAGGACATGCAGTAAGTCGCTCGGGGACTCCTCTCACCTCTGAAGGTGAGATTAAAGTTTCATCTGAAGTTTCAAGGCCCTATCTCAGGTGCTGATAAAACATTTCAGGCTGTATTCTGAAGAAGGCAGAATTCTCCCTGGTTCCCTGGCCAATATTTATCTTCCTTCAAAATAAAACTTAAAAAATGCTTAAAATCAGATTATTGTATGTGGGACCTTGCCAAGCATAAATGTGTTTCTCCCATTACAACAGTACCCAGACTGCAAAACATACTGGTGCAGTAATGTACTTTGTTACAGCAAGAGGTGCGATACGAATACAAGTACTTTTACTTTTCCCTACTAAGGAAGAATGTTCCTCAACGTGAACTAATGGTAGCAGGGAGTAAGACATCTGGGGCCAATTTTTTTCTTATTCATGGTGAACAGGTTTCTGCTGTTCAAAAGCAAAACACAGTGGCCTCCTGAACTGGCTGCACAAACAGTGTGATTATTAATGCAGGCAGCTGAGGAAATGGGCTGCAACCGGAATGTAGTTCAGACACAAGAACATTTTAATTCTCCTTGATCTTCCTCCAGCTATTAACTATACCAAAGCATTTCACTCCTATTACTGTAGGCTTCATAATGCATATTGCTTAATTCATTAATTATACCTTTAATAATCCTTTACAGGAAATTACAGTGCCACGACAGCTTCAAGACAGACATAACACCACACATTTCCTCAAATAGCTTCCATACTTAACAAGTTAAAATACAAGTTAAAATACAAGTTAAAATACAAACCTGGTAAACTGTTTGCAACCCAGCACACTTCACAACTACTTTATCACAATGAATAATGTCCTACACGAAAACGTCCACACAAGATGGATCTCGTTAGGCCCCTGGTATTGAAGAATACCCGTGTGATAAAAGCCTTACCTTAGAATAGTGCTTTATTATTTCCCTTCAACCAACCACTAACACGTTATCATCTCATTATCACATTGTTGTTTGCATTTCCAAACTTTTCCAACACCACATACCGATTTTCGTTCAACCAAAGAGGTAGCATCCGTGCTACAAACCTGGTTGAAGCCAGCAAACTCGGCAGAATCAGGAGCCTAAATGTCGCATACTTTAAAAAACATATACTTGCATGCTGTACAAAATCTCAGGACAAATGGAGCCTGTAAAGATGCTGAGAAACAAAAGTGAATTATTTCTTTCTTTAAGCAATGAGTTCGGCATCAGACACTGAGTGAGAGGCGATCAGGATTGACAATATGATGTTCAATCTTAAATTGGCACGAGGAACATTGTCGGCTGCAAGAATTGGCCTCAAATTTGTTCCTTGGCATCTGATTTGTGCTTCTCCTTGAGACAAAGGCTTCAATTAAAACAACCCAAGGTCTTGCCTTCAATTTGCAAGCAGTGGGGCCCACAGGGAAATTAGTCCAGACAATTAGGGTTTAGAAAGTGATGGAAGGTGGCTCAGGTGGAGCAAATATTTCAGCCTGGGTTACTCAGGTAACAAAAATATGTGGAACAAAAAATTGTAGATGAAAGCTTGTCAGTTTCCCATTCTAATTTTACATTCTTAAATATGGCTGGAAGTAAATAAACCTTCTCCAGCTGATGCAACTTACTTGTGTTGAGCTTAGGTTTAAGTGCCAGGCTACAATTACTCTTTATTATATGAGCACTCTGTGGATCTAGGCAAGGCAGAATTCTTTATATGACCCTGACAGAATTCATATTTTACTAAGTGTTTACGCCAACTCTGGAGCTTTGGGACCCAAGAGTTTATATCAAAAGCCTGGGTGCACAATGCACGGGTTTTCTCTTCCAGTTTACCTCTTGGTGCTTCCTGCTTTGCCAAAAAGGTATTAGTTTAGTGATACAGTGCAGAAACAGGCCCATTGGCCCACCTAATCCTGGCCATAACATTATCCTACACACACTGGGTAAAATTGTAAATAAAATATCCCAAACCTACAAACCTGTACTACTTTGGAATGTGGGAGGAAACTGAAGATCTTGGAGAAAACCCACGCGGCCATGGGGAGAACGTACAAACTCCGTACAGGCAGCGCCTGTAGTCAGGATCGAACCCGGATCTCTGAAGCTGTAAGGCAGCAACTCTACTGCTGCGCCACTGTGCCACCGCAGGTACTGTTATTATCATAGGTCATCATTATTTGTGCACAAGGTAAGTGATCAATTTGTCTCCACGTCTCAGAACAGTGAGTAAAGGGAAGGCCCTTGGGTTCCATACCCAGAATTCTCCTGATGCCCAAACCTCTCGTTCTAATATTCATTTGCAAAACCTGTGGGGAGAAACCAACCCAGATCAACGCATTGTTCTCTGATCCATGTTAAATCAAACAGCCCTCAAAGATTGTGATTGATATTTATTTCCTGTTCCTCTCTCTAAAAGGCAAGCTGTAGCATCCATTCCATGGGTTGGTTGCAGTCAGCAACTCAGTAGAATCAA
Organism: Amblyraja radiata; assembly: GCF_010909765.2. Lineage (NCBI taxonomy): Eukaryota > Metazoa > Chordata > Chondrichthyes > Rajiformes > Rajidae > Amblyraja > Amblyraja radiata. The sequence continues at coordinate 2,595,030 of NC_045988.1, forward strand.
GGGGTTGAATGTGAGGCCTTCTTGGGCTGTGGGTCAATCCACCCACTTCTCCCCAAGTGAGGAAATAGAAACTGCATGGGGTATTGGTCTCAGTAAACCAAGAAAAGAAAAAGGTTGAAATGTTGGTAAAGTAACGTAGATTTCTTACTGTAATGATCATATTGCTAACAATGCCATTTTAACCCGTCGGTACTAATTGCACAAAAGACATTTTCTTACTTTTACATAGTTCCATCCGATCCTAGCTTACTCTCATCTTTGAATGTAGGAAGGTTAGAATATAATTTAACAAAACGCTCATCTGCTCCAGCAAAGAGCATTGCCTGCCTATCAATGTAGCTAACTCCAGTTAGACCAATTCCTGGAGGTGATACCAAGCATCTATTTACTTATAAGCAACGAGGCAAACAAGCCCACTATACAAAAACCTCACAGAAAGCAAATAGATGCAGGATCTTACTGGGTGATACTTAATTCTTCTATCTATTCCAATACTGTTAGAATCGAATGTCCAAACAAAATGGTGAAAATATTTGTAATCCCTTTATGATTTTTCACATGGATTATGCTTGTATTAAATCTATCAATCTGGGGTCTCCAGGTGAATCCTGGAGGACTGGCAAATCAGAGACGTGTCTCTCGCTGAGAGCATTCCATGAAACCCCTGAGCAATATTATTCCTGCATCAGAGAGAACTAAGTGCAAACACAGGCCCTCGTCTGCTGTTCCACTGTGCAATGCTGTCGACGTGAATCCTTCCTTTATTATTTTAGTGTATTTCGAGATCCGAACCTCGCAATAATTTTGTAACGTCAATTCATGTCAAGGCGTTTAAAAGGGAAGGAAATAAAATATCCTGCAACAAGCAGCTGCATCTGAAGAATATGCCACGACTGATCAAAGCCAAAGACATGTGAACTCCGAGCCCCAGACAGATGACCTGCTGACCCCAATGCTTTTAGTCTGCCTGTCAGCTGCAGAGTGGCATGCATGGATTTGTAAACCCTTGACAGAGCTGGAAAAAAAACCTAAAAGCATTTAAGCCAGGGAAATTTGGAGTCATACTCTATTACCCAAGGAGATTATTCACGCAGAAAATGAGGTAGTTTGGAATCAGCGTTAGGCTCCCACCTTCAGCAGAGAGAGAGCAGCCCTCACTTTGCTAGGCCTCATTGCTAGCCTAAAGCAATGCAAATAAACGAGTCTGATTTGTGGCAAATATCAAGTAATTTTCTTTTCCTATTCAAATGTGTACAGTTAAAAGGGACACTATCTATGTCTGGGAAGGATTTCTGGCAAATTTATTAAATGAGGGAACAAAAAAACAAGATTAGATAAAAATGAACGCGATTTTCACCCTGATGAGATGACTGATAAACATACAAACCTCTCCTGGACTATTATTTTAAAAAGTTCCAGACATGTACATCTCATGACATTTGCCTATACTCTGGAAAAGTCCGAAATGTCAAATTCCAACGTGTACACAGCCAACTAATGTTATAAAACAGCAGGATGATTAATGATACTGGAGATATTGGCAATGGTGCAATGAGGAGCGGGGAGCAGAGACTGAAGGTTGTGGGTTTAAGTGGCGCAGCAGAGATTCACAGACTGATGAAATGACGCACAGTGGAAGTGGTGTCTTCCAGCAGATGCAATATTAATTTAATGCCCCATCTACCTTCTCTAGTGGACATTCATGGAACATTCACAAAGAAAATTAAATTAGTTCATGGTCAAAAACATGGCACTCAAGAAATGTCACTAAAATTCTTCAGAACTGCTGTATAATGTTGAAGAAGGCTGAAGAAGCATCCTGACTCGACATGGCACCTATCCATGTTCTTCAGAGGTGCTGCCTGATCCGCTGAGTTACTCCAACACTTGGTGTCCTTTTGGATGAATATTTCCTACTTTACGTCTATCATCATGCTTCAAAGTTTTCCCATGCATTTACAGGGAATTTAATATGCGATTTTGATTCATCACTTCCCAATATCCAATTAACCCTCTCAGGTGAAGCGGCAATGCACTCCTTGTTTTCCATCTTGGTGCATTACAACCAGTGCCCACACCGTGGCCTCGTCATCACTGGGAAAACCAAACACAGACTTTGCTGAACACCCTCATTCAGTCTGCGCACACGTCCCAGAGCTTCCCATTGCCTGTTGCTTTAAGTCTCCATCCCATCTGTTTGTGGCCTTCTACACGATTCCAATAAGGCCCAGTGCAAGCAAGGGGAACAGCACCTCTTCTTCTGTCTGAGCACTTTGAAGTCTTCAGGAATCACCATGGTATTCGAGAAAAGTTCGTCCGGTCGGTTATTCTTCTATAATACTAATTCAATTTTTCTTCCATCCACACATAACACCTGATCTGATGGCCAATTCAAATATTGTCTTTGTGGTTTTATTATTCTGCAATAGCTCTGACCTGCACTTCACATCTTTTACATGACTTGAGAATTAAGGGACAGACGTTTAGGGGTAACTTGAGGGGGAACTTCTTTACTCAGAGAGTGGTAGCTGTGTGGAATGAGCTTCCAGTGGAGGTGGTGGAGGCAGGTTCAATTTTATCATTTAAAAATAAATTGGATAGTTATATGAACGGGAAAGGAATGGAGGGTTATGGTCTGAGTGACGGTAGATGGGACTAGGGGAGAATAAGTGTTCGGCACGGACTAGAAGGGCCGAGATGGCCTGTTTCCGTGCTGTAATTGTTATATGGTTATATATGGTTATATGGTTACATGTCCCTCGTTTAATTGTCTCTCCTCAACTGTCCTCATGAATCTATCAACCAGGTGGCTTTGTAGATAGCATATCTCCATGGCAATCCTGATCTCATCCTATCAGGGATGTTCCCTTTGTCCTGTCCATATTTGAAATGGCTATATCTTCTCACTTTTTGTTTAGTTCTGACGAAGGATCTTCAATCCAATGTGTTAGGACTTCCCTCTGGGAGGCGACTCTAGACTATCATAGCCACCACAGCCAGACAGAAAAACAGCTTCTTTCCACGAGTCTAAAGAAGGGTTTCGGCCCGAAACTTTGCCAATTTCCTTTGTTCCATAGATGCTGCTGCACCCGCTGAGTTTCTCCAGCACTATTGTCTACCTTCGATTTTCCAGCATCTGCAGTTCCTTCTTAAATTCTTTCCACGAGCAGTAGCTCTACTAAACAGCCAAAAGTCTGCAGCCCCTTTTTAATCTTGTACTTTATTTTCACATGTTTAAATTAGAATGTTTTATTTGTAATTGTCTGCTGAATATCGTGCTGTTGCCATGTGCGAGTAAAGCACTGTCAAATTCCTTGTATGTATACACACTTGGCCAATAAAGTTTTATTCTGATTCTGATTAACTCCTCTCTTTCCACAGATGTTGGCTGACTGCTTCTTGCATTTTCTGTTGTTACTTTAAAAAGAGTGATTTATTCAATGTGAAATGCTTTGCTACAAGTTCAGTGTCCCAAAATACAAAAGGAGAAGCAATCGAACACTGGTTTACAAGCAACATTAAGAACATGCAAAGCAGAAGCATATAAGGAGCTGACCTGAGGATTGAGAGGAGCTCGCAATGGAACAAGAAGAAATTGATTAAGAGAGCAAAGCTAAATTACTGTAAACTCACTGGGAATATACAAGTGAATTGTAAAAACTTACACAAAAAGGAAAAGATGAGTGAAGGCAAATGCTGGCCCCTAATAAGTGAAATTTATATTGGAGAACAAATAAATAGTGAGCAAATTCATGATTAGTTCACTGGTGAAGGAATTGGTGGGATCTCTGTTCTAGAAAGCAATGGAGGACTCTGACACCTTTAACAAACGTTTAAATTTGAAGGGAGAGAAGGGATATAGGGAGAGAATGGGACTGTGCCATAGAAAGACACCATCTTACCGAATGGTGGGTCTGATTGGCCTACCCCTGTTTCTTATGTTCTTAAATACTAACTTTTGTTGTCTTTGAAGCATCAATACAAGCAAAGTCTGGGAATACATCAGGTATTTAGACCAACTGAAGCCCATCTCTCAAACTCCATTAAAAAAAACTCAACTCTCTCCACAGTATCTCTGGAAACACAAGTACTCCAGTCTGAAGAAGGGTCTCAACCCAAAACGTCACCCATTCCTTCCCTCCAGAGATGCTGCCTCTCCTGCTGAGCTACTCCAGCATTTTGTGTCTATCTTCGGTTTAAACCAGCATCCGCAGTTCCTTCCTAGACAAGTACGTGTTCGGCACGGACTAGAAGGGCCGAGATGGCCTGTTTCCGAGCTGTAATTGTTATATGGTTATATAAGTACTTCAGTACATCTCTTATCAGAACTGCTAACTCAGAAATCAATCTCTGCTTTTTCATTACACATGCCTTTCAAAAAGTTTAGAAACTTTACATCTTGACTTAATTTTATTAATTAGGTTTCTGTGCCAATGTATTCCTGAACTCTATATATATTGAAATAACCTGCTTTTAATGTGTCCACCACTAATTGCATCTTCATGCACATTATACAGCAAATATCATTATCAGTTCACCATTCAGTACCTTAGCTGATATTAATTCAAACACTCGGTAATGTCACATTTTTTATTCTTTCAGAATAAGAGCTAAGTTCTATAACCCCATGGGTTGTCTTGTTGACTGAATGGAGTAAAACATTCCTTTGTAATCAGGATTTTCTTGCACTTCCTTCAAGTCACAAGTCAATTCCTTCTTGTTGCTTCAATCTGCCTTCCTCAGAATAAAAGTGGCATCAGCATTTAACATCAAGGATGGACCAGAAATTTCAGTACAAGTCACCAATCACAACTCAGATTGATAGACAAAAATGCACTTATGCAATCAGCTTTCATTGAAAAACTAAAAACAGGATAAACTTTAAATGCAAATTATATTTCAATTTATTTTTTCCAATTGTCTCGATCCTGAAAATGTTTTAGTCAATTGGATATTTAAACCATGCAAATTTGGCCTGTACTGAAAGCAAAAACCTGGAGTTCTTAACAGTCAATTAAATATGTTTGAAGTTTCATAACTATTCTAATGAGGCAAGAGTTGCATCTATTTGTTCATAGTAAATTCTTATTAAAATCAATGAGATAAAGACCAGGTAGAATGTTTTTAGTTATCTCAGTGAGTGGCAAGGATTGATCGGTAGACCAGTGAGAATGCGTTATCCTATCTAGATAGTGGCAGGAGGTCCTTTATAGTCGAACAAACAACAATTTTGTTTCTCGTTTCCCTTTCCCCCCGACTCTCAGTCTGAAGAAGTCTCGACCTGAGACGTCACCTATTCCTTTTCTAAACAACAATTACATCTTATCTTCAATGCAGCCCCTCAGTGCTTCTTTTAAATAATATGATTTTACATTGCTGGATTGACTTTAAGGATTATTACAATAAAGGCCATTTGGCTCCTGTCAGCTTCTTGCAAATCTTGGCACAGCACAGCAGTGGAGCTGCTGCCTTACAGAGCTTGCAGCGCCAGAGACCTGGATCAATCCAGAGTCCAGGTGCTGTGTGTATGGAGTTAATACGTTCTCCCCGTGACCACATGAGCTTTCTCCGAGATCTTCGGTCCCTCCCACACTCCAAAGATGTACACGTTTGTACGTTAATTGGCTTGGTATAAGTGTAAATGTTTCCTAGTGTGTGTAGGGTATGTGTAAGTGTATGGGGATCGCTGGTCGGTGCGGACTCGGTGGATCAAAGGGCCTGTTTCCGTGCTGTATCTCTGAACTAAACTAACATCAAATCAGTTGGCCATTTCCACCCTTCCCTCACAGCCCTGCGATTCTTTTCTCTTCATATATTTAATTATTTTTGACAAACTACTCCCCTTTCAGGCAGTACACCACACCACAACTCCTTGGGACATTAAAAAAAAAATTTTGCCCTCCGCTAAAAGTTTCCTTTTATTCACTTTGTCGAGATCCTGCAATATTCAGAAAACTCCTGCATATGATAGAACTGCTACTTTTCATCTGGTGAAAGGCCAGAAACATGGAAGCATGTTGGCAGAGTACAGTGTAGATTAACCACAATTGTGCTGAAAGTTGAATTATATACAGACACAGGCTCAAACTCATAACCTTTTGTCTCAGAGGCGAGAACACTAACCAATGAACCAGGGCTAATACATCTGTTTTAAAATGAATTGCAGATTCTTCAAGCCAGACTGAGAGGAAGGGTGACGATCTGCTTGCAGTACATAACCTGGTGTTGTGATCACCTGATTAGCAGTCAGAACACAAGAGCACATCAATAAAACCAATCATTTAAAGCAACATTAGTAATGTGGTCCATTTGATTTTTCAGGAGGGATGGAAGATTTCTTTGAACCTACTCCATTAATCACATTTCAGTATAGTTTTTTTTTAAGTGCGCCTGGGAATGATTGCTGTTGATTTTCCAGGGCCACAATAATATTGTGATTATTAGATCAATTGATGAAAACCATACAAAGTATTTAGAAATCTTGGTCGTTTTCCCTACACTGAATCACAGCCATTGTTAAGAATCATAAAAAAACAGATTAATGAAGAGACTCATGAAAATTACTTTTTATTCACGGCTACGGTGGTGCCATTGTAGAAGGGGCTGTCCCACTGCGGCGACCTAATCCGCAAGTTCAGAAGAGTGTCTTCGACCTTCAAGCTCGAGGGCGCTCGCCTGGAAAACCTCGAGCTGGATCGACCGTCAGCGATGAAACCGCGAGCCGGATCGACCGTCTGCACACACACAAACAATTCGCAAAGGCGGGGGGCCAAGGAAAGCGGGGGAGTGCTGTCGAACGAGTCTAATGTGTATTATGTTGAAATTGGCTTTTGATTTTTTAATTTATGTATGTACATATATGTTATGTATGTGTGTATATGTGTATATGTATGTATATATGTACATGTATATGTATGTATGTGTGTATGTATTTATGTATATATATGTATATATATAATTTTCCTTTTATTTATTCATTTTCATCTTTTCTTTTCTTCTTTTTTTTTTTTTTTTAATCGTTCGAAATAAAAGATATCATTCATTCATTCAAATTCACACCTGCGATGAACAGGAAGGTAAAAGACGGCTGCACAGTAATGGTAAATCCTTTAGAAAGCGCGGGGGGAGAGTGGGGGGGGGAGGGGGGGGGGGGGGGGGGAGGGGGGAGGTAAGTCTTGGAGACACTTTTAAGAAGTATAATAAACTTTAGCGGGCATTTAACCTACCAGTCGGATTTCCTTGGTCATGAAAACTCCAATGAGCCAATTAAACTGCCCGGTCAGCGAAGGAGATTGCCTACGGCTGCCCTCGACTGCCTGTAACTACATAGAGACCCCACTCCACTGCACTACGAGTTCAAAAGAACCATGCCAACCAATTTTTACTCGCAGAAAATTTTTCAACATGATGAAAATGTTTCCGCAACCTAGCTGAGGCCGCGAGTATTCGGGAACTTCCCTCGAGCATGAAGGAGAGTTCCAGTGACCTCATAGGACCTCCTGGGACCATGTGTCGACCTTGCTGCGAATTTGAGTCGAGGGCAAACTCTTCTAAATGCGCAGATTAGGTCGCCGCAGTGGGACAGGACAGCCCCTTAACGGCGCCAGAGACCCGGGTTCGATGCCGACTACGGGTGCTGTCTGTATGGAGTTTGTACGTTCTCCCCATGACTCGAGTGGGTTTTCTCTGAGATCTTCGGTTTGTAAGTTAATTGGCTTGGTGTAAGTGCAAATTGTCCCTACTGTGTGTGGATAGTGTTAATGTGCGGGGATCGCTGGTTGACGTTGACTTGGTGGGCCAAAGGGCCTGTTTCTGTGCTGTACCTCTAAACTAAACGACTTCCATGATCAAAAAGATCAAGGTATATTTACACGCGGCAATAAAATCCACTTTCTTTACATCATATACACAGTGCCAACACCTCTTGGGCGAACAAGAAGCTTCAACCTGCAATCCCACGACTGCTGAAAGTTGCTTCCAAGTTAGTGCTGAACAAAGAGACCAGACAATCAGGGTGTGATTATCCAAAAATATTCCAGTGGCCTCTTGCATGAGTAGAATGAGGAGGCTCACAACTCGCCACATTGGACTGTACTTTTTCTTGGTGAAGAACCAATATTCTATCGTCAATGCATTCTTATTTTCTTGCAGTCTGACTTTGTTTGTCCAAGGAGGGTCAACAGCCAAGATTCATGTCGAAAAAGCATGCTCATTCCTGAAACTACCACGAATGACAAATTTCTTCAAGGTCTTGACCTTTTGTTGAAGCATATATATGCAGCAAAATCTGTAAACTATGTGCAGTTCCCATGTTCGGCCAAGCTACTATGAAAATACATAAATGCAACATGTTTAATGATTGCTTCATATCGACACATTGGTGGTAGTCTTTGACTGAATCCCAGATCATTTTTTAAACGCAAGTTCTAATTTAGAGTTGCTCATGTGGAAATCAATTAACCAAGTTCTTCATCTAAGCAACTCAGATTATATCCTCGTTTGCTCTCGTGGGTCATTGAGATATGAATCAGACCATCATTTCTAGATTTCTGTTCCCAGATGTACATTGAAGGGGGAGTTGAGCAAAAACTGCAGTTCACAGGATGGCAAGCCGGAAACAATTTAGAAAAACGAAAAGAGCCAAAGCCGCGATGGATTTGTTTGTTTCACCATGTGGACAAGCAGGAACCTTTGTAACATCCACATCTTACTGGAATCCCTTGGGTTTCATTACTCATTTAGACCCTTCTTCCCCTTATCTACCCAATCTTTGCCAGACAGCAGCCACAATCGCACTTTTTCCATGTTATTCATTCTTTTCCATCAGATGGCGCTCTGCATTTCAAGGGAATATCAGAAATGCTAAACTGTGCTATAACCCCACTTGAGCCAACTCTACTCTTCAGTAACATTGTGACTGAGATTTTACATCAACAACACTTTCCCAATCAATCCATATTTTACAATATCCTAATGTTATCTGATTTGAAGCATGTATGTAATAACCAAGCATTTATGTCCCTCTGAGGCAGATAATTCAACAGGTTCACAGCTCTTGGAATCAAGATTTTTGTTCTCAACACTGTCCTAAATGGACAACTACATTTTTAGACATAGTGACCCTTAGATATAGCCCCCAAAAAATCACCATTCTTCTACTTTTTTGGAAAATGCAGCTGCATTCTCTCTTCATTAAACAACCCTACTATACCAGGAATTACCCTCATCAATGCAGTTACCACATTGTGCAATAATCACTAAAACTGTACAAAGCGTTCCCATTTCACCTTCATATTTACTAGTATAAAAGGGAGGTGTGGTTATATACTTTATTGGTAAAGGACCCACTTGTTTTTCTCATTAACAGTGAAATAAAGCTAGAGTGATTTGAATGCACACACTAAAGTATTTCAGGAGACTGAAATATATATTTTTAAATTCGTCATATTGAGCATTAAATGTAGAAAAGCATGACTAGGGAGTCACTCAGAAAGAAACGTCACCTAGACAGCATTATCATTAGACAGGTAGGTGCAAGGTATTGTCTTAAAAGAGTTGAAGCATTGGAAGGACGTGGGAATAGATCACAGCAGTCTAAATGGTTAAAGCCAGGAGGCCAACAGTAAAGCAATGAATATTGGAGTGGACAAGGCCAGAATCACAGACGTTCAATGTTACTCAGTTTCTGGAGGTTTCAGAAGAAAAGGAGTAATGCCATGGAAGAATATAAACATGAGGATAATAATTTCAAGATTACAAAGAGTGACCAGCACTTCAATTTAGAGAAACAGCATGGAAACAGGCCCTTCAGCCGCTGTGACACGCCGACCAGTGATCACCCGTATACTCGCACTATCCTACACCCACAAGGGACAATTTTACAATTTTATCAAAGCCAATTAACCTACAAACCTGTACGCCTTTGGAGTGTGGGATGAAACTAGAGATTCCGGAGAAAACCCACAATGGTCATGGGGAGACTTCAGTACAAAGCAAATCTACAAAGTTACTCATGGACAAGATGCATCAAAGCATTCGGTATCAGCCAAGTGCCTCAACGCATCTTTTATTCACAATAACGCTAGTGATCCTCTTTTGCAAAACTTCAACTTCCAGTTTCCATTGTGCAGTGCTAATGCTTTTTCCTCTTTTTTGTCTGCTCTGTGTTACAAACATTCCCATTAAATGCTTCATTAGCATTCCTCCTGTGAATCGTATCTCGCTGTTAAGACTCAACCTTGATCGTCCTTTTGGGGGGAAAAGAAAGAGAAGACAAATCCACATTTGCACATCTATAAATACAAAATCAATAAGACTCAGACGCTTTCCACTTGAAGGATGCACTTGAAAGTCTTCTTTTATTTCTTCTCTTCAGAATAAGCCCGGCACGTCTGCATTTATGTTACTCGAGAAGGGTTTAACTGCACTCACTAAATCCTTTTATATGAACATCAAATTGAGATTATTGGATTCTATAAGCAAGTCTGTGCAGTGCAATATATATTTAATCCACAGATCATAAAATATGGGACACTGGACTCTTTAAAATGTCAGAAGTTCATATGCAGGGAAAAGTATGTTGCAACTCTCCGTCCTCAGTATGACAAATTAAGATAGTACATTATAGCCCAATAAAGTCAAGGCTCATGAGGAAGAAACCATTGATTTATTTCTGCACAAAGGTTTCGTGCACTCCACTGAAACACTGCAAGAGCTTCTTATCTGACTTTTAAACTGACCTATTTACTGTTAAATGTTATGGAATCATGTCATCTTAAGAGAGAATTGGAGGTGAAAACTAAGGGAAAGGCCCAGTTTAGATTCTCTGAAAACTAGAAATACAAAGAATAAAATCATGGAACGTTGCCAAACCCAGAAAGATGTGTTTAATCCAGAAAGTTTTATTTTTCTTGTCCCCTTCATTTTTATTCCTCTCTTTTCCTGCATATATCGATGCACGCATAGCTCGGTTCAAGAGCAAAAAAAAATGCTGGAGTAACTCAACGGGTCAGACAAAGACACAGAAGAACATGGATTGGTGGCTTTTTGGGTCAGGGCTCAGGAGTACTAGCTCTTCCTTACACATGACCCATTTTATCCTACATCCTGCACCACATGTACAACGAACTTTACGAAAAGTTGAAAAGCCAATCCAATGTATTCATAAAAAATGCTATTTGTAAAAAGGGGAATGCTAATAGCTGCTACATTATCTATGTCTTCTTTAGTTTATCAACTGAGGTGGAGTGCTAAAATGGGTGGCAGACTAAGGGGTGATGAGAGGAAGGGGGGGCGAGGGGAGAAGTGAGAATAGGGCGGGGGGGGAGGGGGGGGGGGAGACACTGAAGGATCACTGAAAATGAATATTAAGCCATTAATAGTGAAATCAGTCTGAAGAACCCAGTCTGAGGACGGGTCTCCACCTGAAACATCACCTATTCCTTTTCTCCAGAGATGCTGTCTGACCCACTGATTTACTCCAGCTTTTTGTGTCTAATAGTGAAGTGAAAATCATTCACATGAAATGACCAGAACTGGGGGAGAAGAGGAATATTCAAGCACTCAAGAGAGAGAGAGAGAGGTCAGAGGGATAGGTGCTGAATTCTCCTATTGCTGATTACGTAAATGGGAGAATGCACATGTTATTCATATATTTGAAAAAGGCCCCTTATCCAAAACCTCAGCTGTCAATTTCATCTCCGCAGATGCTGCCTGATCCGCTGAGCTCCTCCAGCGATGTATTCTTATCCTATTGTATTGCCCTAGCAGTAACACAAATGACTAACATTCACAGAACTCTAAACCCTTCCTCTAACTTTTCAAAATACAAAGCCTTTCTGTCCTTGACTTGTCTCAAAGAACTTTAACATCAATGATACAATCATTGAAAAAATGTAATGAATACAACAGCAAGAACATAAAATAGCAATATGAAAATAAATGAATAACCTATTTTGATTGAGGCACAAATTGTCCAATACACAGGGGAAGAACTTCATTATTTTACAAAACTATGCTGCGGAATATTTTACGGCCTCACCTGAAGAACAAAGCATGATGCGTTTTAACATCTTGTTTGAAGTACGAGGATGCTACACTCCAATGAGTTTTGCACAGAGGTGTCAGTCTAAATTTTCCACAAGTGGGACATGAACCTCATGACTCAATTGATCGGAGCACAGAAGGAAACCAACATCAAGTCAAGGAACCTATATCAGGACAAAAGGTGGAGGAAAGTACTGCAGCTGCTGGTTTAAATCGAAGGTAGGAACAAAATGCTGGAGTAACTCAGCGGGACAGGCAGGAATGGGTGACGTTGAGGGTCTCTGTCACGATGAGTTACTCCAGCATATTGTGTCTACCGCAGGACTATAAATGACACTGATCGCAGAAGTGTGATGAAGAATATGATGATAGATATAGATTTCAGAGGAGACTGGACTGGTGAAATGGGCAGATAAAAGTTAACACAACGAAGAAGTGTCAAATGATTAATGGTAGGAAGGAACTGCAGATGCTGGTTTATACCAAAGATAGACACAAAATGCCGGAATAACTTAGCCGGTCAGGCAGCATCTCTGGAGAAAAGGAATAGGTGACGTTTCAGGTTGACAGATTTCCTCAGAAGGGGTCCGACCCAAAACATCACCTATTCCTGTTCTCCAGAGATGCTGCGTACCCCGCTGAGTTACTCCAGCATTTTGTGCCTATCTTGGGAAATGATTTTGCTGGTTTAATTCAGAGATACAGCATGGAAAAAGGCTCGTTGGGCACCGAGTCACTTAGTTCAATGTTATCCCACTTCCTCATTCACTCTGTACACATTAGGGGCAATTTACAAAAGTGAATTAACATACTAACCTCAGGGTTTGGGTTGTGGGAGGTAATCGGAGAAAACCCATGCAGCCATTGGGAGATCATGCAAACTCCAAACAGACAGCACCAGAGGTCAGGATGGAACCCTGGTATCTGGCACTCTACCAGCTGTGCCACCGTGCTGTCCCACAAGGACTATACAACAATTATATTGGACTCACCGTGTAATGTTACTGTCATGACTAGTTGGCTATGGTTTGGTTTGAAATGCATTTTACTTACACTGAGTAAAGTATGTCAAATGTTCATCAAGTAGGTTAGCAAATAATGTGGACTCTTGCAGTCAGGACATTGCATCAATATTTCATGGTTGATTTGGATGATGCAAGTTTAAACAATCCACAAAAGCCACCAGCAAGCTCGGGATCCCCAGTCAATGCCGTTGCATTTCCTCCCAATAAATTGAGTCCATGGCGGATCAACTCCTCGGTTTGATTTAAATGCAGATAATATATTACACTCTTTAAGAGCTAACTCCCTAAGAGCTAAATATAACTCTCTTGAAAATATCCAGTGAATTGGCCTCCACTGCCTTCTGTGGCAGAGAATCCCACAGGTTCACAACTCTCTGGGTAAAAAAGTTTCCCCTCATTTCTCAATCAATCAATTTGTTGATTAGAGTTGTTTGACAAATTGACACTGATGGGGAGGGTGAAGAAATTTCTTTTGTGGAAGAATAGAAACATAGAAACATAGAAATTAGGTGCAGGAGTAGGCCATTCGGCCCTTCGAGCCTGCACCGCCATTCAATATGATCATGGCTGATCATCCAACTCAGTATCCCGTACCTGCCTTCTCTCCATACCCTCTGATCCCCTTAGCCACAAGGGCCACATCTAACTCCCTCTTAAATATAGCCAATGAACTGGCCTCGACTACCCTCTGTGGCAGAGAGTTCCAGAGATTCACCACTCTCTGTGTGAAAAAAGTTCTTCTCATCTCGGTTTTAAAGGATTTCCCCCTTATCCTTAAGCTGTGACCCCTTGTCCTGGACTTCCCCAACATCGGGAGCAATCTTCCTGCATCTAGCCTGTCCAACCCCTTAAGAATTTTGTAAGTTTCTATAAGATCCCCTCTCAATCTCCTAAATTCTAGAGAGTATAAACCAAGTCTATCCAGTCTTTCTTCATAAGACAGTCCTGACATCCCAGGAATCAGTCTGGTGAACCTTCTCTGCACTCCCTCTATGGCAAGAATGTCCTTCCTCAGATTTGGAGACCAACACTGTACGCAATACTCCAGGTGTGGTCTCACCAAGACCCTGTACAACTGCAGTAGAACCTCCCTGCTCCTATACTCAAATCCTTTTGCTATGAAAGCCAACATACCATTCGCTTTCTTCACTGCCTGCTGCACCTGCATGCCTACTTTCAATGACTGGTGTACCATGACACCCAGGTCTCGCTGCATCTCCCCTTTTCCTAGTCGGCCACCATTTAGATAATAGTCTGCTTTCCTGTTTTTGCCACCAAAATGGATAACCTCACATTTATCCACATTATATTGCATCTGCCAAACATTTGCCCACTCACCCAGCCTATCCAAGTCACCTTGCAGTCTCCTAGCATCCTCCTCACAGCTAACACTGCCCCCCAGCTTAGTGTCATCCGCACTAAGTGTCATCCGCACACGAATAGGGTGAATAGACTCACTTTTCAAATTTGATGCAGAGTCTATGAGGTAGTCTAAAGAGATCCCATTCAAAAACTGTTAAACCTGCCTGCATGGCTTAAATAAAATAAACTGAATAACTTCTGTAGAAATCAAGTCATGGGATGCCTGAAAGATTAGTAGGATTTCAACCCTGTTTGGATTGTATACCAAGAGAGAATGAAAATTGACATTATACATTCAACATTTTTCAAGATGTCCATTTTCCATTCATTGGAGTCCATTTTCCATTCATTGACTAGATTAAATATTTGTAATTAATAACATCACAAAGAAAAATAATCTCACTAAATTTAAAAAAAATTGAATATGCTTCTCAACTATGGACAAAGTGGCCCAAGTAGTTTCAATACACCAGGAACCAATATATCATGCCTAGTATGTACAACAACAAATTCAAATGACTGTTCAGCATGTGGATAGCCTATTTAATTATCTAGTCGGTGCCTGGACCCCTAACACTACGCGCTAGCAGATGCCCCAAGTCACTCCAGCAGCTGACGCTTCATGAGGCCACATTACACCAGATCAACTACCTCCTTGACTGGTCAACATGGGAAAGAGACATTTAATTCATTGTGCAATCACAGAACAAATACACTAATTAATAAAATTAAAATAAAATACATATAATCTATGAACAGCTACCTGCACAATAGCTCTATGGTTTTATGACTAATTGCTGTTCTTCATAGAACGTTTACAAAAACCGGTCATTTATTAAAATGATAAAAATAAATAAATAAAAATGTTTCACCCAAAGTACTTCTGGTGTAACGCAATGGTAGAGGCAGCTCTCATTTCTGCTTTATCTGTACATAATCCATCTCTCAAGGTAAAGACTATTAAATGAAGCTGCCTTGACAAACATGCACGCAAGCCTGTATAATATCTCCTGACACGCACATTGCTAATTCATTTGCACACCTAAAAACAGAATCTGTGCAAAACGATTTCTGAAATGTATACCTGTGCAAAAGACCAAATTAGCAAATATAAGTAATTGCATACCTGGCCTGGGAGAAATCTTTGAGATTCAAGTTGTGCTGCTTGAAGTCCCGTGCTGTGTGAAGCAGTCAAATCAAGTAATGCTGTCTATATGTGTGTGTGTGTGCCTCACTCACTCAACCCTTGTGCCTTATCCTGACTCTCAAAAAGGTCATTGTAAACTGAGTGTACAGGGCTGGGCGCCTCCTCTGCACCTTGCCGCTTTATATATATCTCTACCCTTTATTCATGAGCCGTCACAACTTGTGATCTATAGATTTAACTATGTTTAAAAAAGAAAACACACAATTGATTCCAAGTAGAAAACAAACATCTCCTCATTGATGAATTTGGGGGGGAGAGGGGGCGGGGTGAGAAAGTCCAACTTGCTCCATCAATTGGACTCCACTGATTATCTTCAGGAGTCATTGTCGTCGACTCGGCGCTGGGGGAAGTGAATCTCACTGCTGATCTGATCACTAATCAATGCCTGGCCATTACCTTCTCTGTCCAGCGGGTTGGAGGTGTAGCTCCGGGATTCCGCGATGCTCTCCAGCCCGTTCCATCATTTAAAACACAAAAATAAAAAATCGAAGAAACCATCCTTCAATCATCCCCCCCCCTTTTTTTTCGGAGACGATGTCCCACTTCATTTGTCTTTCCAAATCGAAAACTACTCTCTTCCGTGAATGAATGCGGCGATCTATTATTCCGCTGACTCTGTGGATTTGCCGACGATTTAAGGGTCTGATATTGAATACAGATACTTGAAGGGTTTCAGAAACACAAGGCTGCCCTGGAAATCTTTCCGAAGCTGAGAATTGCTCAAAGCGTCGGAAAGAAAAGAGAGAGAGGGGAAAAAAAGTCCTGTCTGGCCGGGACCCTCTCCGGGGAATCAATCGCCAATAATTAGAGATCAATCAGAAATGACTTAAAAGCCATGAAGGACAAGGGGTGCATTATTACATTGTAAAGATTCACTGTTTTTCAATAATTACACATCCCTTCCTTCACCTCACGACGCATCATTCACCTGAAACAGAATCAACAACGGATATTGCAGCGCGGCCAGAATTCTCACACACACACTGACACACACACACACACACACTGACACACACACACACACTGACACACACACACACACTGACACACACACACACACACACACTGACACACACACACACACACACACTGACACACACACACACTGACACACACACACACACACACACACTGACACACACACTGACACACACACACTGACACATGCACACACACTGACACACACACACACTGACACACACACACACTGACACACACACACACTGACACACACTGACACACGCACATACTGACACACACACTGACACACACACACACTGACACACGCACATACTGACACACGCACACACTGACACACACATACTGACACAAACACACTGACACACACACACACTGACACACACACACACTGACACACACACACACACACTGACACACACACACACTGTATAACACTGTCACACACAGACTGACACACACACACACACACTATATAACACTGTCACACACACACACTGACACACACACACACTGACACACCCACACACTGACACACACACACTCACACACTGACACACACACACTGACACGCACACACACTGACACCCACACACACACACTCACACACACACACTGACATACACACACACACACACACACACACACACACACACACACACACACACACGCACATGCTGACACACACACTGACACACACACACACTGACACACGCACATACTGACACACGCACATACTGACACACACACACTGACACACACACACACTGACACACGCACATACTGACACACACTGACACACACACACACTGACACACGCACATACTGACACACACATACTGACACACACACACACTGACACACACACACACTGACACACACACACACACTGACACACACACACACACACACACACTGACACACACACACACACACACTGACACGCACACACACATACTGACACACACACACACACACACACACACTGACACACACACACACACTGACACACACACACACACACTGATGCACGCACACTGACACACACTGATACACACACACACACACACACACACACACACACTGATGCACGCACTGACACACGCACACACTGACACACGCACACACTGACACACACACCCATTCCGAATCCGATCTTTCTGTCCTGGGCCTCCTCCATGGCCAGAGTGAGTCCCACTGTAAATTGGAGGAGCAGCACCTCATATTTCACTTGTGTAGTGCACACCCCAGCGGTATGAACATTGACTTCGCCAATTTCAGGTAGTCCTTGCTTTCTCCCTCTATCCCCTCCCCTTCCCAGCTCTCCCACAGCCCACTGTCTCCGCCTCTTCCTTTCTTCATCCCACCCCCCTCCCCCCCCCCCCCATCAGTCTGAAGAAGGGTCTCGACCCGAAACGTCACCCATTCCTTCGTTCCATAGATGCTGCCTCACCCGCTGCGTTTCTCCAGCATTAGGGTCTACCTTCCATTGTTCCAGCATCTGCAGTTTTTCCTTAAACACTGAATCTGAAGGTGTGCTTTTTTACACTTCTGTACCTTTTGCCTGATGGGAGAGGGGATGAGTGGGAGTGGCTGGGCTGAGCCTTGTAATACCCGTAAATACTGGAATACCATCCCTACCATCGCTTGTGTACCTTCGACCTTCCAGCATCTGCAGTTCCTTCTTGAACACATACCATCCCTAGTGTTGCACTGGGAACGGTGGGAAGTGTCATGATGGTTCAGTCAACTTGCTATAAAGCTGAGTCTATTTTCCATTCATTGACTAGATTAAATATATGAATTTAATAACATCTCAAAGAAAAAGAATCTCACAAACTAAAAACAGCATTAAGTGCCCAAACAGTTTCAACACACCAGTAACCAGTATTTCCTGTCCAGGATGTACAAGAACAGATTCCAGTTTTTGTTACATGACTGGCCAGCATGCGGAGACTCTATTTAATCACCTGGTCAGTGTATGGACTCCCAACACTAGGGGCTGGCGGATTCCCAATTCAATTCTCTGAGAAAGGTTTCGGCCCGAACGGCCATTTTCCTTCGCTCTAGATGCGGCTAGACCCGCTGGTTTCTCCCATGTTTTTGTGTACCTTCAATTCTCTGATCCAAAGGCAGGAAAAAAATCTATTGAACCATGGATGAGACCCTGCACATATGGGTGGTGACACCCGTGACAATGCTGGAAACATTACGACCATGGCAGACTCTGCAAAGGAAGTCCCCCCAGCAGAATTAAATACTTCTCTCAATTCCTTTCAAAATCCTAAAATAAAATCACCCAACCATCGATATTCTAGGAACACAAATGTGACGTAAATGACTAATCCTCATAATCTACAGTGTATGAAGCAACTGCAGATGTTGGTTCACACTGAAAATAGACATAAAGTGCTGGGGTAACTCAGCGGGTCAGGCAGCATCTCTGGAGAAAAAGGATGGGTGACATTTCGGGTTGGAACCTTTCTTCAGACTGCCTTAGAATCTACTTACTCGTTTAATACTGGAACATTTGGAGTTCCGATAATAAACTGATAAATCTGCAAGCTACTCCTTCCTAACATATCCTTCCTAAGATCCAGAGCCCACAATTGTACACACACCGAAGGCTTTTATGTATTGGCAGCATAACCGCATATCATTTATAATATTAGCATGTTAATTGTAACGGTTAATATTATGCCAAAAAAGACACAAAGTGCTGTAATAACTCAGTGGGTCAGGCAGCATCTTTGGAGAGCACGGATATTTGGTGTTACAGGTCAGGATGTCACCTATCCATGTTCTCCAGCTGACCCCCCAATTACTCCAGTACTTTTTGTCTTTTTTTGTAAACCAACATTTGCAGTTCCTTGTTTCTACTTAAAATGTTGTGCAGAAATGTGGATTATTTTGAACTTTACTACTCCAATACAATGGTATAGTCCAGATTCAGGAACTCTGAAATAAAACAGAAAATGCTGGAGATACTCAACATTTTAGACCGTCTGTGAGAAAGACACAGAATTAATATTTCAGGTCAATGATATCTCATGTTAAGATTTTCACGTTTATTACTGAAGCTTTTCTATATCTGGTTAGACAGCAACTGCCAGTGTACAAGTTTGGATTAATTTGAAGGAAGATACCCCATCAAAAAATTGATATTTATAACTTTCACCTTATCAACGATAAAACACCTAGTGTCATCTCGTGTCAGTACTCTATTCCCCTTATACTTTTCAGACTCTATTACCAAAGTTTACAAGAGATCATAACACTACCACACATAGATGCACTTTGCTCCATGTAGGCTCTGCCAGGGGCTGACAACATTTGTGGCTGTTCATGAACGATGGCGGGACTGTCATATGCTGAGAGAATGGAGCAGCTGGGCTTGTACACTCTGGAGTTTAGGAGGATGAGAGAGGATCTCATTGAAACATATAAGATTGTTAAGGGCTTGGACACGCTAGAGGCAGGAAACAGGTTCCCGATGTCGGGGGAGTCCAGAACCAGGGGCCACAGTTTAAGAATAAGGAGTAAGTCATTTAGAACAGAGACGAGGAAACACTTTTTCTCACAGAGAGTGGTGAGTCTGTGGAATTCTCTGCCTCAGAGGGCGGTGGAGGCAGGTTCTCTGGATGCTTTCAAGAGAGAGCTAGATAGGGCTTAAAAATAGCGGAGTCAGGGGATATGGGGAGAAGGCAGGAATGGGGTACTGATTGGGGATGATCAGCCGTGATCACATCGAATGGCGGTGCTGGCTTGAAGGGCCAAATGGCCTACTCCTGCATCTATTGTCTATTGTCTATTGTCTATTGTCTATTGAAACCTTGCTGTCTGATTCAGTTAGAGAGGGGAAAGATCCCTCAACATGGAGTGAGGTTAGAGTGTTGCAGCACATAGACCTGCTGCCTCACAGTGCCAGAGTCCTGGGTTCCATCGTGACCTGGAGTGCTGTCTGTTTGGAGTTTGCACGTTCTCCCTGTGACTACGTGGATTTCCTCCAGGTGCTCCGGCTTCCTCCCACATTCCAAAGACATGCAGGTTTGTAGGTTAACTGGCCTTTGTAAATTGCCCTGAATGGGTAGGAATGCGAAATAAGTATCTTAAGAGTTGAAATGACAAAGGATTCAATATGTTAAATTAGAAGTAAACGTGCATGATGAAAGGAAAATGAATCAAACCAATTGGCAGAAATTATAAATTGCATTTGCTCAGCTAGCAGTTCCAATGCTTGAAATCAATGCTTCAGGTAAATTTGTGAACATGTGCTGTGTGTGTGTGAGAGAAATTCAGAATCATTCCAGAGTCAGGAGCAGCTAGCCAAGGATTTAAATATTCATCATGATTTATTGTGAGCATTTGCAATCTTCCTTCTGCAGGGTGTTGTCTATTCAGAGAACAACGCACTGCGGGGATTCTGGATGTCTGAACGACTCAGAGGTCATGGCCACTAAGGGTGCAACTCCCTGGAACAGATTCTAAACCAATTAAAGTTGTCATTGTCTGTCTCCTGATAGACAAGAACAGTTATGTAAAGCTTGTTTAGGGAGGCTGACCAATTACAAATCCCTTTAATGAGCGACAATAAATATTTAATAACAGTAGCTAGAAGGGGCAAGAGAGGGAAAATTACGAGGATTGCGTAAGATTCCTTGGAACTATTCCGGAATTTGTACTTTTATCCTGTGTACATTTGTGGACAATTACTTGTGGCAGATAAGGCTGGGACTGCACCAAATCTGCTCAATTGTAAGTGCTCACAAAATACCACTTTTGAAGTTAAGCAATGTTAATCTTCCTATATTTCAGTTTTACAACTGTACAGAACATCAGAAAAGGCCACCATATATTACCAATGATGTCTAGGTATGCGCTGGTCCCAATCACTCATTCTTTGACAAATGCATTCTATATATCTGCCTTGCTTTTTCTAATTTCTTGCATGGATGAGAATTACATTTTGGAAAGTGACACAAAGGTTCTTGGCTTTAACTCTTTAAGCACTGGTTTTACTTGGCTCTATCTAACTTATTTCCACCTATTTTGATGTGACTGCTTGCCTAGACCAACAGAAACTCAGTCAGTTGAGGTCTCATTCAAAAGGTAATGGTTTCAATTGACACATACATAGAACTGACCACAAAATTTAGTGTGACACTTCGTGCTATTGAGTAGGTCCTGCATTTTGTACGCCCTGTTTCGGGAGCTGCAAGGCGTACGAACGGCACCAACTTGACAGGATTGTGAAGACTGCCAGCAGGATTATTGGTGCTCCACTCCCTTTCCTGCTGGACATATACAGGAAGAGATGTATCAACAGAGCCATCTCCATCATCAAAGACCCCTACCACCCATCGCATCACATATTCTCCATCCTGCCATCTGGGAAGAGGTACAGGAGCATTAGCTGCAAAACCAGCAGGATGCTCCTCAGCTTCTTCCCGCAGGCTATAAGACTGTTAAACGGACTTTGCCCCCTGCCAAAGTATCGCGCACCAACCACCAACCTGGACAGAGCCACTGTCGTGCCGCTGCCGATCGGAACGCCTGTTGATGTTTAGTTGAGAGTAGTGTTAAACTTGTTCATGATATATGTATTTTTATTTCTATTTATTTTTTACTGCACACTGAATGGACACTGGTTTGAGTAACGTTTTTTTGTTTCCTCTGGGTATGTGAGTACTCAGGAAAATAACAATAAAGATATACAATACAATACAATACAAATTTTATAGTTGCTGGTGACACATAAGGCCCTTCCTTCTTCCTCAGGTGGATGGCACTTCTGAAGAAAAGTCGAGAAGCTCTGAATGCTCCAACTATTGTTTGATGCTCAACCAATTTTACCAGAAAAAAACAATCTTGTTATTATCACAGTGGTGTGTGAGCCCTTGTTTTACATGAATTCACCATTACAATTCCCACATAATCATGTCTACACATCAAATGTACTTCATCAGCTAGAAAATGGCTTGGTACATCTTCGAGGTTATGAAAATAAATAGTGATCATATTTAGCTATGTAGAAAAATCTAGGTTTTAATTTCTTGCAAGGATCTCAATACCGCAGGGAAATCTACCAAGAACTCTGTGACATTTCCTCTAGACCTCAAAGACAATCATGCACAAGATATCAATCTAACATTATACAGCTTGAAACTAATGTGTTCCACATTGGTATTGTTGCCTTCAGAGCTAATATGGGGGCCATATTATCCCAGAGACAATGTGATTGTTCTGGACCAAATCCCATTTTACAAATTGAATATAGTGTGGATTTAGAGCAATTTTACTCTCTGGTCTTGTTTAAGATCTCATGCCATTCAATTTTACAACCAATCTTTAAAATATATGGAGCTTAGTTATATCTGTAGTATCTGCACATTTCCATTTTTCAGACTCTTCAGATGTGGCTATCTCTAACAAGACAGTATTTATCTGGCATTCAAGAACAAGAGAAGGCTATCCAGCCTCTCAAACATGTTCTGCCGTTCACTGAGACGATCCCTCTTCATATCTTTTACAAAAGAATCTATTATCAGTTTTGAAATGTTTAATGAACCACTCACCTAAGTCCAGCCGCAACAGTTTTTTGCGGGGGTGGGGGGGGGGGGGTGGGAAGATCAGATTTCTTGATTACCCCAGATTAAATTTCAGGGTGACACCATGTTGTTCCAGAGAAAGTATTGTTGTTCATCACGGTGTCAAGTTTATAGTGTTGCGATGTGTACAGAGATGGATGATTAAACCAATCTGAGCTAGATAGATCCTTCTACAGATAGGTGAAAGGGATGTGGGATTGCTGCAGCATCAATGGTTTATGATTTTCAAGATTCACTTATTCTCTTTGCTTCCTCCATTCTAGCTTCCTCATGTGAGCAGACACCACTTTGCACAGTTATGCCATTCAGGACAATCCAGTGTTTGTTGTTCCTAGTGGCGTGTGTCAGTGTTGAAACTCTTCGGTGATGTTAGAAGTGAGTCTTTTTTATGTCCGGGCACGATCGTTTTCTCTCAGTCAGCTCTCCATAAAGTAGCTGCTTTGGTATTCTGTCATCTGATGTTACTCTGACATGTCCTTGCCATCTGATCCTCGCATCTTTCAGCAATGTGTAGATGCTGGGGAGGATTGTCTGGGACAGAGTCTATGTGTCTGGAATCTGTGTATTCTGTGCAGACAGGTCGTGTGGAAGTGGTTAGTTTATTTAGCAGGCCTGACTTACACTGTGCACATCTCACAAGCATGAAGTAAGGTGGGCTTGACAACAACACGATACACATTTAGCTTGGTTTGTTGGACAATAGACAATAGACAATAGGTGCAGGAGTAGGCCATTTGGCCCTTCGAGCCAGCACCGCCATTCAAAGGTGATCATGGCTGATCATCCCCAATCAGTATCCCATTCCTGCCTTCTCCCCATATCCCCTGACTCCACTATTTTTAAGAGCCCAATCTAGCTCTCTCTTGAAAGCATCCAGAGAACCTGCCTCCACCGCCCTCTGAGGCAGAGAATTCCACAGACTCACCACACTCTGTGAGAAAAAGTGTTTCCTCGTCTCTGTTCTAAATGGCTTACTTCTTATTCTTAAACTGTGGCCCCCGGTTCTGGACTCCCCCAACATCGGGAACATGTTTCCTGCCTCTAGCGTGTCCAAGCCCTTAACAATCTTATTATATGTTTCAATGAGATACCCTCTCATCCTTCTAAACTCCAGAGTGTACAAGCCCAGCTGCTCCATTCTCTCAGCATATGACAGTCCCGCCATCCCGGAAATTAAAACCTTGTAAACCTACGCTGCACTCCCTCAATAGCAAGAATGTCCTTCCTCAAATTAGGGGACTAAAACTGCACACAATACTCCAGGTGTGGTCTCACTAGGGCTCTGTACAACTGCAGAAGGACCTATTTGCTCCTATATTCGATTCCTCTTGTTATAAAGGCCAACATACCATTCGCTTTCTTCACTGCCTGCTGTACCTGCATGTTGGCAGATCCCCCTCCATTCCCACACTTTACTTCTCAGTCTTCCAAACGCAGAGCTGGCTTTTGCCATCTTGTCCATGTCTTTGTCAGCAACGTTGACAGATCCCTCCACTACTGAGAGCTTCTGACCACTCACAAGGATGTTTAATCCTCACAGGGCTGTCTGATGCAGGTCGTGCACAACTACTGTTTCCTTGGTGCTAATCGTGAGGCCAAAGTTGCTACAGGCAAATTTGTCCAAGCTCTCCAGCATTTCAGCTTCGGCGTTTTCCTGCATATCAGCTTCTGAGCAGAGGAAGTAGTTCTTTAAGATCTGTTACATCATAAGAACATCTGAATCAAAGAAATCCACCAGACTATAAGGCTCCTCAAGCCAGCTCCACCATTCAATAATATCATTGCTGATTAATCTTGGCTTCAACTCCTCTTTTCTGCCCAATTCTCAACACATTTGCTGGAGTAACTCAGCGGGACAGTCAGCATCTCTGGAGAGAAGGAATGGGTGACGTTTCAGGTCGAGATCTTTCTTCAGACTCAAGTCTATACACTGCCAACACACTCCTTTACCTTTGAAGCTCGAGAGAATATGAGCCTAGTCAAATGTAAACCAGGCTCATTAGTTAACAATTTAGTTGAACTGAAGTGTGCTGAGATTCATTCACAACATGTAGGACTTTGCTCACTTACAGTCTAGAACAAGAAGTGATGGCAGTGTTCTGTGCATGGCATATCTGTGTTGAACAGTTTGAATTGGTTGAATATTTGTAAAAATCTGGCAGATTTAATAGTTGTTTTATTTGATTCATTTTAGGGACTCAATTTTCCCCTTCAAATTTTTATCCAATTCATTTAAAAAAATCAATATTAAATTTGCTATCTTCACTTCTTCAGCCAGTGCATTCAAGATATTAAAGCACTGAATTAAAAATAAATGTCTGTTGGCTGCAGTACTTTCGTCGATAGCCTTGGATTTGTGTTTTCTTGGTACCAACTCTTCTGCTGTTGGGAAATAAATATTCTTATTCGCACTGTCAAGGCACTTTACAATATTGCCCACTTTAATCAAATCTCATTTTACTTTTCTGACTCTGAAGAGGACACCCCCAAGTTCTCCAGACTCTCCATGGTCTGTTTAAGAAGGAACTGCAGATGCTGGAAAATCGAAGGTAGACAAAAGTGCTGGAGAAACTCAGCGGGTGCAGCAGCATCTATGGAGCGAAGGAAATAGGTAACATTTTGGGCCGAAACTCTTCCTCAGACTCTGAAGAAGGAATCTGAAGAAAGGTTTTAGCCCGAAACATTGCCTATTTCCTTCGCTCCATAGATGCTGCTGCACCCGCTGAGTTTCTCCAGCATTTTTGTCTACTCTCCATGGTCTGTTGCCTTTTATTCCTGTTGCCAGAATAAGAAATCCTTTGTACGGTTCACTGAGATCAAGATTCCTTCCTTAAATGAAGAACCTGGGTTTGATCCTGAATACGGGTGTTGTCTGTATGAAGTTAGTATGTTCTCCTTGTGACCGCATGGGTTTTCTCCGGCTGCTCCGGTTTCCTCCCACACTCCAAAGACGTCCAGGTTTGGAGGTTAATTGGCTTGGTAAAAAAGTAAATTGTCCCTAGTGTGTCTAGGATAATGTTAGTATATGGGGATCCCTGGTTGGCGTGGCCTCGGTGGGCCGAAGGGCCTGTTTCCGTGCTGCATCTAAACTAAACTAAACCTGCCAGGGACACTATCCAAATCCTCTTTGTTTCCCATCTTTACTTAGGCAGTGAATCTCAGGCCATGCATGAGATCCTCTGCCTTTGTATCTTTCCCAAAGTTAGACTTTCTCAAAGTCTGCTTTCATTAGGCAGTGGAACTCCTGTGGCTTTTGCAAATGATGGGTTCAATAGTCTATTCTTTTAAACAACTAACAAATACAGGGATGAGAGTGAAGGAAATAGGGCAAATTAGAGTCAAATAAGTTTCGGAATGGGGAAATAAAGAAATGGAAAGAAAGATTAAATTAAAAGATAGAGATAAGGGAGACAGAAAGAAAAAAATATGAAAAAAACACCAACTTTCTTAAAAATCTTCAAGCAGAAATGACTATTGTTGGAAATGAAAATCACGAGTTCATATTATTCCATTTCTGAGCGTAGAGTTTAAATGACATTGCATTAATAATTATTAGGTTGCTATGCTGTTGATGTCAGCTCAGAAAGATTGATTTGATTTTAATGAGCAGTTCAGCAAGATTTTTTACAATGCAGGATGAAGGAGAGGTGCAATTTATATAGGAGATAGTGTGGGAAAGTAAATCAACCAGCATGTTCACGATTTATGTTAGATAATCTTGCCGATGGAAATAGCTGATTGGTTTGTTGGCTAGCAGCGGTACATCGCAGCACAACAAAGAAATAGTTAGGGTTTCAATAGAACCGCTTTCCAAGGAGAGGAATTTGATTGTTCCTCCCCTTGACGCACACATTATACCAACGTATTTTTGTGCCTTATTTATCATTAGCTGGCAATTTTCCACATTGTCCAGTTTGCCGATCTTCACAAAACGCGTTAATTCCTCTGCGCACTTTCAAATCTAATTAACTTATTTCCTTTTATTCTTCTTGGGTATGTGGGTGTCCCAGGTAAGAACATTCCAAGACACCCTTGAACATGGAGTCGTGAGCCTCTTGAATACTGAATGCCATCCCCTGCTGTTAGGTGCAGAGTTTAATAAAATGTGGCAGCAATAATAAAGGATTGGTCTTGTCTTGAGGATAACTTTGGGAGTGGCATTATTCCCATGCTTAGAATACACTCATATTCATGTGTGGTTGAGATCACAACATCCAGAGGTGCTACTGGAGAAGAATTGGCCAAATCCTCCTGCCCATCTGGGAGATGGCACCCACTCCAGCAAAGCAAAGCAGCAAATCTTTAAGATTGTTGGTAATCAGGTGAGACATTTTTGTTGTGCCTTATTCTGAGATCCTTGTGTGTTGCTTAAGCTATTGGAAAGTGGAGAGCATCTCATCATACTCCTTCTTCTTATTGAGTCCACACACAAGATTAGATGTTGTTCAGCCTGAGCTGAACACACTTTTCGGCATCTGCATACAATGGTGTCTGTCTTGTCGCTTCTTGTGTGTGGTGGTGGAAAGTTTGGTGGAAACAGGGCCGCGACGTGAACGCTCTTTCCTTGACCGCATCATCCTTAAGTATGCCAGATAAAAAGAAAGAATGCTATAGGAAATCAGGAAGTGAGAGACAGTATTCACATGGATGATTTCTGTTTAAAAGGGCATAAATATAATGTTGAATACAGTAGAATAATCAAGCACAGATTATCAAACCCTGGTGGTTAAACCCTGGTCAATGCAAGGTACCTATGTTTAATGAAGGTTACATTCCACGTAACAATCCAAAATGTTCATATTCGCTTGGGTCTCAAATGAAGCAACCTTTTCTTAACATAAAGTGGAGGGAATCAAATTGTCCGACAACTGTCTACTGTGATGGTGGGAATCTCAGGAGAGGGCCAAGATTGTTAGTTAAAATTTCTAGCTGATGTGATGGGATTTTAACTTTTGCTTATTGCTCATTACTCCAGATGGATTACTAATCCAGTAACATGATTACTATTCCAGTAACATAATTACGATGCTACTATCAGCCTGCTTTGGTTGCATTTCATACACAAATTTGATAATATACCCCCAAATAGCTGTTTTCATTTGTGTTGCAACAGCAGGATAAACAATAGAGGGCTAAATCGCAAAGGGACAAAACTATACTCATTGACAATTCCCCAGATAAGAGGCCTGCCCATTGAACTGGCTATTCATTGCCAAGTCAGTTTTCAATTCAGCTATTAATTTTGTGCAACTTTATCGCTACTAGGAGGTGAGACCTTGTCAAATAATCAAAAGATTGATGCTAAAATCTGAAAATGTAAACTTATCTGGAAATAGGCCAAGATTCTTTTCTTTGAAACGCTGAAAGCTTAAAGGCTATCCTGATAGACAATGATTGGGCTTGATAGAGCAGAAATGTAGAACTGTTTATCTTTATGAAGAAAAACAATAATCAGTAGCCACACATATATAAGGTGCCTGCAACAGTAATAATAAGGAATTCAGGGGAAACCTTACACATAGTAGTTAGAATCTGGTTGATATGTTTAAGGGGATTCTGGAAGAGTGCATGAGAGAGGAAGGAACAAAAGGTTATGATAATAACATTTGATGAAGAGAAATGGAGAATGTCTGTATTGAACATAAACATGAACATGACCGAGCCAAGCTGAGTACCAGTTTCTCTGCTGCACATTTTATGTAATTCTATACCACATATTCTAATCTTCTAACGGGAGGTTTCCCAGATGAACTGTCTCCGTTTAAAACAGCCAGCAATAAAAGTACATAAAAAGTATATGCATAATTGTGTGACATCACCTGAGCCTCTTAATGCTTTAGTGCTTCCACTAGACTCTGTGGCTGTAACTGAATCTGGCTTCCTGTGGGACAGAAGCTTTCATTACACCAGAGTGGACCTGTATATCTCTTCTGACAATGCTTATTAAACTCCCCTCGTCCCAGACCCCTCCACACGACCGTACGACATTGCCCCAGACACCAGCCGTCTGAGTATGGAAGGGCACTGCTCATTATCTTGTTTCAATTCAAATAGTTGCATTCCAGCAATCTGACAGACACAAACAGCATCCTTTTAATGCTGTTTGATTAGGTCCATTGATTTTCTCTGCTGAGGAAATCGAAGTTGCTGAGATGGGCGGCTGAAAAATGATTCCTTCCGTAAGATTTATGTATTTAATAATTTATAGCCCCTATCGAATGCTAGTTTGATTACATTATGTCCTGCTTGGAATAATTCTGGGGACACAAAGTACTTGCACAACCTATTATCCATTGAGAAAGGCCAGGCTGTTTAAAGCTTTATTTTAAACCTTCCAGATTTAAGATTTTACAATGATTCCAATTTAATTGCCATAGACCTTGTTAGGCAAATCCGTTTCAACATCAAGGGGTGTCTTGGATTTGACTTTCCAAATGAGTAGGAAATTCTTGTTTTTTGCATTTCGCTGGGACAAAGAATAAATAACTCCCTCAATAAGTCAACATACAAGGGCTGGCCCTGTGGAGTAGGCTGCCAAAGACTGGCGGGCACAAATTTAATAAATGGTCAGTGTTGAGTTGATGCATCATTAGACAATTACAGCTGATGAAAACCATGTGCTGTACACCATGCCACCCTCCCTATAACCCTCTACCAGTCGCCAATACCAGCATCTCATTGTTTCTTTAGGGATACATATTGGCTAAGGAGAATATTCCCAACTACTATTAAAAATAGTGTGCAAATAGGCTAAATATCTTATCAAAAAGCCAATATTTCTGACAGTGAAGCACTCCCTCAGTATTGAACTGGATTTATCATAGAGTCATACAGCATGGAAACAGGCCTTTCGGCCCAACTTGCTCATACCGACCAACATGTCCCATCTACACCCGTCCCACCTGTCTAAGTTTGGCCCATATTCCTCTAAACCTATCCTATCCATGTACCTGTCTAATTGTTTCTTAAACATTGCAATTGTCCCTGCCTCAACTACCTCCTGCGGCAGCTCGTTCCATAAACCCACCACCCTTTATGTGAAAAAATTACCCCTCAAATTCCTATTAAATCTTTCCCCCTTCTCCATAAACCTATGCCCTCTGGTTCTCGATTCCCATACCCTGGGCAAGAGACTCTGTGCGTGGATCTACCCAATCTATTCCTCCCATAATTTTATACACCTCTATAAGATCACTCCTCATCCTCCTCCTCTCCAAGGAATTGAGTCCCAGCCTGCTCAACCTCTCCCCGTAGCTCAGACCCGCGAGTTATCAGGATGGACTTCTTACTCAAGTCTATTGTGCGGAATTAAAAATGGTTCAGACTAACTACTGAGTTATGCCTGATACCGCTGAAAGTAATAATTGAGTGAATCGCACTGGGCAAATTCACTTATTATGGTGCTAACAGATGCAAAATGTCTAGGCAAGTTTGCTTTTTCCTTTGTTCAGTATATCACACTGATATACATTGATTAGAAAATACTGCACCACAGATGGGACCCAATCCCTGGTTATCTGCTAAATTAAACAATATATCCAGACTGTTAGACAACAACTCAGCGGGCCAGGCAGCATCTTTGGAAGGAAGGAGGGGTGACGTTTCGGGTTGAGACCCTTCTACAGACTGACTATCTGGTGTGTTGTTGGATATGCTTCGGTTGCCTCATTGACAGGCTACAGTGTAGTCAGTGTTTAGTGGCCAGACCACTTATTTAAAGGACAAATCCAAGAACTTGAAGTATCTGGAATCCTAAAATCCTAGTAATTGAAGCCAGAAATGTTTCAATACATGAAGCAATAAAGGATCCCACACATTAAGTAAACATAAATGTCAATCGTAAACTGTTGACTTAGTTGGCAAGCCCTTGCCCCACCTCCTCCTTCTTTGGTCACTGTATTCAACACACAAGCACCACACACTCAACAGAAAGAAACAAATAGAAATATTAACCTTGGCTCATCTCTGCTCATCTCAAGTCAAGTCAAGTCACTTTTATGTCTATAGCACATTTAAAAAACAACTCTCGTTGACCAAAGTGCTTTACATTGGTGGAGGTACTAACGTTATACAACAGTGGTTCATAGATTAAGTACATACATAACTACATACATGTAGCCCTCCCTCAGAGGACGTCAAGAAAGGCTTGGGAGTAAAGATGAGTTTTAAGTCTCGACTTAAAAGAGTCGATGGACGGGGCAGTTCTGATGAGAAGAGGGATGCTGTTCCACAGTCTAGGAGCTGCAACCGCAAAGGCTCGATCGCCCCTGAGCTTATGCCTAGACCGCGGGATGTTCAGTAACCCCAAGTCGGCCGATCTGAGGGACCTGGAGGTGGTGTGGTGGGTAAGCAGACTCTCTGACTAATTCCTTAGGAGGTTACAGGACTGATCTCTTGTTGTGTTGGATGGTTCAGTTGCCTTTAACAACAGAATGGTACTAATTTGAAGGAGAGTAGAGTTCTTCTGGGGTCCTAATTTATTCAAGATCCCTAATTCCAGTCTCTTCCACCACTGGAAACGTTTTCTCAATGTTTATTTCATCACTTCTTTTCATAATCTTAAAAAATTATTTGAGGGATCACCCCTGAACATTCTCTTTTTTCAATCTTTCCTGATTGTTATAACATAATGATTTTGGTAACATTCTTATCAATCATTTTAACACATTTCGAGAGCCTCTATATTATTTATTATAAAATGGAAATCAACCACGACACAGAACTCCAAGTGTGGTCTAGCCAGGGGTTAGTCTGAGTTTAACATAACTTCTCTGCTTTTCAATTCTATTCCTTGACTATGGAACACTGTGCTTTATTTGATTTTTTTTTAACGGTTTTATGAGACTGGGCTGACTGGATTATGTAAACTCCATGGGGCTCCACTTACATGTCTGTTTATCTTTAGTTTTGCATTGGTTGCATTTCTTAATGTGAACTGGTCAAGTTTTTTTAACCAGCAAACTTTAAAAGAACACTTGGCTTTTCTTCCTCTTTTTCAAGATTGTCCTCAGGCCCTCGATTCACCTACTCTGGGCAAGAGACTCTGTGCATCTACCCGATCTATTCCTCTCATGATTTTATACTTGAAATGGTCATTCCAACGCAATAAGATCTCGTGCACTATTCAACTGTAGTGAACATTCAGTTGAACACCAAGTATGCTTTTCTTTAATAATCACTAATACGGGGGTAGATAAAGTGGTGATTACTTGTCCTTCTTCCACAGTTTGTTTTGAAGCTAATACCAGATGTTCTTTAAGAATAGTCATATGGAACAGCATGGGTCTAAAACAGATAATCATTAAGCTATGCAGAACAAGGAACTGCAGATGCTGGGTTACAAAAAAAGACATAAAGTGCTGGAGTAATTAAATGGGCCTGACAGCTCCCTGGAGAACATGCATAGGTGATGTCTGAAGAAGGGTCCAGAGATGCTGCCTGTCCCGCTGAGTTACTCCAGCAGTATGTGTCTATCTTCAGAAAATAGGTGCAGGAGGAGGCCATTCGGCCCTTCGAGCCAGCACCGCCATTCATTGTGATCATGGCTGATTGTCCCCAACCAATAACTCGTGCCTGCCTTCTCCCCATATCCCTTGATTCCATTAGCCCCAAGAGCTCTATCTAACTCTCTCTTAAATCCATTCAGTGATTTGGCCTCCACTGCCCTCTGTGTGCAGGGAATTCCACAACTTCTGAGTTTAAACCAGCATCTGTAGTTCCTTCTTACACACGCATAGGTGATGTTTCAGGTTGGTACCCTTCTTCAGACTTCATTCAGCTATGTTTGTTAGCATTACATTTTGTTTGCTCAATAAAATAATTTGTTTTGGGGCCAGAAGACTATATGATCTACATCCACTTTACGAACTAGGAATAAGTTCAAAGTTGACACACCAATACAACAGTAAGGGGATGTAACATTATCAAGGATGTAGGTTCAAGACCCAGCCTGCCTACTGTAGGCAATCAGGTGAATGGCAATTGTTCCATGAAGTGTTTGAACTCCTGAGAAACGTATCAAAATACAAGTCAGTGTGGGAGGTTGGGCTGAAGGGCCTGTTTCCATGTTGTCTGACTCTAAATGCAAATTACAATATCATGCAGAACAAATACAGATTGTGTATGGAGTATTGAAAAGAAAGTCATAGAAACAAAGGTGAAAGAGTTCCCAGTATTTTGCTATGAAGCCACAAATAAGGAGTTCCTCCTTTCAGTTCATCCACCCACTGATCCTTGGCTCCCAGTAACATTTCAATTATAAAACTAGCGGTCGTGTTTCAAAAGCCTGTCTCAGCACCCTCCTTCAGACTTGCAAAAACCTGTGATCTCTGTGCTTCTCAAGTACTGCCATTCTGTACATTTCCAACATGAATGGTTGTGGTTTCAAAGGCCTTACACATAGAAATTATCTTCCTTAATCTGCCCACCTCTTTCCTCTTTAAATCTCTCGTCAATTATTTTCTTTAACCAAACAATACATCATCTATGTACAAAAAAGGCACTGCAGATGCTGGTGTATGAAAAAGACACAAAGTGTTGGAGTAACTCAGCGGGTCAGGCAGCATCTCTAGAGAACATAGATAGTTGACATTTGTGGTCGGGACTCTTCTTCAGATTGATTGGCGGGGGGGGGGGGGGGGGGGGGAGAAGAAAGCTGGAAGAGAGGAGCAGGACAAAGAATGAATAAGCTCATTGGCCAAGTATTCACATACAAGGAATTTGCCTTGGTGCTCCACCCGCATGTGACAACATGATATGCAGTGACAGTTAGGAATGACACATAAAACAATAAAGCTGGCAAGTAATAGGTTGATACAGACGAGCCGGGGGCTTTTGAGAGGCAGATGGTTGGACAATGGCCAGAGATGAAAATGCAGAAGGTGTGAGACAAAAGGATTTGCAAATTGTGAAGCTAGAGGAAGGAAAGTAGGTTGAGGGGAAGAAACTGTCTAAAAACGATGTCTTTGTCTCACCGAGTCCAAGTCAACCATTAAGCTTCCATTTGCATGAATTCCATTTTATTTTCCACATATTTCC
This sequence comes from Amblyraja radiata, assembly GCF_010909765.2. Taxonomy (NCBI): domain Eukaryota; kingdom Metazoa; phylum Chordata; class Chondrichthyes; order Rajiformes; family Rajidae; genus Amblyraja; species Amblyraja radiata. The sequence continues at coordinate 2,629,292 of NC_045988.1, forward strand.
ATCATTTCCTCCCAGACGCTACTATTCACCTACACCCTTGGAGCAATCTGCAGTGGCCAATTAAGCCAACTAACCGTACATTATCAGGATGTTGGAGTAAACTGGAACATTCAGAGCAAGTCCACATGAATGTGCAAACTCCTTACACTCAGCATTGGAAACAGGATTGCAGCCAGTTGCTATAACCTGAGCAAGTGGGACAACCAGCTGTGCCACCGTGACACCTGACTCCTGACTCCTGACTTCTGACTCCTGACTCCTGACTCCTGACTCCTGATTTGTACCTTTCCAATCCCACATTTTCTTTTTGGAATCTCATTTCTGCTTTAAATTGCAACCAAATGATCCAATTAAGTCTCTTTTTGCATAAATGCATATTTCGACTCAATCTATTCCTTCAATCGAAAATCCATTCTGAATGCATTTTACATTAGGCTGTTTAATGTTGACAATTTCCTTAAACACTACCAAGAGCTTTTAGAACAGAATAAGGTCCTTTGGCCCAACTTAACTATGTCAGTGCTTGTACAGAGGACGCAGATTTTAAATGTTAGGATCTTTAATTATAATGAGATTTTTGTAAATCTTTCAACAAATCCAAAGAAGTCAAATGACTCAAATTAGCCACTGTGTAGCTTAAGAATGATACTCATTTTTTCAGCAAACAAATAAAGTGCCTTAAATGTTCAGAAGATTTGATTAAATTTACCAAAATGAATTAGAGATTTATGAGCATTATCAGACTCCCAGCAGATCAATTTTTAACCCACCATGAAGGACAGCTGATTTTACTGATGGAGATATTGTCTTCAATTTCCACATTTTCATTCCTGTGTTCAAATTCTTCTTTTTCGTTGCCCCCCCCCCCAGAACCTCTGTAACATTCTCTAACATTGGAGGATTCCCTCTCTGGATTAGTGCAATTCTGGCTTCTCGCACACCAATTTCCAATGGAGGCCATGCCTTTGGCAGTCAGGGCCCAAGACTCTGGAATTCCGCCAAGGTGCACTGAACAAGCCCCTAGAATTCCGAACTTCTGCGATTCTATATGAGCAATGTCCAACTCTTGCTCTGCTCCACTTCCTTAAGAGTTTCTGCTTTGATCACATCCCAATATCTCTTTAAGTGGCTAGTTTGCAGTCTTGCATTGTCGAGCAGTATGGCATGTTGCACTGCAGATCTCATTGCTCGGAGCAAGCACTTCACAACAACATTTCAATGGGATGGTTAAATAGTTCATTGTGATGCTTTCTCGTGGATCAGTGATGGTGTGGATAGCTTGGTACTGATTGCAAACTCTGGAATATAACATGGTTGTTTTTGTTGAGTCATTTCCAGCTTTTCCATTTCTGATGAAAAGTTGTGAATCAGCACTTTTCTGTGGTATCTTAGCCATTCCTAGCCTTCTGATTATTGGTCACATTCCAGTAATGTATACATTTCTGTAAATGGATTGTCCATAAGAGATCTCTTTCTTAAACACTATACTGATAGTTTGATTCCTTTTCAAGTACCTTTCATGAGAAAAAAATATTCAAGTGTCATCATGTTCTGTTTAAAACATGTTCCAGTGAAAAGTAAGGATTACATTTTGTTCAATAGCAAAAATCTAGCTTGTTTTTTCCTGGGTATCTAGGATTATATTCAGCAGTTTGACTGTGTTTTTGGTTAATGGCTAGAACAAGCTGAGTTAATTGTACAGCAGATATCTGCAAATGGATTTTCCACTGATCGAATTGCATTCACAAGTAATCTTCCTGAAAAGATTTTTACATCGAGGACATAGTCTGGTAAATGGTATAGATGTACTGCATGCCAAGATTGATAATGCGTGCGATTTGTCTTCGACTCTGCTTCCAAAACCTAGTAATGTGCAATAACCCATTAAATCAAAATACCTATACACATGATTGACACTTGAAGACATTTGTCTTTTATTGCTGTAAACATCGATTTGGAAGATGCCCCTTCATCTTGAACAATTTGTCTCTTGTTTTACCCGAACAACGTTATGTTGCTTGACTTCCAGGATCAAGTTTAATTTTTTCAGTTTTGTTCCGTTATAACTTCCTCTACAATATCTTCAGGCTCCTCCAATTGTACCCACTTTTAGAAATCCCTCCAAAATTGGGAACTTATTTCAGTAGCCTGATATTTCTATAATCTCTTCTGGCCCTCCAAGTTCTCCACACTCTTTCAATGTTGGTTTCTCACAAATCCACAACTTTAACTGCTGCACCATTTGTGGCTAAGTCTTCACCAACCTAGGTTCTAAGTGCTAGTATTCTCTTTTTCTTTAAATGGCCTTGTTTGACCATGTTTGACCAAGTTCTGATTGTTTCCCCTTAAATTTGACTGTCATATTTTGTTTCATTATTACTGTGTAGGAGCCTTGGGACATATTACCATGCCTAAATTATTATATATATGCAAATTAGTCTGCCTGCTTTTAATTCTAACATGCAAATCCTTTTTTTCTTAACCTGGCTTCAAAATCCATCACTATAGTGAAGAAATTTCCCTGAATTTGATTTCTCATTCTCCCTTTTAAAATCATAAAATGTCTGGATTATTTCAGAAAATGTGCAGATGCTATTAAAAGAAATTGGATGGACCAGTTAACTCTGCAATCAGCTGGTGACAAATCACCACAAGACCTATAAAAGCACTGATCCAACCATTACCTCATATAAGTTGCTAAATACAAAATATATTTTTACCCTGCGGCAAAAATGAAAAGGAAACATATGAGCTCATTTGCATTGAAGATGGAGTCATAATGATTAAGTTAACTCGATGACCTCTTCACAAATAGGGAGGTCACTGTTAACACCATAGAGCCTTACAGCACAGAAACAGGTCCTTCAGCTCATCATGTCCATGCCAACTTTCAAGTACCATTTACCAGCACTTGTTCTATAGCCTTCAATGCAATGGTGATTTAAGTCCTTGCGTAGATACCTCTTTATTGTTATGAGAGTGATGCCTCCACCACCTATTCAGCCAAGTCATTCGATAAACCAGCCACTCTATGGGTGAAAAAGTTGACATTTCATCTCCAGACCATTTCTCCGCAACCCATGCCTCCAACTTGAAGTACCTCTACTGTAGAGAAAGGTTTCCCACTACGCACCCTATCTATTCCTCTCATAATCCTTTATACCTCCATTAGATCTCTGTTCCAAGAAAAACAAACCTAGTCTTTCCAGCCTCTACTTATAACAGAAATATTTCATACCTAGGCAGAAGACAAGAGAATCATCTGTATGCTTTCCAGTGCAATCATGTCCTTCCTAGAATGTAGTGACCAGATTTAAACATTTTACTCCAGCTCTGCTTGAATTAATGTTTTATAAGAATGTACTATAATCTCGATATGCTTATATTTCATTGCCAAGCTAATGAAGGAAAGTGAAGCATGCGCCTTCTTCGCCACCTATTTGTCCTGCCACAGTTAGTGAGCCTTGGACTTTTACTCTGATTACTTTCTCTTCCTCAATACTCCCTTAGGTCCTACCATGCATCGTGCACGTCAAAGCCTTATTAGTTCTTCCAACCTGCATTGCTTGCTCTCGTCAGGATTAAACTCCGTCTGTTATTGTTCTGTCCATTTACACAATCAACTTCATCTTGTAGCCTACAAAAATCTTCAGCACCACCAACGATACTTCCGATTCATGTGTCATCCGCAAACTTACGAACCTACTTCCTACATTCACATTCAGATTGTTAATATATAAAGCCATCAACAAGGGTCTCAGCGTGGAACTCTGTGTACACAAGTGCAAATGGCAGTTTCATTTCTAATTTGCCAAATTGCCCTGGATTTTATGGCTCTTTTGGGCCTGCCTGCCTGTGTTACCCGTTCAAAACCTTTACGCAAAACCTTTCCACAGTCCATGTGGACGCCATCAATTAAACTACCCTGATTGTCACACTTTGTTAGCTTTTCAAAAAATCTAAGCAAATAAGTCAGCCAAGTCCTCCTCTTAACAAAACCATGCTAACTATTTTCGACCAATCCCTGCTCCTCCAATTGCAGTTATATTCAGTCCCTTGGAATTGTTCTCAATAATTTCTCTACCATTGATGTTAGACACACAGGTCCATAATTACCTGGCTTATCCCTGCTGCCATTCTTGTCTTCACTGTTATCCAGTCTTCTGGTACCTCGTCTGTATCCAGCGAAGTTTTGAAAATTTCTATCAAAACACCAGAAATCTCTTCCATGCATTCTGCGGCAGGCTGAGATACACCAGGCCTTAGGGAATTATTTCCTTTGTGGGCTGTTCAGGATCAATCCACACAGAAGTCACGGTTCCACTGTTGAGAAAAGATTTGTCACTCTTTAAAACCAAGGAGCATCTGTTATTCTGCAATACACCAAATAGATCTTGTGTGACAGATTTTGTTCAGACATTGTTTTTGAAACTTTCGCCAGATACAACAGGTTTTTTTAAAATTTTAAGTTTGGCTTGATTGTTCTGCATGAAATGCTTCATTCACAAGATCATTCTTCACTTTACATAAAGAGCCAAAGGATTTTGGTTCTTTATGTAAAGAGGGGAAAGTAGGTCTGTGTCCTTTTGAGATCATAGAAACATAGAAACATAGAAATTAGGTGCAGGAGTAGGCCATTCGGCCCTTCGAGCCTGCACCGCCATTCAATATGATCATGGCTGATCATCCAACTCAGTATCCTGTACCTGCCTTCTCTCCATACCCCCTGATCCCTTTAGCTACAAGGACCACATCTAACTCCTTCTTAAATATAGCCAATGAACTGGCCTCAACTACCTTCTGTGGCAGAGAATTCCAGAGATCATAAAATGTAATTTCTTTGTACTCTTGAGATGAATTATTCACGATCCTGTCCCACATTTGATCCCTTAGTCAACATTACTGAAAAACATCTGATCATTTTTGCATTACTATTTGTAGGAACTTGTTGCAAGCAAATTGACTCTGTGATTTGTACTTACATTTTGAAAGTACACTTTTATAGTAGGCTATTGGCATTGCACATTCTGGAGTTGTGTAAGCTGCAGTGTAGATCCAACCATTCTTTGCTTATTTGTCCCAAACATATTTTAACATCAATATTAGATAACAAAGCAGTCTTTCCATGTTTCCATTTAAGCATAGCTCCCATGCCTCATTTGAAGGCATTCGATCAAGAAGGTTCTAACTAAAATTTCTCTAAAGAAGTCCAAGAACTGCCCTTAATTTTCCTGCCCTGAAAGGGACTTGGGATGAGAGAAATTCAGTTGGATCAACTAACTGCTGAGATCAGAAGTGTACTTATTGGGACAACGAAGGTGGACTTTAATAGAAGCATTCAAAGTAAAATGGAGTTTTAATGAGAGTGTGTTTTTTTTAACATTTTCAGGACAATTGATAATCAGAGGACACAAATTTGTGTTATTTGTTAAAAGAATGAAGGGAGAGATATATAGAGATAATTTTTTACCGTTGTGGCGTGTACTGGGAGCCAGTCCCAGATTCATTTGTAACTTTCAAGATGATAAATGTTTATCAATGAAACTTTTCAGATCCATGGGGAAAAGCAAAGAATAGAAATAATCAAATAATCCTTGCAAAAAGCCGAAAGAAGTGAAGTGAACTGAAGGCCTCCTTTGGTCTATGTTGCTTTATGTTTTACTATGTTTTTGAGCAGTAAAACACATCATTCCTGATTAAAATTTTGAATTGATATGTTGAATGTGAGACATACTGCACAAAGGTGAGGTAAACCCATTAAACTTCAGGGATCACATTTTAAATAGCTAATAATAGGCATTAAGAAAAGGGCCAGTCATTTGATGGTTTATTCAAGTACAGAGCCAGGAATTTCCAAATACCTGTCAATCTGTTCAACTTCCTTCATAAGCAACAATTAACCTCTAAGAGGCCACTGAATGTGCCACTTTTATTGCATTGAAACTGTGGTCTTAAAGGAACAGGACACTTTACACTTAAGGAACATTACTGTAAAGAATAATGTTACTGTTATAAGATAATAGGTTCTCCAAGGTATCAAGAGCAATGCCAAAGAAAATTCATTAGTTAAATATATGAAGTAGGAATAAATATGTCTAATTTCAACCTTAGCGAGGCGTGACAAAAATAACAGGTTGCATTCATACAAGTAATTTAACATCGGAAAATGCCAGGCAACTCATAGAAGAGATCATCAAAGGAAACTGAGATACTGGTTCTGTTGTCAAAGATGCAAAAGAAGAAGGATTTCAGTGTGCTCATGAATGTTCCAATCCATGAAGGTGAAGCTATTATCAACCAAGCTAATCAAATACTGCGAGATCTTTTGTGGGTATTTAATTACAAGCTAAAACAGATTATTACAAAGGTACATCTTGGAACATGAAAACGTGGACAATTTATTAAAGCTACATTTTGCTAGTGACTTCACCTTCAAAGTGACTGTAAAAAAATTGGAACAAATGTGAGTTATTAGGTGTAAGCTTTACATTCATCCAATATTTTTCAGGATTTAGTGGAGTGGATACATAGATTAATATTTTTTGTGCAAATGAGCGAAAAAGTTTCCAGCAGGTTTACTAATGCAGCAACTGTGTGTAAATAGGAACTCCAGCTATGAATCTTCACCTTATATCATCCAACACATGCTACTTTGATGCTACACTTTGGTTTTAAGTGACCTTGTAAATTGTGCTCTCATGAACCTATGTGTTTGAACTTAACAGGTTAACAAAGCCCATAATACAAGCTATTGAGATATTCTCTGAGTGCATCAAGACTGCCCTCAACATCAGACCCAGTAGAAGCTATTACCTCATCTGCTCGCTGAGACAGATGACCATGTGACTTAAATGAATGGGCTCATTACTCAGGGCAGCTAACAGCATTTATTTGGTGTAGACTGGAATGCGTCATTTAAAATCCAACCTCAGCAAAGTCTTCATGCCTGATTCAGCAAATCACTCCCCAAAGACTGAATTACCTTGTTTATCGGAGGACCATTGAACCCAATTGCTGTGTAATTTAAAGCAAAATGGCTCTTTGCTTCAATAGGAATAATTTATATTGTCTTCCTACATCCACTAAACTAATGCAGTTCCAACCCTTCAATAGTTGGGAAAGGATGACTGTAGTTTTACCTCATCAAGTTAAGTTTTTTGTCATATGCACAAGTACGGTGTGATACAGGTACATTGAAAGTATTGCTTGCAGCAGCATCACAGGCACGTTAACTTAGATAACACACAAAAACATAAATGATATATAATGTGTAAGTAAGAACTGCAGGTGCTGGTAAAATCGAAGGTGGACACAAAATGCTGGAGTACTCAGTGGGTGAGGCAGCATCTATGGAGAGAAGGAATGGGCGACATTTCAGGTCTGAAGATGGGTCTCGACCCGAAACATTGCCCATTCCTTCTCTCCATAGATGCTGCCTCACCCGCTGAGTTTCTCCAGCATTTTTGTCTACCTTCGATTTTTCCAGTATCTGCAGTTCTTTCTTAAACATTTTATTATATGATATTTTATAAAGCAGAACAAGTAAGTGAAGTAAGTAAGTAAGTAAGTTTATTGGCCAAGTATTCACATACAAGGGATTTGCCTTGGTGCTCCGCCCACAAGTAACAACATGACATACGGTGACAGTTACGTATGACTCAGAAAACACTAAACATTAATAATAATAAGACATTAATGATAAAACACCATTGATCAAGCATGTGAACCAACACAATACCAGATCAAAGGGAGGCAACAAAAGAGGTTCATGGTAGGTTGTTATAGTAAACAATTAAAATGGATGTTTGTACTGAGCAGCATACTTTGTGATCTTTATGTTTACCTGACCATCAACTTGTAGGAGACAAATTAGGCTAGGTTGATTAAACAGGCGACAATGTAACTAACTGATTTGAATGCTTATTCACATGCAATTAAAAGTTGTGAGCTGTGCAAAGCCAGATTGGAAATGTTCCATGGCCATCGGATGGAAGTAAAAGAGTGGAGTGCAGGATAGGTAGAATGATACTTACAACCTTTGTTGTACTTTGGATGGCAACATGAGAGGTTGAAAAGAAATTCTACATATGGGCCAAGAGTATGCATCATGCCGATTGATAAATTATTGATATAATCTGCAAAACAAAGGAGAATATCACGTCAATGGAGAGATTCACCCATGTAGAGGAAGAACCTGAATGAAGATTTTTCCACAGATGCTGCCAGACCCTATTGATATTTATCCTGCAGTTTCTATTTTATTTTGGAGTTCTAGCATCTGTAGTTTTTTTTAACTTTGCTTTTGTTTACAGGTGTTGGCACAATTGATTGAAATGCCCATTTCCTTACTGTGCTATTCTGAATTCTAAAGAAAGAATTTCCTTTTTTATAAAGCTTTTTATGACCTTGGGGACACCTCAGCCTACTTTTTAGCCAATAAAGCAATTTTGAAGTATAGTTACTTTTGTAACGCAGGAAAGATAATAACATGAAGTGCCCGCCAAAGTGAATTTGGCAAATATTTTCTCGGGTGCAACTGGATTTAATCATAGTTGTGCAGGGTTGCTTGTAATATTAGCAGTGAAATCACTCTTTGCCCAGACTGCTGTCTAGCTGTGAGCTTGTAACTATTCTTGACCACAAACATCAATAAACCTTTGCAGATGAAATAAGTTTATTTCAGTGTGCTACCCTCGTAGGTGGTAGCACAATCTTGTCATCACAAGCGTAGGGGATGAGGATCAGAGACAACAGATTATGATCAAAGCCTTTCTGAATCTGATTATTGATGTTATGGTACAGCTTTTTGGAATTCTTTTCCAGCCCTAGAGGTTAGCTTATTGGATACTTTCCTATTTAAATACAGCACAATGAACTAGAAATTGTTTCTGAGTAACCAAGGTACATTAGTAGGAACGATCATTTAAGGCCCGCCCGATGCTGAATTGTGTTCTTGAGTCTATTACGTGTTGAAGCACATACAATAATACAATCAGGTTTTCAACAATATTGAATTTGAATCAAAGACCAGACTGATAAATTTACAAATCCATTTTTTTTCATGGAATGTTTGTTAATGCAAAAAAACATTCAGCCCCTTAAACCTGTTGCTCTATTCAATTAAATCACAAAGGCATAGTAGTTGAGCTTAATCTGGCTACTTTTATTTCTGTAACCATGTCCCATAGAATTATCTTCATCTCAATTTTGAAATTATATCTTTAGAAATATTGCAGCATCTTTCAGTGTGCAGCAGTGATTCCTGGTGTTATTCCTTTGGAAATCTGAAGTACAGTTTTGCTTTTTCTTTGCAGTTTCTATCTCAAGGCTCTCTGTTCGTTCTTGCCCGAGACCTCCAGATAAGAGAATGTGATTATCTGAATGGTTTTAAAACCCAAAGTTGAGGGGCCCAAGCCCATAAGCCATGATTTTATCACATATTTGCTATTCTTTTGCAACTGTGAGCCTTGACCTTTATTCCATGTTTCCTCAAAATACTTTAAAGCTAAACATGGATCAAGGGAGATTGTGTTAAAGCCCTGTCCCACGGTACGAGTTCATTCCAAGAGCTCTCCCGAGTATTAAAAAAATCAAACTCGTGGTAAGCACGGAGAATGAACGTAGCGGGTACGTTGGAGCTCGGGGACGTCTCTTAACGGCTCGTAACGCTAACGGCAGGTACTCGGGAAGACTCGCTAACGGCAGGTAAGCACGGGAAGACTCGTGAAGATTTTTCAACATGTTGAAAAATGTCCACGAGAGCCCCGAGTACCGACGAGTGGCCATTACCGTAAATCTCCGAGTTGGAATCAGGGCAAACTCGGGAGAGCTCTTGGAATGAACTCGTACCGTGGGACAGGGGTTTAAGTTGCTGAGTCCACATATAGAATGTTACAGATCATGATAAGGAGATAAGATGGAGTCTAGGACATGTCATTCAGGTCAATACCTTTCCAAGCAGCTTCCAATAGACATGAAGTGACACCATAACAAATAATTGAAGTTTCAATTATCTGGAAAGTATATTAAAAAAAACTACAAAGTACCTACTTTTTTTTACTGTAACTCTGGCTAATTTCAATTAATATGAGTTTCTGCTCCAGAATGGAATCCTTACTAATTACCAAAATAAATTGAGAGATAATGAGGAGATTTGATTAGTGCAACAAGTTGTTGTAATCCACACTGTAATTTCCTAAAGAGTGGAAGGAAAAGTTTCAATCACTACTTTCGGGACCTTCAGAACTCGAGGACCTGAGCTTTAGGTCGGCGTTGAACAGGCTAGGAGTTTATTCCTTGGAGCGCAGGAGGATGAGGGGTGATCTTTTAGAGGTGTGTATGATCACGAGGTGAATAGATACAATAAATGCATCTGGTAAATGAGTCTTTTACCCAGAAGGAGAATCAAGAACCAGAGGATAGAGGTTAAGGCGAGAGGGGAAAGATTTAATAGGAACCTGCAGGTGGTAGGTAGGTAGATGGAACGAGCTGCCAGAGGGGGTAGACACAAAATGCTGGAGTAACTCAGTGGGTCAGGCAGCATCTCTGGAGAGAAGGAATGGGAGAGACCCTTCTTCAGAGTGAGGGGGTAGTTGAGGTAGGTACTCTCGATACGATATGATAGAACGATACGATAGAGCTTGTAAAAAATTGAAACAACATTTAATAGATATTAAGACAGGTACGTAGATTGGAAAGGTTAAGCGGGATATGGGCCAAACACAGGTCGATGGCACAGAAACAGGCTGTTTTAACCTATCTTTCTCACCGTGATGCCTATCTATGCTTATCCCATTTGCCCACATTCGTCCTTTATCCCTCTTGGCCTTCCATATCCATGTACCTGCCCAAAGGCCTTTTAAATATCGTCAAGAGGGAAAGTGAGAGAGATTCAGAAAGGTGTCGGAGGGTGAGTTTGAGAGCTTAGGTCCAAAGGTGTGGGGAGGCATGGGTTGTAATGGTGGAGCAATTAATCGTGGGGATGAGAAGGTGCCAGAGATCGGAGATTACAGCAATCTCATGGCTGAAAGATGCAACAGAGATCGGGTAGGGATGAGGCAGCCACAAAGCCAAATGAAGCTATTGAAGACAAAAATAAAATGTTGTCAGATTAATCGGCTATTCAAGTGTGTGGAAGAAACATCACAGCCAAGCCTAACCCTGTCCCTTTATGAGGTCTACAAATGTGTATTTTCAGAGGAGTCAATAATAAGTAAGCCATAGAACTTTGTCCAACAAACTGTGAAATTCAGCCAAGATCATTTAACTAAGCAGAGGCCAGTAATCAAATCTTGGTTCATGCAGTTGCAGTGGCTGAGTCCCACACCAAACTGAGTATTTTCCATTCAAACCAGGGCAGAAAGCCAATAAACTGGCTTGGTTACCAATATTACAGAAATTAAGATTGCTCATAAAACGTTTGCAACTGAAGTATAAATCTGACAAGGTTATGGCTACAATTTTTGAGTTGGCTATGAATACTAGAGCTTGGATACATACTTCTAGAACATGGAATATAGAAAAGAACATGACTGGAACTGGCCCTTCTCTGCCCAACATGATGCCAAGGTAAACTAATTTAATCTGCCTGCATAAGATCTATATCCCTCCATCTTTACAGAGCCGCATCATGACTTCTTGATTCTTATTTTCCATGCCCCGACCAAGCATACCATACGCCTTCTTTACCTCTCTATCTACTAGTGTTGCCACTTTCAGGGAGCTACGGACATGAACTCCAAGATTCCTCATTGTTGTTAAGCATCTTGCCATCAACCAGTTACCTTCCCCTTTCATTCGACCTCTCAAAATACAACACCTGACACTTGCTTGGATTAAGCTCCATCTGCATTTTTTCTACCCATTTCTGTCATTGATCTACATTCTGCTGTATAATTTGATAGCCTTACTCTCTTTAGCAACTTTGGCAATCTAATCCAATTCATTCCCCATTTCCTCAACTAATATCTCTATGAAAAACTAATCTTACAGATCACTTTGTGGGATCCTGCTGAGTGGAAATTGGCAGTCACGTTCTTGACCCTATGGCAGTGATCACATTGCGTAGAGTATTTTATTCACTATAAAGGCCTGCGGTGGCAAACGAGGATATGGAAACAGAAGTTCTCTCTTTTCCTTTGACTATCTTAGGGAAAGGAGGGAAGAGAACGGCAGCCTCGATTGAAGTGTGAGAGAAATCCGAACCACCAGAAAAAAAAGAGGACAATCTAGTTGCCAGAAGTGGCAACACTGTAAGGTTAAACAAAAACAAAAATTGCTCACCACACTGAAAAACTTTCAGCACAAAAAGGTGTTTTCTTCATTAAAACATCATGGTAGTCATTTAACAGCGAAGTTAAACAGAGTGTTAATGGGCATCAAATCCTGCAGGGTTCTTGGATTAATTTTAGGTGTGACCCGATAGACAGAATTGTATATAACACACAGAGTCTATAACTGTCCACAGTATTCAATGTAGTTCCCTGTGGATCAACTAAGATTAAAAATACCTGCCTACACTGCACAGTCTACTTAAGAGACCAAAGGAATCTAGGTTTCATTATTTAAAAGAAAGCAAGTTTTGGGATGAACTCTTAAATCCTCTTTAAATAAAAGTTGACAGAGAGTTTTACATCAAAGAATGCTGAAGTGCACTCACCACACTAAGTCGGGTATATTTTTATCTCCATGGAGAAAGTAGAAACATCCTCGTTTTTCACCTTTTGGACCTGCATTCAGGTACAGCCAGGATTAAACAAAACCTAGTTTCTAGTTGCTGAAAGTAAGAATCTGATGCAATCTATTTTGGAGCAAAGTTAACAACTCTCCAGATCCCATGGAATTAAAAATTAATCTTTGGACATTGGTGAAAGCAAGAATTAAACAGGCGAAATCTCATTGTAGAAATTAAAACAAAATATGGTCAGCTGTTTTACCAGCTTCGTGGACAACAACATCTCGGAAGAAAAGGAATGGGTGACATTTCGGGTTGAGACCCTTCTTCAGACTGAGAGTCAGGGGAAAGGGAAACAAGAGATTTAGGCTGTGATATAGAGATATATAGAACAAATGAATGAAAGATTTGCAAGAAAGCAATGATGATGAAGGAAACAGGCCATTGTTAGCTTGGCCTAGGTGAAAAGAAACTAGTATAGACAATGAGATTCAACGAGATGACTTTGAAGCGGGTGGGGGAGGGATGGAGAGTGGGGAGATACAAGGGAGACTTGAAGTTAGAGAAATCAATATTCATACCACTGGGTTGTAAGCTACCCAAGCGAAATATGAGATGATGTTGGAGGAAAGCCATGGAGCCATGAGCTTTGCATTGAGTAACTAGCCAATGGTACAAATGTGTTAGTTCGGGGAAGATCGTTATTGATGAATCCTCTGGGAATGAGACTGGCAACTGTTGGAGCAATTTAGACCCAGTTTTTAGCAAATAGAGCCACAATCCAATACTGCCTTAATTCAGTTCCGTAATAGAAACATAGAAAATAGGTGCAGGAGTAGGCCATTCGGCCCTTCAAGCCTGCACCGCCATTCGATATGATCATGGCTGACCATCCAACTCAGAATCCCATCCCTGCCTTCTCTCCATACCCCCTCATACCTTTAGCCACAAGGGCCACATCTAACTCCCTCTTAAATATAGCCAATGAACTGGCCTCAACTACCTTCTGTGGCAGAGAATTCCTCAGATTCACCACTCTCTGTGTAAAAAATGATTTTCTCATCTCGGTCCTAAAAGACTTCCCTCTTATCCTTAAACTGTGACCCCTAGTCCAACATCGGGAATAATCTTCCTGCATCTAGCCTGTCCAACCCCTTAAGAATTTTGTAAGTTTCTATAAGATCCCCCCTCAATCTTCTAAATTCTAGCGAGTACAAGCCGAGTCTATCCAGTCTTTCTTCATATGAAAGTCCTGCCATCCCAGGAATCAGTCTGGTAATGTCAAAGGAGCAGCCACTGTTCAAAATGCTCCTCAGTGCAGAGACAGGTTGTTTAAATGGAGCAGAGATCACTTGCTTGACATTGTACTGAGCAGCATTGCCCTGCACATGTTTGATGTTGACATATTATGTAAGACACTTGAACTGCCATTTGAACTGTTATCAGCTGTTCATTCATCCTTGCTTGGTCAGGATGCTAGCAGCTTTTATCTCACAGCACTATTTTATCACGTGTACGGCCAGCAGTTCAAGAAAGCTTACCATCAGCTTCTCAAGGGCAGCTAACGATGGGGAATCCCCATACTTCATGAAAGAGATGTTCCTTTTTGAGTTTTTCACAGGGATTCAAATGCTACTGGCAATCCTGCCTTTTATATACTATCCCTAAATTGCAACTGAGCTGTGAAAGGGAAGCAGTTAAGTTAATTACACTGGGTGGAAGCGGTATGGTGTCCAGCTACGATTGACAGATTTTAGATTTCAGTAAAAGAGGGTAAAAAAAGTGAAAAAGAAAAGTAAAAAGAATATGAGTGTAAACTAGTAAGAATTTATTTTTTAACTGTGAGAGCTTCTATACTTATGCAAAAAGGAATGGATGTGAGGGCAAATGTGGAGCCCTTACAATTAAAGACAGGTAATATATAATGGGGATGAAAGAAATGGCAGAGGAATTAAACCATTACTTTGCATCTCGCGTCATGGAAAAGACACATACACACTGCCAAATGTATGAGAGAATCTGAGATCTAGTGAGAATGAGGAATAGAAGGAACTAAATATTAGTTTAAAAAATAGTGTTGGAGTTGGTGAGCTTGAAGGTTGTTAAATTTTAAAGATGGTATGATCTACATCCAACAGTTTGTAAAAGAAGGCAATAAAAAAGGCATTTCTCCTGGAGCTGTCTTGCTGAAAAGATCAGATCTACTATTCCACGCTCTTCCAGGAAACCACATTGGAACCATGCAACAAACGCTTTTAACTGTACCTCGGTACACGTGACAATAAACTAAACTGAACGATAGACTCAACTGAACTGAATATTGCTTCACTTATGTGAAGACAAAGAATGAAGAAATGATGCACCAACCTGCATTAAAAACTCTACATACAGAACCAAACACATCCTTGTGAATGGTCAGAGGCTTTCAGTAGTGGACAAGTTCATATACCTTGGCTGCGTACTCTCACTCAACAACGATGATGAAGTCAACAACAGGATAACAAAAGCCAGAGCTGCTTTTGAAAGACTGAGCAGTAAAATGAAGGAACAAAGAAGAATCAGTCTCAAGACCAAGCTGAAAGTGTATCATGTTCTTATCATACCCACCTTACTCTATGCTTGTGAGACCTAGACAATGGGCTTCGGACAACAGCGTAACAACTTCCACATGACCTGTCAGTAGAAAATAATGGTGGAATATTGCAACCTTCACGTGGTCCGCCCTGTTTCGACGAATGCAATCAACCCAGCGTGCACAATCAAATAAGATCAAATAGAACAAGTTGTCCTACAACTTTAGGCTGTGCACGCCATACGCAAGAAGAAGAAGTAGAAAATACTTCTCCTCAAGTGACTAGACACAGATTCTGTCCCAGATAAACCTCTCTCCCTAGCGTCTACATATTGTTGAAAGAATGACAGATCAGATGGGCTGCATGTCAGAAGATTGTCTAATGATAGAATACCGAAACAGCTACTTTATGGAGACCTGAGTGAGGTCAAATGATCACGTGGTCTACGGAAAAAGAGAACCAAAGTCTATCTTAGAAGATCCCTGAAGAGTTTCAACAGTCACACACCACTGGCATCAATGGCCATTGGATCATCCTGTTTGGCACACTTGCATAAAAAGTGGTGTTCGTTGATATGAAGAAGCTAGAATGGAGGATGCAGGAAAAGAGAATCTTGAAAATCAAAAACCACTGATGCTACTGCAGCCCTGTAGCTCTTTCACATGTGTGGTGGTTACTTTCAAGATCAAGTTGGATTAATGACCATTTCTGTACACATTGCAACACTATAGCCTAGTGTGACTTGAGAGTGAGTGATGAACAACAACAGTAGATTAGATAAGGGAGAACCAGTTGATCTGGTGTATTTGAATTTTAGAGGGCTGTTGGTCAGGTCTCAAACAGGAGGTTGACTATAGACAATAGACAATAGGTGCAGGAGTAGGCCATTCAGCCCATCGAGCCAGCACCACCATTCAATGTGATCATGGCTGATCATCCACAATTATCAATATTATAGCACATGGAAATGGGGGATATGTACTGACACAGATTGAGAATTGATTATTGGACAAAAAAATAAAAATAGAGAAGTAAAAGACCTTCTCGGGTTGGCAGTCTGTGACGGTGAGCACCGCAAGGATCAGTGCTTGGATCCCAGCTCCCCATGATCTAGTGCATTGAAAACAATTGCTTTTACAATGTTAGAATGCCAATCATCAAGTATCCGTGAAATACTAGCTCAGGTGTCAGCAACTTTGGAATGGAAAGGTGAAAACTAGTCTGAATAAAATGACAGTTTTTGAAAACAAGTACAAATTAAGAACAAAATATAATTAAAATCTTTAACGTGTGATTGATCTGCCAATTTGGTTTATACACACCTTAAACAAATTAATATGTTAAACGAATAATAGACTCAACCTTTCCCTTGTCTTTGACAAGACACTGAGCCTACTCATCATTTATTGTCTGCTTCTATTGAAAAGCCAATGCCTATTGTTTTTTTCTCATCATCACTCTGAGAAGTGACAATATTGAACAGTGGAACACACCCAGTAATGGTATTGAGTGTTCCCACTTGTGTAAGAGACACTTCAATTTAAATACTGTATCATTTTTGATCTGTCATCTGCCAAGGGCTCACAGGTGAATTGTCAACTGGAGTTAGACCAGAGTTCACAGTTCAATATGTGCTATTCTCTTCCTTATTGTTCAACCACTAGACACCAAGTGATCTACCATCTCCCAACCTCACCCTGACCCTCCAACACTCCGACCCTGGTTAATGTTCGTTGTGCTACTCGTGACCATGGGAAAACTAGATGACATTCCCAGTGCTAATTGCTAGCTTGCTGCATATGGTGTTGTTGACAATCACATTTGCTCAGTATCATCAGGATGGTTTCACAATGGAGTCAATTATCTAATTTTCCCATGAACCTCAGACATGCAACCGTACCAATTTCAAAATAGCTGGAAGTTCAGAACTCATCTTGTTTCAAGCAACATATTTACTTGATATGGAGATCAGGACCCTCTGGTCATGTTAGTTCTCTGTTGATCAGTTGCTCACTTTATCTAGTTCTGTGAGTAATGATAGAGACCTGACTAAGGCTTGACTTCAGTATTTTGATGGGCTAAGGTATAGCAAGATTTCACCACACAGATAAATGGGGTCCTGCCAGCACAGAAAACCTTGCTGCCTCCCAAACAAACTTTGCAAGTGGTAACTCTGGTTTGAGATTCAGGGCCAATTTGGCAGGTGCTCCTTCTTGCCTTCAGAAACTTTTATAACCTTACTCTTTCCCATGTCCCAACCTCTTCCAGCCTTACAAATAAAAAAGAACTGCAGAAGTTTAAAATCTGAAAAAAACGCAGAAATACTAGAAGTATTCACCTGTTAGGTTCAACCTGATAAACAGACTTCAACCTGGTGCATTGAAGTTCTTACTCCTTCCACAGATGCTGCCTGATCTGCTGAGTATTTGCAGCATTTTCTATTTTTATCTGTCTTGCAAACCTTGGAGATTTCTGTACATGTTCAATTCTGGCCTTTTGCTCATCACCAGTTTTCATCACTTTGTCATCTGTAGCAATTTCTTCATCTGCTTTAATCTAAAACTATAAAATTCACTCCCTAAATCTTTCTTGCTCACTATCTCTTTGTTGCTGCTTAAACCAACTTTTTTGATCAAGCTCAGAGTCTTAATATCTCCTCACATGATTCTTAGTTAAATGTCTGTATATTTATGCATGTGTGTGCATGTGTGCGTCCATGTTATACACTCAACTATGACCTCTTTCACAGTCGAATTGCTTTCTGACGCTTATAGTTTCACTGAGAAACAAATGCCAAACAAATGTCAGGTCTGCTGCCAACGGCTGTTAGAATCATACACCAAACAACAGCCATGGCACCCTGCTGAAACCCACCCACACAGACATATACACAAACACACTCATATGTATCATTTCATCACACACTTCTTTTATTACAAACCACATAAATCAGCTTTAATGAAAATCAAACTTTGAAGATCAAAGACCATGGTTTGGCAAAGCTTAAAAATACTCTTTCCTCCATTAATTTCTTTGTAAATCCAGAATAACAAACAAAAAGAAATATTAGGAATTAAGTTAGCTGATGGCATACAAAGAGGGAAAATCTTATATCTGGAGCTTTCTGTGATTCCTGGACTTTAAAGATACAGGCAATAGAGTGAATTGCCTTATATTTTCTTAATTTTTGTGCATTTTGATAAGGTCACCCTCTCCTCCTAAGGTCACCCTCTCCAGATAAGGTCACCCTCTGCTCAACCCACCTCAGAGAATGTTTCTGATGGTTTTGGATTTTCAATTGCCAAGTGTCCAAATGACAGAATTGGAGTTACAATGTCATGGTCAAATATAATAATTGAATTGTGGGTTCACTTCGAAGCAGAACATTTATCAAATAAAGCTGTATTTAATTTAATTTAATTTAATGTAATGTGTTTGCAATTAGAATTGGTTTTCCACCCTAAAAATCTCTGCCATGAAAAGATGAATGAAAAAAGCTTTTCACCAATTCCAGCCCCTTTAATTTTAACAATTTTAGCAGCTTCCATTATGGCTTGTACCTTTATTGTCTAACTCATCTGCTGTTTTTCCAACCCTAGATCTATTACCTCTATCCATTATCAAGAGAATCCTATCTCTTTGATTTAACTTTGGATGACATGATTCAATATCTCCATTGATGTGGATACTAAATTTTGTTTGAAGTCCTCAAGTCACAGTGTCATACAAGGCACGGCAATAGAGATAGACTCTTTGTCCCAAATCATTCATGCCAACCAAGATGCCCAATCTAAGCTAGTTCATCTGCCCACGTTTTGTCCATATCTCTCTAAGCCTTTCCTATCCATGTACTTTTTCAAAATTCTTTCAAATGCTGATACTGTACCTGCCTCAACAATGTCCACCTGCTGATTCCATGTACCCACCACCCTCTGTGCGAAAAAGTTGCCCCTTACATTCCCGTTCAATCTTTCTCCTCAAACCTATGCCATCTAGCTCGATTCCTCTTCCATGGGAAAAAAGACTGTGCATTCATCGTATCTATTCATCTCATGATATAATATATTTCTCTATCATCCCACAGCCTCATGAGATCCAAGGAATAAAGTCTTTATAGCTCAGGATCTTGAGTTAGGGCAACATCAGGGCAACATGTTCTCTGCACTCATTCCAGCTTAATAGCATCTTTCCTATTGCGGGGTGACCAAAACCAAACACAATATTTTACGGGCAACCGCGACAGCGTCTTATACAGCTTTAACATAAGATCCAAACTTCTGTAATCAATTCCTTGACTAATGAAGGCCAATATGCCAAAATACTTCTTCATCGCCATATCCATCTGTGATATCACTTTCTATGGACTCGTAAGCCTAGATCCCTCTGCTCTACAATACATCCCAGGACCCTACCATTCACTGTGAAAGTCTTGCCCTGGTTTGACTTCCTAAAATGCAATACCTTGCACCTATCTGAATTACACTCCATTGGCTACTTGCTCTGCTGATCAAGCTCACACTATAATTCTTGATACCATCTTCACTGTCTACCATACCACCTACTTTAGTGTCATCTGCAAACTTACTCATCCAAATCATTGATTTAGACGACAAACAGCAATAGGCCCAACACTGATCCCTGAGGCACACCACTAGTCATAGACCTTCAGTCCGATAAACAACTTTCCACCATCGCTCTCTACTTCTTACCATGAAGCCAATTCTGTATCCAGTTGGCTAGCTCTCCTTGGATCCCATGCAATCTAACCTTCCGGAAAAGCATACCATAAGAAACCTTGCTCGCGGTCTATATGCTCAAATGCATATAGACCATGCCTGCAACTCTGCCCTTAACAACCTACTTGGTTACTTCTTCATAAAACTCGATCAAATTCCTGAGTCATGACCTCCCACACACACAACCAAGCTGACTATCCTTAATCAACCCCTGCCTTTCCAAATGCCTGTGAAACCTTATCCCTCAGAGTCCTATTCAGTAACTCTCCTACCACAGATGTTAAGTTGGCTGGTCTATAATTCCTAGGTTTTTTGTAGCCCTTCTTAAATAGAGGCACAATTCTAAGCGCATTAGAATTTTTATTACACTAAAAAATATTTTATATGAACACCAGTTGGTGTTGTCAATTGATGCTCCTATGATGTTTCTTCATTTGTTTTTGTCATTATGACCAAAAGGCAAGTTTGTTTAGTTAAAAAGTGAAAACATATCTCCACTCAGGGAAGAGTAGTTCAACAAAAGGATATTTTTTAATGAATTGTTGTAATCTGGAATATTTTTCGTGAATAGCTAATTTAAGAGCTTTCAAAGAACCGGATAAACAGTTGTCGGGGAGAAAATATCAGTGAGCTAGCAGAGAATGAGACATTGATTAGCTTTCCAAGAGCTAACACAAGCACAATGGGCTGAAAGGTCACCTCTGCTGTACAACTTTAAATTTCCACAATTGAACAGAAAATTTAGCATTCATTTCAATAAGTGCAGAAAGAATTTTCAAAATATGGCAGTAAGTATAAAATCCCTCCAACATAGTTCTCAATAAATAAATAGGAAGTTGGGGATGTCAGGGTCACTGTCAGAGGACCTTCCTTGCTTATCTCGATCTTGCAGTCCGGTAAGTTTGCATGTGGCAAATTCTGTTTAAAAAAATATATATTTTGTCAAGAGAGGGAGAAGAGAGTCCAGGGATATCCATCAATGGTGACATGGGTTAAATAGGAGACCCCCCCTCTGAGGCATGTGAATATTTCAAAGAGCAGAGAGAGGAGAAATGGAAGTCATTAGAGGGAAAATACTCAGCTCACTGCTGTTGCAATATTTCTTCCTTTGTCTGAGTAGGAGGCCAATTCTTGGAATTAAGGACTGGATTGATTCAGAATTTAAGAAGATCTGATAATAATCTTCTCTTTATTTTCACAGACACACTCAAAGTTATGCCACATCCTCCATCTGCTGCTTGTTACAAGCCACCCACATAGTGTAATAATATCAGCTGGTCAAGGGTGACTGGTGCTTTCATTAATTTAACTGGATTTTCTGTTTGCAATTCAAGAATTCAAAGGCTAGAAATGGCACTTGAACCCAGAGCGGGAACAACTATCCGCTCAACTTAGATGCTAACTAAGTGTTTTAAATTTTGGCAGCAAGTAAGAAGAGAAAGGACAGATGAGGTGAGCATCAGAATGGAAAACAATTCGCATGAGTCCTCATGGGGCATCATTGAGAAGCTCAAAAGCTCATGGCTCTGGGTTTGAACTTTTAATATACTGTAGTTTGATGAAGTTTAGCAATCTTCTAGAGACAATTTATATTTCTGTAGCACTTCATGATCTCAGGATCTTCTGAAACGTATTAACAAAGAAGTGTTGTTTGACTTTCTGTAGATAAAACTCAAACAATGCTCCACATTTTATGTACTTCAATTTAAACAGATTAAAGTGCATTTAAACAACTTAAAGTGCAGAGGTAATGAATCCTTGATCAAAACAGTTGCATTGATCCTGGTTTGTTTCTCGGACAACTGTACCTGTCTATTTGATTAACAATAACTGATACCTCATTGAAGTAACATTGAGCCTGAGAATAGGACTTTAGACATAAAATGGAGCGTAACTATATATATATCAATAGAATTATACACTCGTGACTGTGTGGTCAAATTCTGCTTTAACTTCCAATTCCTAGTTTGTAGATGATTCCGCCATTGTGGGCCAGATCTTGAACCGTGATGAGATGGAGTACAGGAATGGGATAGAGAGCATAGTAACGTGTTGCCAGGATAATAATTTCTCCCTCAATTTCAGCAAGGCAATGGAGTTAGTTAATGGCTTCAGGAAACAAGGTGATTGAGGGACACAACTCAGTCAGCTTCAATCGTGCCTAAGTTGGGATAGTTGAGAGCTTTGAGTTCCTTCCTCATGGTTGCCAACGTCACCCATTCCTTCTCTCCAGAGATGTTGCCTGTCCTGCTGAGTTATTCCAGCATTTTATGTCTATCTTCCTCATAACTTAGGTGGTATCATTCTGCTGAATCTTTGGTACCATTCGTCTATGACCAGTATAATATATAATGATCCGTATTAAGTGATGTTTGGCCGGATGATCCGAAGTGATGCTGGTTTCAAGGGGGTAGTGAGGGAGGTGCAGAGTTATAGGACGGGCATTCCAGAAGCTGGGAGTTGTCGGGCGGACAATAGACTGGAGACCTTTCTTCCTCTGATGGCTACACATGTGCAGGGTGGTGTTTCCCAACATGTAATACTGTGCCTTGCAAGAGCAAAAGGTTTTGTTCAATAACCCAAACCTCAGGTTTAAGTGCAAACATATTTAAAACCTTTCAGATCAAGCCTTTCACTTAAAGTTTCAGCTGAAACATAATACTCAACACCAAGCCATTACCACTGAAATCCACTGCAGTCCGCTGGCAATGTATACAATTTCATATAGTTAAAGATGTTTTTGAAACCAACATTAAAATCTTTGTACACAAAAAAGCTGGAGAAACTCAGCGGGTGCAGCAGCATCTATGGAGCGAAGGAAAAAGGCAACGTTTCGGGCCGAAACCCTTCTTCAGACTTTGTCTGCAAAATCTTTGTCATGTGCAGCTAATTCAGCAGCGACTTTTATATCTGAGGGAACTTAAAAATATCATTGTTTTCAGGTATGGTATTCTCAAACTGGCAGTCTCCAACATATTGTTTTTTTATTAATTAAAACTACTGAAATAAGTTTTAAAGAATTTAATTTAAAAGTGATCGTTTTCATTGGCAGTTATAACAAGTAATTGTTTTTATTGGAATTCATTGGTTCAATATTAATTTATCCAATCATTTGAATCGGACGATCTGCTTCTGGTGGCAGGGCAGGCAAGAGAACGATAACTTGTAGTAATTGGTACCTGATGGAGGGATCATGAAGAGACTTGTTTTTATGCAGTGAGTTGTGATCTGGTATGCACTGCATCAGAGGGTGGTGGCAGAAACCGAACAGCAAGCTTCAGGAGGACATTATAATGGAAAGTGTGCAGATCTACAAGTACATGTAGATTTCTGAGATTAATTGAATGCCTCTTCACAAGATGTTTGCACAACGGGTTTAGTTTAGTTTTAGTTTAGTTTAAAAATACATAGTGGAAACAGGCCCTTCGGCCTACTGAGTCCAGCCGACCAATGATCCCCGCACACTAACCCAATCCTACACATACTAGGCACAATTTACATTTATAGCAAGCCAATTAACCTACAAACCTATACGTCATTGGCATGCGGGAGGAAACCGAAAATCGGGGAGAAAACCCACGTGGTCATGGGGAGAACATACAAACTCCGTACAGACAGCACCCGTCGTCTGAATCAAATCCGGGTCTCTGGCACTGTAAGCATTGTAAGGCAGCAACACTAACTCTGCGCCACCATGCCTCCCATCCTCAATCATCCTCTCTCCATAATCTGGGTGCTTGTAACTGAATGTTTCCATTTTGAAATTTAAATCAGATGATTTGTACAGTACAGCCCTCTTGGGAATGCACAATTGAGAAAGAAATGGAGATGATTAACATTGATGCGTTTAAGGGGAAGATAGATAAGCACACAAGAGAGAAAGAAGCAGAAGGATGTGTTCGAAAAAGCAGGTCGTGAATTGGTTCCTTTAAAGAAGAAGCACCAACACCAGGAACAGATGGGCTGAATAGCCTGCTTCTATACTATCAGTTTGTTTTAATTGTATGTTAAATCTTGAACACCTTTCACTCCAAGCAGCAGCAAAGGGAATTTGTCAATTTGAACCTCAACATCAGATCCAATATTACACCCATTGAAAGGTACAATCAGATCTCTGCCTCAGTGTTCAGATTGGTAGTGTCAATTTGACCAGAGCAAGCAACAAATTCACAAATGCTATTTTGTAACAGTATTTCTGGATGCTGTCAGCAGCCTCTGCGGTTATGCTGAACAGAAAGTACATGAATGCTTTTCTATTAAATGCAGATCAAAAATGTTCAAGAGAACTTTGACAATGAAAGTATAAAACCTTTCCCAAATTTTAGCAGCTGATACAAAATATTAAAAAAAAACCATGTTGTACATAATTCTAAAATTGTATACATACCAAATAGAAAGCGATGTTTTATGTTTCAAATGAAATATAACAAACCCTCAGAAGTAATATCTGTCTATATATATTAAATGATATATTAATATATGAAATATATTACATAATTTGACCAATCAACGATTTACATGTAATATATAAAATTATACAAGTATTTAATGATTTACAGAAACATATAAACCGAGGCAACCAATATAGATCAGCCTAAACATAAATCTTTTTTTTTATTCCGCTCAACTATTTATATAGCTATATTATAAGTTTACATTGTAACCTTAACAATTCAACAGATGTGCCTCTGGTACGCATAAACCCAATAATGGCTTCTTCAATAGGCTTCACGTATAACATGTAACAAATCTCAAACCACATACCAAAGAAGTACCTTGACCTTGCACAATGATGACTGCAAAATATCACATAAATTACTAAACATAATTTATAAAACTTAAACTAACATAAACTGATATATCCATAAGGTCTTGCAGTAATTGAAATAATACCAAAATATTCCCAAGTATCACATAACCATCAATAGCAACCAGGAACATTTAAAACTTATGTCTTCCTTTTTACATTACATCTCAGAACTCTTCATATAGCTTCCCATGGATCTTAAACTTTCTTCTCTCAGCTGACATCTTTGAAGTTAGGAAGCGATCATCTCTGACCTTTCGTCCAGATGGTTTCCATTGCTTACAAGTCAGCCATCACAATTCCAACTTTCTTGTTGCTCCCGAACTAGAATGTACTGAGCTGACGTCGGTGCATTCAGACGTGTGGAAACATCAGATCTTCAGCTTCCTTATCTTATCATCACATAGCAAAGCAATCTTCCCTCAATGGATTTTGCTCAATGTATTCCCAGTTCAAATTACTTAGCAGTTTGGGTAACAGCAGAAGACTTGTGGACATTGTATCTTTCTCCAAGACCTGTGTAATCTGTTCCATCACAGCTTCTTCATGATTGAAATGGCCTTACTGTAAAACCTCTACTACATCAAAACACTTTCTAAATTCCTAGTGCATTTTAAAAATGGTATACCAGCTCATTTTATCTCAAATGATAATTAGGCATTCACAATTACCATGAACTGCATAAAACTAGTATTATTTCACAAATTAAGATGCAATCAAGATGTTAATTCTGGACGGTGTTGGTTTTCCACGTTTTATGGGGTATTACTGGACTTCACAACATTGTCTCAACTCTCTCTCAGTAGGAATATCAAACAAATGACTCCTGAATTATAGTTGTATTCTCTTCAGAAAGGCATTTGAGCTGTATTCTTTGCTATTGTTGGGAATTGTTCATTTGGATTAGCTGCTCAACATATATTTTCATATATTTTCAACCTTCATGATAATTCAAACTGTATATCACCACTAACTCCTCAAATGTTCCATCACCTCATTTCGACCTGCCAACAGGTCTCGCTACATGAACTCTATTGTGCAGGCTGGATCTCCTTGCTGTGCAACTTGTGTAATGATGCCTTCTTCATTTTAATTCCCTATTCTCCACTTCCCTTCCAAATTGGTTTGGATGAGATTCAATCACGGTCTCTCATCCTTCTGTTCATAAGCAGTTCTGCAGGAGTGACGCCTGCTGTAGAGTATGGTGTTGTCCCATTGCTGAAAAACTGCTGCAAATTGATGTTGCATAGCAAAGTTCATTCCATAACTTCCTTTTGCAATGCCTCTTTTGCCACATAAACTAATCTTTCTGCTTCCCAATTTGCACTGAATTGTAAGCAGCAACATTTAATTCCATTGCTCTTCATGAATCATTCAAGATGAATAATCTAAATTATGAATCATTATCTGAAACAAACTTCTTCATATGTGGCTAAGATAGATCTTAATTTCTCTGCCGTGCCTTCCTTGATAACATACAACACCACATATGTCGAGACATTTTCAATGGGTGTCAATTAATACTGTGAATTTTTCTCCTTTTTACCACAATATTAGCACAAATTATCTTGCAAGCCAGTCCCATGCCCGAAATGGAGCATAAGGAATCACATCCTACATTCCTGGCCTACTTTGTTTCAACAGGCTTGTTCTTCTATACATTTGTCAATGCCAGACCAGTGGACAAATATTTGAATCACTGTCTACATAACTATTATACCTAAAGTATTCTGCATGAAATTCTTCCTGATCTTCCTTTGCAATTCCTTTGGTAATATACCCAGTGTTATCATTCTATACAACTCTGATTGGTGGACTATTAATATTATAAGGCATAGGAGCAGAATTAGCCCATTCAACCCATCGAGTCTACTCCATTATTCACTCAAGGATGATCTGTTTCCTTCACAACCCAATTCTCCCGACTTCTCCCAGTTACATTTGATGCCCTTCCTAATCAAGAATATCATCTTCAATAAAATGATTTCATGCCTTTATTCAGACCCAAGTCTGAACCTGTCCATCTATGTAATGTGTATTTGTACATTTGTTTCCAACCAAGATTTTTGTGTGGTTCCAGGTATTTTCTGCAGTGTCTACAGTGACTATTCTCTCACCTGAGGAACATAAGCTTGTTCTCTATACTCTTCATGGCTCTTGATAAAGTACTATAGTATTTCACTGTAAGATCTGTATTAATTGTGATAGTTGTACTGAAATAAAAGGATGGCTAATTTCTACTTTCTTATGTAGTCAGAATATTTTTCCCAGGGCAGGGGAGTCTAGAAGTAGAGGGCATGAGTTTAAAGTGAGAATGGAGACATTCAATCTGCATGTTGCCTACTTGTTCTGTGTCATATAGACTAATACTCTAACTCACCAAAGGATCGCTTACCTCGTCCTCTACCTAAACTTTAAATGCATTGGATCTGGATTCACAGTAGATTGGCTTAGCATTTGATGCAAGATGTACATGAGCTTTGTGCCCCAAGAAGCTAGTGTATGAATCCTTACTTTACCCACAGCTTGCATAAATATAGTCACATCATATTCAGGTGGACTATGTTTTTCCAAGGCGGTCATAACTCTTTCAACTACTCTTTTCCAATCAGAGTTAGCCTGGTGACATGAGAAGCCTATAGAAGTGACCTTCTCCAATATAAGCGACCGTCAGGTCTGAAGAAGGGCTTCGAAATGACTATCGACCAGTGGCACTAACGCCGGTGGTGATGAAGTGCTTTGAGAGGTTGATCATGGAGCAAATCAACTCCTACCTCGACAAAAACCTGGACCCACTGCAGTTCGCGTACCGCCACAACAGATCAACGGTGGATGCGATCTCGCTGGCCCTCCACTCCGCACTGGACCACTTGGACAACAAAAACTCATATGTCAGGCTGTTATTCATTGATTACAGCTCGGCATTTAACACAATCATCCCCTCCAAACTGGTTACCAAACTCGCAGAACTGGGTCTCTGCGCATCCCTCTGCAACTGGATCCTCGACTTCCTCATCCACAGACCACAGTCTGTTCGTATTGGTGGAAATGTGTCAGCCTCGATAACAATCAGCACGGGAGCACCTCAAGGCTGCGTGCTCAGCCCCCTGCTGTACTCACTCTATACCCATGACTGCGTAGCGAACCACAGTGCGAACTCCATCATCAAGTTCGCTGACGACACCACTATTGTGGGGCGTATCACTGATGGGGATGAGTCAGAATACAGAAGAGAGATCGAGCAACTGTCCATATGGTGCCAGCGCAATAACCTGGCCCTCAACACCAGCAATACCAAGGAACTGATTGTGGACTTTGGAAGGAGTAGGAGGGGGACCCACAGCCCCATTTATATCAGCGGGTCGATGGTTGAAAGGGTCAAGAACTTCAAATTCCTGGGCGTGCACATCTCTGAAGATCTTTCCTGGTCCGAGAACACTAACGCAATTATCAAAAAAGCTCATCAGCGCCTCTACTTCCTGAGAAGATTACGGAGAGTCGGATTGTCAAGGAAGACTCTCTCTAACTTCTACAGGTGCACAGTCGAGAGCATACTGACCGGTTGCATCGTGGCTTGGTTCGGCAATTTGAGCGCCCTGGAGAGGAAAAGACTACAAAGGGTAGTAAACACTGCCCAGTCCATCATCGGCTCCGACCTTCCTTCCATCGAGGGGATTTATCGTAGTCGCTGCCTCAAAAAGGCTGGCAGTATCATCAAAGACCCACACCATCCTGGCCACACACTCATCTCCCTGCTACCTTCAGGTAGAAGGTACAGGAGCCTGAAGACTGCAACAACCAGGTTCAGGAATAGCTACTTCCCCACAGCCATCAGGCTATTAAACCTGGCTCGGACAAAACTCTGATTATTAATAACCACTTTCTGTTATTTGCACTTTACCAGTTTATTTATTCATGTGTGTATATATTTATATCATGGTATATGGACACATTTATCTGTTTTGTAGTAAATGCCTACTATTTTCTGTGTGCTTAAGCAAAGCAAGAATTTCATTGTCCTATACAGGGACACATGACAATAAACTCACTTGAACTTGAACACTTGAACTTGATCCGAAATGTCACCTATTCCTTTTCTCCAGAGATGCTGCCTCACCCGCTGAGTTACTCCAGCTTTTTTGTGTCTAGCTTCGGTTTTAACCAGCATCTGCAGTTCCTTCCCACACATGTGCTTATGCATGTTCTTTCACATGATAGAGCTCTCTCTGTAGCTGTCGATACTTATGTCAATACTTAGATTTTTAATTTTTGTTCGAATTTTGAAATTGCTGTAAGTCCTTTTATCATGATTAGTGGCATATGTAATACTTAAAATGCACTAAGTGGATTGTTTATTCACGTTAATGTTGTGTAAAGTTCGTGTGTGATATTTTCTGATTAGTAACAATTTTCATTCCACTGAGACACTGCTTGACTGCCAGAATGTAAGCTTAGCTTTTCATCCAGGGACTCCCTTAAGGGGCTGTCCCACTGCGGCAACCTAATCCGCGAGTTCAGAAGAGTGTCTTCGACCTTCAAGATCGAGGGCACTCGCCTGAAAAACCTCGAGCTGGATCGACCGTCAGCGATGAAAGCGCGAGCTGGATCGACCGACCGCACACACACATCGCAAAGACGGGGGCCAGGGAAAGCAGGGGAGTGCTGTCTGAAATTCACACCCGTGATGAAGAGGAAAGTAAAAGACGGCTGCAGAGTGTACGGTAAGTCCTTTAGAGAGCGCTGGGGGGGGGGGGGGGGGGTGAGGGGTAGAGAATGAAAGAGAAGGGGAGAGAGAAGGGGAGAGAAAAGGGGAGAGAGAAGGGGAGAGAAGGGGGGGAGAAGGAGTGGAGACACTTTTAAGCATAATAAAGTTTAGCGGGCATTTTACCTACCAGACGGTTTTCCTTGGTCCTGAAAACGCCAATGAGCCAATTAAAATGCCCAGTCAGCGAAGGAGATTGCCTACGGCTGCCCTCGACTGCCTGTAACTACATAGAGACCCCACACCACTGCACTACGAGTTCAAAAGAACCATGCCGAACAATTTTTACTCGCGGAAATGTTTTCAATTTGTTGAAATATTTTTAAAATGTTTATGTTCTTACATGTGGATCCGTCTCTTTCAACTGAAACTTACAAGCAAAAGATATAGTGTTTTGCTCAGTATAATTATTTGAAATATAGGTGGAGAAACATGCCTATGTTCAGGGGAGCTTCTTCTTCTTTCGTGTGGCGTGCACAGCCTAAAGTTGTTGGACTACTTGTTCTATTTGATCTTCTGTTTGTGCACGTCGAGTTGATTGCATTAGTCAAAACAGGGCGGATCACGTGAAGGTTGCAATCTTCCACCCCTTCAGGGGATCTGAATATGTGGGAATGAGTACAACTGGCAGACAGTTAGAACTAGCCATCAAACATAGATTTCTCCCCATGGTATCCTAAATATATTCATAAAGAAATAATACCCCAGCATATCACTGGCATTTGAGGGCTCTATCCTATCAAAGCTGTCACAATGATAGAAAACTGTAATGTGACATTCAGAATAACTTCATTAGGCTATGGGTATCATTGATGAGGATTATATTTATTGCCTGTCCCCAATTAACAATGAGAAGATAGTGTGGGGCCTTCTTCTGCAAACTGTACCATGACGCCTCCCACATTGTTGCTTAGAAGATATTTCCTGGGTTTCCAGCAATCCCCACACATTAACTCTATCCTACACACTACGGACAATTTTCACTTATACCAAGCCAATTAACCTGCAAACCTGTATGAATTTGGAGTGTGGGAAGAAACCGAAGATCTTGGAGCAACCCCACTCGGTCATGGGGAAAACGTACAAACTGCGTACAACTGTGGTCGCGATCGAACCCAAAAAATAGGCTTGATTTACTATTGATAGAGGTGGGTCCATGCTTCTCAGGATCAGATACTCAACCAACCCCCCTGTTAGTCTAATGTTATGACCTGTTCTAAGATGTATGATGCCATTTGTTGAAAAGGTGTCAAACAATCATATAATTATACACTTCATACTGAGATACTGAGGAACATGTTGAAAAGCAATGTACAGCAGTCTCTTTAGTCTGAAGAAGGGTTTCGGCCCGAAACGTCGCCTATTTCCTTCGCTCCATAGATGCTGCTGCACCCGCTGAGTTTCCCCAGCAATTTTGTGTACCTTCTTTAGTTATCTTTCTCATTTTAATGATATTAATAAATTATTTTTCACAGAGAATATTGGAAAGATGATCTATTCTGGTACATATATATTTGAAAAGAATCAGCCAAGGAATGAAGTACTGTCTGGAAGCACAACATTTTAGCTCGCAGGCTTTGGGATAAGAGTATTTTGAGAGTCTCAGTGGGTGGAGATATATAATGGGGAATTGATTCTGTTACTAATGGGCATTGAACGGGGGTTGCTGTTCTGACGAGCTAAGAACCACGCCTCATTGTGGTTGATCCTTCGTGGAGGCAAATTGGCTGCTGTAATTAGTCCCAGGACCATTGAAATAGGGAGGAGAAAATCAGCTGTCATCAGTCCTGGAGGCTAACTTTAATCAACACCATTTGGCAAGAGTCGGGCTGGACTCTGCAAGTTGAAGCTTTCCACCTTTCCAAACCTCACCCATTGGAATCCACAGGCCACCATTTTAGTTGTCACCAGGAGCACCCATAACTATAAAGGCATATGCCTATAACTATATCCCAATGAGGTGTCATTTCTGTCAGCAGAACTCTCTGCCAGATAAATGCAAGTGAGAAGTTTAAAGAGGCTCCAATAAAAACTAGACTGCCTCTCAAAATGTCCCTCCACAAACCCATGCCTTGCTTTCTGCAAGTGACTGAAGTACTCAATCACTGTTAGAATAGAGAAAACATAGCAGGCTATGGGTGCACAGTAAACCCCCGAGGACAGCTGTGTGTGAAGCAGCCTGATATTATATTGAAATAATAGCTTAAATTGCTGGAAATAGTTAGTTGAGCCTGACCCATTGAGTGTTTCCAGCATTTTGCATTATTATTACAATTATATTATTATATTATTTGACGGATGAGTATTGACCAGGACTTGGGAAGAGATTCTCCAGTTTTGGGATTTTTAAATCCTCTTGAGAGCAACTGGTTTAACAAATCTTCCAAAAATAGCGTTTTCAACAATGCTCCACTCCCTTTAGTAAAACTGGGTTTTCTGTTGGTTGAGTTCCTATTTTATGGATTTAAAGGATTTGACTAAGATTCAAAGGGATAAGATCCAGATCTGCCTTGTTCGAGTATAACAATCAGTATTGATTATCCCATACAAGCACTTCATCAAGGAACATTTCACCTTCTATGGACCAGGTCAGTTGAAATTCATGAAGTAAACTGAGTTGGTTGGAGGAGATCATTTAGCCACTTTCAATAATGTTCACCCAGTCCTTTTTATCATCAGAAAAAAGTATGTGATTCAACTGGCTCTTGTCTGGCGAGTAGATTGGTATTCTGAATCATTAGTTTCCATGTCAGTTTTTGCTTGATACATGAGGTTTAAGGAAAGAGTTATTAACCAACTGGTCACATGATGTATCATGTGTCAGCCCCCTTTCTAGCCAAGATGGGTGAACATGGGGATAATACTCCACCCAACTGAGGCAAAAGTCTCAACCACAAGATAGCTGATCAGCCAAGAACATCGTGCTGACAGGATGTTGAAATAATCAGGGTCCATTTCTTATTGCTAACACCCTTTCATCTCAAAGAGAGTGTCATTCATAAAGAAAGTGTGATTGCATGGGTCAACAGTAACCTGCCTGGTTGCAGCATTGAATAACAAGAGGCCCAGAGCAACTGTGAGCTTCACCACTACTAAAGCCTTTCTCCCCCCCACTTCCTTTCCCATGCCCCCACCCCCGTACTCTTGCTCAGGCAGTAAGTACACTTTAGCTTCCACAGTAATCCAAAATTTATAGCAAACTTGATCCATTATGAAAAATATATCCTCAGTTGAGCACAGTGAGCTCTCCACCAACTGATTTGCCAACAAACCTGCTAGCAATTAAGCTTGCTTTAAATAGTGCCGTTGCAAAGCTTTTTCCTGTTGTTCAGACCTGATTTCCTGTGCAATGGCCCACACTGCGTGTTAGCTGCAGAAATGTGTCCTCACGTGGCAGGGATTGATATTATAGATGTATACTCTGCACATTTCAGACACATTTGGAATCACATGATTTAGTGTTTACAGGTAGAACAAGGCAGGCCATAAAAGTACAATTGCAAATCGCATTTGAAATCACACAAAATTGGGTTTGATCCACTGGAAAAAAATAAAACTGCATTATCAAATTTCGACCTCACTGTCTTTTCTCCATAAGAACTAGGGCATGCTAAGTCCCAGGCTTTGTTGTCCTCTTGTGGTCATTGGTATTAACTGCCTGTGATTTTAGTTTGCCAGTATGCAGCATAAATCAGAATCAGAAACAGGTCCTTGTGGCCCACTTTGACCGCACTAACTATGATGCCTATCTGTGCCAATCTTATTTGCCTGCATTAGGCCCATACACCTCTAAACATTTCCTTTCCAAGTACCTGTCCAAACGCCTTTTAAACATTGTATTTGGATCAGTCGCCAACAACTTAGTCTGGTTATTAGAAGGTGGACAAAAGTGCTGGAGAAACTCAGCGGGTGAGGCAGCATCTGTGGAGCAAAGGAAATAGGCAAAGTTTCGGGCTGAAACCCATCTTCAGACTGATGTGAGGATGGGGAGGGGGGGGGGTAGGGGCAGGTGAGGGGTGGGAAGAAGAAAGGAAGAGGTGGAGCCAGTGGGCTGAGGGAGAGCTGAGAAGGGGAGGAGAAAGTAAGAACTACCTGAAATTAGAGAAGTCAATGTTCATACCGCTGGGGTACAAACTGCCCAAGCGAAATATGAGGTGCTGCTCCTCCAATTTACGGTGGTCCTCACTTTAGTCTGGTTATTGCAGTGTTACTCTAAATAAATGAACAGTTTGCTGCTGGAATACCTTTCAGAGGATTTATTTTGGAAATGTATAGTTTATACAATGGCAGAACAGGCTTGAGGGGCTGAATGGTCTTTTCTTATCCCATTGTTCCAACCTCCAAAATGTTCAAGACTTTTGCCTCGAAATTGAACTACTTACATGGTTTTCATGCTCAAGTTGACAATAAAGGGCATTTTGCGTGTATTAGAATTTGCTTGTGATTATTTGGAGATCGATTAGTGACCACGGGGAAATTGGCTCAGCCACTACCGGCATCATTCACCATAGCATATCTGAACACCTAATGATATTACCTGTAATCGCAGATATTGTCTACAATCACACAAAAATACTTCTTCAAGGTGTAACATCTGACTGTGTTTATCATTTCCAATTTCGAAGCATTTATACCTACTGGCAAAAGAATGGATTGTGGAAGATCTATGCTTAGGATTTAAAGTTCACCATTATTACAGTGCTAAACAGGTGCTGCATGTAGTGTTAATGCCCAATTTGGGGGTGGGGGGGGATATTTTACAAAAAAGTAATTAGGGTAGTTTTCACCTGATTTATGTGTTAAAATTTTTTATCTGCGCAGTTGCTTGGAAAGATCGCAGCTGCTAATTTAATTGCTGCTGTGGCGCAAAGGAATGCAGTCAGAGCTTGAAGGAGTTTTCACCCGGCAGCCACAGGAAAGACTGCCATGGAAATGAGAGAAAACGCAGCAGAGGGGATCTGTGTCCGGTCATCTCAACCGTTCGAAGTAACCATCTAAGATAGACACAAAATGTAGGAGCAACTCAGTGGGACAGGCAGCATCTCTGGGGAGAAGGAATGGGTGACATTTCGGGTCGAGACCCTTCTTCCGACCTTTCTTCAGGCCAAGTAACCATCTATCCAATGCACACTGTGTGCTGTGAGTCGTTTGCATCACTAGAAAGTGTAGGTACTCCCCCCACCTCCCAATGGCAGAGAATGCAGCATTTATCTCTGCTGACCATTATGTAGAAATGCTGCAATATATGCAGGATAGAACTGCAGATGCTGGTTTAAATCGAGGGTAGACACAAAATGCTGGAGTAGCTCAGTGGGACAGGCAGCATCTCTGGAGAGAAGGAATGGGTGACGTTTTGGGTCGAGACCCTTCATCAGACTGCAATATATTCATGCTGCAATATATAATGGGACAGCCAGAAGTGTTGTTTGAAATATGCACACAATAACAATTGAGAGGCCGGCTAATGCAGAGAGCAATACATTGATGTCACATCGGCCTCCCTCAATTCATGGTTCTTTGGCAATCTAGCAGGGGATTTGCTACTTGTAGTTTTGTGATTGAAAACACAGGTCATGGGCTGCACATGTAAAATCCAATTCCTGTCAATAATTATGAAGATGTGTGGTAAGATTGGAACACAATCTCACCATACATTGTCCAATGTCCAAATGGTCACCGATTGATCAAGAAGTCATCATCGGTGTGTACTAAGGTACACAATATGTGCACAAATTGGTCCAATCTCAGCAGTAAAATGCAAGCAGAGAAACATTTAGTTTAAATGAAATAAAGTAATTCGCATAATTATTAATTCTTAACCATATCCAAATCCCTCCAGGGCCATTACTTCCCTTGATCTCTGTAATCACTTCCAGTCCTTCAATTCTGGCCCCTTGCACATCCCAGATGTTCATAACTCTGCCATTAAACTGAAGCCAGCCACCCAAGTGGACATTAAAGATTGTTGAAGTATAGGGGAGGTTCATCAGGTAATCTGATTTATCCCTGATCTAACATCGAATGATTTGATCATTCATCACAAATACCAGAGATGGAAGTAAGGTCTCAGTTTCATATTTCATCTGCAACATGACATGTCTGACAGTGTTGCATTCACTCACCTCTTCAACACTGCCCACGTTTCTGACTCATGCAACAATGCTATGTCAACCAAGACTTAAACTAAAGCCATGGAGATGGTTCGGGTGCCATGGTTCATCTCAGAGCCTTTTACAATTATACTGATTATTGGCTTCTGTTCATTGTCTTGATGGATTGTAACCATAGGAAATATGGAAAGGACATGGTCTTGTATTGAGCTTCCTGTATACAAATTTACTATCACAGTTCCTACAATACAACAACTAGAAAGATTGAAGCACTTAATTGGCTTTAAAACACTGGAATATTCTGTGACTAAGAAAGATGTTTTATAAATATATCATTATCATTGCAATCAGTTAATGTGACTAAAATGTGATAGGTATTTCATAGTTTGACTGGCTCCGTGGAAGAATGAATTGTGCATTTACCAATCAAATAGACGGCAGAACCAGTTTCACCATGTTTTCAATCCATCCCTTAAGTAATTCACATGATGGTAGCCCCTATGCTTCCAATTCAAACACTTCATTATGTTTGCTGTTTGTCTTCCTGGTTCTGGTTCTGGTTGATTACTGCGCAAACACCTCATCAGTGGTTATCTCGCGCAGGTCGGAGTGAGTAGAGTAGTGATTACATTTTGAAGTGGGCCTTTTTGACCAAGTTGCAGAGACCTAATTGCTCAATCCCCTTTTTAAATGACTTGACATCGGGAGCAGCGCGTGTGTTGGGTGGTAACATATTCCATTCCCTTATAGTCCTTGGGGGAAGGGAATATTGGTAGCAAGGTTTATTGACATTTAGCGAGTTGATGATGTAGGGACCGTTATTTAGTCATGTTACATGGCAGTTGGTGCTCTGGGATGACGGGAGATTTGATGGCGTGATTTTGTGAATATCCTTGTAAATTGCAATAAGTCTCAGCCTGATTCTGCGGAGATCTAGGGTATCCCATCCGAGAGAGGTCAGCATATTATTCACGATCGATTTGCCCTTGTAGTCATTACATACAAAGTGGGCTGCATGGTGTTGTACTTTCTCCAGGGTGATCTTGTTGTTGTTGTTGTTGAAAGGATCCCATACGGCTCCACAATACTCCAATTTGGACCTGACCAAGGACTTGTAGGCATTCTCTTTGACGGATGTACTACACGCGTGAAAACTTTTTTTGAGTAGGCCAAGAGTTCTATTTGCTTTGTTGGACACTTGACTAATATATGCATCGCCCAACTTAAATCTTTGCTGAATTTGACTCCTAGATATGGTGATGGGCGACAGCAAGCAATGTATGGCTACCCATGTTGTATTCCGATAAAAGTGGTTTAATCTTGTGTGAGACATGCATGGTATGATATTTGCTTGTATTGAATGACATCTGCCAGGTTTTTCCCCACTCACAGAGAGCATCCAGATCCTTCTGTAAGGACAAACTGTCTCTGGTGTTTTAATCTCTCAACAAATTATGGCATCATCTGCAAAGAGTCGAACACTGGACGAAACTGCATTTGGAATGTCAATGATATACAGTAGGAAGAGCAATGGTGTGATCTGCTGTGATCTCGAACATTATAAGGTCTGATATTTACTTTGGCTCTGGTGTCTAAACTCTTAACAAACATATTCTTGGGGTGGGAAGTGGGTAGCTAAACCACAAGACTCAGCTCTTCTCGAGAGAGAAATGACATGTGCATCTTCAGCTCAATTATTAAAGTGAGGCCAGGAAAGCTCCCCGACTATCAGGGGAGCAGGTCCTCAGCCACACGTTTTCTTTGGGTTTGCTCCCAGATTTTGATTGATGAGGCCTGGTAGAGGTAAAAAGGCCTTCTTATTGGATTGCTTAGTATATTAAAAAAAAGGCTCCAGAATAATAAATGCAAGATTAAGTGCCTAGCTTTCACCAACTTTTCATAAACTGACCCGTAATCTGTCTCTCTTACTATTAATGCCGCGTCTACTCTCAAGAAAGAAACACAGAACTACTTTATCCCTCTGGGAAGATTAAAATGAGGAAAGATGGCAACTTGATAAGTGGGGATGATAAAAAAAAGACTATACTGACAATCAAACTACACATTCAGTAAAAAATAGTGGAACCAGCCCATTGTACCTCTGCTGGCTCTTAAAAATAATTGTTTAATTGATACGTTTCTATCCCGGCAGCACTGCATCTTTGTCCTCACCAAGTATTTTATTTAATAAATTGTTGACTCTGCTTTCGATCCATAACAATGGATATAAATAAAAATATTTTTCATCTCTTGTCTGGCTCTTTATCATGATGTAACTGCCAAGTTACGACTTTCTTACTGCTGAAACAATTTCATCTCATGCAGTCACCAAAATTCTTCATGACTT
This sequence comes from Amblyraja radiata, assembly GCF_010909765.2. Lineage (NCBI taxonomy): Eukaryota > Metazoa > Chordata > Chondrichthyes > Rajiformes > Rajidae > Amblyraja > Amblyraja radiata. The sequence continues at coordinate 2,667,300 of NC_045988.1, forward strand.
TGAATATCTGCATTAAATCGCTTCTCAACCTTCAAAACTGTAAGGGAAACAATCCCAGCTTCTGTTGTCTCTCAGCATAACTGGACAAGCATCTCTGAGACAGTTCAAGTAATTATCTGCATTCCCCCCAACGTGTAGACATCCACAGATTATTTTAATATGTTTCTTTCATTCCACACTTGCCCACCCCCCCTCCCCCCCCCGACATTACAAGTCAGAGCAAATCCACAAACAGTCATTGGAGGATGGAAATGTATTTTTAAATCTTTTGTTTTAGCACTTTCAGATATTTATAGCAAAAACGAGTACACATAAGAAAAAATGACGGGGAGAGGGGGAAACGTTATTTAATTATGTAATGAAAAAAGTATTTAACTTCCAATTAGTTGAGCATCTTGAGGACAAACATTCTGGAAAACCAATGATAGTTGGGTAGTTGAAAGTAGGTTGGTCATGTGATTAAACTTTCAGGATTTAGTCAAAATAGAGCTGGCAAACCCATTATACATTTCATGTTACATTTTTGTGCATGCATGTGTCTTGGCTAAATTTCCTCTCACCCTTGCCCATGGAGGCTGCCAGTTATAACACTTCTATATGTGCAAAGCATTGGCTGTGTCTAAAGGGTAGCACTTTTGATATTGGAGCTGATGGTTGTGAGTTCAACATCCTTTCCACAGATTTGACCATAATTTCTATCCTAACCAAACTAATGCAACTAAGAGTGTGTTAGAGGCCTGTCCCACTTACCCGACTTTTTCGGCGACTGCCGGCACCCGTCATAGGTCGTTACAGGTCGCCGAAAATTTTCAACATGTTGAAAATCCAGCGGCGAACAGAATAAGGTACGACTCTTTGGGCGACTACTCACGACCATACAGGCTTCAACCCGCTACATGTCGCCAGGGTGTCGCCTGTATGGTCATGAGTCGTCTCCTCAGTCGCCCAAAGAGCCGTAGCGTCTTTCTGTTCGCCGCTGAATTTTCAACGCTGAAAATAGTCGCGTAAGTGGGACAGGCCCTTTACATTATCAGAAGACCCATAATTTGGATAAATTGTTCCAAATAAATGTAAACTATATTATTTGCAGAGGACCTGGTGATTTTCCTGATGTTCTGGACACCTCAGTCAATCACCAGGTCCTCTGCAAATTTTGTTATATAGTGATGTATCACGTTTCAGTTTGTGGAACATTACTGCGCACAAATTGGCTGCAGTACAACAGTGTGTACACTTTAAAAGTATTTAATTAGCTGTAAATGATGCCCTGGGACATCTTGAGGTTGTGAAAGGTACTTTATAACAAGTTTGTTTTTTTATGCAATTCTCTCTGCCCTTTGAATGAAATCCCTGAATACTTATTACCTTCTACCTCAAAAGGCCCATTTTGCGTCACAAAATGAACTTATCTGAAAGCTCAACTACAAATTTTGAAGGAGGTGCAGCTCTCTGTACTGTTAGGTTACATGGCTATTGCATCACCTTTTCAATAACGTTATCTGGCAGTCCATTAAAGATGAAAGTGTATCGTACTAATTCATCTATTTCGGCATATGAACTGAAACGAATATAAAACCTAGCGCAGAGCGGAAAATTTGGCATAAGTCAAGGAAAGGAATAACTGAGAAAAATGGGGAAAAGAAAACCCAAGAAGCAAATAAAAACAAAATTTGCAGGTGCCTGTTTTAACTACTTGGTGGAACAGCAACAAATTCACAAGTAGGATTTGTCAATTGCAGAAAGTTAGATTATCCTGTAAGTTAGATTAAGTTATTATATCAGTAAGATGTTGCACGTACTTTATTCCAATTCACTTCGATGTCGATGTGCCACAGACTGGTGTGAAATGGTCTGTACAAGCAGGGATGAGCATTATATAGTACCCATGACAACAATTGTATTTAACACATTTTGTATTTAAATAGCATCTTTAAAATAGCAAAATATCTCATGGGACCTGGATGCAATCAGAGAGGGATGGACAAACCCACAAATAATATGCTAACTTCTCTATTTATAAAGAATCTGCCAAAAGGAAGAAAGATGACTGACCCAACCACTGGTTTTCACTCAGCATTGCCTTATCTCAGCATTGTTACCTAGACCATGCCACACTAGGGTTGCCAACTTTCTCACTCCCAAATAAGGGACATATTTCCTGAAGGCAATTCGTTGACCGACTCGGCCGTGGCTGGGTGAATGATGAGTAGGCCCGGGTGCTGGATTGCACACAAAGCCCAGCCGGCGGGCCAGCTGAGGGGTTTTGGCCCGGGCCATGCGCAATGTCCAGCACCCCATCCAACTCATGAACCGATGCTCGGTCATGAGAAGGAGGGGTGGTGGTGTCGGCAGTAAGCGAAGGTTCGAAAGGTCGGACAGCTGGCCGGGCTGCCAACCGACGGGGCCACGGGCGAGGCGCTGCTGCTGGATTCCATGGGCTGCACTACGTCGGGACAGGTGAGGTGGGGCCGGACACAGCCAGACCGACAGTCCCCTCGACCCGAGTAGTAGCAGTCAAATATGTGACAAGGGCGGTCCCGTACGGGACAAACCAATTTAGCCAAAAAAACAGGCTAATACGGGACAGTTGGCAACCCTATGCCACATTGTATCAGATCAAACTAGACCCTTGGTTTCAGCCCGAAACGTTGCCTATTTCCTTCGTTCCATAGATGCTGCTGCACCTGCTGAGTTTCTCCAGCACTTTTGTCTACCGTAGACCCTTCTCAAGTCTCAGGTTGTATGTTCTCCTGAACATGCATTAATTCCCATTGTTCTGCTCAATCAGCTCCATGGTTTTGATCGTTTCCTGGCCCTTACTCAGAGCCCCAGGAAAAATTACAGAGATATTCAGGAATGTGAGCAATGGCAATGCAGATAATTGAGGCTCTGTTATAACATGACTGAACCACCACCAAAACTCTGGCATATTGGCTGTGTCTCAGCTGACATTCATTTAGTCTTCTCACACCTGTCGCAGTAACTCCCTCTTCCCGGTTACACTTGGCTACGCAGTTAGGACTCACTATATAAACAAAGCATCTGCAAACAGCAATCGAATGACAGGCAAAAAAGTCATTAATCATATAAATCTATACAAGTTTATGAAATGGTGCATAAGAATGCTCTCTAAATGTTCAAATACCTTACACTGTTATAAATTTAAATTACAGTCTAAGATTTCCAGCAAATTCTTGGCAGGAACCGTAAAAGTTATTGAGTATTGTGAGTGATAATGTGTCCATTTCTCTTAAGGCAGCAGTTCATTCTCTCCATATTTGATATTGAACAGTGCCTGAAATTCAATCTCAGGAATTTAACTTAATGAGGTATCACAGCTTTAAATTATGGACAATAACATATGCTGATTAAATCTAACATTGTACAAGAATGTCATGGAGCCAAAATAATAACAGCCTGGGATTTAAGCTTATAAAGCGTCAAAAACTGAAATGAAGCAGTCAAAATGTGTATGTCTGCCAATATTTTGGTCCCACAAAAACGACCTATGCTGAAATTATTCCTGTTAAAATCCAGGCTGCAATCAGAGGAAGTGACAAGAGAAGAGAGCAAGTAAAGTCAAATATGCGCATGATGGCAGTTTCAGGTGAATTGGCTGGCCATCGCTCAGTCAAATGATCAGAACTTGTACAGCAACAAGAGTACAGGCAGTCGGAGTGAATTCTACTGAAGTTGCAAACTCTGATCATTAGTTGTCAACCTCTTCTGGAAATTTGCATGCTGCATCATCAAATGGGCACGGGATCAGGATGACACACACTGTGAATGATTTGCCTACTAAAGAAAAAAATCCTTGGCCTGAAGCCTGAAGCCATTGGTTGAAGTGATTGAGTATCAATTACTTTCAGGAAATTGTACTCCAGCATCTTCAGATGGCGATGGTGATGACAAGCAATATTGCATCAGAACAAGTTTACCCGGGTCCTGGAGTGCATTGACAGCTCACTGATATCTGAAGCAATTGAAAGTATTACACTTAGACACTAGGAGTTGGATTTGGAATGCTTTAGTTACTATGTCCATGTTATTCTTATTTCTTGATATCCTTCCATAACAAAAAAAGTGAAAGCACATGCATAAGGTCTGAGAACATGGATAGGTGGCATTTCGGGCCGGGACCCTTCTTCATACTCCTCCCTTGTCGGTGGGCTTGATAACAATATTGGTTCTGAAACCATGAAGTTCAAACCCTAATCTGAGATCTCTGATCTCCTATGAGCTCAATTGCAGCCTCATGCATGTGCCTTGACTGTTTTGCCATGGAATCAGCCTTTTGGACACAAGGTTAAACAAAAGTCTTTCTGGCCTCTCACGTGAACAGAAATGATCTCTTTGTACTGCGGTAAAAGTCTGATAATCCAACACCCTTGGGACTTTGATACTGCTGGACCAGCAGATTTACCAGACTATTTGGGTATTAATAGCAGCAATATCCAGTGGGCAGTGGGCAGGTGCTATAGACCTGCACGGGAAGGTAGACGCTCCCGCCCAAAATAAAATGTTTTTCATGTGTAGTCACTGTTTTAATATAGAAGTCCTGTCAGCGAATTTCCTTTCAACACAAACAGCAATTTTATTGACCAGGACACCAAGAGAACTTTCCATCTATATTTTTGAAAAGTAGTAAGGGATCTTTTACATCTAGGTAATATTTTAGTTTTCTGAGCAGTGGGCAGATGCTATAGATCTGCACAGGAAGGTAGACGCTCCCGCCCCCACGAGTTTCGGGCAGATGGGGCTCGCCAGCCTGGGAAGTCAGTCCATCTAGGAGAGGGAAAACTCTGATTTAAAACCTCCACTGCCTTGTGGCCATATCCAATCATGGAAAAGGCTCCAGGAATAAACCTCAAGAAAATCCGGAGTCGGAGCCCCTAAGGCAGTTCGTCATTGTCTACAACGTCGCTCTGGCAGCTCCTGCGACGGTGCTGGTGCCAAACTGTAACGGCCCTGCTGTTCCTTTGGATCGATCAGCGACATGGAGAGGGGGGACGTGCTGCATGGGCAACAGCCTGTCCTCCATATGACATCGCCCAAGCTTGCATCCGACAAACTAGGATGCATCACCCATGGTCAGTCACGACCAAGGGGGGCCTACTACTAATACCCAAACACTATCATTTCACTTTTTTTTTACATTACACAGCAATAAATCTTCCAGTGACCCAGAGGCGTTTAAAGGGAGTGGAAAAGCTACAAGGGCTATGAAGCCCGGCTCCAGCTGCATACCCAGCTCACGTTCTAGACTAATAGAAAAGTAAATGCTGGACCATCACAATTTCCGATGCTGTGTTATCAGAGTTTTATTGTATTTGATGAATAGGAGAGTTCTTGGTGCAAGTGCAATAGTTACTCCTCAGCTATTAGTGCTAAACAAATGATTTGCACATTTCATACTGGTGCTCATGGAACATTTGCTCAGTGCAAATTAACAGCCATGTTGGCTGCATTGTAAAAGAAAGGAAGATATATTGTTTGAAGATCATTATCTTAAACCTGGCAGAAAGCTCATTTTCTCCCAGTCACCAGTATCCACTGCCTTCTTGATGGTTCTAAGACATGGGTTACTGTTTAGGCACAAGCATGGAAGAGTGTACATCCATGCTCTTTCCTTCCATCCAAATCAACTGGCAGCATTCCAGTGTTCTCTCCCAGTCGAATATCCCCAGCATTGAGGCCTAAATGACATACAGTTGGTTGCAACAGGCATGCCATGTTTATCACATATTCAACACCAGAGTCCTGAAACATGCATACTATTCTGAGCTCTTTAAAACAAGAAATCTACCTGATGGATAGATGAAACAAACCCTTGATCCCAAGGGTCTGCATCAGAAGAAAGAGAGGGCAGTAGTGGTAATAATTCAAAAATATATAATTGGCTGTATAGTGCTTTGGACCTCCTGCAGCAATGGTATGGCTTGTATAGCTAACCCTGCTTATATTGAGGACCAATTGTGCCCCTTCATGTCCTCTGCTCATCTGTTTACTGTGGGCAAATAACAATAATAGGCTTTCTCTGAAATCAATTAGAAGTTGATTGCTGTTAGAAAGCCTTTACAGTAACATTTACCTAGAAAAGTAGTGGCACTTGTATGCATGTGATTTAATATCAGTGTTCACTGTTGTAAAATCCAGACCGCAAAAAGTGCAGCGTTTTATGGAGGGGTGAGGGTGTAGGGTGGGTGTTGATGCAGTTGCATGAGACCAGGGTGAAGCTCAGCGACTATGGGATTGAAAAGAGGTGGGGGCAAAAGATGGCATGGGTTAGATATTGCTTCAAAGGGATCGTAACTAAAGGGCCTGTCCCACTTCAGCGACTCTTTAGGCGACTGCCAGGGACTAGTTTTAATGGAATTCACCTATGACACCTGGTGACAAGCTACAATAGCACCTACAACAACCTTCAACAGCAAATGTTGTCGCCACTCTCGCCCAAAAATGTTCAACATGTTGAAAATGTTGCGGCAGTCACCTGTAGTCGGCCAAAAAATCGCATAAGTGGGACAGGCCCTTAAGGCAGGTTTCTGGCTCAAGACTCTATGGGCTAGGTCCCAGAAAGACAAAATCTTCAGAAAACATTGAAGTAAGCTTCACAAGTATTTTGAAGGACTATGAACTATTGCCGATATATGCTTGATCCTCAATCCTGGATGTGGTGTCTCGATGAGCACTATATGTCTATGGGTGGCACTGCCATGTCTCAGAACCTCCATGGATTAATGCATTAGGTGCATGCAGGATATGAAATGAAATTATGTTATTTATGTTATGGAGCTTTTGTTAAGTCCACTGTTTTCCTTTCCAAATTATCTTTTGTTGAATTTGAATTACAATTTCCTGGCCCAAAACAACAGGGTGCTTAAAATTTTAAAAAACTACAGAACCTGGAAATAGAAAATAAAAACAAAAAATGCCATAACTTTGTTTACAATTATCCTCATGTTCGATGGAGACTCAAGGAACTGAAGATGCTGGCTTACAAATATGACACAAAGTGCAAGGGTAAAAGTGAGGTGACATTTCAGGTTAACGTCACTGAACATCACCTAAATTCATGTTTCTCAGAAATGGTGCCTGACCTGCTGAGTTACTCCAGCACTTTATGTCTTTTTTCATCCTCGTGTTTACCCTGGGTTTTACTTTATCAGAGACATCTCCATCTCTGTTCTCCCTGTTGCTATACAAGATTATTTTGCCCCACCCCCACCTCTCTGCCAACTTTCTCAGCTCTACTAAAATCAGCCTGAAGAAGTCCCAATCCGATATATCGCCTACCCATGTTCTCCAAGGGATAGTGTCTGCCCGCTGAGTTACTCCAGAACTTTGTGCCTTTTTTTGTAAACCAGCATCTGCAGTTCCTTCTGTCTACGTTTATTTTATGCCTACTATGTTCTGTTGTGCTGAAGCAAAGCAAGAATTTAATTGTCCTATCAGGGACACATGACAATAAACTCACTTGAATTTGAACTTGAACTTGATTTTCACTCCTTCACAATTGTAACAAAGGTTTTTTTTTCCCCACAGATGCGGATTGACTTGCTGTTTATTTCCAGTATTTTCTGTTTTTAAGTATAGTGCTGTACAGGTCTTCCTGACAATGGTTTTGATTCCTCTCCAATACCATGTTTGGTTAATACCTCATAAAATAATAGGAAATAATGGCTTTGTTCCACTTTTAATATTATTTTATGATTGTACAGATATATGATTTGTTGATGTTATATACAGTGTTATGTTTGAAGCATGACAGATGTGTCAAGCAAAAACCTTGTACAATATAATTATCAAATGTAATTTGTCTGTAAACCTGCAGTAATGGCATCAGGTTCATTAATATCATCTGCAACTTTTAAAGCAGTCTGTGCCTGCAGTGCTTGATAACAAAGGATCAGTTTGCATTATATGTTAGAAAAACAACAGATGCCTGAGTGTCAGACCAAGGCTGTAATCTCATTATAAGGTTCAAATTACTATTTTAGACTATTCAAACGTCACTTTTATGGTTTATGATGTTAACTGAACTCCTGAATCTGGTTTGCTACTCGAGAAAGAAATTCATTTACTCGGCATTCAAACCAGGGAACCTTCATCGCGTTCCAGATCTTACAAACCATTAGAGATCTTGACCAGGTACCAGTAATTGGTTCACTCCTTTATTCCCGATATAAAGCACTCAAATCCTTCAAACATATTCCAGTCCGTAACGCAACCCCAGGATTCCATTAATATGGATATAACCCATTTCCTCAGTCATATTCTGGACTGTAACCCAACCCCTCCTCTCTCTGACGAGAGTTTGGCAACATCCCCTCTCACTGCTCCCCCTCTGTGATTCCTCCTTCCCACCGACTCTACGACCATGTCTTAACCCAGACCCATTCTGTCCTCGGCCTCCTGCATTGTCAGAGTGAGGCCCAGCGCAAATTGGAGGAACAGCACCTCAAATTTTGCTTGGGTAGTTTACACACCAGCGGTATGAACATTGACTTCTCTAACTTCAGATAACCCTTGCTTTCTCTCCATCCCCTTCCCCTTCCCAGTTCTCCCACTGGTCTTAGAAACATAGAAACATAGAAAATAGGTGCAGGAGTAGGCCATTCGGCCCTTCGTAATTGTGAATTTGTGAGCAAAGCTTTTTTGCTTACCGTCTCTGCCTACATTCTATCTTTGTCCCGTCCCCTCCCCTGACATCAGTCTGAAGAAGGGTCTCGACCCAAAACATCGCCCATTCCTTTTCTGCCTCACCCGCTGAGTTAGTCCAGCATTTTGCGTCTACCTAGCTATCTATAATTCTGTGTAAAAACCTTCTGAAGCTATTGACCAGATTCTATCCTTTAACCTACTCTCTAGTATTTCTAAATGGCTCCTGCCAATTTCAGATACCAGGTTATAAAATTAGTGCCTTAATCTGTCTTTGTTCCTGGCAAAAGCACCTGGATATTCTGCCCAAGAAAATTAGCTATCTGCTTTTTGTCAATGTGATGATAACTTTGTCCATGACAGGCAGCAGAGACATCTCATTACCACAACTGGAATTATTTCCTTTCTTTAAGATAGTCACAATGACAACATTGCTGAAGACTCCAGGTCTATCCTCCTCTTCGCACATGTAATTGTGAATTTGTGATCAAAGCTTTTTTGCTATCGAGTTTTAAGATTTCACCAAGAATGATCAGCCATGATCACATGGAATGGCGGTGCTGGCTCGAAGGGCCGAATGCCCTACTCATACACCTATTGTCTATTGTCTAACCCAAGGGTTTTTAATTGATATATGATCGTCTTTACTTCGTGCTGGTCAGTGAAGTTGGCAGAAATATCTTGCTGTGGGATGGGGCTAAAACGTTCATGTTGAGGACAGAGTCATCCATACGAGGTCCTCAGAGTGTTCCTTCTAGCAGGCACTGACTGGTTCTCTGAGGAGGTCATCTGTATTCTCTGCTATCAGGAGTGGGGTCTTTTGTGATTGGTACTGATGGCTATTACAGTGCCGAAGAACTTGCGCATGTCATCGACGCTAGCCGGTTGCGGAACCTCCTGCAATCTCCACATCCATCATCTGCTCTTTAGGTCCGGGTTTTCTGTCTTGAGGCAGTAGCTTCCCAAAATTACACACCATACATCATCATTTTCCAATATTGCTTTCCTTACTTGAAAGGTTTTGGCATTTCTGTGCAGGTGTGCGTTGAACGAGAATGTGATGGAGTTGCAATCAGCTGTGTTGTGGTTGTTTCATGGCTTCATTTTGACACTGGACAGTTTATAATTGAGCTATCGACAATAAAATGGAAAGAATCCCCCTCCACTTACCAGGGGGCATCTACATAAACAAACTTTTTTGTTTTTTTTACTTCATTAATTTTTTTTACATTTTCGTTTTTTTTAAAATATATTATTTAACAGTGTTTTGACAGCTTTGACAGTCAGATGAACCAAAGGGCATGGTTTAACCAGCTGTCAAAAGATTTTTCTCAACAAAGGGGTAGGACTTGATATGACCCTGTCCACACATGTCATGGAAAGTCCTGTCACATTGTAGAGAGTCTCATCACAACGTATGAAGCCAGTCAGCTCATTGCTCTCTATAGACAATGCCTGGGGTCATTCAGTGCAGAAGCAGAACTGGCAAATAGGGATGATGTTTATTCTAACATTAACCCTCAATTGTGTCACCATCCTTGTAGTTATACATCCAATTGCCCGTTGGACCCACTTATTCCACCTGCTCAATCACCAGCTCATATTCTGCACCAGTTCGTTGAGATAACCAAGTTCTACCTGAGCTCCTTTTTTACCCTTGCCTTTAATTATTCCATTTGTTCTTTGTTTGAAACTTTCCAACCAATAATCACTTTCCTCAGCTTTGAATTTATACATGAACGATCCTGAAAGGTGTTCAGGTCTTTGAAAGCAAGATATATCTTGTGTGAATGTATTTTTAAGTTATTGGAATTTGGTAGCAGGGGATCTAAGATAAATGTTGACTTAAAAATAACAGTAGGATGAACAAGCTGAGACTAGCTCGGCATATGTTCTGACTTAACATTATATTTAGCAACTTAGTTCAATTAAGTGAATGAGGCCCCATGATTTGATTAGTTGCATTGATGACCAATACTATACATTATTGCAAAATGAATGGGCGTGAGCAGCTTTCCACAGAACTTTCTTCACACTCATAAATAAATTGAAAGCCAACCATAAAATATTAACTCTTTGTTCATGAATATAGAAATGCCACTTGCGCTTTCAGACAGTAGGTGCTGATGAGGATATTAATATACCAGGTACGTCCTTGTCTATCCGGGAATTAAACATATTCGGTCAGTTAGGTTGACTGAAATAGCTTGCTGTGACTTTCATTTCCAGCCTCTTTAAGCTTGGAATCCTTAACCACATGATTCGTTCCTCCAGCTCTTTTCCACTGTGGATTCAAGGCTTCTGCTCTATCATCGATGACAAAAGTCTTCATGCTTATCACACTGTATCTGAAACATTTCTCCAGGCATTTATTTTTATTATGTCAATACTGCTTAACACATACTCCTTCATTCCCCACCTCACTATCACTATCCCTGACCTTCCAAGCACACCCTTTTGAATGTTCATTTGGTCATCTCCCCTAATTTTTCTCTTCCATCTGCTTGGGTTTGACCTCCAATCATAGAGTGTTATGGATTGTTCTTCACTACTCAAGGTATGTTACAAAGAGCAAGAAACTTAGTACTCACCAAATAAACCGTTGAATTCAGATTTGGGGAGAACGTTGTCACTTCTGGAGAGCAGTGGAATCCATTGTCCAACACATGAAGGAGCAGCCATTCATCTTTTTCGGTTTGCTCTGCCATTCTAGCCTTTGGCTGATCAGTGGCCCGTTACTATGTTTCCCTTTCAGTTCTGTGAGATTTAATACCAATCCTCAATAAAAATAAATCAAGCTCAGTTTTGAAATTTCCTGTTTTCCCAAACCTCAATAATTTATGGGGGGATTCCAGGTTTCTGGTAGCCTTTATTAGATTAGATTAGATTATTTAATGACCACACAGTCAAGCTGGTGGAATTCAGGTTCAGTACAGGATGTTACAAGGTAGGCTGATTCCCGTCAAACATAACATAAAACACAACATCATACAATATACAGTACATGCATGGGGAGGATATGTGCTGTTATCATAGTGTGTTCAGAATTCGGATTGCGTGTGGGTAAAAACTGTTTTTAAATCGAGATGTCTTGGCGGGCAGTGAGCTGTAGCACCTTCCTGATGGCAGCAGGTGGAAGATGTGGTGAGCTGGGTGGGAGGGATCAGAGATGATTTTCTTCACCCTTGACACAGACCGTTTGTGATGGAGTGATTCTATTGATGGAAGGGGAGTGCTGATGATTTTGGATGCTTTGTTAACTATGAAGGAATAGTTATTTACACCACCCTTGAATTTGAGTTAGTGCCTATTGTTCTGCTACCAGAAGACTACATTCTTTTCTCTATGTTCCACTCCAGAGATTTTAATACATAAATCACACTGGCACTCCTGTACCTCAGAAGCATTGTATTGTTGACAGTGGTATTACTCTGTAAAGATCTTGAACCAAGGTCCCTTCTGCACTCTGAAATGGACATAGATGAACCAAGGTCCCTTCTGCACTCTGAAATGGACATATAATGCTTCTATTTCAATAAAAAGCAACTGTGGTTCATATGTATAAATTGCCTTTAATAAAGTTAAATGTTTCAAAGCATTCACAGGGGCATTTAAAGACTAATTATGTTTAATGATCACTTTATATATAGGGAGTGATGCACTACTTCTTAGTGGGAAAATATTAGATTTTGTGGCCTTGGAAGCTGAAGATATGGCCACCAGTGCTAGGACAGTTGATGTAGGATTGCTCAAGAATTCAGAATTTGAAGAGCGTACACATTGGAAGATTTTAGAGTTAGAGGAATTGTAGCTCTTCAAGTGGTCAAGAGGTAAACTGAAAATAAAGTGGATTCTTGTATAAATTAAGATCCGGCTTAACCAGGAGCCACTGCACGCCATCAAACATGGAAATAATGAACACCAGGGTTTGATGCAAGTTAGGACACAGCCAGCAAAGTTTTGAACTACCTCAGGTTTATGAAAGAGAGAAAATGGGAAGCTTTCCCTGGGCGTGTTGGAATAGACAAGTGCTATGGTAACATAAACATGGATGAGTGTTTCAGCAACAGTCTAGACAGGGAACCATGTAGATATTGCAGGGTAGAAATAAGCGGACAGTGGCGGTGTTGGTGTGTGATCAAAGTTTACATCAGTTATAAATGATAGCAAAGTTGTTTCCAACCTTGATCAATGCCAAATAGTTGTCGAAGAGAACATTGGAATTGTTGGCTACAGGAAGGGGTTTACATTGATACCTAAGACCTAATTAGTTAGGTCTATATTTAGTTACATGAAGCATCTGTTCATTCAGTATAGCAGATTTCTCCCTGGTGTCCCACCTAATAATCATCTTTCAACCAACATCACTGCATACAAAAAAAAGGATTGTCGGTGCGTTTCAGGAGAATGTACAATTCAAATATTCATCGGTTATAAAGAACGCTTGAAGGTTGCGATAGGTATTAAATACATAGAAGTGTTTTTGAGATGTTATATTGAGACCCTTCTGCTCTTTTGGGAAAAATAAAAAACTGACAGGCCATATTTGAACGAGAGTTTGGGATGGTGCTCTGGACATAAATGTATCCCTTCATAATAATTCAGTGGTGCAACTCGGGTCAATTTGAGGGATTTCGCTGTGCTACATTTTCCCAAAGGGTGACAGTGGCAGCACTTCAAAAGTAATTAAACTGGCTGCCGGCACAAAGAGTGCTTATTTTAATTCGTTCCTTTTGTTGTGTCCTTAAGTAACATTTCAAAAATAATAATTAAAACAATTGGCAGAGGAAAGCTTTAAGAAAGATCGGCAGGCGCGGAGGTTGTCGAACTGGACATTGTGTTATTTTAAGATAAAACGCTGAGCGGGCAATGAATCTATTTCATTTGTTCTTTCTTCACCCCCTCACCCTGCCCTACCCCCACTTCTCTCCAACCACTCCCACCTTCTAGGTTCTCTGGAACCTGTTTTGTGAACAGAGGCCGCTCCCCTGCTTTGCCTGGCAACAAGAACTGGCACAGACCCAAGTTACTGTCAGACAGAAATTATGGTTCCCTCTGCTGGCTTGGCAGTAATATAAATAACAGTCTTGCCGCTCCGATTGGAGATGAATATCGCAGTGTTTTATTTTAATTTGCTTGGTTTGTGCAGGGTTATAGAAACCAGAGCGAATCATTTAGTTCTTTATTACGAGGCTGTAATTTTCCTTAAAGAAGAGTCAGTTTGCGAGGGGTTATTTTGTAATATAGAAGGGAGGAAAAAAGATTACAGGGCAGAAAGGGAGAGAAAAAAAAACCTGTGACCGAACAGCTATTTGAAAGAGGCCCAGGTACAGGGATACAGATTCTACAATTCCATACAAAAGGGGCACTATTCCGGGGGAAGCATGCTGCATGATTAAGGCAGAAGGTTAACTGGGAAAATTTAAATCTGTAACAAAAGATTCATGTCTACGCAAAAAACATAAGTCCCCTTTCCAACGTTTCACAAGAGAGATAAACAAAATTTGGCATCAGATCCATGGTTAGTCGATGAGGTAAATTTTATGGAGCAACATAAAGGAGGGACAGAGGAGTGGAGAGATTTGGGGGATAATTCCATTGTTTAGGGGCAACCGGAGGAATGGCCACCATTCGGGCAGAAATGCAACTGAAAATGTGCAGGGGAGGAGGGGGGTAGAGAAGGAGAGAGACAACAGAGGGCTGGAAGGCTGGAGTGGGATGGGGAGTGGATCAGGGATAGGGAGTGAAGAGGACTTGGAATGGGACTGAAAATGTGACTGATCTTATCATATAAAAAACCAATGGTGTCTGCAAAATGTTAACCATTTGAGGGATACAATTGCCAAAGCAAACTTCAAATTATATTAATTGTAAGGAAGTGCACATACTAATATTTAAAGAGCCAAAACCTACAGGGTTATGGGATAAGAGCTGGGAAATGAAATGAATTAAAATAGTACATTTTTGGCTGATGTGGCTACCATGACCTAAATGATGACATACAGCAGTATATTTTTTTATGATTCTATAAAATAGCACTTTACTGAAGTTTAGGTGTTGTTGCCAGATCTAAAATTAAACATATGAGATCTGAAAAATATCTCAAATGATTTAAGATTTACTTTTATTCATTTAACAAGGGAAATCCATTTTCTAATGGGCTTTGTTATAAGCTTTTTGTTTAACATCTCTGCCGTGTTTGTCTATCAGTGAGAGGCCATCTTGGGTTGTTCTGTCCTGAAGATTTGAGCATTTCTTCCGCAGCTTGAGCACGGGTGAGCAGTGACACCTGGTGAAAGCATGGGGTGAAACAATCCATCGCAAGCTAAAGCTGCTGGTACGTTCGTGTTCATTGTGTACAGGGAGCACGGCATACTTAGTCAGACTTACTCCTTCGATGTGAAAATATTTTGCTTTTATTTGTCAGAGATGCCATGAATAATGGCACAGTAAGGGCAATGGGACATATGACAAGAACAACAATAACATTAAAACATTGGGAAAGAAGCAGATAGATCGAGTCATATCAGGCAAAGAAAGAAAAGCAGACAGAAAAAAAGAGGTGTTATGAAAATAAAAAGACAGAAAGGAAGTTTTTTTTTAAATTTAACATTTATTTTGCCAAGGAATTGAGCTCAAGTTCGGAATTGTTCACTTTCTGGCTAAGAGAGTGATTAGCATTTCATTGACAATTACCATATCGGTTAAAAGGCTGCTTCGCTTGTTACCAATGACCATTCATTTTCTGGAAAATGGGCGATTAATGTGCAAACTCAACAAGTTTTTAATAATAAATGAGAAGCTGAGAGCACAATATTACTTATACTATGTAAAGAACGACCTAACATAAATACAACCAACCCTCCATATCCAAGAGTGTGGTCTACCTGTGAATGACAGAATATAGGTAGACACAAATGCTGGAGTAACTCCACGGGACAGGCAGCATCTCTGGAGAGGAGGAATGGGTGACGTTTCGGGTCGAGACCCTTCTTCAGACAATGACGGAATATACAGTTACCAGTACGGCCCTTTCCCCTGTAACCATCTTCCCACCCCACAGTACACCTAATTATGCTCTATAATGTTCTAAAAGCATTAGCGTAATTTAAAAAAACCCATTAAAATACGAAAAGGACAAAAGAATGCTTGTTGATTTACGTTGAATTAATATTTTTAAATGCTTCTTAAAAATATTTTAAAACTTGGATAGTGAAAGATTGTGTGACAGGGCAGACTTGTCAGGACAATGGGACACAGATGCTCATACCAAGACTGCATGGGAGATGCGTACATAGGAATATATTTGTGCATATTCATGTTCTTTTGGAGACATTTTAAACCTTTTTGGTTCGGCTCAAAGCCACGGAAATAAATGCAACATAGGATCTGCGACCAACCTTGTGAATATGTGTAGGAACTGCAGATGCTGGTTTAAATCGAAGATAGACACAAAATGCTGGAGAAATTCTGTGGGACAGGCAGCATCTCTGGAGAGAAGGAAAGGGTGATGTTTCAGGTCGGGACCCTTCTTCAGACTGAGAGTCGGGGGGAAAGGAAACGAGGGATATAGACGGTGATATAGAGAGATATAGAACAAATGAATGCACGATATCCAAAAACGTAACGATGATAAAGGAAGCAGGCCATTGTTAGCTGAAAAATGAGCACTGAGTCGAGAACATCATGTCCAGGACATTCCTAACTCATGGTGCCCCACATAATCCTCTGAATTTGACAGCCAATTTCACTTTAATCACCATACATAAGATATGCTGATACAGAGAGACAAAGATGGACAGAAAGAAAGAGGACTGCGTGCAGCTTCAGTTCAGCAGCCAGGTTCTCTGCTGCTTGTGGCTATCGATCGGAAATAGTAACACATAACAGTAATGAGTTGAAAATCGTGTTCTTCTGCTTTTGATGATATTTCTTTAGACACAAACATTAGCTATTGTGCTTCAAATGGTGTCTGATCTTTGTCCTGGGCAGCAGTTCAAGACATTGGGCTGCAGACTACACCATACCTCTGCTTTTACACTTGCACGCCAATGGGGTAGATTTTAACCTGGTGTATTTCTGTAAAATGGGTGGCAGTGAATTGGCAGATCATTTTGCGCCTCTCCCAGTCGTATTTCCATTCTAGGCAATGGCAGTAAAATTCACAGGATATATAAAGCCAGCTGCCAGTACCAGTCCCTATGTTTAACTCACATTCAGAGTCAAAATGTACCCATTATCTCTGCATTTATTCAGTATTAAAATATTATTTAAAGTGTAATCTGTACTTTAGTTTCATGGTAATTAGCCCTTGAAGCAGGGCTGAATTATTGCATTTTTTAAAAAAAATCTCCTGCTTCTTGTTAGGCATCCTAAAAAAAAAGCAATTTCTTGCATGACTACACCTTAGAATCAACAGAGTTCTTTGCTCATATCAAACCGAACCACAAGCTCAGATTTATATGATTAGGAGCCTTTCCAGCTTTCAGAGACATCAAACACTTTTGGATGAATGTGGAAGGTCTTTTGGCACGTTTTGAAGAGCAAGGTGGGCAGGCCAATATTTACTTCACAATCAAAATCACTGATAATATGACCTGAATGTTGATACAAAGCTCTTATGGGAGTTTTTTTACATGGAAATTGAGATGGCTTTTTATGTTGGTGATGACCTTGCAAATGCGGCATATGTAAGCATGTGAATGTGTCACTAATATTCTCCAATAAATAAGATGTTCACTAACAGTGGCAGTGGTCCCTTAGATCTGCTGGTTTGAAACATTTCTATTCCTCGTGGAACATGTGGGAGCTTAGCTTATTTCTGGAGTACCCCTGGCTCCGTGCACTCTTTATTAGTTGTAAAGAGTTCTATGAATGTCCTGAGGTTATGAAAGGTGCTTTGTAAATGCAAGTTTTATCTTTCGTAAATACAGGAGCCTGCAGATGTGCTTCTGCAGCTCTCATATAAACAAGCATAAGGCTAGCAGCATGTTAAGCAGCAGTCTGAAGTAGGATCCCCACCCAAAATGTCATCTATCCATGTCCTCCAGCGATGCTGCCTGACCTGCTGAGTTACTCCAGCACTTTGTGTTCTGCATAAGATTCCAGCATCTGCAGTTCTTTATGTTTCTTCCTTAGCCTGTCATACACCTGCACATTAACCTGCCCTTTCAATTGTGTTAGATTGACACAAAACGCTGGAGTAACTCAGGGGGTCAGACAGCAACTCTGGAGAAAAGGAATGTGACATTTTGGGTCGCGACCCTTCTTCAGACTTTCAATTGTGCTGACTGAAAGAGAGTTCTGATTGAGAGATATGGAAGAATTTTCTTTTTTTTTCCCCCAATACAATGTCATGAGAAGTTCAGAGAAATAAGGGCTCAATACAACTGAGTCCCGTCTTCTTCAATTACTGTTTTGGTGTGGAAATCATTCCCCATGCAGCCTTTTTGACACATTTATATCATGTATTTAACATGGTAAAATCATCCCACAGCACTTCACAGGAAGGTTATCTAATAAAATAGGATATTCAGATGCATATGGAAATATTAGGGTGGGTGACTATAAGTTTGGTCAAAGTGGCAGATTTAAAGGAATGCCTCAGAGGATAGGTTTATTCATAGTTTCCGGAGCTAAGGTATTTCACAGGTTGACTATACAAACACCAGCGTAAATCATTTGGAGACAAGTGTGCTCCTGAAATAAGCCAAGCTGCCATATGTTCCAATGTGAATGGAAAACAATTCCAACATTTTAAACCAATGTATTGAAGGGAACACTGCCAATAGCAATGGACATCATAATTTATTGGAGAACATTAACGGTGCATTTATTAAGTTACAATATATCTTGAGTCAAAATCAACTATTCTCTTTCGAAATAGACAGTAACATCGGGAAAAAGATAAGTCTCTGCCTCAGTATTGCTCCGAAAGGTTCATCCCAGGTGTGTTTGTTTCAGATTCTGATATGAGAATTCCAACAAGCAGATTACTTTAATATATTCTATACTTTTTTTCTGGTTTAGTTTTAGTTCTATATAGGTTGGTACACTGTCCTTATTCTGATGTATTAGCTTTTAATAGGTCTGTAATCCAAAGATCTGTTTTTGTTTCTGCTTGCTTCTGATAACTTCAGCTCCTTCTACAGGCTCACAGCATCCAAAATGATGTACTCTTCACAGTTAGAGTTAAAGCCCTGTCCCACTGTACGAGTTCATTCAAAGAGTTCTCCCGAGTTTGCCCTGATTTGAACTCGGAGATTTAGGGTAATGGCCGCTCGTCGGTACTCGGGGCTCTCGTGGACATTTTTCAACATGTTGAATAATCTTCACGAGTCTTCCCGAGCTTACCGCGTTTCCCGAGTACCTGCCGTTAGCGTTACGAGCCGCTAAGAGACTTCCCCGAGCTCCGACGTACCCGCTACGTTCATTCTCCATGCTTACCACGAGTTTGATTTTTTTTTAAACTCGGGAGAGCGCTTGAATGAACTCGTACAGTGGGACAGGGCCATAGTCACAGAATTATAAATCATGGAAACAGGCCCAAAGTAAAACTCATCCATGCTGACCAAGATGCCTTCCTCAGCCAGTCCTGTTTGTCTGCATTTGGTCTATATCCCTCTAAACGTTTCCTATCCATGGACCTATTCTTCTACCTCCTCTGGTAGCTTCTTCCATATACCCGCCATCCTTTGTGTGGAAAATCCTGCCCATCAGGTCTCCTTTACATCTTTCCCCACTCACCTTAAACCTATACTATTTATATAATTTTACAAACCTCCTAAAGGTCCACAGCCTCCTCCACTCCAGGGAAAACAATCCCAGCCTGTACAGTCTCTCCTTATAACTCAAGCCCTCCATTCCTGGCAGCATCCCTGTTAATCTTTTCTTCACCCCCTCTAGCCTAATGACACCCTTCCTATTATATGGCAACCAGAACTGTAATGATCTTAAAGTGATTGAGTAGAACTAAAAATATGTGAATCAAACTGCTGTACCATTATCACCCACTTGAGGGCAGCTACCCACCAAAATTAAATGTGACCTTCCTGTTAAAACTGCTGCAGTACCTGCTTAACTGATTTGTGCTGGTCCATATGAGTTCCAGAACTATAAATCATCCCACTGGGACCATCATGGAACACATTGATTTGTCCAAATTGATGGACACAACCCAAGATCTTCTGCTTCTTCCTTGAACTGAGATCCCATTCATCCAGCCTTCTACTTCACTGCTATTCTCACATTGAACAAGTTAGCCTTTGACTCCTTTCACCCTCTCCAAATAAAAGCTGTTGCTATGAGAAGTTGGAGGAGAAGTTGGAGAAGTTGGAGGAGGCCTGGGTCCACCAATAGTTGTGTGGGATATGTGGAGCATTCTTGGTTTCTTTCCTGCTCTGGTCCTCTTTGTCACCTTTTGTTCTGAACCATAAATGGGTGTGCCGACCTTTGCCTTGCTTGCTCCTGGCCTGTAGATTAACCCTTATTAATTCATGCCATTTATAACCTTCACCACACATATGTGCATGCCACCCTTTGCATGGTATTACGGTACTACACAAAGACTCTCTCTCTCTCCCCCTCTCGGACACTCTAATCAGTAAAGCCAGATGCAAGCAGCTGGCTGTTTGAATGTTCCTGTGTATTTAATGGAATAATGTTGGATTTCACCAAGCGTGTGTTTTTCATATGGGTCGCCGATAAACATGGTGTCAGAGTCTTGAATCACATCTCCAACTATTTTGCCTGAATTTATTTTAGTTTATTTTTTTACACCGAATCATGGATAGTTCCTTACGCAGACCAGATCCTTTGAAACATAGAAACATAGAAAATAGGTGCAGGAGTAGGCCATTCGGCCCTTCGAGCCTGCACCGCCATTCAATATGATCATGGCTGATCATCCAACTCAGTATCCTGTACCTGCCTTCTCTCCATACCCCCTGATCTCTTTAGCCACAAGGGCCACATCTAACTCCCTCTTAAATATAGCCAATGAACTGGCCTCAACTACCTTCTGTGGCAGAGAATTCCACAGATTCACCACTCTCTTTGGTGTTCGACAGTGAGCTTGCTGAACAGTAGCACATCTACGAGGTGGAATTCGGGATTTTCATTGATGCTGCCCACTCTGCAGCTGCATTGCACACCATTGCGGTGATTCTCCTCAATGTGGCAGGCACAGAGGCTGCCCTGCGGGCACAGAATTTCCACTACGTCCCAGAACACATGTTGTGACCCCAGCAGAATCCATCAGAGACCCGTTCTGCCTCCTCCAAAAGTTCATAGACATGTGCCAACTTCGCACCAACGTTATCATGGAACACCACAAGTTTTTTCCCCGCAGCCAACAAGAGGGCGAAACGGTTGAATCCTACATTGGTGCCCTTAAGAGCATTGCATCCCCATGCCACTTCCAAGACCGTGATGTGGCCATCCGCGGCAGACTCGTATATGGCATCCTGAATGATACGGTGAGAAACCAATTACTCCGGAATGAGAAGCTTACAATTGATAAGGTTGAATGTGCCTGCCGGATTGCATAATACACTGATACCCATATCAAAGCCTTGGGACCGGAGCCACACTCTGCCTATGACGCCCATGCCTTCTATAGGTCCCCACGACAAGCATTAACCCCTCAACAATCGCCTAAACCCCCAGGGAGGGTAGCTGATCATCTAGCCAATAACTGTGGTAATTGCAGTGGCTCACACCCGAAATGTCGTGAGCAATGCCTCGCTTATGGTAAATCTTGTCAATATTGTAAAAAGAAAGGCCACTTTATCCGGTGCTGCCACGCCCGTGCCAACAGGTCACAGTCACAACAATCTCTCTATGCACTTGAACCCACACTCCCACGAGGCACTGACTGAAACAGCAGAACCACAACCGCAGCACCTGCAAGAAGTCAGCCAAAACATACATTCTTGTATTCCCGATTCTGTAGCTAAGACAGTGATCCCATGACAACGCTCAGTATCAACAACACCAAGGTTGCTGCTAAGATAGATACGGGGGCGAGATGTAACGTGATCTCTCTGGCAGACTTCCAAAGAATTCACAACCCACAAAACTGTTCTGAAAACACGTGGCCCACATAAGTCACTTCATCGACCCGAAACCTGCACTTGAGAGGCTTGAGTTTGAGATTCCCTGGCACGATCTAGGACCCGTTTCAGGTTTGAGTCATGTTCTTGTGCATTGCGCCCGGTGGCCAGGTATGCCGCGAGGAAGGGGCGAAGATGCGGCTCAGAGGAAGGACGCATCCCCGCCCAGGTAGGGACTGGAAAAAATGGTTTCCCCCTTCAGCCCCCCCATCCCTCACATAAAAAGACTAAAAGGCCTCCAGAACAAAACTTTTTAACAAACTAAAAATTAAAAATAGGGTGAAGAACGAACAGCTGCAGGCGAGGCTGCCACACTCTATGGCGCCGCCACTGATGATTTTGACTGGCAACTCCGTGAATCACACACATACACAGCGATCAAAAGAACAACTGTTCTTCTATATTATCCATAAAGATGGACTCATGGAAGCAAAAACCTCTGCAAACTTTCAGTAACAATGAGTTTCTGGTATCTGTAGGGACTGAAAGCGGGCATGAACCAAATGTATCTGATGTAATTCCTTCACCCCACATTTATTTCTACTAGATAGACACAAAACGCTGGAGTAACTCAGCGGGACAGGCAGCATCTCTGGAGAGAAGGAATGGGTGACGTTTCGGGTCGAGACCCTTCTTCAGACTAGTCAGGGGAAAAGGAAACGAGAGATATAGATGATGATGTAGAGAGATATAGAACAATGAATGAAAGATTTGCAAAAAAGTAAATTGATAAAGGAAACAGGCCATTGTTAGCTGTTTATTAGGTGGAAACAAGAAGCTGGAGCGACTTGAGTGGTGGAGGGATGGAGGCAAGACCTTCGCTCAGTCCGCCTGGACCTATCTGATCTCCCGGTTGTGAAGCACTTTAATTCTCCGTCCCATTCCTACACAGGCCTTTCTGTCCTCGGTCTTCTCCATTGTCAGAGTGAGGCTACATGCAAATTGGAGGGACAGCATCTCATATTTTGCTTGGGCAGCTTACATTATGAATATTGATTTCTCTCACTTCGAGTAACCCCAGCATTCCCTCTCTCTCCATCACTCCCCCACTCAAATCGCACCAGCTTGTTTTCATCCAACAAAACAGCTAACAATGGCTTGTTTCCTTTATCATTGTTACTTTTTTGCATATCTTTCATTCATTGTTCTTTATCTCTCTCTCGTCTATATCTCTCATTTCCCTTTCCCCTGATTAGTCTGAATAAGGGTCTTGACCCGAAATGTCACCTATTGCTTCTCTCCAGAGATGCTGCTTGTCCCGCTGAGTTACTCCAGCTTTTTGTGTCTATCTTCTGTTTAAACCAGCATCTGCAGTTCCTTCCTACATATTTATTCCTACCAGGTTTAATTAGCTTTGCCTAATATTTGTGTTTCTCCCAACTTCAATGCAATTATGTTTTTGATCTAACCGGTCAGCACTGATTTGCATTGAACCAGCAGGTCTACTTTATCCATCCTGCCCTTTGCTACCAGTTCTGACGGTGATCTGCATTTACAACTCATCAATGCCCTCAAGTGACCATTGGAGGGACTGCAGTTTGCTTATCTTTAATCCGAATGTGCAGGAAGGAACTGCAGATGCTGGTTTACACCAAAGATAGACACAAAATGCTGGAGTATCTTAAATCTGAGCTCCACTCACCATTTCTTAACTATTTGCTGTGAATCTCTCAAAACAAACAACCTGAGTGGCGTTAAAAGTTAGCCTCCAAACTATGCAATTCAGTTAAAGAAGCTAAAAAGTTTGCATCATTGTCCTGTGTACTGAGGGGGAAAAATATACATTCAAACATTTCTAAACTTGATGAGGCATTGGTCATTCAATATAATCGCACGAAAGACCCCAGGACATCAATGTGCAGAGATAAACAAGCCAGAGAAAATAGAGAATTGTTCCAAATCAGTGGTGCTCAGAAGCTTGAGCCCAAATTTAATGTTGGCATTCCTATTGCAGTAATGTGAAAATGATACATTTGGAGATCTTAATCAGTCAGTCTTAAGGCAAGGCCTCATTCAATGTCTCAAGAGACCATACAAGAGTATTGGAAAAATACAGGAGTGGTCCAAATTTTCTATTGCTTATTACGTTTTTACAATTTGGCTATGAAGTTGATTTGAAGTTCAAATGGCATTGGCTTGGGAAGTGTACATTGCAAAGTTATACTGTCATCATCCATGTTAACAAACAAGATTGGCCTTAAATGATCCTGCTGGCATTAACAGGGTAGAAAATCTGTCCTTTTAAATGTCTTTTTTTGAGTAGTAAGTTTTGAAGTGATTGCAACATTACTGCACCACTTGTTGATGATCTTAATTTGTAACTATTTCTGAAGGAATAACAAAAGTTATTAAAAATAAAATTAAAATAAAAAAATTAAATAAAAATAAAAATAATATTAAAATTAAAAACAAATGCAATTATAAACTTTCACTCCAACCTTGTATAAAATGCCTCCAATTACTCCAAAAAATTCAACTGCCAATGAACAATGCCACTGAAAAGTTCGCCTCCAGGCTACACGCTGCCATGAAAATATGCCTACGATGCTTGTGCCAATGATGATGTCAAATTAAACTAACTGTATCTGCCTGCACATGATCCATATCCCTCCATTACTCTGCACATTCATGTGCCTGGGTAATTATCTCTTAAATGGCATGACAACTTCCACCACCATCTTTTGCAGTGCATCCCATGCACATACAGTACAACACAGCTCTGTTTAAAACCCTCTGACCTTAAAGCTATTCTCTCCCGTATTTTACCTATCTTCTTTTGAGTAGTAAGTTTTGAAGAGATTGTAACATTACCCCAACAACATTTTTGGTAATATCTTCAAACTCAATCAAATTCGTACGACATGATCTCCCTTGTATGAAACTATGTTGTATAAAACTATTTCTAATCAGCCCGTCTATCCCAATGCATATTTATCAGCATAATCTCCTTGAAGTTTATCTCACTGGTCTATATTTCTCAGCCTTTTCCTTCCTTCTTAAATAGAGGCACAATGTTAGTTACCTTCCAATCATCTGGCACCTCACCCGCATCTAACGGTGATTCATATATCTCAGCCAGGGCTCCCGCAATTTATTTTCCACTTCCCACAGTATCCTACAATACAATACAATACAATACAATACAATTTATTTGTCATTTGAACCCCATTGAGGTTCAAACGAAATGTTGTTTCTGCAGTCATACACACAAGAAAGAACCAATACACAACACAATTTACAAACATCCATCACAGTGCATCTCCTCCTCGCTGTGATGGAAGGCAAAAACTTATCTCTCCCCTGCACTTCCCATTCCCCTCCCGATGTCAGAGTCAAAGTCAAAGCCCCCGGCGGGCGATGGCAATTGTCCCGCGGCCATTAACGCCGCGCCGGGTGATAAATAGATAGATAGATAGATAGATAGATCCTTTATCGTCATTCAGACCTTTCGGTCTGAACGAAATTATGTTGCCTGCAGTCATACACAGAATCAATAATAACAAAACATACAATAAACACAAATTAAACATCCACCACAGATGCAAGGCCACGCTCCGGGTCTTGTTGTTGGAGCCCCCGGCGGGCGCTAGCAAAGTCCCACAGCCATTCCAAGCCACGCCGGGCGATGATGTAAGGCCCCGCTACTCTTCAACCCTGCAACTCGGGCGGGTGAAGTCGCCGTTGCAGAAGCCCCGAAATGCGGTCTCCCAGCAGGGACCCGCGGGTTCCCGGTGTTACTGTCTACCAGACCTGCGGTAAGCCTCCGAATCCCCGGGGTCGGGTCGCAGCAGCGCGCCACCACCGCTCCTCCCGCTCCGAACTCGGCCAGCTCCGCGATGGTGAGTAGGTCCGCAGCTCCGTGACTGGAGCCCCAGGTCGCTCCTGCTGGAGGCTTCTCCACGGTGCTAGGCCCCAACGACAACGGAGACCCGACAGAGAAAAGGTCGGGTTCTCCGTGCAGGGGATAGATTTTAAAAGTTTCCCCTACCCCCTGCCCCCCGCCCCCCACACACATACCCAC
This sequence comes from Amblyraja radiata, assembly GCF_010909765.2. NCBI lineage: Eukaryota > Metazoa > Chordata > Chondrichthyes > Rajiformes > Rajidae > Amblyraja > Amblyraja radiata. The sequence goes on from NC_045988.1 coordinate 2,693,094, forward strand.
ACACATACACAACAAAAAAAAATAATAATAATAAAAACTACATTCAAACGAGACAAAAAACAACAAAAAGACAGACGGACTGCAGAGGCCGCTGCGATGTGAGTCGCACCGTCCATCCTTGGATATATCCTGTTGCGATGGTAGGCAAACTGCAGTGGATGAAGGCTGGCTAGGAGGGTGGATGGGCACCATCACCAGATTCTTAGAGCACTTCGTGATGGCGGATTCAGAGCCACTAGACAGCTTTAACATGATCCAGAATCATAGTTTCAATAAATACCAGAAAAGCAGATATGGTATGGTATGGAATCATGGATTCATAAACACACTGTGAATTACAAGTTTCACATGCTGCAACATTTTTGTACACATTTATGTTGACTGTGATTCAGAACCTCAGGACCAGATAGTTTCTGATGCCCACATTTAATGGATTGTGTAGGATAGTGTTAATGTATAGGGATCGCTGGTCGGCGATGACTTGGTGGGCCGAATGGCCTGTTTCCATGCTGTATCTCTAAACTAAATTATTTAACTCTTGGTGGTGATATTACATTAGTTTCTATATTCTAATGTGGTGAACATTTAAATCAATGTAAACTGATCAGGAATTTACCAAAGATCGACACAAAAAGCTGGAGTAACTCAGCGGGATAGGCAGCATCTCTGGAGAGAAGGAATGGGTGACGTTCGGGTCGGGACCCTTCTTCAGATATAGGAATTTACCATGCATTTAGCAACAAAAAGGAATCCGTTTTATTCTTTTGCTATTCGTGATGGTAACAAATTTAAGATAAACTTAATAGGATTGTTCAGTAAATGTAGTACTCTGAACTGAGTTAGTGTTGAGAAATTTGACTGAATATTGCATTGTCCTGGATTTTCCCAGACACTAATTGTCATGTTTAACTGGACGTGTCCAGTTATTAATCAATATTTTGTTTGGGAATACACTTTAGATTAACCGTTAAATTATTCTGGAGCTGCCAAGAAACTCACTATTAGTTTCATTGTCCTAGAGAAGTCTTGAGACTTACCATTAGTTAGAATGTCCTGATGTTGTCCAGAGAGGGACCATTATGTCCATTGCCCAAAGACTGACCATAAGCTATATCACCCGCAGGTGCACAAGGGTGGCCATCGGTTAGATTGTCCTGAAGCCGTCAAAATATTTACCATCAGTTTCTTTGTCCTGTAGGATTTACCACTGATGTTCTATGTTAAGCAGCAGCTTCCTCAACTTGTTGAGCACTAGAAAAAAACCCACAAAGATCAAATAAATTACACTTTAATTAAATATTCTGCTACCTTCAGCTTTTTGTTTCTCTAGGTAGTTTGTAAAGGATGTTCGGTGTACACAGCAATATTGCAGTCCTGGTCGACTACAGATGTTTGCTATTTTCAAACTGGGATTAGCTGTCTATCAGAGAGCTGATGATGCTTTAGTCCTGGATAAACATCCTTCCCTTGTGTAAACAACAGCTGGTTAATCAAATCAGCTTCCTCTTTCTTGAGATACACTTCTTAACTCACACTATGGCTTCAAGGATTGATTAATTTCTCCCCTCTGTCAGCAGCTGTAGTTTGTTGGATTGTGCAAGCACCACTGGTTAACCTCGTAAAGGGTACATTTTAGTGCTCAGTATATTCCCCATGGGTGTATTGGAAAACTCAATGCAACTTCCAGCGCAGCGGTAGAACTGCTGCCTCACGGCGCCAAAGGCCCAGGTTCGATCCTGGCTACGGATGCTGTCTGTACGGAGTTTGGATGTTCTCCCAGTGACCTGCGTGGGTTTTCTCCGGCTCCTCCAGTTTCCTCCCACACTCCAAACACGTACAGGTTTGTAGGTTAATTGGCCGGTAAAATTGTAAATTGTCTTTAGTGTGTGTTGGATAGTGCAAGTGTACGGGGATTGTTGGGCAGCGCGGACCTGGTGGGCCAAAGGACCTGTTTCCGTTCTGTATCTCTAAACTAAGTATACTAAGCACGTGAACATGCTGCTAAACATGGAAATCCAGAGGCTCCTGTTATTGATTCCCTGCGCCTCAATAGGTAAGACTATATTAGAGCATTGTGGATTCTCTACCATAAAATGTGACATGCTTCTCTTAGATAAATATTTTAAAATATTTTTCAAATAATTGTTAAATAATTGCTAAAAATTGTTTGATGTTTCAACTCCAACTTTAATCAGAGTAAGTTCCAATCTTTACTTTGTACTTGGTAAAATGGTTACAATGCAACCAAAATATTATCAGAATTCTATGATGTAATTGGTTGCTTAGCCAATACATCATGGTTGTTGGAAGGGATCTTTTGGAATTGAAGCCTGAGAACTGTCATTTGCTGCAGAGCATAAAGAAAACAATCAAAATATTGGAATTGTTCACATCCCTCAACAAAGGCACCACGTACAGCAATATACTTCAAACCTGTGACTGAAAGGCATGGTTCCATCCTTTTAACATGGTCCTGAACTTCCTATTAGTGGAAAGTTGCCTGTGAGCAAAGCTGGCATACACACTGACTAGAAATTCACCTATTATGTCTAGGTTCCTGTCCACATGCCTCTTAAATGTTGTTCTTTTTTCTGTGACCTTCTACAGCTCTACAACCTTCCACAATATCTGCTTCCTTCAATTTTGTCTGTGCCCCCTCCACTTTTCATCTCTCCACCACTGTCATTAATGAGCCATTAAACTCTGAAATTCCCTTCCTAAGCAACTCCCCATATAACTCCTTCCCACAACTCCAAATAATATGCCACTTGATCAGCTGTTCTGATATGTCTGTCTGTGGCCTGTAATTAAATGTTATCTGATTGTGGTCCTGAGAAGCAAATTACAACATTTATATGATAAATCATTACAGTAATGCAGTATGTTACTAATATTCAATATTGTTCACGGGATCTAGGATCAACGTTGATCAAAACAACTGATTATTGTATTGATCTCTGTGTTTATTGTAAAAATGGGAAATGAAAATGCATAGCACCATCTCACTTATTCGTAATTGACATGATGAAGAACATTTCATCTTGTCAATTATACACAGTGCAATTGTGACAGAAGTGACATTTCTCTCTGTCTACATATAAGCTCAGTTTTATCAAGATGCCACATGATATCAAAGTTAACTAATGGCAATTAAAAATTGCACTGCCATTAATTAATAGGCAAATAATGCTAACATAGGACTGCAGAATGCTTATTTGACATAAATTAATAACTTTGACTTTACTTTGCATATAAATGAATACACTCTAACTATAAAATATGCAGAATATATAAAATTCAGGAGGATATAAACAGAATTGGGAAATGATCCACATGGTAGATAAAATTTAATGCACATAGATGTTATGAGTAATGTCAAGAAGCAACACCAAAGGTTAGGAGCTAATTAGTGTACTTAGGTATTACTCCACATTACAGTTGCACCTAGAATAACTGTAAATGGCACAGTGGTGCAGCAGTGGAGTTTCTGCCTTACGGCGTCAGAAACTGGATTTGATCCTGACTACCCGTTTGTTCGTGGCTATCCCTCGAGGTCGAGGATGATGGTCTACGTTCTGTTGTTTTTATGGAATCTCAGGTGGCTTGAAAGTTCAGCATTCAGGACAGGTTCGCCAGTTTCCTGTCCTTGGCATTGGTTTCCCAATTGTCGATGTCAATTTCACAATTCATCATGGTGGCTTTTAAGGCGCCTTTGAATCTCTTCTTTTGTCCGGCTCTTTTACGTTTGCCTTCTTTAAGTTGGGGGTAGAAGGTTTGCTTTGGTAGACGCAAGTCTTCCATCCGAACAACATGATCGACCCATCTTAGTTGGTTCTTGATGATGAAGGCTTCGATGCTAGATGTTTTTGCTTCATTCAGCATGCTGACGTTGGTTCTACTGTCTTCCCAGCTGATATTTAAGCTGCGTCGAAGACATTGTTAATGGAACTTTTCAAATGTTTTCAGATGGCATCGGTATGTTGTCCAGGTTTCTGATGCATACAGGAATGTTGGAATCACCACTGCCTGACTACAGTTGCTGTCTGTACAGAATTTGTACATTCTCTCTGGGACTGCATGGGTTTTCTTTGGAGTGCTCCGGTTTCCTCCCACATTCCAAAGACATGCAGTTTGTAGATTAATTGACTTCTGTAAATTGTCCCTAGTGTGTAGGATAGAACTAGTGTATGGGTTATCACTGGTTAACATGGACTTAATGGGCTGAAGGGCCTATTTCCTTCGCTCCATAGATGCTGCCTCACCCGCTGAGTTTCTCCAGCATTTTAGTCTACCTTCGATTTTCCAGCATCTGCAGTTCCTTCTTAAACAGTAATATATATGACATGGTTTTAAAGAGAGAACATTGACTGTGGTCATTATTGAGTTTAAAATGGTCAGCTCCTATCTGAAACGTATTCAGATTCTTTAGTGTGCTCAGGATACTTTTCACAATGTGTCCTGAAGCCAACAAGAAAGAAGGGCATATACAATTCAGCAATGAGCCAGGTTCAGTTAATATTAAAAAATGAACATTTCTCTAACTGAAATTATATGATCAAGTTCAATCTAAAGGAAAACAGTTCCTGTGATTCCAGATTTAGGTTTATATCAATATCATAAAAAAAGGCTGCCCATGGTAAACTGGGCAGAATCACAAGGGGATAAAATGGTAGAACATTAGAGGAAGTAGCTGAAAAACAAATAAGATGCAGAACTCGTTTTACCCCAAAGAGGCAACAGTTCTACTTGATAGATGAAGAAATTGAAGCAAAAGTAATAGACAATGTAGAAATTAATATTAGAGGCTGAATTTGGAGTCACTTGGAAAATATGTATTCTTTAGAGAAGGCCAACATGGATTTGTTAAGGGTTTATAAGGGAGTCAGTTACACTACTACCATAACCATGACCTTTCAAGTACGATTCATGGAAGTATGAGATGTTATATTTTGTTTGAAAGACTGAATTATGGCCACATTAACTAATGGAACAATTGTAAAGAGATGCATGTACAATTAATCTCACTCTCCTACTTTTTCTCTGTAGCCATATAACCTATTTTATTTTTGGATGCTTAGCCAATTACATTTTAAATGGTACTATTGAATCTGCTTCCAATTACCTTTCAGATAACAAGTTGTCATAATGTGGAACACAAATTGCAATATGCAAAATTTTTGAGTATTTACTTACCAACATCAAAATACAGAGCGGAGGTGCAGAACCTGGCGGGCTGGTGCGCCAATAACAACTTGGCACTAAACACCTCCAAGACCAAGGAGCTGATTATTGACTTCAGGAGGTCCCATTCTGGAGAATACGCCCCAATCTCCATTTATGGGGAAAGTGTGGAGAGAGTGTCCAGCTTTAAGTTTCTGGGCACTCACATTTCAGAAGACCTCACATGGTCCACAAACACCGCCGCGCTGGTCAAGAAGGCACAGCAACGACTGTTCTTCCTGAGGACATTAAAAAAGACTGGTCTGCCCCAACAGCTGCTGACAACATTCTACCGCTGCACCACAGAGAGCATACTAACGTATGGCATCTCTGTGTGGTATCTCAGCTGCACGGAGGCGGAGAGGAGAGCTCTTCAGCGCGTCGTCAACAGAGCGCAGAGGATCATCGGGACAGAGCTACCAGCCTTGGAGGGCATCTACCACACGCGGTGCCTCAGGAAGGCCCTCAGCATCCATAAGGACTCATCACACCCCTGCCACGGTCTGTTTCAACTACTTCCCTCCGGCAGACGTTACAAGGCCTTCTATGCCCGAACCTCCAGACTCAGGAACAGTTTCATCCCAAGAGCTATAGCGGCTCTGAACCGGCCCTAATGAGTGCCCCCCCACCCACCCCCTTTGGACAGTCTCCCTCAGATGGTCACGTCAATCAATTCAGCTTGTTTATTTATGTATTGTATTTATTTACCTTTCTTGTACATCAGTGGAGCTGCACACTAAATCTCGTTGCACTGACGTGCAATGACAATAAAAGATATATTATTATTATTATTATTATTATTGACCAAAATCATTTGTTATTTTGAACTTCTCAATTAAATTTCCTTTTTAACATCTGTCCAAGGAAAAGTTCGGAGTTGAAAGCTGTTAAAAAGAACAAATATAATAAAACTACAATGGTACAAGGTAAAATTGAGCATAAAGCAAGAACTCTATGGCTAAAAAATACTGACAAATCCCAAGCTGTAGTACTGGATTTTGTTTGGGAAGCACACTTTATAAAGTATTTTTGAAAAGACGCTGAGAAATACAGAATGGAACCAAGAATGAAGGTTCTTGGTTATGTTGTATGCCTGGAGTAACCAGCATTCATTACATTTGCTCAAAGGAACAAGAGGGCATTTAAGGGCCTCAAGCAACAGTTAAGCAGGGACAGGAATTTAATGGCTGATCAATATAACATCTGCAAGGGCTTGTATTTTTATAGAACCATAAATACAGTTAAATATTTCAAGATTCCAAATTTGGCACTGAGCCATATAAGGAAGTGGTGTGATGGATGACCAAGAGATTGGTCAGAGAATTAGAAGGTGCATCGAAAGGAGGAGGAGGGGAATAGAGTAGAGAGATTTAGAGAGCAAAATGTGAGGTCTATGGATCTGAAGACACGTTCATTTGTAATAGTGTGATTAAAACTGGAAATTTTCAAGTGGCCGGAATATCAAAGAGATCTTGCATTGTTTAAAGGAAGGATCTGAAAGACAAGGATGAGTACTGCCCAACCAGGAGCCAGAGTAGGTCAGTGTAGGAAAATAACTCTCAGTATGAACAGAACTTAGTGCAAGAGCAAAGTAGAGCTTAGGATAAAATCAAGTCCATATTGGAAGATGTGATTGTACTGTGATTATCGTTCCATTATCATGGATAAAAGTTACAGATAACATGCTAACTAAACAAAGATAGACACAAAATGCTGGAGTAACTCAACGGGACAGGCAGCATTTCTGGAGAGAAGGAATGAGTGACGTTTCAGGTCGAGACCCTTCTTCTGACTGGTCTGAAGTCGGTCTGAAGAAGGGTCTCGACCCGAAACGTCACCCATTCCTTCACCCCAGAGATGCTGCCTGTCCCGCTAAGTTACTCCGGCATTTTGTGTCTATCTACAGGGTTACAGGGTTTCCTTTATTGTCATTCAGACCGAAGTCTGAACGAAATTTCGTGTCTGCAGTCATACATACATACAATACAATAAAAAAACAACAATAAACACATATTAACATCCACCACAGTGAGTCCACGTAGCACCTTCTCACTGTGATGGAGGCAAAAGTCTTAGGGCTGCAGTCTCTTCCCTCCTCTTCTCTCTCTGCGCTGAGGAATCTGTGGTTTAAACCAGCATCTACTGTTCCTTTATACACATAAAGGAACCTGCTGTTCCTTTATACACATTCTGACTATACACTTTGATTCTGTAAAACCTTAGTTTCTTCAAAATCAGAGTCCTGATTTCATTATTAACATTTCCTGTGTTTTTGCTGCACTCTTGCTGACTATTAATCGTATTATTTTCTCTGTACATAAATGTTGTGTTCTACCTGCTGCTTTTAAATAAAAATTCAATGTGTAATAATGGAGTGTCTGGCTTCATTAATCTTAGCCTCGGCACGAAGCTCTGCAATTTCACTTTATTCCCACAGGCTGCAAGGAATAGGCTTACGGTTCAGTAATTTTATCTTGACTAGATTTTAGTGGACTCAATAAATCATTTGTTCTCACAGAAATCCTTCCAATCTGCACCAGGCAAAGATGTCAGCTTCACTGTGCCAGACAAACACGCATAAAGCTCATTTAATGAAATTGAACAATTTGTATTTAAAGTGCAAAGCCTTTCTACAATAGGCACAGGATTTGTTTATCTCCATTAATTGAAGGAAAATAGTATAGTAGTGGTTGAATTAGTGGATTAGTAAACCAGAAACATGATTTCAAATCCCACTGCTGCGGTTGGAGAATTTAACATCAATTATTTAATAAATATATAATGAAAGTTACAAAATTAGCATGGTTGTAGAAATCCATCCCTTGAAGCAGGTCTGGCATATAGGACTGTTGTCTCTTAAGTGCCCAGTGAAATGACCCACCTAAGTGTTGAATCAGATGACTTAGTTTAGAGATACAGCATGGAAACAGGCCTATTGGTCCACTGAGTCCACATCTACCACTGAGAACCCATTCACATTTGTTCTATGTTATCCCACTTTTGCATCCACTCCTTACACGCAATTTACAGAGAACAATTAACCTTCAAACCTGCACGTCTTTGGGATGTCATCCATGAAGCACCGTGACAGCATCAGAATTACATTCAATCAAAATTTGTGCTTTCATTTTCAAGCCGGGCATCTCTGGAGGAAAGGAATAGGTGATGTTTCGGTTTGAGATCCTTCATTAGACTGAGAGTCAGAAATGGGAGATAGAGAAGGTACGTAGAACAATGAATGAAAGGTATGAAAAAAGCATTGATGACCAAGGAAAGGCAGAACCCACAATGGTCCATTGTTGTCTGCGGGATTGGTGAAAACATGTTATACAGACAGTGAACCTCATCAGCACGACAACTCGGGTGGGGGAGGGACGGAATGAGAGGGGATGCAAGGATTACTTGAAGAGAGTAATCAATATTCATACTGCTGGGTTGTGAGCTGCCCAAGAGAAATATGAGATGCTGTTCCTCCATTTTCCATTTGGCCTGTCTGCCTTGAAAAAGGAGTATGAAAGATGCTGGTTTAAATTGAATGTAGGCACAAAATGCTGGAGTAAATCAGCGGGTCAGGCAGCATCTCTGGAGAGAAGGAATGGGTGACGTTTCAGGTCGAGACCCTTCTTCAGACTTGAAAAAGGAGGCACACTTCACCCAACCATTTAATGGCCCATCATTCTATTCTCAATCACCAGCAAAATGAAATCATGCTTGACTAATCTTCTGGATTTTTTTTGAGGATGTAACAAGTAGAATGGATAAGGGAAAGCCAGTGGATGTGGTGTATTTGGACTTTCAAAAGGCCTTTGACAAGGTCCCACACAAGAGATTAGTGTGCAAAATTAGAGCACATGGTTATGAGGGTAGGGTATTGAGATCTGTGACGTGCGGTGAGGTCAATGGCTGGGGAGGCACTGGCTAGTATCAGAGCCAGATTTACACACATATGAACCCGATAGAGGTAGCTTAAATTCACCATTCAATTGGCAGGTTGCACAATGACTAATGGTTAGGCTTTCATAATTTTCATATTTCATGTTTCATATTTCATATCAGCATTCTTTACAACACACGCATACAGGTAAGTAACGTATTCGATTCACGTTTTATAGGCAAATGCAGTTCCACTTCATACTCATTCAACACAAATGAAAATAAATATTGCATGGTCTTACCAGCCGCTGGAATTTTTTTGCTAGAGCTAGCTAACGTGGAGGGAGAACGAGCGTCAATTACGTGGGCTGAGCGTACGTAATTGACGCCCGCTCTCCCTCCACTGGGCTCAAGACACGCCCCCCTCAGTGAGGCAGATGTGATAGCTGCCTCCTCTGGTGTTTTTTCATTGCAGTTTTATGACGAGACCAGCGAGCCTAAATGTCTTCATATGTGAAATAAGTTACCTGGACAATGGAAGGCGAGGATATGTAATGAAGGGGTCTACAAACATTACATTGGTGACATACAGAGAGATAGTAACAGGCACACGCTTATTGCCCGCGCTCCATCCAGTTTCTGAGGAGTTGCTCCCCTCTGAGGCTCAGCTCGTCGCTGCCTCACCTCTCGTCACTCCCTGTATTTGCAGCGAAGCTCTGCAAATTTGGCGATTCTGACTATAAAAAATGATTGGAATCATACAGAAATGACATTTATAACACAGATCAGTGGAAAAGTATTTATATTTATTTTATTTTATTATTATTTTTTTAAACTTTTTGTAACAGCTATTTTCATTGGAACATGACAGGTGAGGCTCTGCCTCCCCTGACCGCACATCCCTGATTGAGATGGATGGAGAACTGGTTGGCAGACAGGAAGCAAAGAGTAGGAATTAATGGGTCCTTTTCAGAATGGCAGGCAGACTAGTGGGGTGCCACAAGGCGCGGTGCTGGGACCCGAGTTATTTACAATAACGATTTAGATGAGGGAATTAAACGTGACATCTCCAAGTTTGCGGATGACACAAAGCTGGGTGGCAGTGTGAGCTGCGCTGAGTGTGCTATGAGGCTGCAGGGTAACTAGGATAGGTTGGGTGAGCGGGCAGATGCATGGCAGGTGCAGTATAATGTAGATAAATGTGAGGTTATCCACAATGGTGGCAAGAACAGGAAGGCAAATTATCATATGAATAGCGTCAGATTAGGAAAAGGGAAGGTGCAAAGAGACCTGGGTGCTCCTTTATATCAGTCACTGAAAGTAAGCATGCAGGTACAGCAGGCAGTGAAGAAAGCTAATGGCATGTTGGCAAGAGGATTTGAGTTTAGGAGCAAGGAGGTCCTACTGCAGTTGTACAGGGCTGTGGTGAGACCGCACCTGGAGTATTGTGTGCAATTTTGGTCTCCTAATTTGAGGAAGGACATTATTTGCCATTGAGGGAGTGCAGCGTAGGTTCACCAGGTTAATTTCCGGATGGCGGGACTGACATATGATGGAAGAATGGGTCGACTGGGCTTGTATTCACTGGGATTTAGAATGACAAGAGGGGATCTTATAGAATAATAAAAAAATCTTAACGGATTGGACAGGCTAGATGCAGGAAAAATGGTTCCGATGTTGGGGGAGTCCAGAACCAGGGATCACAGTTTAAGAATAAGGGGTAGGCCATTTAAGAATGAAATGAGGAAAAACTTCTTCACCCAGAGAGTTGTGATTCTGTGGAATTTTCTGCAACAGAAGGCAGTGGTGGCCAGTGGAGGCGATGTTAACAAGAGAGTTGGAATGGGGTGCTGATTTTAGATGATCAGCCATGATCACATAGATTGATTGATTGATTATACCTTTAATAATCCTTTACAGGAAATTACAGTGCCACGACAGCTTCAAGACAAACATAACACCACACATTTCCTCAAATGGCTTCCATACTTAACAAGTTAAAATACAAGTTAAAATACAATTAATTAAAAAAAAGTGCAGTGATTTATGCGCATTATATAACCTTATAGCAGCTGGTAAACAGGACTTCCTATGTCTCTCAGTTTTGCACATTGGTGCAATCAGCCTCTGACTGAAGATGCTGCTCTTGATCATCTTCAGGGCATGGAGTGGGTGAGTGGGGTTGGTCATTATTGAACCCAGTTTGTTCAGAGTTCTGGCCTCTGCCACCTGCTGGACCGTTCGTTGCTCAGCCCCGACCACTGAGCCGGCCTTCCTGATTAGCTTGTCCAGTCTGTTTTTGTCCGCTATGCGGGCGCCATCTCCCCAACAGGCCACAGCAAAAAATAGAGCACTGGCCACCACTGAATGGTAGACACTGCACAGTAGGGGTTGGCAGATGTTAAATGACCTCAGCCTCCTTAAAAAATACAGTCGGCTTTGTCCCTTCCTGTACACCGCCTCCATATGACACTTCCAGTTCAGCGCACTGTCAAGCTGCACCCCAAGGTACCTGTGGTTAGCGACCACCTCCACCTCAGTGCCCTTAATGGTGATTGGTGTTGCTTGAGTCCTCCTCCTCCCCCTCCTGAAGTCCACAACTATCTCCTTGTTTTTTTTGGTGTTAAGATGGAGGTTATTGTGTGCACTCCACTCCACAAAGTTACTTATTATGTCTCTATATTGAATTGCGGTGCTGTCTTGAAGGGCCGAATGGCCTTCTCCAGCACCTATTTTTCTATGTTTTTTATGATGGAAGGTATCAAGAAGACCATGATCAATTGGCACTCACTTATCAATAATCTGAGGCCAAATTTTGGCTCAACCAAGGCTGCACGGGTCCTGCCTTTATCCTTCATCCTAACAAGGAGAAAGAAGAGTCAGTTGACTTTTGATCTTGTGTGGTTTTCTTAATTCAAATTGAAGTCAAAGGAAATTAGAGAACATGCTTTTCTCTGTTAGTATTTTCTAGACCAAAGAGAGATGTTTGCATTTATTAGATTGGGACACAATGGTAGATGTTCTTTGGGTAATCACAAAGGCTTCACCGTCATTTTGAAACTCCCTGGAAATCAAGTAGCCTAACCTTATGTGTAAAATAAGACCTGAACATCATTCAGGAACAGGCTGATACATTTAAATAACATCACAAAAAATAAACCAGGTGCCAGGCTTGAGAATTTCCAAAATGCGAGAGTAAAATAATCCCCATATGTCTTTCAACGCCATTAAAATTGCCAACTCCCCCACATTCAACATTCCAGGGGTTCACAGTTGATGGGAAATGACAGTGGTGTATAAACACCGTGGCTATAAGTGCAGCCTGAAAAATTAGTGAGTTGTTCATTTCCTGATTTCTGAAACCCTTTCCACAAGGCATATCAAGGGTGAGATGGAATACTTTGACTTGACTGGATGAGCATATCTCCACCAACATTGAAGAAGCTTGGCACTATCTGGCAACATGCGTCTATGCACCCAGCCATTAATCTGAATATTAATTCCTTCCACAACTGGATCACAGTAGCTAAAATGTAAACCAACTACAAAACGTTTTGCAGCACTTCACTGAAGTTACTGTGACAACTCTTCCTATTACAGCAACAGGACTATGGTAGCAAGAGCATGGGAATACTTCAGGTTTTCCTCCAATCTATTCTGTTGAAAACACAGCATATTCTTGTAACACTGTGGGAATAGGATAATATTCCTACATATCTGATAGAATTGTGGGAATACCTTAAACACCAAGACAGCAGAATAGCACTCCAAGAATGCAGTTCACCATCATCTTCTCACAGGCACTTGGGGTTGGAACAAATGCTGGAAAAAGCCATCCCTGAGAGATCAAAACATATTTTTCTTTCTCAACACTTCTTACTCTCTCTCTCCTGAATTTTCCAATAGAGAATTTAAGAATATTTTCCATTCTGGACTATTCCCCCTGTTAGATTGTACTAAGTGCAGGATTAATTACAAATTAAATACCACAATTCAATGGCAGAAGTGCAATTGTGTGAGTTATGGCTATGCTCATGGACTAATATTACTATGTTACTGAGTTAATGCTGAAAGGCCTGGCCTAGTAAACTAGAAAATAGTAGTCTGAGAATTTAACTACAATTTTGTTTATAAAGCCAGATAACAATACAAGTTGTTGAATTGTGAGCAAAGAAAATGGTTTATGAATGTTGTTTGTCAAAGAAAATCTACTGCCCTTACTTTACCAAGTGTATGTGACTTCAGTCCTTCAAAATAATCCTGCATGCCAAACAATTATGATACAACATGGGAGCAGGAGGAGGTCTTTTAGTTTTGTTCTAATATTCAGTTAAACCATGGGTGATCTACAAATTAATCCCATCTACTAAACTAGGCTAAACATGAAATGATTTATAATCCTTAATAATATACCAAAGATTAAATTAAAATTAAGAATAAAATATAATTTCCAATTATATCACATAATTAACTCTCACCATTTCAAGACCATTTGAATGAACAAAAATAAATTTTGTAAAGGCCTAGAGTAATTGTAGATTGAGAGAAACAGCATATCAAAATATAAATATTTTGTCATTCGCCCACCTAGAGTTGCATCAGTTCCATAACCAAAGATTCCCATGTGCCTGTTTCTTGTTATTAGAGTTGGTTAGACTTAAGTTAATAGGTTGAAGGTTAGATTAATGAAATGGAAGTACCTCTACTGGGATAAAAGCAAATGACCTGATCAATTGGATTCTGGCTCTTATCAAATTAAATCGCAGTGGGTTGCCTCAACCATACTGAGAAAAAAAGATTGAAAAGGAAAAGTAGCATTGTGATACTTCTACTGGGACTCCTTTGTAAGATTAACGATTAAACAGTTGGTGAGCAAAGTAGCAAAATGATTTCCGGGAATGGAATAGCAATGAAGAGTCACAAGATCAAATCCCAAATGTGAAACAGAATAGGTTAAAACGGGAAAGATAATTCAAAATATCTGCTTATTTGTAAACTGGCTCTGTAAAACAGAAATAAATGCTGAACTATTTTAAAGATTTGTTAATACTTTCAGACAAAGGTACTGTTCACTCCTGCTTGATGTAAAATACCTTTCATAACCCAAAAAATATGTGGTTGACATGATTCAGGAAGGAACAGACAATAAATGCAATACATAGAACAAATTACCAAGTAATCAGAGATTAAAAATAACACGGGAGGTGTGCGGGATGTGATAATTGCGACTTAATGTTAAATTAGTTGGTTATTCATATCCCCTTTCAGCAAATTCTGTAGATAATTTAGGTCCACTCTCCTATGAAACACCAGGGCTTTTAAATGAGATGTAAAACTAAAATATTAGTAGGCCCCCCTCGGTCATGACTGACCATGGGTGAAGCATCCTGGTCGGATGCAAGCCTGGGCGATGTCATATGGAGGACAGGCTGTTGCCCATGCAGCACGTCCCCCCTCTCCATGTCACTGATCGATCCAAAGGAACAGCAGGGCCGTTATAGTTTGGCACCAGTGCCGTCGCAGGAGATGCCAGAGCGAGGTTGTAGACAACGACAAACTGCCTTAGGGGCTCTGACTCCGGATTTCCTTGAGGTTTACTCCTGGAGCCTTTTCCATGACTGGATATGACCACAAGGCAGTGGAGCTTTTAAATCAGAGTTTTCCTTCTCCTAGATGGACTGCTTTCCCAGGATGACGAGCCCCATCTGCCCGAAACCTGTGGGGGCGGGAGTGTCTACCTTCCCGTGCAGGTTTATAGCACCTGCCCACTGCCCAGAAAACTAAAATATTACCTCGATGTAAAAGATCCCTTAGTACTTTTCAAAAAAAGATGGGACGCTTGGTGTCCTGGTCAATCATACTCTCTTATCAATTAAAATTGCTGTTTGTGTTGAAAGGAAATTCGCTGACAGGACTTCTATATCAAAACAGTGACTACACATGAAAAACATTTTATTTGGTTTAATATGTTGGCTGTGATTGCAATGTTGCACAGGTTTTAGCTTAATTGGCTTGGCAACATTACAAATTGTCCCCAGTGTGTGAAGGATAGTGTAAAGAGCCTGTCCCACTTTCACGACCTAATTCACGACCTTTTTTCCTCGTGGACATTTTTCATCATGCTAGAAAAGCGCCCCAACCTACTTGATGCCTACGACTAGCATCACGGCCTGCTACGAACTACCTACGACCTCTGACGACTTCATGCTGCGAGTATGTCAAGGGCAAACACGGCAGAGGTCGTGAATTAGGTCGTGAAAGTGGGACAGGCCCTTAAATGTGCGGGGTTCGCTGGTTGGTGCGGACTCGGTGGGCCGAAGTGCCTGTTTCTGTGCTGTATCTGTAAACTAAACTAAAGAAATGAGTTAAATAAGCTCTCAAACAGGACAATACAGCACATGAACAACCCACCTGCCTGCACGGTCTGTGTCAAGCTCTATTTTTTCTTAAATCTATCGCATGAAATAAACTTGCAGCAATGCAAGAATTTCATTGTCCTATCTGGGACACATGACAATAAAGTCTCTTGACTTGAACTCACTAACCTCAATAATTGCTTCCCCTTTCAATTTGTTACTGAAGCATCTGTGTGAGAGGTAATAAAAACATAATCAAGTCAAGTCCAGTCAAGAGAGTTTATTGTCATGTGTCCCAGATAGGACAATGAAATTCTTGCTTGCTGCAGAACAGAGCAAAAATACAGAACAGTTCAGTTCAATATACACATAAATAAGCAGATAAAGTGCAATAGGCTGTTACAGTTCAGAGTCTGTTTGTTGGCGAGTTTAATTGCCTGATGGCTGTGGGGAAGTAGCTGTTCCTGAACCTGGATGTAACAGATTTTAGGCTCCTGTACCTTCTACCCGATGGTAGCGGAGAGATGAGTGAGTGGGCAGGATGGTGTGGGTCCTTGATAATGTTGGCTGCCTTTTTGAGGCAGCGACTGCAATAGGCAGCATGCTCTCTACTGTGCCCCTGTAGAAGTCTCTTTGTTTTGTTCTTTATCTACATCGTACTAACCTTGGGGAAACTTTATCTTCAATCCCTGAACTTAAAAATGTCAAGAAACACCTAAATAATATTGTGTTTTGTAGGATATGAACGATACTAATCATGATTGATATAATGTGCAGGCAGATGAGATTAGTTTGTCTTGGTATCATGTTCGACAAAGACACTGTGGGTCAAAGGGCCTGTTCTGTGCTATACCTTTCTCTGTTCTAATACACAAGAATTGCCAAAACATGTGGTCCAAGATTCTACATTGTAAAGAAGGCTCAAAAATGTTTTTGTGTGTTGGAAGGAAGATGCTGATTTATACTAAAGATAGACACAAAATGCTGGAGTAACTCAGCGGATCAGGCAGGAATAGGTAACATTTCGGGTTGGAACCCATCTTCAGACATAGAGAAGGCCGGAACAAAACAGGGCCTGAAACAGATGGCCTCAGGAAGGGCAGAGTCCATAATGATTCAGTATTGACTGGGAAAGATGTGCAAACGACAGGGATGCGAACAGTGGAACTTGTAGGACTAGAGTGGAAGGGAGATGGAAAGGAATGTTTTTGATGTGCCAAACGGGGTTACAGTGAGAACTTTATCTGCTCTTCTTTGAAAATGGAAATTTCACGGGTCCATTGGTGTGGTGGGAAGGGGTGGGGCGGATGATGTCTCTCCCAAAAGATAGATTGATTAGTACAGGTGTCAAGGATTATGGGGAGAAGGCAGGAGAATGGGGTTAGGAGGGAGAGATAGATCAGCCATGATTGAATGGCGGAGTAGACATAATAATAATAATAACTTTATTTATAGAGCACTTTAAAAACAACCACTGTTGCAACAAAGTGATGTACATGACTAATCATGGACAAAAAATTATTACACGACAATAAAAACATTAAAAGAGAGAGTAAAAACAATAACGTGATGGCCCGAATGGCCTAATTCTATTCCTATCACTTATGAACTTATGAAAAGATGTGCGTCCAATATTACGTTCCACTACAATAATTCTGGTAGACAATAATCAAAGCAGAGTGATATTAAAAGGCCCAGTAGTGGTGCACCGAGCTGATTGATACCTGTGCAGGTGACCCGGAGAAGCGTTGCCTGGGACTCAGGTCTGCTTCCGGTCGCCATGGTTACCATCACCTGAGCCCGCTCGACCCCCTCTCCCCTCAGGTCGCCACGGTTACGGTCACCTGACCTCGCTGCAAGCTCGGCCCCGCCCACCAGTCGGCACGGTTACAGTCACCTGACCTCGCACCCGGTGAGGTCCCTCCTCCGGTCGCCATGGCTACGGTCACCTTACCCTCCCCGCTCGTCGTCCGTCGGGGGGCGGGGTAGCGGTCGCCACGGTTACCATCACGTGATCGAGCCCCAGCCCCGCCCAAAGATCTGACCGCGCAGGCGCTCGCGGCGGGGTTGCTCGCGCCGTTGCAGTCCGCTCCGTGAGCTTTAGTCCGCGCGTCGGCCGTCGGCCGTCGACCACCGGAGCGGCGTCGGTCCGTTGTTTTCCCTTTTAATCTTATTATTTATTAAAAAAAGAGCTTCATCTGAGGGACGAAATCGGGTTACGCGGGCTGCGGATGCGGGGGAGGGAGGAAAAAGGCCAGAAGCGGGAGATAGAAGACGGATTAGACTAGAATGAGCGAGAAGTGGCGCTGCTTCACTCGAGTAACTAATGGACTGCAGAGACTAGGTATCTGTCGAACATATAAAATAGAATTGGAGTGGTACAGTGTGGAAACAGGCCCTTCGGCCCAGCTCACCCAACAAGCTCGTTCCTTACACCCACCACCCTTTGTGTAAAGAAAGTTATCACTCAGATTCCTATTAAATCTTTTCCCCTTCACCTTGAACCTATGTCCCAGCTACACTAGTCCCACCTGCCTGCATTTGGTCCATATCCCTCCAAACCTGTCCTCCCCATGTATCATAGATGCTGCTGCACCCGCTGAGTTTCTCCAGCATTTTTGTGTACTCTCCATGTACCTGTCCAACTGTTTCTTAAACGTTGGGAGAGTCCCAGCCCCAACTACCTCCTCTGGCAGCTCGTTCCTTACACCCACCACCCTTTGTGTAAAGAAAGTTATCACTCAGATTCCTATTAAATCTTTTCCCCTTCACCTTGAACCTATGTCCTCTGGTCCTTGACTGTGCATCTACCCGATCTATTCCTTGGAGAAGAGGGCACGACTGGAGCAGTCGCTTTCCCCCCCAACATAACAAACTTGCCCATCGATAATAGACACAAAAAGCTGGAGTAACTCAGCGGGTCGGGCAGCATATCTGGAGAAAAGGAATAGGTGACGTTTCGGGTCGAGACCCTTTTTCGGAAACTGGCCCATTGACAGGCAAATCCCTCAGTAAAGGTCAACATTGTGTGGTAAGTTTGCAAAAAAAAACATGTCCATGGTTTTAGGTCATGGTGTGTTCTTACATCAAGTTTGAGCACTCAGGGAGACTTGGAACAGGATCAGACACAACAAAGCTGGAGTAACTCAGCATGGTCAGGCAATATCTCTGGAGAAAATAAATAGGTGTTGTTTCGAGTTGAGACCCTTCAGACAGAGTCAGGGGAAAGGGAAACGGGATATATAGATGGTGTATTGAACAAATGAATGAAAAATATGCAAAAAGCAAGGATCAGCTGCCTTGCGCTTGATCTGAAGTTTTGTTAACCATGTAGTTTAGTAAAAGGGTATAAAGTGCCAAAGTAACTCAGTGGGTCAAACGCATTTGGTGTCTTTCCAAGCAGCATCTCCGGAGTACATGCACTAGGTGACATTTTTGTTGGGACCTTTCTTCAGTCTGAAGTTTCAATGTATGTTTAAGGCCTCATTGAAATTGAACTTTTTGCTCCAAAACACTATCTGTAAGACCATTTCAAGTACCTTCTGGGATATCCTTTCTTTACTCAAGTTGTGAATTACCAGTACTTAATTTTCCAATGCCACCACCTTTTTGTACACCCTTCTGCTGTAATGCTGATGCTGTTCCCTTGAATGTTCCAGACCTGCCCTTCTTTCAACTATGTCCCTGTGATAGCAATAATACCCGTGTGCATATAAAAGATCTAAGTTTATCGGTCTTGCATTCCTCCTGCAATTTAGTCTTGTGTTCCTCCAACAGCAGTTTGCTCTGCTGAGTGGACTGATTCAGTTTTCCTTCCATATTTCATCCACCAGATGTATAGTCTATGTCACACCAACATCGTGTTTTGGATTAAATCGTCCCCCCACACTTTGGCAAACTCTCTACAAACTTTGGGGATGTATTCAACTGATTTATATGTATCATGGAGCGAAATTTCATCCAGCGCTACATTTAATTTTTTGCCTCTGAAAATTACTTTCATTGTAAACCTGGAAGCATTATTGCCAGCTGTTTGTTCCAGTGTTAATGGTAATATAGGATTGATGGTAACAGACATGCTGCTTCTTGGTGATAAGTGATAACCAACCCTGAAGCCCCATTGTGACAATCAGAGGTAACTTGTATCTTCAATGTAATCAATGACTATAGAAACAGAAACTAATTTCAGATTTTTAACTCTCACTGAAACAGAGAAAAGAAAAGAAAATGCTACCAAAGCCTGGCGAATTTCACTTTTTGTGGGAGATTTGTTCAGGTGCAGTGGATGAAGGAAGTACAGTGAGAACATTTGGCAGGTACGTGCCAATAGTTGCATAATTCACATCAACACTTGCCTTACTTTCCCCTGTATTCCTCTTTATAAGGAAGTAATACACAGAAAAAGCCTCCAGACAGATAATTTCTTCTTGCACTGATCTAGTTTATCCCTCACATGAGTCAGCAACCTCCTTCACCTGTGCTCTTCTAATAACAATCTAACTGACTCCCACTTTGAATTCCACTGCTGTCCTGCACGTCATTCAATAATGATTCTATGTGGAAAAATATACTTGCACACATTTGTTCTGAAGTATTGTTTGTTTTTTTGTTGGCCTGTTATCATGACAGAATTTGATAATGCAAATTGTAAACTTTTCAATATGTTTACTAGCTTGTATGTCAATATATTAATTGACTCATGAAGAGGTGAATTGATGCATATATAAAGTCATGTGATGGGAGCAGAATTAGGCCATTTGGCCCATCAAGTCTGCTCCGCCATTCAATCATGACTGATCTATCTCTTCCTCCTAACCCCATTCTCCTGCCTTCTCCCCATAACCCCTGACACCCGTACTAATCAAGAATCTATCTCTGTGTAAAAATATCCATTGACTTGGCCTCCAGCCTTCTGTGGCAAAGGATTCTATAGATTCACCACCCTCTGACTAAAGAAATTTCATCCTCATCTCCCTCCTAAAGGAATGTCCTTTAATTCTGAGGCTGTGACCTCTAGTGCTAGACTCTCCCACTAGAGGAAACATCCTCTCCACATATGAATAAAGGAACATAAGGATATGGTAGTAAGTGGATGAGCTGTTGCAAATAAAGAATAGTGTGGGTCAGCTGGGTTGAATAGCCTATATCTGACTTTCAAATTTGATGTAACTAAAGGATTGTGATGTAAACTTCCTTTTGGTGCTCTCCTCTAACCCACTAGCTCAGTTGCCCATTGATTCTTCAGGAAATTTTGCTTTGCAAAAGGTAAATGGATATGTTTGTTTCCAGACTGAACTGTTTGGCAAATGTAGAGATTTATGAAGATAGACACAAAATGCTGGAGTAACTCAGCGGATAAAGGAGCATTTCTTGAGAAAAAGAATAGGTGACGTTTCGGGTTGGAACCCTTCTTCAGGCTGAATGAAATCCTGAACAGCCAATTGATAAAAATTTCAAACCATATACAAAATAGCAGAAACATATTGGACCTACCTCTGGTGTAGCACAATGCTGTTCCTGTTGTCACCTTCTCCATTTAAACATTTTTTTAATATTGTAGGTTAACTAATTATGATGCCAGGATCTCTGAGGCAGCACTCTCTGTTCATCACAATTCAAATGATTACAGACTTCAAATCCTCACTTCACTGGTGGAACCATTTGAAGCTCGGATCGGAACAGAATATATGGCACTTGGAGAGATGGAAAGCACAACAGGTAGAGTGGGGGAGGCTATGAAAATGATTTGTTTCAGCTCCAACATGATCTCACGGAATTTCTCCAATGCGGCTTCCTGGTCTTTGAGCTTAAACCAGTTCGTTGTTAAAGCCCCCTAAATCCTAGCTTTGTCATTAATAATCTATCCAAACACTTCTGTGCTGCATTTTTTTGACACTGCTCCTGTAAGGCATCTTGGGGGTGTTTTACCACAATCTAGTTGATAGATAAATGCAAGCTGTGCTTGCAGGCAATTCCAGCTTGTGCATGCCAATGACGGCTTGTTCCATCTGTCCATTATATCTCAACTTTTGTCCATTAAATCTCAAGCTGTCTGAAGTGCAGATTTAAAACCAGCAGAGGTCAGTACTTAATCCAATTTTCCCTCTATATTTGTATAGCTTAAATTTGGGTATAAAGAGCACAATTCCAGTTTGTCATTAACATGTGGCAGGTTTAGAAAATTAGTGAGAACAGACTTCTGGAAGCCCTGTGGTTACGGGAATGGTTAGACAGTTATAGATTGCACTCTGCTAGCATAATGGGATATTGTTTGCAGGTGTAAACTAATGATCCTGGGGTGTGTCAGGGAATTTAAATTAATGTAATTGGATAAACATGAAATGAAAGCAGGTGTGTGTAATATTGGCCATTAAACTAATGGATTGTTATGAAAATGAATCTGCTTAGGCCTTGGGAAAATAAGTCTTGTCATTCACAAGTCTGGTATACTCCAGATCCAGTGGTTGATCTGCAACTTCCACTGTTTAGGGTATCTGGGATAAATGCTTAAACTACCAATGGAATTGGTATTTCATGAACAATTACAAATACGATTGTCATTCAGAGGAGAGCTGGACTTGACCAACAACGGCGATTGAAGAGTATTCCATCATCTTCCTGTCTTGCGCCTTGGGGAAGTGAGGCACTCAGAACAGAAAACCCAGGGTCTCGCCCTACCTTTGTGGAGAGGTGCAAAGCAGTTTCTCAAGTTTCTTTGATGGTCAGGGATAATAATTCAATTAATTCTTAAGAAGACATGGGTTACACTAATATTTGCTGGAGATGATCATTGCCTGATTCATTATTGAACTGCAACATTGCAGTGAAATGATATACAACTCTCAGTGTATGTGTGCATCGATTGCAAAGAGAGCTAAGCATTCTTTCTGATCATCAGCAAATGTCCTGAATTCTGATCACTTCAAGGCTAGCCAACTCATTGTAGAAGCAGCTGCAAATAATTGGGCTTCATCATTGGACACTTTGTAGATGATATACTTGGCATCATGATCATCTCCATCATTCTTCCCATGTTGCAGTGCCCATAATCCAGCTGAGTCCTACCATGTGATTTATAAAGGCTATGAACATATGAATTGGCTGCAGGAATAGTTCACATGACTTCTTGAGCCTGCTTATCCATTTAACAAGGACATGGCTGAGTATGAATTCTGTTTTGCAATTCTATCTACCTGCTGTAACTGTTCACATCTAGGCTTATCAAGAATCTCTCTTTTTCTATTGTAAAGTGCTGAATGTGCCTTAAAGATGGTCTGCCTTTCTTGCATATCTGGTGTATATGTGATTTTGGACCTACTGGAAGACCTGTAACTTCCACTCTGTTTTGCGTATATGGACCCATGATACTCAGAAAAAAAATGGCTTAGTCTTAAATGGTGACCCCTTATTTTTAAACATTGACTCCATATTCTAGATTATCCCACAAGAAAAAAAAATCACCATGCCTATCGTGACAAATCCGTTTTTATTTTTCAAAGCTCTAATAGAAACAACTCTGTCCAACCTATTCTCATTTTGGGAGTTGGTCTGGTACTCTGAATTGTTCCCAATGCATCAACATCCGTCGTTGAATAAAGAAGCAAATTCTGGACAGATGCTCCAGATGTGATCTCACCAGTGCACCATATAACTGAAGCATAACTTCACTACTTTTGTATTCAATTACCCTAGCAACGAACAATAACATTCTGTTAGCTTTCCTAATTACTTGCAGCATAAGTTCTTTTGGTTTTATATTCCATGCTGGTATTTACATAGCCATGGATCCCATATGTTTAAAGCTGACATTAGCTTTCCCTGCTACTTGCAAAGTTTTATTTCCCAACCATCCTTCAATATTTGCCATTGAGTATATATCTCTCTACATTCTTTATTCCACTCTACATTTTATGTCTGCGCACTTCACAAGTCTATACGTCCAACTAATATCTGATCACTTTTACTCACAGTAATGATACATTTTTTTGTTGAAAATCAGTGGTTTAGGTGTATATGAAACTACAGTGCAGTTTTAAAACCGCAGTCTCCTGCTTATTTAAGTTGGTCTCATTTCCTCAGATGCAAATTCTAGCTTTTGCTACACTTGCATGGAATGGCTATCTCCTTTGTTCTTCCCTTGAGTCCAATCCATTCGGTTGAATTGGAAACCCTAGCAAACAAACTTTGTGCAGAATAAGACATTTCTTTCTGAACAGATGATTGTCTCTTCCACTTTTGATAATAGGATCATAAATAAATATCTGGATATGATTTAACAAGGACAAAATATCATGCTTGTAAGCATTCTTCAATGGAAGGAAGATGCATTATTCTTTCAAATATTAAGGATGATTAACATGTGCAAGTTGTGGTCTGACAGTTTTACAGGATCAAATGCAAGTTATGAAATAGTTTGGAGTAATCATTCATCCTGTCACTCTATTGTTGTCTCAAGTTGTTTGATGCTAAATTTTTCTGATTGAGAAGAGGATGTAGGGATATAAAAGAAGCTAATTGGACTATTTGTCCCTTGATCTTTGAGTTCAGCTGAATATCACCTAGTAAATCATTAATGAACTATTTCAAAATTTGGATTCTGTGGTTCCTTGTGCAGTTAACTGGAAAATTGGATGATCATAGCTATTTTCTTATCCACTCTGTGTACTGGGCAGATAGGCCAGCTGCAGTACTTTGGCTAAGATGGAGAAGCTCACCACAGGGCTGGAAACTTAGTTACATTGCTTTTCTCACATGCTGCAATTGTTTTGATTGCTGGGATATTAACTTGGTGGCATTATTTTTAGGGAACGTTCCTGTGATCCAGGCTCGGCTGCTAATTGATGCGGATGGAGTTGACTTGCCATTACTGGAACATGCTGTGCAGGAGCAGAGAAAGTACTTCCAACAAAGAGACAGAAGTGCCCTTGAAACCAAGAGAACAGGCAGAAGAGATGTATGAATGTGTGCACTCAAACTTGCCATTGGAGTTGCAGTTTCTCGAGGTGTGACAGCTGTTTGTGTTTATAGCTGTCTGATTTCTCTGAATCTGCTTGTTTTGGGCTGGTACAGAGCATCTAGTCTGCTTCCTGCACGTCGTGCTCACCTTGCCCTTCAGATGTCACAACTTGGCTATTAAATGTTTAAAGTTCAACCAGCATTGGGAAGTTGCTAATGTATTTGGAGTTTTGAGTATCATCTATAATGGTACTGTACACAGTGTGAGTTGATTGTAACCCATACTACATCAGTGAAGGAAATTGGATTTTGACCATTTTGTAGACTGGTTTTCTGTTTGAATTTTCAAGATTAAGACTGGAGAATACTTGTTTTTGCTGCTTGTACATAATAAATCTGAGGTTTTGCAGAGCTATGCATGTGCTATCTTGTTGGATATTTAATGCAGGCACAAAAAGTACCAAGATATCCTTCCAAAACTGGAGCAGATACTCGGGGTGCTACTGAGATTAGGTCTCAAGGATAAAAGTTCTGTGATCACAAGAATAATTGAGTATTTTGGCGAAGCGACATATCGCCCACTTTAGTCCCTGTGAACAAATTGCACAACCCTTGTTTGCTGCATGAGGTAGGCAATTTCTGGCTACCCTCAGGCTAATTTCTGACTGCCTATTGTATACATGGGAAAACTATACAGCAGATTGAGTGCAATACATGAAAACAGAAGCAAGAGTGGGATATTCAATCTCATTGCTGACATTTTGGCAGTGGCTCTATCAATGGTGCTACTCTGCCATGTTTGAAGCCTGTATATTAGAAACAGGTGCAGGAGTAGGTAATTCGGCCCTTCGAGCCAGCACCGCCATTGAATATGATCATGGCTGATCATCTAAAATCAGTGCTCCGTATCCCCATATCCCTTGATTCCTTTAGCCCTAAGAGCTAAATCTAACTCTCCCTTGAAAACATAAAGTGAATTGGCCTCCACTGCCTTTTGTGGCAGAGAATTCCACAGATTCACAACTCTCTGGGTGAAGAAGTTTGTCCTCATCTCAGTCCTAAATGGCCTACCCCTTATTCTTAAATTGTGACTTCCCCAACATCAGAAACATATTTTCTGCATCTAGCCTGTCCAATCGTTTAACAATTTCATATGTTGCAAGTCCTTGAAATCAACTGACCCAGTGATTCATGCAAATTCTGGTCATAAAGATTGTGACAGGCTGGCCGCAAATACTCTTGAGGTCACAGGAAGAAATTTCCAGGAGGACCAGAGAATATTTCCCCAGGACATTCTCAATCTTTGTGAAAATACAGGTATGTAATATCCTCACCTGCACATTATGTTTCCATGCAAATGGCAAAAGAGAAAAGACATTGATCATTTTGAATTTTGGCAATGGGAGCATGTGGACACCATTCTCAAGCATACAACTTCCCAAAGTACCCATCCACCCACCACATTTAGCAACACTTGCTGTACCTGCACAGAGTCTTTCGCTCCCGCATAGGACTCTTTAGCCATCGGATTTTAAAAAATTGTGATATTGTTTAAAATCTCATCCGAAAGAAAGATCTTCTAGCTAAGCAGCAAAATGGGACTGAACCCATAGTTTTGTAACTCAGAAGTGAGATCCATCATCTGAACAACAGGTGTCACAGAATTTAATTTGTTTTGCTGTGTGGAATATTTGGTCAGGTGTCACAGTGACCTTTCCTATTATGAA
Organism: Amblyraja radiata; assembly: GCF_010909765.2. Lineage (NCBI taxonomy): Eukaryota > Metazoa > Chordata > Chondrichthyes > Rajiformes > Rajidae > Amblyraja > Amblyraja radiata. The sequence goes on from NC_045988.1 coordinate 2,719,225, forward strand.
AGGATGGTCTGTTACATTGCAGCTGCTCTGACCCAGAGGACTATGGAAGGTTACCTATGGCACTTCCAATGTTTAACGTCAGACCTTAGTTTAAAAAGTTGAAGAAATGTTCCTATTGGGACATGACATCTCATCACCTTCAAAAGCTGCCTTCGATTTTTTGAACAGAAAAGGATTGTAATCTGGTTTATAACTTTTGGGCAATCACATTTTATAAATCATACTTTATGATATCTAAAAATGCTGTGTTATCATAATTCTCTATTCCAAGATTGTGTCTAAATTTTGGATTAACTGAATCCAATGTACAGTGGGCTAACTTAATTGCTTTGATCAACTGAGAGGATCTACTGTGCTGCAAATTTAATGCAATTTTATATGTTGTAAAGTTGTAATTGTGAGGTAGGTCTAGTTTGGACTGCAAAAGGACAACACTGATGAAATGAAAGAATGTTCTTGTTAGGAGAATTCAAGACTGTGCTACACATAAATTGGGCATTTTGTCTACTGGGTGGACTTGGAATGATGGCCTGAAGGGCTGAGCAAATCCAGCTCTTTGATCCAGTTCTGGTGTGTCCATGGATTTGCTCACTTTAGGCATTCATTACAGATCCTCCCAGCCTACAAACGCCCAATTTATGTGCATGAATTGTATTTTACATGCTACCTAGTAGTGTGTTTACAGGATACTTGTGTTAGAAAGATCTCAAGAGACATGCATAATGGCCCCGAATGATTTAGCAGTGGCACTAATCAACTGCTTAATATAGTTGTAGTACATTATACTGTCTGCTATTTATTTTACCTCAGATCTTTAGTAATTTGAGTGGGCTGGTTTCTGCATTAAAATACTGGGGAAAGGAATACATTAAAACCTGACATCAGCTACAGTCGTTTTTAGAAACAAAAAAGGAAAACAGGCGAGATAAATATCCTTTCTCATAGATCAGTGCTTCTTAAATTGGTGAATGATTCAGAATGAAATTATTTTTGGGTGAATTAAACTAGAGGGATGAATGAAGGATGAATTACTTAATTTATTCAGATATTTATATATATTTTTCTTTACATTAAGGCATTGCCATTAAAGTGGTTAATTAGCTCTTACTGGTTTTAATGGCAGTGGAGCTTTCTAATTTCAAAGTAGCAGGATATCTCCCAAATTTACTGTAATATAACCTTTTAAGGAAGACCAGACGAGCTAGTGGGATCATAAATTTATGAATTGCAACACTGGAGGATCGCTGTAGGCCACTGTTGAACTGTAACTCTACTTTGTGTTGCCAATTTAGCTACTTTTCTGCTAGAACTAGAACTAGAATTCTATATATATTTACTGTACTTGAATCTACCAGCACTTATTTGCATCAAGCAACATGAATTCTAGCTATATTAAGGAGATTTGAGCCCCGCTTGTAGGCAATCTATAGTTAGAGTGTGCCATTTTCCTGTGATATTCCGCATTTTCTATTCTAGTGACTTCAGTATGTTGTGAGTTTGATTTGGTAATGCAGGTTACACCACCACTGCTGCAGACATGTCAGTACACATGCACAACTTTAAAAACATATCTGAATTTGGAAGGGCCAGCTTCTGGAGAGTATACCAAATATGGCAAGTTGATATTTGGTGGTACATAAAAATGCTGGAGAAACTCAGCGGGTGCAGCAGCATCTATGGAGCGAAGGAAATAGGCAACGTTTCGAGCCGAAACCCTTCTTCAGACTGATGTGGGGTGGGGGGGGAGTAGAAAGGAAAAAGGAGGAGGAGGAGCCCGAGGGCTAAGGAAGGGGAGGAGACAGCAAGGGCTAACAAAATTGGGAGAATTCAATGTTCATGCCCGCAGGATGCAGACTCCCCAAACGGAATATGAGGTGCTGTTCCTCCAATTTCCGGTGTTGCTCGCTCTGACCATATGGTGGTATTGTGAGCTTTCGTCAGGGACTGTTCCAGCTGCTACGGTCAGGCAAACGCCTCCGTTGCCATGCTGTGAGAACGGAGAGGTTGAGAAGGAGTTTCTTCCCAGAGGCCATTAGGACTGTAAACTCCTACCTCACCAGCGACTAACTTTACTGTACCATTTTTTTAAATTGCTGGTTTTTTTTTTCCCTTTTTCCTTCCTTCCACAATATGTAATATGTAAAAGAATATGTGATTCTGTTTGTAGTTTGTTTGTTTTTTGCACAAAGTCCGCGAGCATAGCCACTTTTCATTTCACTGCACATCTCGTATGTGTATGTGACGAATAAACTTGACTTGTTATAGAAAGTTATATTAGTTGGGATACTAAAATCACATACTCCATGGTTTTTTGAGCTAGTTTTCCAAGAAAAAAACTGCAGTAATCAAAGCCCCGAAAGGGTAGGATGGGGCTGAAGCCCAGTGGTTAGACGTTGGAATGTTTTTTTATCATTCTATTAGAATTAATTTCCAATTCCAGTGTTAATTAAATTTTTATTTTCCACTCCTAGTTTTCTTTACATATTTTCAGGATGTTCAAAAAGTTGAATAAAATAAACATTTAAGAAATTAGTTAATTTATGTTTTTTTGCTCACGTGACAAAATAAATTATATATAAAATTATACACAAGGGAGAATAAGACAAAAATTACCAAAAATCATAAGAAAAATTTAATCGAGGGTGAATTAAATTTTGTGATGAATACTCAAGAGTGAATGACTGAAATAGTTTAAAAAGCATGGTCATAGATCAACCAAACTGCTCATCTTTTTCAAATATCCACTTCTCATTTGAAATATTTATAAATGTTATGCACTCTTGGGCATTTATGTAGCTTACTATTCTATCCTTCTCTTTGTGTTCTTTCCTCATAACACCAAGTTCTCCATACAAACATATGGCCCTCTGATATAATGTTATGCAAAATGAAAACATGAGATAATCACAATATTCTAAAGGCAATTTGATTTAAGTTATGCTGCTGCATGATCACCTTTCTCAACACAAGCATAATCACTCAGCACAACAGAAGGCCATTTGGCCCATTATTCCTGTGCCTAAAAGAGCTATCCAATTAGTCCTGCTCTTTCCATCACTCTAAATTTATATATACAGGTATATCAAAATCCTTTTGAGTTTGCCATTCACTATCCAGGCAGTGTAATTCATATTATCACCACTTGCTGAGTTAAAGATTTGTCCAAATTTGCTTCAGATTTTAGATCCAATATTGTCTCTACTCCTTATGGGATTCTCCATCTGTTGTTTAATAACTTGCCTTCAGGTTTCTCCATAATTTTTTAATGCTCCATTGGCCATATGCAAAAAATGAACTAACAGTATTAATATTTCTCTGCTGACTGTGTGTTGTTCTCGTGTTTTATGGCTTTAATTACATTTCTGTTAACTTAGTTATTGTTCTAACCAACCGTAAACCAAAATGGCACCACTCCAAAAACCTTCTCCTTCACCATCGGTTGTTGCTGACTTTAACCAGGAACAGGGTGGCACTGTGGTAGAACTGCTGCCTCACAGTTCAATCAAGTTCAAGTTCAAGTGAGTTTATTGTCATGTGTCCCTGTATAGGACAATGACATTCTTGCTTTGCTTAAGCACACAGAAAATAGTAGGCATTTACTACAAAACAGATAAATGTGTCCATATACCATGATATAAATATATACACACATGAATAAATAAACTGGTAGTGCAAATAACAGAAAGTGGTTGCTAATAATCAGAGTTTTGTCCGAGCCAGGTTTAATAGCCTGATGGCTGAGGGGAAGTAGCTATTCCTGACTGCAATTGCTGTATGTGGGTTTTCTCTCAGTGCTACAGTTTCCAACCACAATCCAAAGACATCCAGTCTTGTAGGTTAATTGGCTTCTGTAAATTGCCCCCTAGTATGTAGGAGTAATAGTGAGCATGGGTGATCGATGCTCGCCGTGAACTCGGTGGACTGTTTCCCGCTGTATCTCGAAACTAAACTAAACCAATCTAGCCTAATAATAATTATCATGGGTGCATATCTTGTGAAATACAAGTTATTCATCTGCAGTAATGTCAAAGGATGACATCAATTATGTCAAATCCCTAGTCTCACCCATGTGTCCATGACCTTTAATTGTTTTAAAAAAAAAGAGTCCTAATGCATCCTCCGAATGAACAAGTTACTCTAATGTTAATCCTTTATAATCAAAATCTCAGCTTTGGCTCGTATGGTAGTACATTTGGTAGTCGGAAGGTATTTGAAACACTCAGTTTCAACTTTTGAGAACTAATCTCAGATATCTTGACAGATGAGACAGTGTACTACTGAGGATTCACTGTAGCGTTAGATTCCAGTCTTCCAGATGAAATGTTCATACAAAGTCTTTGAGATAGATATGAATCCTCAGTATTGAATAAGAACAAGCAGTTACCCAGTGTCCTGGACAATATTCATCTCCCTTTTAACATCACTAAAACAGAATTGCTTTGAATTACTAATGTGGGTAAATGAACACAGAAGTCGGGAGGAATAATTGTAATGCTGTTGAAGGGTTTGTGACTCGAAACATTAACTGTTTCGCTTCCCACCAGTGGTGCAAGACATGCTGAGTGTTTCCATCATTTCCTGCCTTTACCACTGTTCCAGAACTCACTTGTGTCAATGTTGTACAGCTCTGGCATCGATGAAGTGCTAGCCAACACTAGATTTGGAGGTTGATGCAGCAGGATCGGGATGGCAACTTTGGAGCTTTGCTGTTTGGAAACTGCAGGAATTAGGAAGGTGGAGGGGTGGGCTGTCTTGAGGGAGCAGAGGAGCAGAAAGATGCTGTGAGGCTGCAATGGTGTAGGGATGGGATTGTGATGGTTTCAGTGGATGGGCAGCTGCTAATAGAGAATTAAGTTAAGTAATTCACTCATCTGCCAGTTGTCCCAGTCTGATGCCATGTTGGGAAAAACTATGGGTATCCAGTAATGGCCACTCCTGGGACGACGTGGTCCAAATTCCCCAGTGATGCTTCAAATGAAGCATTACATATAGAAATCTCAGAATGGTTGCAAAGGTGACACAAGCTCAAAGCTGTCTACTTGAGTTTCTGGTGTGACATGAAATAACCAGGAAAAGATTGTTAATCATGTTTCACTCAAGAAAAAAATGATTTTCAGTTGCATGATGCTGAGGAAAACAGCCATATGCAATTGCATTCTAGGCAATTATCTGGTCGTTATCACACTTCTGTTTGTGGTAGATTGCTGTGCGCAAATTGACTGTCACATTTCCTACATTACATCTGTGACTATACTTCAAAAGTATTTAACACACTAAAGCACATTGGCATATTGTGGAAAAAAAATCTAAACACAAGTCTGCCTTTCCATTTTGTTTATTCATTCACTCAGTGCTCGTCTCATTAAAAATTAATTCCTGTATGACCACTAAACCCCTAATTTTCCATTGCTTCAAAGTGGCTTCTTATTTTATTTGTGTTATAGAGTTAAGAATAAATCCAATATTGCTGTCAATACTGTGGATCCAGACTGCGGGCGCTGTATGTGGGTTTTCTCATAGTGCTACAGTTTGCTACCACAATCCAAAGATATACAGGCTTGGGGGTTAATTGGCTTCTGTAAATTGCCCCCTAGTATGTAGGAGTAATAATGTGCACGGGTGATCGATGGTCGGTGTGATCTGCAGGTTAACAAAAGATTTTTCAGCGACCGAGACCTGCTTTTTGTGTATGTGAAATTATCCACCTGCGGCAACCTTCATCTCTCAGAGTGAGACTATCTGCTGCTTGCTGTTTTAGAAGCCTGTCTGGAATCATTATATGAATTAGATCCGGGATGCCTTGATATGCTGCATGAACACGTCCCTAATTGTCAGTAGTCTCTTGTTTTCTCAGCGTTATGAGATTCCACCTTCCAAGAAAATCTTGAGGAGATTTTATAGTTTAAGATATACCTACCAGTCACAGCGTTGCCTCTCCACTCTAGTTCAAGCAGAAATGGGAATAGGTCATTCATCCCTTGAGATCATTCTGCAATTAATTCCAGGTCAATCTGTATCTTCGTTCCACTGGGCTCAAACTCATACTCTTCCACCCCAGCGAAAATCAATATCCTGAGTATTGACATTTTCAGCTGATTTCTCCCCAACCTGAATAGTTTGTTTTCGGGGTGGGTATGGGGGTAACTGTTTTAGATTTTCCACCCCTTGTTTTAAAGAGGTATTGTTATTAGCCCTGAATGGTCCACATCTAATTTTATATCTTGTTTTTTTCTGCACCTTATCCAGTTTTCCTCCATTTATTTAACTTAATATATCTCAATATGAAGTTGTCCAAATTTTGTTTACAAGTTATAGGAGAAGAATTAGGCCATTCGGCCCTCTGTGGCAATGATTAACTACCCCACATTACATAGTTAACTACATTAACTACCAATGATGAACTATCCACAGATTAACTACCCTCTGACTAAAGAAGTTCATCCTCACCTCCTTTCTAAAAGAGCATCCTTTAATTCTGAGGCTGACCTCTAGTGCTAGACTCTCCCATCAGTGGAAACATCCATTCCACATCTACTCTATCTATGCTTTTCGTTATTCTGTAATTTTCAAAGAGGTCCACCCCTCAATCTTCAAAACATCAGGGAGTGGTGGCCGACTGCTGTCAAATGCTTTTAAACACCTTGCAATATTTTTACTGCGTTAAAGACATCACCACTGGGTGGCGCCCATAATGGCCGCCATGCCAGCAGCCTGTTGTGTCCATTCTCTGATTTTGTTATTTTGAATGCGTCTTAAGGGTATGTTTTAGTGTTTCTTGGTATGTTTTATGTGGGGGGTGGGTGGGGGGGGATCGGGGGAAACTTTCTTCAACCAATTACCTCGACAGAGATACGATTTTTTTCCGTGTCGCATCTCCGTCCCCACCTGTGGCCTAACAACTTGGATTGGTGCGGCCTTTCCTGAAGACGGGCGCGGAGCTTCAAGCCGCGGGCGCGGAGCAGGCTTACCATCGTGAAGCGGGCGATATTTTGCCGAGGATTGCAAGCGAAAGCGCTCCGATCAAGGGGCCTGTGGACTTTAACACTGTGACTCGGGAGCTCCATGCCGCGGAGTGATCCAATCCGTCCCGAACCGGAGTTTCCAACATCCCGACGCGAGGGCTTCGGACATCGAACCGTTGGCAGCGGCGACTGCTGAGGGAACAAAGTCTCTGACCACCACGGGTGAACAAAGGAGGAAGATGACTGAATTTTATTGCCTTCCATCACAGTGAGGAACATGGATTCCACTGTGGTGGATGTCTATGTTAAATTGTGTTAAATGGTATAGTAGCCTTTCACTTAGTTTAGCTGTATGGTAACTCAAATTTCACTGTACTTTAGTTGGTTAAGTAATAATAAACGCTAACTTGAACATGAACTTGTATAAATGCAAGTTGCTGTGATTCCTGCATTATTATTATAGTACATTTAGATCTCACTGTACTTAGTGATTGTGCACCTGAATAATTGGGCTTTGGTTCAGTGTATACTAAACACACTGACAGTCTCAAATAAGCTGACAATCGTATTTACAACTTAAACTTATTTTACATACAAAAGCACATCTTGCAGCACTGATTTGTAAAATGAGCTTTTGATTTCTGTCACCAACTGAGTCTGTTTGTAAAGAGATTGTGTTGGAGTTTTATTGCTCAGCGAATGACAACCTATAATTTATCCACATGTAATAAAGATGGCACTATTTTACAATGCTGAACAATGTAAATTAATGTTTAAATGGTCACTTTCCCTTTGAAGAACTACTTGACACCAGCAGTGTTGTTGACTATTATGTAGACACTAGTTCCACTCTCACTAACCTACATTAGTTAAATATAATTAATACAAAATCCACATTTTTGCTCACCTTGACATCTTACACTATCCCAAAGACATCCAAACTAAGATTGGCAAGCAGCACATCACCTTCTGCCTGGTTATGTAGCAGCCCATAGGATTTAATATTGAATTTAACAATTTCAGGTAATCACCAATTTTTCTTGGATGCTACGATTTCAATTTTGTTTTCCTCTTCTGTCTTTAACTGCACATAATGGCTACTTTGACATCTTTAATCTACAGATATTCCCTCTGTTTTTAATTTTTTTCCCTCTCATGAAGGGTCCTTGGCTTTCTCTCTTTTTCTCTCCACAAATTTTGTCTGGCCTGCTTCTAGCATTTCCTGTTTTTTGTTATGGATTTCTGTGATCTACAGTTCATTTGAATCCAAAAATTGTTTGAGATTTGTTTGAGGCAAACCTAAATCATTTTTCATATCCCAGACTAATAAAACACCCCAATACCAGACAATGGTATGAGGATTTGAGTATAGGAGTAAATAGTCCTTCTGCAGTTGTACAGGGCCCTGGTGGGACCACATCTGGAGTATTGTGTGCAGTTTTGGTCTCCTAATTTGAGGAAGGACATCCTTGCTCTTGAGGCAGAGCAGCGTAGGTTCATGAGGTTAATTCTCGGGATGGCAGGACTCGTATGAGGAAAGATTGGAGAGACTTGTGTTCACTGGAATTTAGAAGGATGAGAGGGCATCTTATAGAAACATATAAAATTATAAAACGACTGGACAAGCTAGATGCAGGAAAAATGTTCCCAATGTTGGAGTCCAGAACCAGGGGCCACAGTCTAAGACTAAAGGGGAGGCCATTTAAAACTGAAATGAGAAAAAACTTTTTCACCCAGAGAGTTGTGAATTTGTGGAATTCTCTGCCACAGAAGGCAATAGAGGCCAATTCACTTGATGAATTTAAAAGGGAGTTAGATAGAGCTCTGGGGGGCTAGCGGAATCAAGAGATATGGGGAGAAGGCAGGCACGGGTTACTGATTGTGGATGATCAGCCATGATTACAAAGAATGGTGGTGCTGGCTCGAAGGGCCAAATGGCCTCCTCCTGCACCTATTTTCTGTGTTTCTATATTTCCAATGACAACCAATGAAAACTTTTGAGTTGACAACTTGTTTTTTTTATTCTAAAGTTTGAAAGCAAATGTAATGTAAAAGGTGGAGACAAAAACAGTCCTTGTTGATAATGAGTCCGTCTCCATGTGACAAGGAGCCCATCAACCTAGAAGGTCGAATGTGTAATTCCTAACGTTTGTGGAGCTGCATTAGTTTAATCTGGATGTGGAAAAGCTTTCAATGCTGTAATAGCATACTGACACTCTGACATTCAGCTAGGATTTGCATTGTCCCTTTAATTCAGTGAAATAACTAAAATTGTTTCACAGCAGTGATAATCAAAGAAAGTTTGGCACCAAGTCTCGTAAATAGTTCTTTAGGAGCCTAATGGTGTCACCACATTGTAAATTGGTTCAATCAATTTACTTGGTGTAAAATATTACAGAGTGTTGCCTTCTCCTGAACTGACTTAATTGGACAGCAATCATGTGAACTAAGCATTCAGCTGCCTAGATTTAAAAATGAAATTCACTCCCTAAACCTCTTGGCTTCTTTCTTCTTTAAGACACTAAAAACATAATTATTTTGTTTCCAGCTCATTGTGTACCTTCGGTAACAATAGCTTGCATTTGTGCATTTTGTGCACTGCAGTAGCCTAGTTAAGTAATTCCAAAACAGTGCTTTAGTGCATTTGCTGCCTAACTATGTAAGTAATACTGGAAGAGATGACCAAAAGATACAAGGTCCAGACCATGGTATTAAGGACCTTGTAAAGCAGGAAAGAATGCTATAATGTGGGACAGATTTAGTAATAAATGCTATCCTGTTGTCACCCAACAGAACAATGGTCAAGATATTGCAATCATTGATGAGAACTGATCCCAGACAATCCTCCAAAACAAATTTTATTTAGATTTCACTAAATCTTAAAGTATTGGGAGGAATTTGTGATGTCAACGTGGAATTAGCCCCAATCGCTCGCCCTGTCGTGAATTAACTCACAAACATCCCATGAATCAGTAGCAAAAGCAGAAAATGTGTATAAAGGAACTGCAGATGATGGTTTACACCAAAGATAGACGCAGAATGCTGGAGTAACTCACCTGGTCAGGCAGCATTTCTGGAGAAAAGGAATAGGTGACGTTTCGGGTCGAGTTTGAAGAAGGGTCTCGTCCCGAGACATCACCTATTCCTATTCTCCAGAGATGCTGTCTGACCTGCTGAGTTACTCCAGCTTTTTGTGCCTTTCTTTGGACATATTCATGTGAGGCAGTATTTGTGAAGAGAGAAACAATTTATGTTTGATCACCTCCCCTCACTCCCTCTTCCACTATTTCCAGCATTCTGTTTCTAATTCAGATTTTTAGCATGTGTGGATACATTATATCCTACATTTGCACCAATGTTTTTTGCCCTCCGCTGTTTCCTTTCATTGTTTAACTTACCTCTGGACAGATCTGCTTTGATTAAAGGTTCGCACCATCCTCCCTCAGCCACCGCACCGCCAATTGTGTCATGGTGTCTCTTTTGGTCTTCACCCTATCACAGATATTCCCTTTGTTCTCTTCACATCTTTCCCTTCAACTTCAAACATGTTTCATTTCCAACCTTTCTCCGTTCCATTGAAAGAGGGTCAACTTGAAATATTAATTCTTGCATCTTTATCCACAAATTTTACCAGACCTGCTGAATACCTCCTGCATTTACTGTTTTTAAATCTCACTCAATAGAACCTTGATGATTCCCCGATCGATGTCTCTCACCAAGGTGGCTTTAAAATACATCATCAGAGTGTGGAATGAGAGGGTTAAAATATAGTTGAACTAACCCTGCCAGAAGATGGGATTTAGCTGGCAGCCTCCTGGAACTGAGGATGATTTGTGCCCGCTCGGACTCTCTGGGTTCTGAGGGAATTAATGGAATAATGTGGGGATTTTCCACAGGCGGCAAAAGTTGAGGGACTGGCCAGAAATGTGGATAGTCTGGGCAATTTCAGCCATTTATATCAGAATTTGTGCTACAGAGGAAGAACTCAAGGTTCCCAATGTCACCAAAAATGTTCCTTCCCTTTTTGTATTCATGGAGCAATAAACAGACTCTTTGCCACACTGACTTAAATGGCATTCTGGACTAGTCCAATTTGCTTGCATTTGACCCATATCCTTCTCAACCCTTCCTTTCCATACATCTGTCTAAATGACCAAATTTTGATTGGTCATGGGTCAAGCATTTCCATGAGTCAATAGGAAAATTACAATTTTTTAAGCATCGATGAATCTTCTTCCAAAGCTCAGAATAGAGTACCTGTTTCAGATATTTGACATTCACACATGAGGAAACTACCTGTCAGAGATGATTGCGTATAATTGGGGCTTCAATGTTGGGGATGTTCGAGTGGGAAAGCATGTTGATACACTTATCCCACCAATGGATTTGAATGATTTTGCAGAGACAACGTTAGTGCTATCTCTCTAATGCTTTGAGATACCATGGTTATCCATGAATCAGTAATGTGGAAAAGGACAGGAATTGCTGCCTTGTGCCAGGTTTGAGGTTCTGAACTTTAAGAAATCTTAAAGTTCCGTTTCTGCACTGCGGATTGTATCTGTACACCGTGGATGGCTCGATTGGAATCGTGCATAGTCTTTCCGCTGACTGGTTAACACTGTTATACGAGTATTTTGCCTCAACAGTCTGTGACCCCTAGCGCTGTGGCCATAGCGCTGCGTTTAAAGCCCCTAGCGCTATGGCCGGTCGCACTATATTTAATCCCCATAGCGCTGCAGTCGACAGCTCTTTGTTTAAATCCCCACGCACTAAACCAACATTTATTTGTTTAAAACCTTTGCGCGCCAAACCGGCAGCGCTGCGTGTATTGCTTTGCGCACCAAGTCTGTAGCGCTGTTTATTGCTTTACACGCCAGTCTGCGGCTGAGAGCGCTTTGTCCCCAAAGGGGGGAGGGGGGCCTAGCTCGGATACAGTCCCCTGCCTTTGGTTATAGTGTGAATTTGGGAGCAGCGCTATTGGCCAGGACTTACCGGCGGTTATTTGAAGACTGATGATGATAATAATAATAATAATATATTTTATTGTCATTGCACATAGGTGCAACGAGATCTGGTATGCAGCTTCCATCCGATATTCATAACTTAAATAACTAATAAAATTTAGATACCCTGAGAAACATGATTTATAAAAAAAAAAGAACAGGAAACCAGTAAAATTTCGTACCTGTATAAAGGCAGGCGCCAGTAAGCCATAAGTTAGTTCATGTATGTGAGAGGTTCACCGACGGGCTGAGTCACAATCAACGCCGCGGACAGTGACAGAGAGAGAGAGAGAGAGAGGTGTGCTGCTGTAAACTGGATCCCGCGCATACCAAGAGTATTGTTTTTGTTCTTTTTCTTACCAATAAATCAGATTTCTAACTAAACGGACGAGTGAGCCTTTTTCTGTTCTAGTAGATAGATCCTTGAACCTGTTCCCTTGTAACAAACACACAACAAAAAGCTTTTCACTGTACCTCGGTGCACATGAGAGTACATTGTCACCCATTCCTTCTCTCCAGAGATGCTGCCTGTCCCGCTGAGTTACTCCAGCATTTCGTGTCTATCTTCGGTTTAAACCAGCATCTGCAGTTTATTCCGCCACGTGACAGTGTAGAAGAAAACTAAACTTTTTGCCTCAAATTGTCAAGGCTGTGCTGGAGCATCAAACCAATTGCGAATTTTATCATTGTTGTGCAATGGATCTTTAAATTTAAAGGGTGTTTTTTTTCAGTGGGTGCAGATTGATATAGAACCTTTGTTTTGTGGATATTAAGTGTAAAGTCTACAATCTCTTATGCGTTAGTACATTGATTGTGACTGGGAGTGCAACCACCGAGCATGTAGCCAGTTAATGTCTGAAGTGTGGTCACCTTGGTTCTTGTGTGGTGGTGATATCCTTTCCATTTGTTCTATGAATTCCTTCCACTCTAAAAGGAAGCTTGTTGGAAGTGAGCTACAGAGGTATGGCAAGAATGATTGAGGGAATTGTTAGACTGATGATATACTTTTGTCATACTGCATGGAAACAAGCCCTTCGATCCAACTTGTCCATGCGACCAAGTTGCCTAACTGAGCTAACGTTACTTTCTCTTCCTAGTCCATGTCCCTCCAAACCTCCCTGTCCATGTCCCTGTCAAAGTGTCTTTTAAATATTGCATTTGCATCTGTCTCCGCCAATTCCTCTGGGAACTAATTCTATATGCAGAGCAACATCTGTGTGAAAAGGTTGTCCCTCAGGAACTTTTAAAATCTTTCCTCTCTCATCTGAAATATGTGCTATCTAATTTTAGACTCTTTTACTCTAGGGAAAAGACTGTGGCTATTCCACTTATCTAAGCCGTTCATGGATTTATAAACCTCTACGTACTCATTCCTCAGCCTCCAACACTTCAGGGAAAATAGACCCAGCCTATCCATCCTCTCCTTATAGCTCAAACCCTTCATACCCGATTACATAATTGGAAATATTTGTTTGCTCGCTCTCCAGTTTAATGACATTGTTCGGAGAGTAGGGTGGCCAGAACTACGTCATACTTCTTACATGGCCTAACCAATGCCTTGAACAGCGGCAACATGATGTCCCAATTCCAGTTACAATCTTTGGTTACTCCCTCCATTGTCTTCCCCATCACCAATTTTTGTTTCATTCACAAGTTTTTTGACATGAGCCCTGTTGTCGATCAGATGGCTCCTTACATGAAGGAGACAAGAGATGGAGATGAGTTTCAGCAGACAGATTTGAGAAGATGCTCCGTGGTACCTCCCAAATGATGAACTCAAAAGGTTCTGTGAGGTCAGAAAGCGACATTAATAGTGGTCGATGCTACTGTTGTAATTTTCTTGGAGCTAACATGCTGATGATTTTGTCAGTTTTGTCTTTATTTAGTTGGGTAGAATCCACACCGATTCATGGAGCAGCACTTCAGCTACTGGAAGGAGTCCGTTGAGGTCCCTGCTCATAACCTAGACTGTGACAGATGGCACGGAGACCCTTGTATACTTATAGTCATCAGTTTTACCTCCTGAGAATGGTCATAATTATCTTGGTTCAAAAGCCCACTGGCATGCATCATTCTCCTAGGAGTGGAAGATGGTGGGTGGAATGATGAGGTCTTCAGCAATGCCAAATTCAGCAGTCAAACCAACAATGTCAAACACTCATGCTCTGACCCGATGAGTTACTCCAGCATTTTGTGCCTACTCAAGGATTCACCTGAGAGAGACCCAAGAATGGACGAAATATATCAAGAACAGATGCAATCAGCGCCTTCTGGAAGAAAAGAAAAGAATAACACTCCAAGTGTGATTGTGTCCTTCACATGAGTCCCCTTGATTCCACATTAAGCTATCCACTTCAACTCACACCCAGCCTTGACTGGGAAGAATTTGAAAACCCCATTCCCAACTGAAGAAGAAAGCCTCAGGAACAGGTGGTCCTTAGACTTGATAGAGCGGAAATTCAGTCGCAAGTTCTCAACTTAATCTTGGTAGAAATACATCCAGTAAAGAAAGGGGCATGTGGGTTCAGAATGGCATGAAGAAAAACTGGCATTTCTCTGGTGTTTTTCTACTACCTTAAAACACTTGAAGCATTTGATGGCACTGGGCCTCTACTCGCTGGAGTTTAGAAGAATGAGGGGGGACCTCATTGAAATATACAGAATAGTGAAAGGCTTGGATAGTGTGGATGTGGAGAGGATGTTTCCACTAGTGGGAGAGTCTAGGTCATAGCCTCAGAATTAAAGGATGTTCTTTTAGGAAGGAGATGAGGAGGAATTTCTTTAGTCAGGGGGTGGTAAATCTGTGGAATTCTTTGCCACAGAAGGCTGTGTCGGAGATTTACAGGTGTCGGAGGTTATGGGGAGAGGGCGGGAGAATGGGGTTGGGAGCGAGAGATAGATCAGCCACAATTGAATGGTGGAGTAGACTTGATGGGCCGAATGGCCTAATTCTGCTCTTATCACTTATGATCTTATGATCTTGAAGGAACTCGAAGAGTGTCAAACTAAATGAGTTCTTGGAATGGATCTTAAATCATTCCTGGCTTGTTGATGAATGAGATAAGGGGACGGGGTTTTAGTATTGCACAATGAAGGTAAACCTATCAATGACAACTTAAATAAGACTAGAGAACAAGATTGAGTGGAATTAGATCAGGAATGAAAAATTACAGTATTTAAGTAAAACATTTAAATTCATCATTGGAGCAGAGAAAGCAAAGAGAGGGCAATCCAATTGTAAAATGCAGTCCCTTTATAGAACTAAGCCTACCATGGGCACAATAACCCAAATGGCTTGTTTCCACTGCTGCAGTTTCTAAGGTTTTTATATTCCTTTTCGCTTGCAAAACTATTCCCCAAATTATTTATAAAAATTATGATCAGTAGTGGAACTCTGGTTGTTCTTGTTACTTTGGCTGCTCATAGTATTTTAATTAAAAGTAATGCCATTGATAATTGGTCTTTTTTCTCATTATTTGCACACTTCATTATATAATTTAATAACTTTCAACTTTATTCCCACGAGCTTCCTTCTGAGCCAGAAAATTCCCAGTGCCAGAACCCAGTGCCAGAAGTTGAAATATGCAACATTGATTCTTTTAGCAATTTTGTTGAGTCCTCCAAGAGTTGCAACAAATTAGTAAGGCATGATATGACTTTCATGAAATATTGTTTGTTTGGAATTGCAGACTTTCCCTTGTTGATGCTCTTGACTTTGCTTTCAGTGACGTTTATAATGTTTCTCCATTAGGAATCACGGTAACGGCGGCCATAATCTCCAGCATTTCCAATGTTTTTTTTTGAGATGTGGAACATTCACTATTTTCTTGTCAGCTGGCATTACCCCTGTGTCCAATGAGGTGTGAATGGTGTAAGCTGCCAAGACTATCTACCGTCATTTCCTTAAGTACTCTTAGATGTGCTCCATCTGGTCTTAATGCTTCATGAATATTTAAGTATCACAGCTTTTTAATGACCATTTTTCTACCAGCCATCCACCCAGATTCAGCCGCTGAACACATATAAACCTGCGTAAGCCAATTGTAATAAAAAGGGGCTGGATTTTGTGAGAGGGAAGTATCTTGCAGCATAGAGAAACATTTTCCTGCAAACTGCAATCTCAAATCTCTTGCATTTCTCACAATTTGTTTAAATCAAAAGTGCTTGTAGCTTAACATAAGGTATAGGTTAACCAGCAAACCTAATGAATAACAGAATCTGTGTTGGAAGGAACTGCAGATGCTGGTTTAAGCCGAAGATAGACACAAAATGCTGGAGTATCTCAGCGGGCCAGGCAGCTTCTCTGGAGAGAAGGAATGGATGACATTTCTGGTCGAAACCCTTCTTCAGACCTGAGTTCCTCCAGCACGTTGTGCTTTGTTCAAGATTCCAGCATCTACAATTTCTTGTGTTTCCAATGGACTCATCCAGGTCTTTGAGAAGATCTTGACGTGCAGAACTAATCCTTAACGTTTAAGTATTCATTAAAAAAATGATCCCAACCTAAATCATCTCCAACCTCCTGGACCCAAGAGGCATGATGATGTTAACTGATCAGATCACTGAGATAAGTAACAAGCTCATGAGCTAAGGGTGTAGTTTTGATCTTCCAACCTATCTCATTGCGCCTCTTGCAGTTCTTTTTTTCTTCACTTTCCCTTCAGTTGTGATGCTGTAGCCACTCCAGTTATTTTTCTCTTTGTACTACATGGAGTACCTTTGAATGCTTGATAGTACTCCTGTATGGTATAATTTAACTGGGTAGCTTGCAAAACAATCTTTTGCTGTATTTCAATTTACTTGGCAACAAACCAATAAAAGAAGTTCAAATAAGTAGGATTAATTAACATTTAGTCGGCGACAGAGAGGGAAAGAGAGAGAGATAAAAGTCGACTGAAAGGAAGCAACAAAAAGAAAGTGGAAAAGTTTTTTCCAAAAAAAGTGCAACACAAACTTCTTATTTGCAGGAACTAACCCTCAGAAGCTTCAATTATTAAGAAGCTTAATATTGCAGCTAGTGGAAATCTGAAATAACATAGATAATGCAGGAAATTCTCTGCAGGTTATGCAAGTTCAAGTTTATTGGTATATGCATGAGCACAGCAAGGGACTGGTACAATGAAAAATCTATAATAAATAAGTGAATAAATGAATAACTACACATACAAGTATACATAAATTACACATAAAATTCTAAAAGCAAGATGACAGTGTAATAATGTAAGATATTAGTGCAGAAACAGAATTACAAAAGAGCAAAACCCATAGTTATGCAAGAGTTGGGCCGTAGTGTAGATTAAAGTTGCAGGTTGGTTTAAGAACCTGATCGTGGTAGGAAAGTAGATGTTCCTGAACTTAGTGATGTGGGACTTCAGGCTTCCACCTCCTGCCTGATGGTAGCAGTGAGAAGAGGGTGGGGGTGGTGGTGCATGGATAGGGAAGCAGAGATGACCATAAACAGAAAGAAAGAAAAACTATTGACCAGAAATGTTAATTAGTTTCTTTCTCCTCAGATGCTGTCTGCCTCGCTGAGTATCTTCACCATTAATTGTTTCCAAATTGGACTTGACTCACATTGAAATAATGATTTCCCTATTTATTATTAATCCAACATTTGACCTTGTGTTTTGATGCAGAAACACAAAAACTTCATAAAAATTTTGATATTGGGTTGTTATTGTGGATATACTGTGAACATTTCTTGTTTGTTTCCAATTAAATCAGATGATATTGTACATAAAAAAAATCATGCCTTACACAAGTACAATAGGTAGAACAAAGAGGAAAATACTCATGCCAAATATAGTTTTAAGCATTGTAATATTACAGTTCAAGAGAAAAAGTCCAATGTCTGCAATGAGATAGGTTGGAGGACTAGGCCTACACCCTAGCTTATGGGAGCTAGGGTTCAGATGTCTGATAACAGAGGGGAAGAAGCTGAGTCGGGGACCCAAGAGGGAGATGCTATTTTTAGTGAAGCAAATAGGTGCTGCTGAATTAACAACAAGTTCTGGAATCCAGGCCTTTGTCATGTGAACTAATGAGTACTTATAGTATGGATATAGCCCACCATATCCATACCTATCAATGGGCACCCAACCGCACTAATTCAGTCTTCCAGCAATTGCACCCGATCCTCAATGTACAAAGGCATTTAGTGTTCTCTGGAGACTTCTTAAATGCTGTCAGCCACCCAACCATAGCCATTGTCTCGGGCAATATATCCTCTCTTAATCCCTTTCCCCATATCCTAAATCTTGTTGGGCAATTTGCATTTGAATAAATGTATGGATCATTAACATGACATCATTTCTTCTTAAAGGTTTTACCCAACAATTTTATATTTTTCATAGTTTATCTTATGATAAATGACATGATGAAATAATGGGTCGACTTGACATGATGAAAGAATGGGTCGACTGGGCTTGTATACACTGGAATTTAGAAGGATGAGAGGATATCTTATAGAAATATATAAAATTCTTAAAGGATTGGGCAGGCTAGATGCAGAAAAAATGTTCCCGATGTTGGGGGAGTCCAGAGCCAGGGGTCACAGTTTAAGAATAAGGGGTAAGCCATTTTGGACTGAAATGAGGAAAGACCTCTTCACCCAGAGTTGTGAATCTGTGGAATTCTCTGCCACCGAAGGCAGTGGAGGCCAATTTACTAGATGTTTTCAAGAGAAAGTTAGATTTAGCTCAGGGCTAAAGGAGTCAAGGGATATGGGGAAAAAGCAGGAACGGGGTACTGATTTTAGATGATCAGCCATGATCATATTGAATGGTGGTACTGGTTCGAAGGGCCGAATGGCCTACTCCTGCACCTATTTTTCTATGTTTCTTAATCGCATACATTATTTATTTACTTAATGCATTCTCCATTTCAAGTATAATGGCCTTCAATTAGCTCTTGCAGAATCTATTTTGTTTTTGATTCTTATTCATTGCATGTGTCCAAAGCGTAAGAGAGGCAGATAAATGGAGCAATTTCTATCTTAACAATTATGGTACTGACTATTATTTAATACTTTGAAAATTCCTCAGAATCATAATTTATCCTCTGCATTGTCCTTGGAGATTTCATTTTCTTATCTTCCTTTCCACTTCAGGTTACCTAATTGGCAGCTTCTTTTTGGTTCATTGCCTAGTTTCAAACCAGCAATTTTTAAAAAACTGTGATTCAAGGTTTATCTCCAGAAGATTTGTTTATTTGTCACATGCTTCTTATATGAACCAGAACAATGAAATACTTCCTTGCTACAGATTTACAAGTACATTAGATGCAAGAACAATATATATATAAAAAATAAACTATCAGTTATTAAGTTAATTTATAAGTAAACTAGACCTGGATAGGGCAAAATCCAAAGTGCATATTCGATTTGCATGAGAGCCTGGATATTAACATTTTCTTAATTTCAACTCCCTTCAAATAGTGTCTCTTTTCCATACGTCTACGATTTCCTCCAGACCTACAACCCCAATTATTTGAGATGTTTCACTCTTTCCCTCAGTCTCATTATTATTATGAACCCATCTCATGAACCCATTTTATACTTTGTAACTTATTGCACAATCTGATTAAGCTATGACTGTAGAGTGTTCCTGTTAAGTTCTTATTCCACATTTCTAACACCGTGATTTCCATTGAGCTGTGGCCCATTTATGGCCGATTAAGTGGGCCCTCCTGTGCACCCAAGAGACTACGATGGGCAGGCAAACGGAGCAATCCGCATTGTGCGTTTAAAAGAAAGAAATTGTTTTCAGTACGTACAGAAGGGACCAGAAGGGTACTTTGTATTCGAGCAGTCTTTCAGTGCAGTGAGTGCACAGCATCCTACCATGCCTTGTACATAAGTATGGTTTTGTTCATTGTACGTGCCAATGATTTGGATGTCAGAATATAGGGTGTGTGATACTTTAAGCCTTTTACTCAGCAGTAGCTCTTTCCTGTGGCTTGGATACCTGGGGTCAGTTCATTTTACTTCAGCTTTTCACACAGTCTCCATTTCTGTTCTTACTTTTACTTATCGTCAAGGGCTCTTGTTTATTTATAGATCCAGCTCACCATATCTCTTAGGTCTTTCACTATCCTCATGGGTTTATCCCTTGTTCTTTCTTTGTCTTTGTAGTTCTGATCATTTGCTGTATTTTACCTTTGTGCCTCTGTTCCCTTAACACGCAAATATTTTCAATCAGAAATTTACTATCCCAGCCGGGAAACCTTCACGAAACATTGTCTGTCCATTCCCTCCACTGATGCTGCCTGACCAGCTGAGTTTCTCCAATACTTTGTGTTTTGCTGAGATAAATCTTCCTATAGCGAAGCACGTTTATGCAATTTCTAAAAGGGAGGATATTAAACTTTCCAAGTTCAGACAGTAAAATGCACCAGAGATGGTTACTTCTCCCTCAGGATTGAGCATAAGTTGTTTCCACTCAAATTATGTGCTTTCAAAGTTGACTGGAGACTTTGCCATAGATCAAAGGTTCAAAGGTTCAAAGGTTGATTTATTGTCACATACACCTAGATGTAGTGAAATTCTTTTTGCCAATGCAGCACATAAAAAAGAATACAAACATAACAATAATAAATAGCTTTAACATAAAAACATCCCCCCACAATGGTTCCCATTATGGGGGAAGGCACAAAGTCCAGTCCCATCCCCAATGTCCACCCATAGTCGGGCCTATTGAGGCCTCCACAGTTGCCTCTACGGAGGCCCGATGTTCCAGGCCGTCCTCGCCGGGTGATGATGTTCTGGCGTCGGGAGAATCCTCTCAGCGGCATGGGAACCCTGGAACGGCCGCCTCCCTACTCGAGACCGTAGCTTCCGGAGCCGACAAGGCCGCGCCGAATGGAGCTCAACTGGCGATCTCGTCGCGAGATCCCAGGCTCCCGGTGTAAAGTTCAGCGCCGCCGCCCGCAGCTCCGCGATGTTTTTAACGCCGGTCCCAGCTCACCGGAGTTCCAGCGCGGCGACTCAGGCAAGGCACCGCCCGTCCCGCAATGGCGCTCCAGCGCTGCACCGCCGTCCTCAGACCCGCAGCTCCACCGCCACCGATGCCGGTGCCGCCGATGCCGGTGCCGTCGATGCCGAGGCTCCGGGCGGTCCCCTCGCTCCTCGGACCCGCAGCTCCGCAGCCGCCGATGCTGCCGATGCCGATGCCGAGGCTCCGGGCGGTCCCCTCAGGAAATGCCGCTCCAGGCCCGCTGGTAGGCCGCGAGGACCGGTCGAAAGTGCAGCCCGGAGAAAAGCTGCATCTCCAACCAGGTAGGGACCCTGAAAATTAGTTTCCCCCTTCCCCCCCCCCCCCCTCCCCCACACATAAAAAAGCTAGAACTCCTTAAAAACAAAACACTAAACTAACTAAAAATAAGAAAAAAGAAATGAAAAACAGACAGCTGCAGGCTAGGCAGCCATACCCCCTACAGGTCGGCGCCAAGTTGGGGCAGTAAGTTGGATTCCAAAGTAGTTGGTTGCTGAGATTGCGTTGTACTTTGGGTTGGGTGGTATAATTCAAGAGCCTGATGGTTGAGGTGAAGAAACTGTTCTTGAACCTGAAGGTAATGGTTCTCTGGCTCCTGTACCTTACTCTCGATGACAGCAGTGAGATGAGAATATGAGAGCATGACCGAAGTAGTGTGGGTTTTTGATGATATTAGCTGCCTTCTTGAGGTAGTGCTTCCTGTAGATCTCTTTGATGGTGGAGAGGTCAGAACATGTGATGGTCCAAGCATTGCCCACAACTTTCTGAAGCCTCCTTCACTCTTGGGCGTTCAAGTTACTGAACCAGGCCATGATACAACCAGTCAGTCTGTTCTCCGATGTAGAAGTTCAGTAAAATATTTGGTGACATACCAAATCTCACATTTACATACAATACAATACATTTATTTGTCATTTGGACCCCGTTGAGGTCCAAACGAAATGCCGTTTTTCTAAGCAAGTAGAGGCACTGATGAACTTTCTTTGTGATTGCGTCACTGTGGTGGACCCAGGCAGATCATCAAAAATGTGCACACCCAGGAACTTGAAGACTTCAACTCTCTCTCCCACCATCCCACTGATGAAGACATATATCCGTGGTCCTTTGGCTTTCCTTCCCACAGTCAACAATTAGCTTCTTGGTCTTGCTAATGTTGAGAGCAAGATTGTTGTTCTGGCACCACTCGATCAGAATATTGATCACCCTGTATTCTGACTCATTATTACCCAATATTCATCCAAAACTAGTCGTCTCGTCAGCGAATTTAAAGATGGTTTTGGACGTGTCTGGCAACGCCATCATGGGCATAAAGTTCTTTTTCAGGGTTGAAATAGTATATTGCTATATCCAGTGCGTTAAGTGAGATGGAGTGTAGTTATGTGTAGGAAGGAACTGCAGGTGTTGATTTACACCAAAGATAGACACAAATTGCTGGAGTAACTCAGCGGGACAGGTAGCATCTCGGGATAGATGGAATGGGTGATGTTTCGGGTGGAGACTCTTCTTCAGGTGTGTGCTATGTCAGGGTTTGGTATGGTGTACCTATGCCCCACTGTCAGGGTGGAACTGTGAGTGATTGTGCCCATTCTCAGAGATGGGATGTAGCTTAACTGATATCAGTATCACTGCTGAGCAGGGCCGGATTTAGATGAAGAGAGGCCCTAAGCTATTTCACTTGTGAGCCCCCCCCCCCCCATCCCAATCCCCCACCCCCACGACTAGAGGACCATGACTACCTGACAGTGGCAGTGTGACACTATTAGATCCTACTGTATGTTGTCATTAAACAGTTGGTTTTAAAATACATATTGGATTCACCGCCGAGCAGGCGATGCTTTACCTGTGAGTAGGCCCCCCTAGATCTCGAGGCCCTAAGCTTAAGCTTGTCTAGTTTATACGTAAATCCGGCCCTGCTGCTGAGATGGTGTGCAGTAGTGCCCAAAAGTTGGAAAACTGTGTCCATCATTAGAGCTGGAATGGTTGTACTTGTGCCCAGTATTATTATTGCGATAGTGAATAATTGTACCCAGTTCCAGGTTTGGGATGGTGTATATTTACGCCCAGTGTAGAAGTTAAGATGGTATATAGCAATGCCTAGTGACACGGTCGAAATGCATTGAAAATTATGTGACTGGAAAACAATAACACAAACCACATAAAGTCACATCCATTTTAATAGAGAACTTGTGACAAGTGGTAGAATCTGGCTGTTTCTCTAAAGCAGCTTAAAGCTAGGTGCTAATAATTTACTGGTTATTGATTGATGTTGTGAACCATTTATCAGCTTGACATGAATCACAGTGTTTCCAAGCACTTTAGTGGTTTCCTTGCGCCACATTGCAAATGTCCCAGTGGGACAATAAGACAAGGACTGGGAGAGATTAAGTTTAATGGGTTGAAAATTCCCCTAATGTGATAACACGGAGGTCACACGTATTACACCATTGTTAGACTGGTATTAGACAGGTTATCCACTAGTAGCGAGATCTGGAAGAGAATGGAAATGTCATTAAAAGGTAAACTCCCTTTGGAGTTTAAATGTAATAACTGCTTATAATAATGTTCAACAGTTGTGATATTCATGTCAAGTCCCTAAAAATGTTAATCTCTCTCTTTAAAATGAATTTAATCTGAATAATTGAACACTGGAGTGTAAAGATGTTAAATCTGTTTAAACAAGGACGGATTCTGGAGGACTCAACATAATGGTGCCAAGTAAGAGTTTGACATGAAGTGGTGTTTGAGTTTAGCAGAGAATGTGCTTCCACCTCGCAAATGATGGCAACGACTTGTGGCTCACGGGAGTCCCAATCACAGTTTTCCCAGCTTCAAACCTTTTTTTTCCCTTCTCTGATAATTAACGCTCTAATCATCTTTGTGTAGTTATACCCAATTAAACAGCAGTCAAAATGAATTAAATTGATAATATTAAGTGCCAAGTAAATTATTATTGGACTTTATAAAAGGAATCCAGATCAAGGAATAGAAATAAAAACTGCAAAGGAGGTGGATTGATCGAGTAGATTGCAATTGAGTCTGATGTCTTACCTGAAATAGAATATCTCCAATAGGAGAGTAGTCCCTTAGTACAGCGCTGGGAGGGTGTCATGGATTTTTTGTACCTAAATCTCTAGAACCTGAACATTTACTCTCCTGCAACTGAAATATATGCACTAATATCAGCACCACAATTACAGCAGTCTTCAGAAACTGGCCTGGGAATGGATAGGTTGTGTGTCAAATGTGTAAGAAGGAACTGCAGATACTGGTTCAAACCGAAGATAGACACAAAAAGCTGGAGTAACTCAGCGGGACAGGCAGCATCTCTGGAGAGAAGGAATCTGAAGAAGGGTCTTGACCTGAAACGTCACCCGTCTCCTGTTTTTCTGTCTATCTTAGGTTGTGTGTCAAGATCTTTATCCCATTGCTCCATCAAATGTAATAGATGCAGATGCATCACTGGCTGCCTAAAACCAACCGATGTGGATAGCTCGCATGTCTTGGCCGGTATTGCTCCACCAGGAATCCGCAGATCAGTTGCCAGTAGAACTGAACGTGGGAGGCAGGTTGGAAACACCCGCCATTCCTGTCACTCCCTTCACCCAGCACCAAAACAGCTGAAGTCGAAGAAGAGCTTCCTCCACACAGTCCAGCCACTGTCACAGTCTCCTCAAGCAACCAGACTAGCCTTGTGGGAAAAGAAACGCAGTGAAAACCACCACTTGTCATTCTGTCCTATTCTTAATTAAACAATGTGTATGATTTGCATTCTTTAGCTCTTTGAATCACTAGTTAACCCACCTATAAATAGTTCTCTGTTCTTTGATATCTACAATTCTGGTACCAATCTATATCACTGCATCTCCAGATGGCAGACTATCGAATCTCTCATCCAATGGCCATGACACAACAGAGGAACTGAAAGCACTATGGTTTTGGATTACTCACACATCAAATGGGACTGGAGTCTCCAGGGTAGGAAGTGATAAGGAGAATGTAAACGTGTTCAAGCTGGACTTGTGTACACACATTGATAGACTATGTGGTCGTCTTTCAGTCTCGCATTGCTAACTAAAGAGATTGATATTCATTTTGTGAATAGATTCATTTACTAACTCTTGATCTTCATCTTCGATATTTGTCTTTTAAACATTGCTTTTAACCTGGATATATATAGAAAGTTTTGATATTTACAGGGTTATTTGACGTTTAGAAACTGCTGTTGGGAATGTCTATCAATAATTGTACAAAGGCACAATACTGGGTTAGACCTGCCAAGGAACACCACCACAGGTTAACCCACCTCTAAATAGTTCTCTGTTATTTGAGACTGAACTCAGATATCTACAATGCAGATGCATTATAATTCTGATAGCATTTTGTATATCATGACAAATGCAATGCAAGTGCACCTAGGGAGCTGATTTTATCGTGAAAAATGGGTGAATTTGTTAGAAAGATTTATTGTTTCCAAAGATTGAAAAATAATCTCTTCCTAATGATCCAGGAAATCACTAAAGTCCTCCAGCTTAATCATTTTTAAAAACAAAACAACTTTACTGTTTACCCATGATGAACGGTAACTCAAATTTCACTGTACCTTAATTGGTACATGTGACAATTAAATTGAATCTTGAATCTCGAATCTTGAATGAATATGTGTAGAAATGAACTGCAGATGCTGGTTTATACCATAGAAGGACACCAAGTGCTGGAGTAACTGAGCAGGTCAGGCAGCTTCTCTGGAGAAAAAGGATGGGCGACGTTACGAGGGAACGCTTCTTCCTTCTCTGGGTCCGGACATAGTCAGATTGGTGGAGTTTAGGAATTGTTGTAGCCTTCATGTTAAATGAGATCAACTGTGCTTCACCTCTTGGGACATGAAAGGTGCTATAGAATTCCATGTTTTACTTTCACATGCACCCTCCTGATAACTGTTTTCTACCTAATCCAACTTCCAAAAGGTCACCCATTCCTTCTCTCCAGAGATGCTGCCTGTCCAGCTAAGTCACTCCAGCATTTTGTGTCTACCTTCGATTTAAACCAGCATCTGTGGTTCTTTCTTACTCTGATAGTGCTTGAGTCACCATTTTTTAATCTCCCAGTACTGATTATGACATGAGATTTGTTTACAGATCTTTCAAAACAGATAGAAAAGTTGAAAGCTTTTCAATGAATAGACATAGAATTACATACCTGAAGCCTCTGATTCCAGCAGAAAGTTAATGGCATAATCCTCAAGCAATGAAGTCACATATACTAAAATATAACTTCCAGTACAGTCCATTAGTCTGGTTCCTATATGTCTAGTGCACTAGAATTAAACATATCTTGAACCAGAAAAAACACCACTACCTCAATGCAGTGCATTTTTCCATTCTAGTCAGAAGCAACTAGATGCAGCTCATATGAGTTTCTGACACCTCTATGTCAAAAATAATTTAAAAATGCAATTAATTGGTATTTTTTATAGAAACTGGTGGGATGATCCACCCAAAAGAGTTTAATGTAAAAAAAATTGGATGAGGATGTTAAGGAGTGATGATAGGTAGAAATTGTTCACACAAAGAGCACTTACAATCTGGAACTTTGACCCCACAAAGAGCCGACAAAGAGTCAGTGTGATAAGGGCTGGGTGGATTGGTAGAGTAAATATACAGATGTTTGTGTAGACAGAAGGAACGACAGATGCAGGTTTACAGAAAAAGAGACATAAATGCTGGAGTAACTCGGCAGGTCAGGCAGCATCTCTGGAGAACGTGGACAGGTGAAGTTTTGGGCTCGAAACATCACCTGTTTATGTTCTCCAGAGATGCTGCCTGACCTGCTAAGTTACTCCAACAATTTATGTTTCTTTTGACAGATATTCATGCACTGACAGATTTACAGAAAAGGTTTGTGAGGTTAAATGGTCCCTATTTCCTGAGATCAAAAATCACACAATCTCTGTAATAAGCTGAGATCCTGAACATCAAATACTGTACGTAAGCCTTTCATCTCAGTGGCTGAAACATAAGGTCACCAAGACTTGAGCAACTGCAGACACTAACCTATGAATAAAACTTTGAAGTAATATCCAAATCTGCATTTTGGGGTGAATTTTAAAAGATTGCACAGGAATATTCAAAGTAGAGAAGGGAATTTTCTCAGTGACTAGACCAACAAAACAAAATGTTGAAACCTGGCTGATTATTTATGAATGGAACTGGACCCTGGTCTCCAGCTTCGTCTATACTGAAGAGCTTTTGGAATTTTAAGGTAATTTATTCTGTGAAGTGCTTTGAGACATTTTCAAGCTACAAGGTGCAGTATAAATGCAGAAATTATTATTACCTGCTGACATTAAGCTTTATTTTAAAAGCCCATTTATTATTTATTACTCCCTGGAATCTGAGCACTGTACATTTCTTGATTCATCTGAAAAGGCTTGAATAACGCTCTTGGCAGGTCTGTGGCAATTATGAAACGACGGTAGTTTATCAGTCAGTTTTGAGAAGCCTAATGAATGAGTAAGCTGTTAGTTTCTTGAGAGACCCAATGGAATTAGATTCTGGATTCAGTGTTATGATACTGGAAAATCACAAATACTGTCTTAACTCCAAAAGGCATTACTTTCTAATGGATTTGCATGGATTTAAATATGTTTTTAAGCTTTTACGTTGAGGACCCAATTGTAAATTGTATCCATTGATTCCTAGATGCAGATATTACTTATTCCTCCACCCAAAACAGACCAGAGTGTTTCAAAGTATTTTGCATGCTGCACTGAAAGTGTTGGATCTTATAGTTTGATCCCAAATTAGCTTAACTCTTCCCATGTTGTTAGACGCTTTATTTTTGAACACCCGCCTAGGCATTCACACGATTGCCATCTATCCACTTCACTATTGTTTATAATTGATGTTCACTTCTTGAAGCTTGGCCTGACTGGATATTTTTTCTAACAATTTATGATCTTGGCTGACCTAAGTTAAACAGGCTATGATTCATCATTGGCTTCTCTGGTATTTCGAATTGGATGAGCAGAAACTTCCTCTGATTCATTTTTGTGAAAACCAAAGCTATTGAGTTGAATGTTTGCTACAAATTGTGTTTTCTGGTCTGTGACGCCCTTCCTCACCCTCTTCTGAGACTGACCCAGGCTGCCTTATTCTTGAGTCTCTACATTTCCTTTAAGTGTGTTCCTTAATCGTGCTCATGTCTTAATTT
Source organism: Amblyraja radiata (assembly GCF_010909765.2). Classification (NCBI taxonomy): domain Eukaryota; kingdom Metazoa; phylum Chordata; class Chondrichthyes; order Rajiformes; family Rajidae; genus Amblyraja; species Amblyraja radiata. Next base: position 2,747,389 of record NC_045988.1, read on the forward strand.
CCCACGTGTCTATTTGCTCAGGTCAGCTTCAAATGTTGAGTGATAGCACTCCTGTGCCTTAGGATTTCTTGTTAGAATAGAAATACTTTTAATTAGGTTGCTGACAATTTCCAGCCCCACCTTAAACCTTGTCATTGGATCTGGATCTTGAGTTCTGTTTCTCCCAACGTGTGGATGCAGTATTACCTCTAGACCACTAGTTGGAACTGTTGTGCCATCTTTTGCCTTCACCTTCAGTAGCTGTGGGAAGATTTAATTTCCCATATTTCCCTTAACCAAACTGACATTCGCTGAGCTTAAAATAGCCCTGAGTTGTATCTTTTCCACGGTTAATTCTGAAAGCTAGAGTTGCTCATCAATAGCGATCTGTCTCTTGCAGAGTGCAATCTTATATCAGCTCCCAAATACAAAAATATCGCTGATGTAGTAGGCAGCTGTGTCAAGGCCCATATTCTGCCATAATGCATATTACATTTGTCACATTTAGTAGTGAGATGAGGTTATGTTTCTAGGCTAATCGCACAGAAATCTTTAGATCAAACCTCACTACCGGCATTTTATGAATTTGTATCCAGTCGAAATAAAAAGCTAACATCTATAGAAGTGAAGTGAAATCACAGTTTATGTATTTATGCCCTTCAGAGAAAAAAAACTGAATGGGGTTGAGAATAACCTCAGTCCCACATCAAAATGAATGTAATGAACTGGAAAATCCTTAGTTATAACAAACAGTGTCAATAACTTTTACATAGCACCATTAACATTGCAAACATCTTACGGCATTTCACATCCAAGTGCTTTAATATCAGTAATGCCCCAAAAATATTGAGAGGTTTAAGAAAGGAATTGCAGCCCATTCTATAGGAGTTATTTCTGATGATGATGGAGTGATGATATATTTCCTGTGTTGTCACAGAGTCCACCAACTCAACACATAGGAAGTGCACACAAAAAGAAAGATGGTGGTGTGACGCTACAAATATCAGAGCAGTTCAGTGCAGTGGTGAGAAATGATTTTGGCTTGACAGACTATGATTCAGAATTGGAACCAATTTTGCTCAAGCTAAGAAATAGCCGAGGGCTGAAAACATTTTTAGGAGTTACTTACAGACGGCAAAATAATGATTGTGCACAGCATCAATCATGAAATGAATGCCATGCCCAATAGGGGCAATACAGTAATAATAGGAGACTTGAACCTACGTGTAGAATGTACTAATCAAATTTTGTGCAGTTTAGTAGAAGATGAATTCATAGAATGCATATTGGAAGATTTTTCTCGATCAATTTGTCAAAGGACCGATGAGAGAAAAGGCTACTTTGAAGTCTGAAGAAGGGTCTCGACCCGAAACGTCACCTATTCCTTTTCTCCAGAGATGCTGCCTGACCCCCTGAGTTACTCCAGCTTTTTGTGTCTATCCTCAGGCTACTGTGAACCTTGTTTGCGCAATAAGAAAAGATTCATTGATATGCAATATCCAATTGATATAATTGCAGATGCAAGAAGCAGCATATGTTGGAATCTGGAGCAAAAATACGAGCTGCTGCAGGAACTCAGTGAGTCAGGCAGCATCTGTCAATAGAATTGTATCCACTCAACCTGAAATGTCAACTATCCATCGCCCACCAAGGATGCTGCTTGACCTGCTGAGCTCCTCCAGCAACTTTTTGTTTAATTGATAATCTTGATTTCAGGGACCCTTTGGGGATGAGCGAATATGCTAAAATTCTACATTGTTTAAAAATGATGCAGTTCCCTTCAGAACCAAAGTAAAGGAAATTAAGATGAGATTTAGCTGCAGTCGATTGGGAGAGTACACTGAACAGTAGATAAGCAATGTGCAGCTTCTAAAGAAAAAAATAAGCTTATGTTGCAAAATACAATTCTTTCAGGCACAAATACGCAAATGGAAATGTCATTCATGCATGGCTGATAAGTGAGATTAAAGATAGCATGAATTCAAAGGAAGGGACATAGCTAGTTACCAGAAATAGCAGTAAGCCAGAGAACTGGGAGCGTTTCAGTGTGCAGCAAAGGAGGATCAAGAAATTGATACAGAGAGGCAAGATAGACTATTGAAAGCAAAGTGGCGAGACATAAAAAGATGAAGAAAGGGCTTACAACATCAAGTGTGCATCCTCTACAGAGAAAGATAAGAGCATTTATATTGGCGAATAAGGCCAGAAGCAGAGACATAATACCTGCCAGATATTTCAGAAAATCAAGAGAATTTAGAGAATGAGGAACTGAAGGAGCTGTGTATTAGTCAAAAATAATAGTGCCAAAGAACTTGATGAGCTTGAATACTGATTAATTCCAAGGCCCTATAGGTTTGAAAAGGATCGTTTTAGAGTTTATGGATGCCCTGATTATCATTTTCTGAAATTTGATAAATTCAATATGCAAATATGACCAGTATTTAAGGAGGGTGGGAGAAAAAAAACATAGAAATAATGTTAGCCTAATAATAGTGATAGGGAAAACACTGCAATCTCTGATGAAGGTTGCAAGAATAGCTACCTTGAAATGAAAAATAAGATTGAACATGGTTAACACAGATTTATGAAACATAAACCATGTTTGACGAAAACCTGCTTGACTCATCTGTGGTGTTTTTTGATAACGTAGCTAGTATATAGATAAAGGGGGAGTAACGGTGGCACAGCGGTAGAGTTGCTGCTTTACAGCAAAATGCAGCACCAAAGACCCGGGTTTGATCCCGACTCCGGGTGCTGTCTGTATGGAGTTTGTACGTTCTCCCCTTGATCTGCGTGGATTTTCTCCGAGAACTTCGGTTTCCTCCCACACTCCAAAGACGTACAGGTTTGTAGGTTATTGGCTTGATAAAAATGTAAAAAAATTGTCCAAGTTGGCGATATGCAGAGTACTGCCCTGTCGACTACAAAATTCAGAAGGTTCAGAAGGTAAAGGGAAAAGCTGAGGCAATGTGCCTGAGGAATTTTGGATAGATTTCAATGAGATTCCATGCTGGAGATTGGTCAGCAAGATTGGACCACATTGAATTAAGGGGTACTATATCACCATGGATTGAGAATTGGTTATCAGAAGGGAAGCAAAGAGTTGGAATACATGGATCATCCTCAGTCTAGCAAGCTGTCATTCATGAGGTACCAAAGGGATTGGTGCTTCGGCCTCAACTACTCATGATCCACGCCAACGATTTGGCTGATGGTACGAAGTATCATGTTACCAAGTTTGTTACTGATTCTAAACCATGTGGGATTGTGGGAAGGCAGCAGGATGCAAAGTGGCTTCAAGGAGATATGGGCAAACCAAGAGAGTGGCCAATGACATGGGAGATGGGAAATTTGTGAGATCCATTTCGATGCACAGAACAGAGATGCAGAGTACTTGATAAGGTGGTGAGAATTGTGGTGACGTTGATGTCCAAGGGAATCCAGATATGCTTGGGCACATGCATATCTAGATCAACATGCAGGTGAAGCAAGTGCTGAGGAGGACAAATGTAATGTTTGGCTTTTATGCAAGGTTTTAATTACATAAATAAGGACGTTTTGTATAGGGACAGTGAGACATCAGCTCTTACACAATTGTGTACTGTGTCCAATGTTGGCACCTTTACCTGCCACAGAATTGTGCATTCACTAGGCTGGTTCGAAGGCTGATGGATTTTGTGTGAGAGGAGAGCTTGAGCAGGCTAAGACTGTATTCTCTTGAGATTTGAAGATTGAAAGGAGACCCTGCAGAAGCTTACAATATTCTAAAAGAGATTGACAGGTTAGATGGAGAGAGGATGTATCCCATGGCTGAGGAATCTTGGACTAGAGGGCAAGGTTAATCATAGGGAAAGGCTGTTTAAGGCTGAGCTCAGGAGAATTCCTCTCACAGAGAATGATCAATTCCAGGGAGCCGGAGAGCTCAGTTGTTGTATTGATCCAAAGCACAGCTCAATAGATTTCTAACGGAAGCGGGTGACGTGGGAATAGTGCTGGAAAATGGCGCAGAGGTGAGAGATCAGCCATGAACCTTGTGAATAGCAGAACAAGCTCAGAGAACCATGTGGGTTACTGATACTCATGATCATATTCCTAATGGGCTTTAGATTTCTCACACAGCCAATACTGTCCTTTGCTCCAGCAGGCACTAACCAAAATAGTGGTAAAGACCAGAGCAACCAGTCTTCAGTATAAATGATTCCGGATGCCGGATCCAACCCCAGATGTTCAGAAATGTGGATTTCCCAAAGATTGCAGTTTGTCCCAATGTTCCTCAAATCTGTCTTTTAGTATTGACTTGCAAACGTCTTCCCAGTGCACACAGAGTAGGAACCAGAAATATATCGTGAGAAAAGCAGAGATACTGGTAAATAATAAAAACTGATAAAATATAATGAATGTTTTTTTTCAATTCGCTGTGCAGTTCCAGAAACCCTGCCTCTTTGCCTAGTTACTTTAATTCTGTGATAATGAGCTGTAGAGAATGTAAATACTCTTCACCTGATGTGACATTAACCAGTTCTCATCAAAGTGCCATGAATTATGTTGATTATATCCTCTTACCATTTTAATCAAATGCATCTTTACGATATGTTAAAAAGCAATTGGCTGGTGAGTTAATAAGGGGCTTGTTTATTGAATATATTATCAACCTGTTTACATAAGGAATCTGTATTGATGAATCTCTGAAAGACATCGATGAAATGTTTACATATTTTTTGTAAATTATTGTGTGGCAAATGCAGACCATTGATTTCTTATAACTAAATGTGTCCTGCATTTTTGCATCACAACCACTATGCTGAAATCTCAGAGAAGAGCTTATTGCTACCTCTCATAAAGAGACAGAAAAAGAGTGGGAGAATTGGGCAAAAGAGAGTGAAAAGCGCAGGACAAAACAGCATCCCTCCTCACTCCTTCCCTCCCTCACCCAAGTCGTACCAGCTTCAAAGTTCTCTTGTTGAATCTCATTGTCTGTACTCATTCTCACCTAGCACACAGCTAACAACAGGTGACGTTTCAGGTCGAGACCATTCTTCAGACTGGTTAGGGATAAGGGAAACGAGAGATATAGACAGTGATGTGGAGAGATAAAAAACAATGAATAAAAGATATGCAGAATAGTTCTCCCTCCAAACAGCTATCAATGGCCTGTTTCCTTTAGCATCGTTACTTTTTTGCATACCTTATAGAATATTCCACGGGACATTTAAAAATGTATCGTCTAATTTGGAATTTTCCACACTGAGGGGTAACTGCCTAGGTTTAAGCGATTATTCAGTCTGTGAAGGATTCTAATATTAGAGGAACCAGGGCTTGAAATGATATTTATCAATAAGAGTACTCAGGAGAAACAGTCTAAATCAAAGACTAATGTGACTGATAATGTATCTATGCAGCTCAGTAAACCTTTGTGAATTCTAATGGTGTTTTTTAAGCTTCACTTCCACGTGACCCAGTCAAGTCAAGTTTTATTCGTCACTTGCACATAAAGTGCAGTGAAATGAATTGAAATGAATTTGCCAGCAGCGGTACAATAAAAAAAGAACACACAATACACAATAAAAATTTAACACAAACATCCACCACAGCAGTCATCATTGCGGTGGAAGGCACAAAATTATCCCCCGTGGTCGAGACCACAACCCTCCGCAGTCACCGCTGCGGGCGTCCAGATGTGCAGACAAGGTAAGTCCAAGTAAGTCCTGAATCGGTACCTCCCCATCGGAGACCGCGGCTTCAAGCTGGTGTAGGCCGCAGGCCGGCGGTCGAAGATCTAGAGTCCCCGCTGCGCCGCAGCCAGAAGCACCGCAGACCTCACCGCAGAAAATTTGCATTTTTCGTAAGGTTTCAACTGAAATGCACAATATAAACATTTGAAAGTAATTATTTATTGATGAACTTAATAATAATTCAATCCCACCATCAATACCCTCTCCTATTGACATTTGCCCTTCTGACAAAGGATTTTTGAACTGAAACATGAACTCCTCTGATGTTTCCACAGATGTTGTCTGATATAAAACATGGAACAGTACAGCACAGGAACAGACTCTTCGGCCCATAATGTCTATGCTGAACATGATTACAAATTAATCTAAACTCCATATCCCTTGAGTCCTTGCATATCCATGCGCCTATCTAAAGGCCTATTAAATACCATGATTTTATCTGCCTCCACCACCATCCCTGACTGAGTGTGCCAGGCACCCACCATTCTCTGTATAAAAAAAAACATCCCCGGCACATCTCTGTAGATCAATCACTATTGCTGATTTGATCCATGTCTGGTTTTGCTATTGCTGACCCGATCCGTAATCCCTGTCGGGTTTCCACCATGCCATCTTGTGGCATGCGAACAGCCATGCTTTTAGTTTAAGCTACGACTTCGAGCCTACAGTACCTATGTATATGGTTCCTGTATGTATTGTTATTAAAGTACTTATGAAGTTTTATGACTCGGTGTCAATAGTACTTTATAAAATCTCCATTAAACTTTGCCCCTTTCTCCTTACAGCCATGCCCTCTAGTTTTTAGTTTTAGTTTTAATTTTAGAGATGCAGCGTGGAAACAGGCCCTTCGACCCACCGAGTCCGCACTGACCAGCGATCCCCGCACATTAACACCATCCTACACACACTAGGGACAATTTTACACTTATACCAAGCCAATTTACCTACATACCCGTACATCTTTGGAGTGTGGGAACCGAAGAAAACCCATATAAACATATAAACTCCGTACAGACAGCACCCGTAGTCAGGATTGAACCTGGGTCTCCGGTACAGCAAGCGCCGTAAGGCAGCAACTCTACCACTGCACCACCTTGCCGCCCTTGTATTTGACATCATGGGAAAACAGTTCTGACTGTCTACCCTATCGATTCCTCTCATGATTTTATATACTTAAAATTATCTCCCCTCAGCCTCTGATGTTTCAGAGAAAACAATCTAAGTTTGTGCAACCTCTCTTTATAGCTAATACACTCTAATCCAGGTAGCATTCTGGTAAATCTCATTTGCACCCCTTCCAAAGCCTCTGCATCCTTCCTATAAATGGAAGATTACAGGATTGCTGGAAACATCGACCTACTAAATGTTTCCAGCCTTTTTTATTGTAAAATAATTCAGCATGATTTTATTGCCAATTTATCACACCAGTGTAATTTAAAATGTAAACCTAAATATTATTATAGAATAAATAATTCAACAAATCACATCTTTTACAGTTACAATTGCACTTTTGTATTGTATTTCTTACCTTAAAACATTGACCTCCACCCAAAGTATTTCATTGGCTTCTTTTCTTCTTTCTTTCTTCCATGTTTTGATTTTTGCATTTATTCTTGCCTTCCAATCTTGCACAACTTGGAAAGCAATTAGATATTTTCTTTTACCTACTAATAATTCCATGGAGCTTTCAACCACATCTGTGTATTCTGAGCATAAGTACCATGTCACAATTCAGAGACGGAGGAGTTGAAAGGAGGAAAATGTGACCTCTCTATGAAGGTGTAAGTTTGTTTGGTTTCCCCAAAGAAATGACGGGCATATAAATTCATTGATAATTATGTCTTTACTATTCTGAACATCAGCGACAAATAAAACCTACGAGATGCCGCACTTCCAGTACATTGAAGAGTTCAACATTGTTGATCAAAGTGATATGAATGCAGAGCAGATTGCTGCTAAAATATGTTTTTTTTAAAAACTCTACTTCAATCATTTACATGATGAACCTTTGAGCATTTTATTATTAGTTCCTTTATTGTGGACTTTTTGGCAAGCTCACTATATTTTCCTCTTCAATAAATGCTATTTTACCTATCTTTTGTACCAACTGATACGACATTGGCAATCCAGCCTATTAATTTCTACTGATTCTAAGTCTTGGCCCAGATTTCCATCTCAGTTGTAAATAACCTCAGCAAATATGATCTGAATATTTGGTCTGGCACATGCAGGAAATTGTTCTCATCATTCAGCAAACTGCTGATATGAATCATCGCACAATGAAAGTCACAGTGCCTCGGGACTAATCATTTGAGCTGTCTTATCTTCATTGGTCCTGATGTTGACAGCAGTAACAGAATCCAGTATTGGGATAGAGATCATTTTTGAAGAACTAATTTTCATTTCATTTTCTTCATCAATATTTATAAAGCTGTCAGCATTTTCACTATGCCTTTTAAGAGCACGAGAAATATGAGTGGGAATAGCCACAGGGCCTCTCGAAACTGCTTTGGCATTTAATATTATGGGCAAATCTTCTATCATAGCTCCACAATTCCACCCTATTTTCACACCCCTATTATCCCCCATTCCCAAAAATCCATCAATCTCTGTCTCGGGAAACTATTTAAACAGTCCCTCGGGATTGAGTTTGATTTATTTCCACTTTGGTTTTGTGGTCAATGATGTGGTTAATGAGATCCACGTGGAAACTGCAGGCGTCACGGGTGGGGCAATGGTGTGTGTTGTTGGTCAGCTTTTGCGGCTTTGCGATCCCAACCTATGGATTCAAAGTTTGTAAAGGAATCCCAAATGCTTCTTCCCTGCTTTGAGTGGCAATAAAATCTTCGGAGATTCACAGGAGTCATGAGGATTTGGGATTTTTTTAAGGAGGCCGTGAGGAGATCCTCCGTCTCCCACATAATCTCCCCATTACAGAGCTCAGAACAGAAGGTCAGCTTTGGGATCTGGTGTTGGCATGTGAATGGCCTGTCCTATGAAACCAACCGAGGACTCATTACTCAGCGATGTTGGGCTGAGAGATGCCACTGACATTGATTTGTTTGCCCTTCCAGGATTTTGCACAGATGGTCATGCTGCATCTTTCCAGTGTTTTGAGTTGCCTGTTGTAAGCAAAGCAATTCTCCGAAACAGTGGAGGATAGGATCACTGATGTCTAGTAGACCATGCAATTTGTGCCAGGTTTGAGGATTGGTCTTATTCTTTTCATTGACTGCGTATTCACAGCCTTTCGGGATAGAGAATTCCAAACATTACCAACCACGTAATAAAAAAATAACTCCTCAATACAACCATGGTATGAAGAAGGGTTTCGGCCCGAAACGTTGCCTATTTCCTTCGCTCCATAGATGCTGCTGCACCTGCTGAGTTTCTCCAGCATTTTTGTGTACCATGGTATGAGGAAGTGCCTTGACCTGAAATGTCACCCATTCCTTCTCTCTAGAGATGCTGCCTGCCCTGCTGAGTTACTCCAGAACATTGTGTCTATCTTTGGTGTAAACCAGCATGTGCAGTTCCTTCCTACACATGAATGGCAAACTGGTTATCAAGACATTATGGTCCTCACTTCTGAACTTTTATCCCACTGGACACTTCTTCCCCAGCCTGTCAAATCCTGCCAGAATATAACAGTTTTCAATGTGATCACTTCTGATTCTTCGAAATTCCAGAGATTATAGGCCTACTCGTGCTTCTCACCTTGTAAAATAATTCTCTCATTCCAACAATTATTATCCAGACATAATTTATAATATAGAACTCACTAGCTATAGGGGTGGTGGAAAGGACTCTATCAGTTACTCCATAAAGGAACTGGAAATTCACTTGAGAGATAATATTTTGCAGGGCCATGTGGAAAGCGAGGGAAAATTGGATGATAGGTCTTGGTGCTGGTAGTCAGCAAAGATCAGATGGGCTAAATAGCTAATCCCATGTGCCATTAAAAAATGATGAATAATATTCCAAGTAGGCCATTTTCTGATCCACTCACTTAACTGGTGTGTAAATCTTTGTAACCTTTTTGCATCCTCCTTGCATTTCATTTTCATTTGACTTGGAACTTGTTTCTTTTCTCATCCTGTTGGTTTTTTTGCCAATGAGAAAACTATTTCACTCAGAGCTAAAACTGGTCATGAGAAGCCCCTGAAGATTCCCAATGAGCCAGCATTGATCTAGCACAGGAGCTATTGCCTCGGCTCACTAGTTCTCAATCAATACTGGTTGCTGTCAGATATCTTGCACTCTGCATTGTACTCGCGGAGAAAACAGACAATTTTGCAACTCAATCATTTCTTAAAGTTTCCAGTTTGTCACTGGAAAGAGAGATTCTAAATCAAAGAATCCATCACAACTCTGCATGGCACAGTGAGTCGATAAGCTCAGTAAAATTTAGTTAGCAGTTACTCTTTGAGAAACAGATATTATGGTGTCACACAAACAGCCCCAGGACCACGGCAGCAATCCTATCCCAGCTCCCAGTCAGAAGGCCAATACATCAGCATGATGGTAAATCTGATTCCTTTAAGATTACCAGCTACCTTGAACCAATAGAAACATAAGTAACAACATCAGTGATACATCAAGAGCAAGGAGCATGAAATTGAGTCTTAACTTCTAATAAGTCAGCTTTAATTTGGAAGTGTAGCACAAACAGTCTGTGCTTAGCTGTTTGTGAGAAGTGAGGCAGACATCGAATTGTCAGAACCCGAGATGTAAGCAGTGAGATATAGGCGGCGATCGTTGTTACGAGGCATTAGGTACCAGTGAACCGAACAGATCCATTGGTGCTAATTTCAGACAATGCCATTAGAAGCAATGGTGAATTTCAACTGATGTCATCATGTTTCTCCCTGCCTCTCCATTTTCAAAGAATCCTTCAATTTTACTCTCTTTCTCAAAAATGTACCATTTGTATTCTTCTTTATATTTAAGACGCGAGGGAGTAAGCTAGAAGAAGGGTCTGGAGTAGGAACCCCACCTGAAATGTCTCATATCCTTGTTCTCCAGAGATGCTGCCTGACCCACTGAGTTACTCTTGCAGTTTGTGACTATCTTAGTGTGGTTTGATGGGTGAACAAAACGGAGCGGTTTGGAGACTCCTTTTTTACATTGATTGCGGGGGAAAGGGGGCATGCAACCTGAAATTGTCTGCATCTTTTTTCACACTCCCCCCTCATCCATTAAATCCTTATTACCAAATAATGAAAGGCCAACAGAAGATGTTTCAGTAGTAGGAGTGTCTAGGACCAGAGGGTCTTTAGAATGGAGATGAGGAGGAATTTCTTTAGCGTTGAATCTGTGGAATTCATGCATCAGACAGAGGTGGAGGCCGAATGATTTTTTAAAACGGAAATTAAAAATGGAGATTCCGTATTTTTAACACTGAAATTGATAGGCTATTGATTAATTAGAGCGTCAAAGGTTACAGGAAGAAGGCAGGAGAGTGGGGTTGAGAGGGAAAGATTAATCACCCATGATCGAATGGCAGAGCAGACTTGAAGGACCAACTTGGTCTAATTCTGCTCCTATGTTTATGGTCTTTTCACTTGCTTTGTATCTGTTTGCTTTATTCTTATCAACCGCTGGTTTTACCATCTTTTTCCTTTGAACTACTAACTCAAATTGGTGTGCTCCTCTTCTCATTAAGCCCCCTTCTAACTCCATTCGCTCTTCATATTCACTCTTCATATGGTAGTCAGTGCTTGGTACCTCAGTGCTTGGTACCTACTTCCAGCAGCCACTGGTTGTCCTCCAGGATGCACCGAGCTGCAGCCTGATCCATGTCACAATTGGGCGCAGAGACTCTCACAGCAGTGGCTCAACGCTTCCGACGCCTCCGACGGCCCGGGACTCTTGCACTGAGGCTGCTCTATGGCTGGAGCGGCAGCCAGCCTGGCAAACACTCGCCAGCCCCGGCTCCCCGTCCACATCGGCCGCCGCTAGTGCTTCTGCTTCCCTCCCTCCCTCCCTCCCTCCCTCCCTCCCTCCCTCCCTCCCTCCCTCCCTCCCTCCCTCCCTCCCTCCCTCCCTCCCTCCCTCCCTCCCCTCGGGCTCTCCAACACCCACGACCAGGTTGCTCAGAACACAGCAGCCCCTTGTCCAAAGTCGGAGACATTGAAACATGTCTAGCCAAAAAAGTGCACCCTCCCAGCCCCCCCGGTTCCGCGGCCCATGTATCTTTATCCTGCCACTCGCCGGCCTCGCTCATGTCAGCTGCTTCCCGCAAATCCTTAAATTCCGACTGCCGCTGGGAGCAGGACATGGCTTTACTTCCTGCGCTGGGTGACACTCATTCACTGAGGCTGCTCTATGGCTGGAGCGGCAGCCAGCCTGGCAAACACTCGCCAGCCCCGGCTCCCCGTCCACATCGGCCGCCGCTAGTGCTTCTGCTTCCCTCCCTCCCTCCCTCCCTCCCTCCCTCCCTCCCTCCCTCCCTCCCTCCCTCCCTCCCTCCCTCCCTCCCTCCCTCCGTCCTTGTCTTTCAATGTAAATTTACATGGGGACATGCTTTGGAGGTGTGTGACGGTTCGGTCAAGTTAGAATAACAGAGAATAAGAATGCTGCTGTCTTGTCAATAGATGCGCACACAAGCAGTTGATATTAGTTGTGAAATTCACGTTGATCACAGAATTTCTCACGACATAGCGTGAGAAATTTGTGATCAGCGTGAGAGTGTGAGAATTGGGCAAAATGCGTGATTCTCACGCTCAATGCGTGAGAGTTGGCAGCTCTGCTGTAATTGGTATACGTGACAATAAAATACCTTTGAAACCTTTCTAAAAGATGGATAACATGCACTGCAAACATCTCACACTCAACTATAACATATCCCACCCCCCTCCCCATGCAGTAAATGTTCCCTTTTTTGCACAATAAATTGTGAAAATTGATTTTCTTTTGAAATCTTAATTGAGTTTCCTAATGTTTAAATTATAAGGTTAAAATTGACAATCTCCTTTTTCAGAAAGTGCCTTAAGTGTTCTGTGAGAAGTTAAAAGTATTACAATCTTATGTGATGCCCTGACATACAAACCTTAAGATTAACCATGAGATCCTCTCAGAGCATTTACCAGGGACATTTATTGAATAGCGAAAGGCCTGGATAGAGTGGATGTGAACAGGATGTTTCCGCTTGTGGGAGAGTCTAGGACTAGAGGCCATAGCCTCAGAATTAAAGGACGTTCCTTTAGGAAGGCGATGAGGAGGAATTTATTTAGTCAGAGGGTGGTGTATCTGTGGAATTCTTTGCCATAGAAGGTTGTGGAGGCCAAGTCAATGGATATTATTAAGGCAGAGATTGAAAGATTCTTGATCAGTAAGGGTGTCAGGGGTTATGGGAAAAAAGGCATGAGAATGGAGTTGAGAGGGAAAGGTAGATCAGCAATTATTGAATAGTGGAGTAGATGGGCTGAATGGCCTAATTCTGCTCCTAAAACTTATGAACTTATGAAATGGTTACTTGCGGTCCAATAAAGGATAGTGTAGTCTTCTTTCTCTGAAGCTATTCACCATTTTTAATCCTTGAGCATAACATGATTTTAAAAAATTGCTTCTGAAAGTTTAATTGCATCTGGTTTAAAATATGCTATGAAGCTGGGATTGAATGAGCTACAATGCCCACGATAAACTCCTTACTCACACTATCTTCCTAAACCCGTTAGGAGAATGGTAAATGAAAGGGAAGGGTGTTTATTTTATAAAATTGCACAAAATAAAACTCTTGCTAATATCTGCTGTAACTTGCTGCCAAATGGAAATGAATTTCACGGCAGGCAGGCTGGCTGCCAAACCTGAATTGGCTGCATTTGATCTCAGTGTGTCTTTAGTTGCGACTTCCTGTCACCAAGCCTGTGATTGAGGCTTTTTGGAAAGACCGCCCAGTTTAGATATTTCCTGCCTTCACTCCTGATTCTGTTGGCAATCAACAAGTGTGACCTGAGGTGTAAAAAGATAAATGTCAGTGAGGGCATAAGTAATGACAGAGAGCAAGCGAGGGACTTGACAGTCGTCAGCAGAATCGCTCTGCGTGAAACAGCGACAGCAAAATTGCTTGTAATTTCGGAGATGTGTTCCAGCTTGTTCTGGATCATTCCACCGAAATTTGCAGCAAGCATTGAACTCGTCAGAAAACGTCAGGAACTGACGTCCTCATTTGTCAAAAGAGCAAGCATTCAGCGGGATACAGGGAGATTACAGTCTTCCATCTCACTGCTTCACAACTGCACAGATTACCTGAGTGTTGAGAAGTCAACACCACCACCACAATTAACCCACAGGCATTGGAGAGGGTAACGGTGGACACACATGAGGGAGATTGGAACAAAAGGATACATTGAAAGGGAGGCGCATCGTTACCAGCATAGATCAATTGGGCAATATACCCAATTCTGTTATTCAGTTATGGAGTTGCAAGCACTATGCCAAGCAACCCTTTTAAAACTATACACCTGATATATATTCCTTCCACTCATTCTTTGACATGTTTTACAGTTAAGCGCGATCTGCCACATCTACCTGTTTGATCTGTTTACCTATATGATCATCCAATGTCCTCTTTGAATTTTGACTTGCTGTTTACTATAGTTTCAAGTCTTATATTACAAGCATATTTTTACATTGTACGCTGTACATCCAAATCCAAGTTGTAGCTCTGCATATGGATAAACAATGGTCCCTGCAACACTACCTGTTTTTCTTCAAGTCCAAAGAAACATTCACCTTGACACGTCAGGGGAAGGGATTGGACTCAAGAGTCTGGGTCAGTGGTGGGAGATTAGGGTAAGAGATCGCTACAGGCAGGTGGTCAAATGTTAAAATTTCCAGGAATATATCCAACTACAGTTCCCAACCCTTGCATGCAATCTGATCAGTTTAGTTTTAGTTTAGTTCAGAGATACAGCACAGAGACAGGCCCTTCAGCCCACTGAGACCATGCTGACCAGCGATCCACGTACACTAACCCTATCCTACACACACTTGGGACAATTTACAATTTTATCACGCTAATTAACCTTGTATGTCTTTGGAGTGTGGGGGGGAAACTAGAGATCCCGGAGACAACCCACGCAGGTCAATAGACAATAGACAATAGGTGCAGGAGTAGGCCATTTGGCCCTTCGAGCCAGCACCGCCATTCAATGTGATCATGGCTGATCATCCCCAATCAGTACCCCGTTCCTGCCTTCTCCCCATATCCCCTGACTTCGCTATCTTTAAGAGTCCTATCTAGCTCTCTCTTGAAAACATCCAGAGAACCTGCCTCCACCACCCTCTGAGGCAGAGAATTCCACAGACTCACCACTCTCTGTGAGAAAGAGTGTTTCCTCGTCTCCGTTCTAAATGGCTTACTCCTTATTCTTAAAATGTGGCCCCTGGTTCTGGATTCCCCCAACATCGGGAACATGTTTCCTGCCTCTAGCGTGTCCAAGCCCTTAACAATCTTATATGTATAGGTCACGGGGAGAATGTATAAAGTCTGTCCAAGCAGCACCCCATAGTCAGGATAAAGCCCGGGCCTCTGCCGCTGTAAGGCAGCAACTCTACTGCTGTGCCGCCCTCTGCCCAGGGCGATACAGTCACACGCCAGGGACAATAATGCACCTTGATAAATTCCTGCACTCCTCATAATAATATACCTTGCTGCAACGTACAAATGTTCCAACATCAGCAGCATGTGTTGCATGTGAGAGGGTTAAAGTTATCAGTGCAGAATTCACAGTATACTGATGGTTAAGTAACACGCTGCAGTACACAATGTGCACTGTGAAAATTAATTGGTATTTGAGTTATGATGCTGATGTCATTTACAAAGCAAAAGTGTTGCAAACCATTTTGAAATTCCAAACATTGTCTGTGATCAGAGCCTAAAGCAAACATTTAGGCATCTCCATAAAACTGCACTAAATTCTGTGCAGGCAGAGGATGCCTTCATTATTTGCACGTTGGGGCTTCTACTAATCAGACCCTCATTAAGGAAAATTTACATATTGAGAACCACTGACTGGCTCACATATCAAACAATCAATGGGAAATGTCAGTACAGCTTGTGCTCAGTGGGGGGAAATGAACACACTGCTTGTTCTGTTGTCACAGTGCAGAAGCAAGCCATTTGTCCTATTTTCTTCACCACCCCAACCATAACCCCTGCCTCCACCCCTCACTCAGTACTGCTGTGTACCCCTCACACAAGCAGTAGTTAAGTCCAAGTGTCTTCATCTAAACGTGACATTCTTCCTTTCCTTCATCATTTCTTCTAACCTATCCTTAAATGTTGATAGGCACAAAATGCTGGAGGAACTCAGCGGGTCAGGCAATGTCTCTGGAATGAAGGAACGGGTGACATTTCGGGTCAGGACCCTTCTTCAGACCCTTATCCAGAGATGCTGCTGAGTTACTCCAGCATTTTGTGTCCATCTTCGGTGTAAACCAGCATCTGCAGGTTCCTTCCAAGACTTAAATGGTGACACGGTCTATTTCAATCACAATCATTGTGTAAATTGTTCTCCCCATCTCCCCACATTTGACCTCTGGTCTGCAATTCTAGACCCTTGGTGACTGGTAACTGTAAATTCTGTTCCCTCTCTTCATAATTTCTAAAGCCTCATCAAATAACCTGTGATATAATAGAAACAATGTCCTCTATTTTTATATCGGGCAGCGTCCTATCAGGCTGTACTGTACTCTCACCAGTGCACTTACAATAGATAGACACAAAATACTGGAGTAACTCAGCGGGACAGGCAGCATCTCTGGAGGGAAGGAATGGGTGACGTTTCGGGTCAAGACCCTTCTTCATGCTCCACTCCTCTTTACAAGGATGTTGCCAAGACTGGAAGGCCTGAGCTATAGGGAGAGGTTGAGAAGGTTAGGACATTATTCCTTGGAGTGCAGGAGGATGAGGGATGATCTTATTGAGCTCACAGTCTATTGCCCAGAGTAGGGGAATTGAGAACCAGGGGACATGGGTTTAAGGTGAGGGGGGTGGGGGAAGATTTAATGGGAACATGAAAGGTAAGTGTTTTGCACAAAGGGTGGTGGGTGTATGGAACGAGCTGCCAGAGGAGGTACTTTCACAACATTTACGAAACATTTAGACAAGTACATGGATAGGATAGGTTTAGAGAGATATGGGCCAAATGCAGGCAGGTGGGTCTAGTGTGGATGGGGCATGTTGGTCAATATTGGTAAACTGGGCTGATGGGTCTGTTTCCAGGCTGTATCACTCTATGACTATGACTCTCTCCAGTGTCTTATAGTATGAAGCTGAAAATATCTTGCTGCCATCTTATCTACATGATAATAGTTCAAAAGCACCTTGTTGCCGTGGTAATGTCTAATGTCATGAAGAGGATGCTGCATAAATAAAGTTTTTTCTTTCATCTCCTTCTCAGTTTGCTCTTTCCTTTGTTTATTGTTCTCTTCTGGCTTTCATTTCTCACCCCTTCCTGTCTCTTAATCGCCATTGTCTTCATTTTATCCTGCAAGAGGCCTCTTTACTCAGGTTCCGACCCATGATCCTGGAATAGAATGTCACGGTGGCGCTACTGAGTACTAATCCTAATGCGGACTATGTGCAACTCAGTAATTCAATGATACTTTATTCTCACAAGTACCTAAGTACAGTGAAATATCGTGTTTTGCATGAAGCCCGGTTCAATCATATAGCAGACCTCATCCAGGCAGTACACAAGTGTCACCATGTTTCTAACGGCAACAAAGTTACAAAGGTTCACCGAACAGTCCCACCTTCTGCCTGCTGCCGCCCATGGCAGAAGCATCCTCCACCCCCTCTCCTCCCCCCCCCCTCTCCTCCCCCATCCCCTCTCCTACCCCCTCCTCCCCTTCCCCCTCTCCTCTCCCCTCCTCCCTCCCCCCTCTCCTCCCCCTCTCCTCCCCCCCTCTCTCCTCCCCCTCTCTCCTCTCCCCCCCCTCTCCTCCCCTCACCTCTCCCCCCCCCTCTCCTCCCCTCTCCTCCCCCCCTCCCCCCCACTGGGTCCCCCAAATCATTCTCGGAGGCCCCCCCATCGGGAAGTTGACATTCTTGCTATTGAGGGTGCAGCGTAGGCTCACAAGCTTAATTCCCGAGAGGGCGGGACTGTCATACGTTGAAAGAATGGAGCGACTGGGCTTGTATACACTGGAATTTAGAAGGATGAGAGGTTATCTTATTGAAACATATAAGATTATTAAGCGATTGGATGAGCTAGAGGCAGGAAGCATGTTCCCGATGTTGGGGAGTCCAGAACCAGGGGCCACAGTTTAAGAATAAGGGGTAGGCCATTTAGAACGGAGATGAGGAAACACATTTTCACCCAGAGAGTTGTGAATCTGTCGAATTCTCTGCCTCAGAGGGCGGTGGAGGCCAATTCTCTGGATGCTTTCAAGAGAGAGCTCTTAAAGATAGCAGAGTCAAGAGATATGGGGAGAAGGCAGGAACAGGGTACTGATTATGGATGATCAGCCATGGTCATAGTGAATGGCAGTGCTAGCTCGAAGGGCTGATTGTCCTACTCCTACACCTATTGTCTATTGTCTATTGAAGCTCTCAGCTGCCCTCCTTGCTCTATGAACAGACCAGCAAACTCTGAAAATAGTTTTTTAACCTACGCCTGATATCAGTTAACAGTTCTAGTCTAACCAATTGGCAATGGTTTACAGGGTTGGAATGAGGAGCCCTAACGTTGCATTTGCTGCAGCTTCCTGTCGGCAAGGAGCTCCATGTTCTTGCAGTGTTTTTATGCAACAACCTCACAAGCAATTATGCAGCGTGCAGTCAACTAAATGACCTCAACAAAGAGATGATCAAAGCTTTAATCACTTTGTTCTTCACTCTGATCCCAGAAGACTGCCCCAGTAATTAGCAATTGCTTCAATTTGGTGAATTGAGATATATGTGGTAAATGGAGATTGAATTTGTCTTTTTAAATTAAATGTCTGCAGGCGGCAGGGCATTTGAACTTTTATCTGCTTAATGACCATCAACCTTCAGAATCTTACTTCATAATGAGTCCAGGCAAGTGATGGAATTTTGTACTTTGACTCTGCATGTTGTAACTAGGCAACATGAGTTGGCATGTAGCACAGGCCGAGTCCAGGAACTTGGCACTATTATTATTTGTAAGTGTTTTTCTCCATTTAGTTCTTTCAGTGCTTGGTTATTATAGAATCATACAACATAGATATGTGGAGAGGATGTT
Source organism: Amblyraja radiata (assembly GCF_010909765.2). Taxonomy (NCBI): domain Eukaryota; kingdom Metazoa; phylum Chordata; class Chondrichthyes; order Rajiformes; family Rajidae; genus Amblyraja; species Amblyraja radiata. Next base: position 2,766,314 of record NC_045988.1, read on the forward strand.
TCCACTAGTGGGAGAGTCTAGGACTAGAGGTCACAGCCTCAGAATTAAAGGGCGTCCTTTTTGGAAGGAGATGAAGAGAAATTTCTTTAGTCAGAAGGTGGTGAATCTGTGGAATTCTTTGCCACTGAAGGGTGTGGAGGCCAAATCAGTGAATATTTTTAAGGCAGAGATAGAAAGATTCTTGATTAGTACGGGTGTCAGAGGTTATGGGGAGAAGGCAGGTGAACGAGGTTGGGAGGGAAAGATAGATCAGCCATGATTGAATGGCGGAGTAGACCTGATGGGTTGAATGGCCTAATTCAACTCCTATTCCTTCTGATACGACCAAGATGCCCCATCCACACTAGTCCCACCTGCCCGTCTTTGGCCCATATCCCTCTATTGATTCTTGCTGAAAGGTTTCAGCCAGAACCTCCTCATATGAATAGACAATAGACAATAGGTGCAGGAGTAGGCCATTCGGCCCTTTGAGGCCAAAGTATATCAAAGGAAGTTTCTGAAATACTGTAAGACCAAAGGAAAGCAGTTGATGGGGCTGCATCCTTTGTGACAGGCAATTATTTAAAATTTATAATATACAGACTAACTTAAATGAAATGAACGGTTAAATTTTATAGCTCTCCTTTGCAGAAGGATTGCTATACTTACTAATCTGGAAATATCAAGAACTGGTCATCATCCATTAACCTTCGACATCTAAGAAAACCTGAAAATCAATTTCTGCAATGAGTTCCTTTGTGACTGATCCTTCCGTGGGAACAAGCATACAGGCATTTCAAGCATGGATTGAAAAAATAAATATCAATTCACATGACTGGATTGTTAAGACTTTTACATTCAAAGTTAAAGATGCAACCTTTTGTGCACTTGTATGCTCTTGACAACGTGTTGATATCAGGCTATGCTATCTTCAGAAAGTTATCCCAACTAGATCACCAGTTAATGATCTTTGTGACTCACCTGCTGAGCTCATTCCACTTGAGCTGACCATTGGAGCTGTGCCTTCATGATCAATGCACCGTGCATCCGAAGGGAGGGATGATTGTCATTTACAGTTTAATGCGGTCCTTCTGATGGTCAAACCTTTAACCTATATAATACTCCCAAGGGGAAAATAATGATTGCTAATACAGTTTTTGTCAATCGCTTTGACACTAGTTTCAGAACCTTGATGTCATTTTTCACAACTCTAGATACAAAACTCAAAATGGTCACCACTTGTATCACAGGCTGTCCAACGTTCAAAACATTGCATTTAAAGAAAGCTTGCACTCACAGAATCATTGGTTCAAACAACTCATTTATCATGAAATACCATAGGGACATTTCTTTAGATCACCCACACACAACATACACATAGTTTCACTGTTTAGTTGTTCGTACAACCATTAAATATTGTAGTACAAAATATGTGATACATGTTTCATCCTGTGCTACACGTAATGTCACTGTAAAAGGATTAGTAGAGAGAATACCACAGACACAGTGGAATCATTGAACAAAGCTGAAATTTATTGATGAATACAAACTAAATGACAACATAGGTTGAATGAAAGCAACAATTACTGTAAAAAAAAAAAAAAGTCCTGCAAAACAAACTGCCGTGTTCCTCACCTGGCTACTGTACAGTAAGAAAAAAAATCTAAACAAAGGATCAACAATCACTCGTTATCCCCATCAACCCTGTCTTGTGGATTGGGCCACAGGTTCTCATCCACATCCGCATAGATGTTTTCGTTTGCCAAACATCTTGGAAAGTACCTTCGCGCATGGCGAATCCAGGCCTGACACTGGTCTGCTGTAATGTCATCGCAGGCATTGTCCATGGCCTGAAGAAGGGTCACCTGTTGATGCGGATGCCGATCATACACTTTCCACCTCCATGTGGAGAAAAATTCCTCAATGGGGTTAAGGAAAGGAGAGTATGGGGGCAAGTACAGAGTGAGGAACTGTGGATGGGCCTGAAACCATGCCTGCACCAGATGAGCGTGGTGGAACCTGACGTTGTCCCACACAATGACATAAATTACACCAACAGCTCTACAGACTAGAGTTAGCTCATCAAGAAATGCAACAAGGAGCTCTGCATTGTATGCGCCAATCAGAGATCTACGCCCTACCACACCATCTTCTGATATCGCCGCACACATACTGATGTTGGCCCCACGTCGTGCAGGTACTTGTATGGTTGCCCGCTGGCCAATTAAATTTCGCCCTCTCCTCCTTGTCTTGGCCAGGTTGAAGCCTGCCTCATCCACAAAAACAAATTTGTGCTGATTGTCATCCGCATCCAGGTACATTCCACTATGTACAAAAAGACATGTTGGAAAGAGAATTACTGTACAGTATTGATTACAGTACAATGATGGGGAATTTTTCACAAACAGGCATCATGAAACTGAACATACCTGAACATACTCAATCCTCAGTTGCTTCACTCTGTCTGCATTTCTTTCAAAAGGCACACGGTACAACTGTTTGAGGGACACCTGGTGCCTTTTCAGAACACGTGCAATGGTCGGCAAACATATGGCTTCCACATTCCCGAAGAGATCTTCATCGTCCAGGATGTTCTGTCTGATTTCTCTAAGCCGAATGTCATTTCTGGCCCGGACCATGTTGACCACAGCCCGTTCCTGTTCCTCAGTGAGGAGTCTGCCTCTGCCTCCACTATTGGGTCTAGTCTCAATTCTGTAGGGAATATGACAGGAAGAACATGTCATCATACTGTAGAACACATTTTCATAGTCACATTACCTACTCTGTGCTGCACATTGGCATGCAGTGTACAATCATTTGACAATTACAGTAAGAGTAGCCTACAGTACAGTAATGTTTACTGTAGTGCATGCTGAAGACTTACCGGTTCTCATTGAGGAAAGTTCTAATGATTGAGGCCACGGTTGATCTTCTAAGGTTTGGTTGTATCATTCTCGCTGCCTCAATCATTGTTATGCCATGATTGATGACATGATCTACAACCATTGCTCTAATCTCATTGGAGACTCTTTGCCGTTGCTGTCTTGGTCCTTGTCCTCGACCCCGTTCCCCCACACCTCTCAAACGGGGCCCATGGCCACCTCTCAAACGGGGCCCATGGCCACCTCTCAAAAGGGGTGCTTGTCCCCTGCCATTCCTTTGACCACGTCTTCCTCCTCTTCCTCCTCTTCCTTCTCCTACTTGACCACTATGGTGCCCACCTGCCTGCCCCATGTTGTATCACTACAGATGTTGTTGTGGATGCCACTTACACCCATACCACAAGGTCAGATCAATCATCAGTAACAAATTGGTGTCACAGGTGGTGTCAATCATTGTCATCATCCTGAAACTTTCATGATCTGAACATGCTCATCCTCAGTTTCCATAAGACTATGCTTTAAGAGTAATGCAACAGTTACTTGTCATTTTGAGCAGTTGTATCAATTGATAGTTAGATTATTGTAATGAAATGAATAGACAGTCATCTCAAATGTAATGTGTGAATTGCATTTTGAAATGGTTATACTTTGATGTTAAGTTGTGTCATTTTGAACAGGTGATTATAGTTCAATGGACAAATTATCTTTGGTTTATGTGAATTGTATCCAAGAAATTGGAAAAAGTGTTAGAGTTTTGAAAAAAGTGCATTTTGATCATTGGTTGTGAGTTTTGTATCTAGAGTTGTGAAAAATGACATCAAGGCTCTGAAACTAGTGTCAAAGCGATTGACAAAAACTGTAATAAGACAAAAGCATTTGAGTATTTAAATACTTAAAATTCTCCCAAGATCCGAGGCTAAATCATTGCTAAAGCAAATGATACAGTATATCCATGTGAAATATGAAGGTTACTTTATTTCACACAGAGAGTGGTGAATCTCTGGAACTCTCTGCCACAGAAGGTAGTTGAGGCCAGTTCATTGGCTATATTTAAGAGGGAGTTAGATGTGGCCCATGTGGCTAAAGGGATCGGGGTATGGAGAGAAGGCAGGTACGGGATACTGAGTTGGATGAGCAGCCATGATCATATTGAATGGCGGTGCAGGTTCGAAGGGCCGAATGGCCTACTCCTGCACCTATTTTCTATGTCTCTATGTTTCTTGCACTTGAATGTGGTTGAGTCTCATTTGTAATAATGTGTCCAATTTTGGTTATCTTGTAGCGGCGCCTACTGGTGCACGCAGGTATCGAACCTGGCGTTCGGAAGCCGCGGTCACGTGGCTCGGGAGGGGCTGCTTGTTTTCGCGCGGTTTTGCTTTCGTGCGGCAGTTCAGCACTGACCACCGATGTGGCCAGACGTGTCAAGAGAACCTGTTTACTGAAGAGTAAATTTTCGAATAAAGATTTGTTTAAAAGTTCAGTTGTCGTTCTTGAGACCGCCAAAATCTCTCATTAAAGATCTGGATATTGTACAGGAGAGAGACGTGGGATTTAAACACTTCAGTGCCCAAGAAGTGTAAACATTTTTTAGAGAAGTGAAGGCTGAAGGGTGATTGGGATTTTATGAAGCAAGAGAGACTTACTTTCTTTGCGTGACTCAATTTTTTTTCAAACGCCATTGGTTAGATACGACAAGGAGGTTACACTCACATGCATTGCAAAGCCAGATCAAGGTTAGACGTGCAAAAGTTCATCCTTTGAGTAAAGCAGTAGATTTCTGCATCTGGCTACAGGACTGTGCAGTAGATGCTGAGAAGCTAAGTTGCATCACAGGAGGCAGTGTTTACTCTCATAGTGATTCTTATTGTTTCTGATTAGGGTGGAGATCACCTCAAGCAATACAAAGATACCTAATATTGGTCTTCTGAACTGGTGTCCATCACCAAAAGACATCGGAGAAGAATATTTTCCTCCATAACCAATCTAATTGTTGCCTACTTTGATCCATCAAAGCTGAGTGGTAAGACTCAAAAGGTCACCGGGCCCGGCATTCTTTTGATACATTCACCGAAGTACAGATGGAAAAATAATGGCTTTAAACCTAAGGAGGAATATCCAAAATCATAAACTACTTATATTTTAACAGTTCTTTAATTAAAAGAAGTAAAACACAGGACAATTAGCAAGACAGTGTCGATTACTTGCCACAGAAAATGACCACTCCTCCAAAATAACAATAATGAGATATATTTTATTCATTACAATGCACTACTTCCAGATATTTATTTCTCCCAGTTCTCCGGTAATGTCATCTCTTCTTTACTCCACTGCAGTAAAAGCTAAGATTGACATGAAAGTGTAAGACAGTAACACTCCTTTTCTACATATTTTGTTTTGATATCCATTCCACTCCTTCAAGCTCTGGCAGTGGGGAAGCTAAAGAGTCCGAATATCAGCATTGTTCCCATCACATCCTCTCTTGCAAACCAGTTTCCACCGCTGGAACTGAGATGAGGTGACCAAGAGTCACATTTCTTTCGAGATGATTAGTGATAGATCTCTGCCAGCGATTCCCCAAGACGGGACTCTGCTGCCGGTTGCAGCAGCAATTTGCTTGGGCTTTCTTTGTGCTTACCATTTGCTGAATCCTCCCTCACAGTGGCAGGACAAAAATGAAGATAATTTCATCAAAACTTTCCTTTCATCTACAGAGGTTGCCCTGAGTATTGTACCAAAGGTGCAGCACCGTGGCACAGCAGTAGAGTTGCTGCTTTACAGCGCCAGAGACCCGGGTTTGATCATGACTACGGGTGCTGACATTCTCTGGTGCTGAGTTTGTACATTCTCTCCAAGACTACATGGGTTTTCTCTGGGAGCTCCAGTTTCCTCCCACATTCCAAAGACATACAGATTTGTAGGTTAATTGGCTTTGGTTAAAATTGTAAATTGTCCCTAGTGTATAGGATAGTGCTAGTGTACGGAGATCGCTGATCGGCGCGGACTCAGAGGGACGAGTATCCCTATTGTATCTCTATACTAAAATTCACATTTAATTCTGCGCTGAATGTTTTACAGTTCCAATGAAGCTGTGTGGCCTCATCTTTTGTGAAATGTGGTCAATCTTGCATTTAACAATTTTAGATTTTAATGAATTCTGTTCTTTTTCACTCTTAGAGCTAATGGCAATGGATCTACCATTCTTATCTCTCTTTTGCCATCATTTGCTGCTTTACTATCATCCTCCCAGCCTCTTTTGACCTGCAATCGTTGTTGATTTGTACTTTATACTGCCCTTTCAGTCTTGCTTGCTCTTTGTTATTTTTCACACTCTCTGAAACCTTACCCTACCTCTGCGCTTAAAGAAAATAGTTTCTACCAATGCTGAGGGAAAGCTATCGACCTGAAATGTTAACTGGGCGGCTTCTCTCTCCTCAGATGCTGCTAACCTTTTGATGCTTCTGGCATTTTGCAATGTTAGTGGTTCGATTGATATTGGCTTTCTTCTCCAGAAGGATTTTCCGTCCAAATCTGATGTTTCTGGCTTTGATTTCCTTAGTGACATTAGATGGTGGGAATCATGTTACTTATCCTGCATCTGTGAGCTGGTTGACAGATATGTTAATTTACACAGCCATGGTAGAGTCCCAAGGAGCAGATATGGATCTTATATGATGGTATAAATTGAACTGCATCAAATCAAATTTTCCTTTTTATATCCCTGCTGCTTTTTATTTGCATTCATCTGTCTTACACCATCACAATCATTTAAATGCAGCATCATTGGCAAGGAATCACATTCAATACATTTACAACCTCAAAATACAGAGATTAAAATAACAGACATGAAAGTTTGTTTAAACTGCTTTGAAGTCAGGCCCTTTGTCCTGTGTGGTTCATCAGTCCTGTTTTACATAACTGCTGATAAAACTACGGCATGTTATTTTAAGCCTTTGCAACTCCATGAACAGCAAAAAAAAAATTACGAACCAATTTCCTGCCCTTGCAGCACGGTGGCGCAGTGGTAGAGTTGCTGCCTTACAGCTCTTGCAGCGCCGGAGACCCAGGTTTGATCCCAACCATGGGTGCTGCTGTACGGAGTTTGTACGTTCTTCCCGCGACTATGTGGGTTTTCTCAGAGATCTTCGGTTTCCTCCCACACTCCAAAGACGTACTGGTTTATAGGTAAATTGGCTAGGTATAAGTGTAAATAGTCCCTTGTGGGTGGAGTGCCAAGGCAAATTCCTTGTATGTGAATACTTGGCCAATAAACTTACTTACTTACTTACTTAGTGGGTATAGGATAGTGTTAATGTGCGAGGATCACTGGTCAGTGCGGACTCGGTGGGCCGAACGGCCTGTTTCCGCCTCTCTAAACTAAACTAAACTAAACCTTGTAATTTACAAGGCAACTTAGGACATACCAAAGTGCCCTACAATTTGTGACATTCTCCAGAGAGTGGCCACATTAGTGACAGAATACATGTTAGACAAATTGCAATTAACAAAATTCCACAAACAGCAGTGAGACAAATGAGAGCTAAATATTGACCTAGGCTTTCCGTCAAAATATCGCCATGGCATCGCTAATGGACTGCCAGATTGCTGTAAAAAGACACCTGGTTCATTAGTGCCCTCAGGGAAACAAAGCGGCTGTCCTTACCAGACCTGGCCTGTGCCTAACTCCAGACGAACCACTGTACTGACGCTTACCTTCTCTTTGAAATATTCCTGCAAGCTGCTCGTACCAGGTGGCATGAAATGGGGATGAAATGCTGGATGTGCCAGTAACGTGAATATTTTGTTGAGTAAATTAGATGTACTTCATACATGTGAAATAGGAGAGGAGTCCTCATCTTAATACTCCCATCTATAAGCTGGCATTTCCAACAATGCAGCAGTCCTTAGTACTACCCTGGGAGTGGCTGGATTAATGATGTGCTCCAGTCCAACAATTAGGCTCTCTTTCATACTGGCGCTAATGTTGGGACGTGATCACAACTTGTAAGGTTGTTCTGAGATTGCCATCTGGGACCCGGGTCAGGTTTTGCATTAGTTTCGAGATTTGAAAATTTGGGAAAAGGTACTAAGAAAGAAACAATGGAATTCCACAGAGTTGGCTGTTTAGAAACTAGGTCAAGTTCCTCCCTCTCGGCTCAAGAGCACAGCTATTAATATTCTAGTCAGCCGCATCTGTTTGAAGTGAGTTGCCTGATTTGTGAATAATGCTGCTTTCATTGATAGAAGTTCGTGTAATTACAGTGAGTTGCTGGATTAATTCAGATATTTTAAATAATTCCATTGTTCAGAATTCAGTATGATTATTGAGTGATTCCAAATGATTCATATGTAAATTATCCGTTTTATGCAGCCTCTTGTTTTAGAACGCTCTCACCTAGAAACAGGTTATCAATACTAACAACTGGCATTTATATTAGATTATATTATTGATCCAAGTTGCATCACAAGAGTAATCATCAATAAGAGTTGAAATCAAATTGATACTTGGAGAATGGGTGGGGGGGGGGGGATGGGGGAGATTTAAGAAGATTCTTAAAGGCCTTGAAGAAGAGAGAATGACTTTAGACTTTAGAGATACAGCAAGGAAACAGGCCTTTCAGCCCATCGCGTCTGTGCCGACCACCGATCACCCCCGCACACTAGCACTATCCTACACACTAATCGATAATGTTTTATTATTAATGTTTAATGTTTTATGTGTCATTCATTACTGTCACTGTATGTCATGTTGTCACTTGCGGGCGGAGCACCAAGGCAAATTCCTTGTATGTGAATACTTGGCCAATAAACTTATTCATTCATTCACTAGGGACACTTTACAATTTTACCGAAGCCAATTACCCTACGAACATGTACATCTTTGGAGTGGGAGGAAACCGAAGTACCCGGAGAAACCCCATGCTGTCACAGGGAGAATGTAGATACTCCATACAGACAGCACCCAGAGTCGGGATCGAACCCGTGTCCCTGGTGCTGTAAGGCAGAAACTCTACTGCTGCGCCACTGTGCCGTCCCCAAATGCCAGTTTTCAGTGCTGGGTCGACAGTGGAGAGAGATTACAGCTTCAGATTCCTGGGCGGTAATATCTCAAATTACCTCTCCTGGGCCCAGCACATAATAATAATAATAATAAATTTTATTTATGGGCGCCTTTCAAGAGTCTCAAGGACACCTTACAAAAATTTAGCAGGTAGAGGAAAAACATGTAAGGGGAATGAAATAAATAGTAGAGACATGACTAGTACACAAAGTAAAGACAGAATACAATTCAAAACACAATATGAGGCAATTAATGCACAGATGAAAAGGGAGGGGGACGTGGGGCTAAGGATAGGCAGAGGTGAAGAGATGGGTCTTGAGGCGGGACTGGAAGATGGTGAGGGACACGGAATTGCGGATCAGTTGGGGGAGGGAGTTCCAGAGCCTGGGAGCTGCCCTGGAGAAGGCTATGTCCCCAAAACTGCGGAGGTTGGACTTGTGGATGGAGAGGGGACCGGCTGATGTGGATCTGAGGGACCGTGAGGGATTGGTAGGGGGAGAGGAGGTCAGTGAGATATGGGGGGGCCAGATGGTGGAGGGCTTTGTAGGTGAGGATCAGGATTTTGTAGGTGATCCGGTGTGAGATGGGAAGCCAGTGAAGTTTGAGGACTGGAGTGATGTGATGCCAGGATTTGATGTGGGTGATGAGTCGGGCGGCTGCGTTCTGGACCAGTTGGAGTCGGTTGATGTGGGTGGAGCTGATGCCAAGGAGAAGTGAGTTGCAATAGTCCAGTCAGGAGGAGATGAAGGCATGGATGAGTCTTTCAGCAGCGGGAGGTGTGAGAGAGGGTCTGAGTTTGGCGATGTTGCGGAGATGAAAGAAGATGTAATCTTACATAGATGTAATCATGAAGATGACAGGCCTTCATATCTACTTTCTAAGAAGTTTAAGGAAATTATGCAGGTCGCGGAATACCCGAACAAATTTTTGCAGATGCATTGTAGAAAGTCTCCTGAGGGGCAGGTATATCTCCACTCTTTTCTTTTTTTCTTTTTTTCTTTTTTTCTTTTTCCTCTCTTATATCTTTATTCACTCTTTGGCCACACTACTTTGGTAGTCTCGGGGTCCTATCTTTTCACTTTTCACTTTTTCCCTCTCTTGTTCTTTCCCTCCTCTTTTCCCTCATTTTCAGGTTAAAAGGTTAAAATTGAAGCTGTACAATAATTGTATAATTTTACATGCCGAATGTTTTATTCTTGTACAATTGCTTCTAATAAAAAATAAAAATTCTGGAACTGATTGTGGACTTTGGAAGGGGTAGGATTGGGATCCATAGTCTTGTTTATATCAACGGGTTGAAGGTGGAAAGGGTCAAGAGCTTCAAAGTCCTGGGCGTGCACATCTCTGAAGATCTCTCCTGGTCCGAGAACATTAACGCAATTATAAAGAAAGCACATCGGCAACTCTACTTCCTGAGAAGATTACGGAGAGTCGGTATGTCAAAGAGGACTCTCTCTAACTTCTACAGGTGTACAGTAGAGAGCATGCTGACCGGTTGCATCGTGGCTTGGTTCGGCAACTTGAGCATACAGGAGCGGAAAAGACTATAAAAAGTTGTAAACACTGCCCAGTCCATTATCGGCTCTGACCTCCCTACCATCGAGGGGATCTATCGCAGTCGCTGCCTCAAAAAGGCTGGCAGCATCATCAAGTACCTACACCATCCTGGCCACACACTCATCTCCCCGCTACCTTCAGGTAGAAGGTACAGGAGCCTGAAATCTGGTACATCCAGGTTCAGGAATAGCTACTTCCCCACAGCCATCAGGCTATTAAACTCAACTCAAACAAAACTCTGAACATTAATAGCCCAATGCAATTTATCTGTTTATTTATTTATGTGTGTGTATATATATATATATATATTCAATGGTATATGGACACACTGATCTGTTCTGTATTGATGCCTACTATATTCTGTTGTGCTGAAGCAAAGCAGGAATTTCATTGTCCTATCTGGGACACATGACAATAAACTATCTTGAATCTTGAATCTTGTTTCTCGTTGGGTTTTTGCACTAACATGCTTTTTTACAGATGCTCTTTCCTTTCAGTTTTATATTATTTATGGATAATTTATAATCTGTGTGTTGTGTACCTGTGATGTTGCTGCAATCAAGCTTTTCATAGTACCTCTAAACCCCATTGCACATGTGCATTTGACAATAAATTCAACTTGACTTACATCAAAGATGTTGATAATATTACGTTTCATTATGTTGCAGTGGGGTGGGAGATTGCAACTTTCACGTTGTCCACCCTGTTTCGACTAATGCAATCAACCCGACCTGCACAAACAAGATAGAACAAGTTGACCTACAACTTTAGGCTGTGCACGCCATACGCAAGAAGAAGAAGATTATGTTGTAGTTGTATATTGTTAACGAATTGCAGATTACAGTTAGTAAACTGGTTGCTTCTGTATTTTTCCATATATTTTATTCAATCACAAATATAAGTGCAGCTCGGTGGCGCAGCGGTAGAGTTGTTGCCTTACAGCGCCAAGGACGCGGGTTTGATCCTGACTACTGGGGTGCTTGTCTGTACGGAGTTTGTAGTTCTCCCCGTGACCAGCGTGGGTTTTCTCCGAGGTCTTTGGTTTACTCCCACACTCCAAAGACGTACAAGTCTGTCAGTTAATTAGCTTGGTGCAAATGTAAATTGTCCCTAATGTGTGTTGGATAGCGTTAGTGTGCGGAGATCATTGTTAATAATAATAATACATTTTATTTATGGGCGCCTTTCAAGAGTCTCAAGGACACCTTACAAAAATTGAGCATGTATAGGAAAAACATGTAAGGGGAATGAAATAAATAGTAGAGACATGACTAGTACACAAAGTAAAGACAGAATTCAATACAAAACACAGCATGAGGCAATTAATGCACAGATGAAAAGGGACGGGGACGTGGGGCTAAGGATAGGCAGAGGTGAAGAGATGGGTCTTGAGGCGGGACTGGAAGATGGGGAGGGACACGGAATTGCGGATCAGTTGGGGGAGGGAGTTCCAGAGCCTGGGAGCTGCCCTGGAGAAGGCTCTGTCCCCAAAACTGCGGAGGTTGGACTTGTGGATGGAGAGGAGACCGGCTGATGTGGATCTGAGGGACCGTGAGGGTTGGTAGGGGGAGAGGAGGTCAATGAGATATGTGGGGGCCAGATGGTGGAGTGCGAGCTTGTTCAGTGCGAGCTTGGTGGGCCGACTTGCCTGTTTCCGTGCTGTATCTCTAAACCAAACTCAACTAAGCGAAACTGCGTTCTGGTTATATTTTGAAAGCTGCTTTTTGAATTATAGCTGAATATTTTAAGGATTTGTGGATTATGAGTTGGTGTCATGAAGGGTTGTGAGGTATGTTTCTGACGCCTAATGAGTGTACACTTCCTGCCATATTTTGGAGGCTTCAGTCCATCTGGCACCCGAAAATACAGGTGGATAAATCTCTTGGCTGCAGGACAGGTGAGGTCAAAGCAATCACACCCTTCCTGAGGCCAGTTGTCGGCAGATTCAGGATTCGGGTCAACAGAACCTGGATTAAAGTGCATTCTTAAAGACAAACTGTGCCTGTCTGTAAACGACTGATAACAGAAGGTGAGACACAGCCCTACCGGCAGAGTGGATCACAGATCACTCCTCACACCCAACGTGCACCTTATAGAGTCTGGAATACATAAGACTTATCTGCATTTCTACTATATCTGTCATCCATTCCCAATCTGTATTTTTCACTGTAATTATCTTGCCTCTCATTAGTTTTCTATCTTAGATCAGCAGTACCTGTACAATGTTAGACAGCACAGTGGTGCAGCTAGTAGACATGCTGCCTCACAGCTACAGTGAAATAATGATCTTTAACTTTTTAGAGGCGCTGGTCCATCGTACCGTCATAAAAACAGCACAGTGGCGCAGCGGTAGGGCTGCTGCCTTACAGTGCCAGAGACCCTGGTTCGATCCTGACCTTGGGTGCTGTCAGTGTGGAGTTTGCACGTTCTCCCTGTGGCCACGTGTTTTTTTTTCCGGGTGCTGCAGTTTCCTCCCACATTCCATGAAACATGCAGGTTTGTAGATTAATTGGCTTTTGTAAATTGCCCCTGGTGCATAGGATGCAAAAGTAGGATAACATAGAACTGGCGTACGAGTGATCGATGGTTGGCGTGGACTTGGTGGGCCGAAGGGCCGGTTTCCCCGCTATATCTCTAAACTAAACTAAACTAAATTAATCTGGAGTAGTGTTGGGTCCGTGTAAATGGGTGATTGATAGTCAGAGGGGATTTAGAAGCTCTGGATGATTCTCTGATTCTACATTTATAAAAATAAGCAAATAAACTGTGGACAAAATGTGTTAAGAATGTTGGATTCAAACTAACAAACTGGCTTCATTACTTCACTACTTTGATACCGTGGCAGTTTGGTGATTTTCCTGATGGATAAGAAATGAGCTAAATCAGTTAAGGGCCTGACCCACTTGGCTGTCCTTCGCGCGCCATTTACGCGACCTGCTTGCGTGTGGGTAGAGCGTGGGTAGCGCGTGGGTAGCGTGTGGGACGGGCGCATGGAGTGGTGTGGAGGAGTGTGGAGTGGCGTGGAGGAGTGTGGACTTCGTCCTGCATGAAATCTTCGCACGCCACTGGCCTGTCGCGTAACTGACGGCCAAAGTGGGACAGGCCTAAGACCCTGGCACGGCGCAACGTCTCACCTCCAACAGCAGCAGAAGCAGGCAAACGATCGGCGAGCTCAGCCGTTGCGGATCAGGATCCGCCCCCACTCCTACTCCCAGAGCGGGGCCAAGAAAATTGAAGATGGACACAAAATGCCGGAGTAACTCAGCGGGACCAGCAGCATCTCTGGAGAGAATGAATGGGTGACGTTTCGGGTCAAGACCCTTCTTTCAGACTGAAGAAGGGTCTCGACCCGAAACATCATCCATTCCTTCTCTCCAGAGACGCTGCTGGTCCCGCTGAGTTACTCTTGCATTTTGTGTCCATCTTCAAATGACGTCACGTGCTCCAGACGGCTGTGCGGGCGCATGATGACGCTCGCTACTCTCGCGAGATTGTCGCGCGACCATCACTACCGGCCTGTCGCGTAAGTGACGGCCAAGTGGGGCAGGCCCTTAAGTCGTTCAGTTTAATTTATTGTCACGTGTACCGGGATACAGTGAGAAGCTTTTGTTGCTAACCCGTCAGCGGAAAGACTGCACACGATTACAGTCGAGCCATTCACAGTGTACAGGATACATGATCAGGGAATAACGTTTTTTGTGATGGTCTGGACTGCGTCCACAATTCACTACTATCAGTAGAAATCAGTCCGCTTTGGGTATGTGCTGAGTTCACTGTTTCAGGAATCAGCTTCAGGATCAAATTTTTAAATTTACCTGAATTATTTGGATAGAAAGTCTTGATGGAATTGATCAGATTTGTAGAAACCAAAATGGACTGCTGCTGCTGAATTTAGAAACCACATACGTGTTCTACAGAATCCTTAAGTGGGTAGATCAATAGCAGACGATATTTAATACAGACTATAGCAAAGCACTTCACCTAGGAAGACAAACTGAGAGTCAGCCAAGGATGAAGATGAAGGAGACCCATGGGTCTTCATGGACTTAATGGATATGACCACTCTACGCATCTTCAACCAATCTTTCCTCAACGATGGATTGTATTGTGATCTATTGGAAGGAAGAGGCCCTGTAGACTGAATGGATATTTCTTACGTGTAGGAAGGAGCTGCAGATGCCGGTTTAAACCGAAGATAGACACAAAATGCTGGAATAACTCCGCAGGACAGGCAGTATCTCTGGAGAGAAGGAGCCTTGGGTCTCGATCTGAAATGTCACCCATTCCTTCTCTAGAGATGCTGCCTATCCTGCTGAGTTACTGCAGCATTTTGTGTCTTTCTTGGGATATTTCTTATGCTCTTTGGTGCTGAAGAATTGAGCTAAAATAACCTTATCTATCAATTACTTGATTTTGTTTGAAAATTTAAGATAGCGCAGTTATTAATGTGCAAATGAGCCGAACCAAATATTACACAAAACGATTGATATAAGGTTTTGTCACGAATTAAATGACAGACTATTAATCAGAAAAAAAATGCAATGATAAATTTCTACTTTAAAACACATTGCATCAAAAAATATATATGCTTTCTGTTATAATTTGTGTTTAGTGAACTTACAGGTGCTGGGAATCAGAAATTCTCTAGTTGTAATTACATCCTCGTTTCTAATAGAATTCAAGTACCAGAAGTGCATTGTGATGTCTGAGCATCACCAGCTTCTAATCCCGAAAGTTAAGGATGATTTATCCGGCACAGAATTAAGGCATGATTTATATAAAATACTTTTTTAAGTAATCTTGGCCAAGATCGAGCTGAAATAATAATTTAGTCAAGCTTTAGTGCGACGCACCATCTCACTAGTGGAGACAAAACTACTGTTAGGAAGAGAAACCAGAAGCTCATTAAGTGGACAATTGCAGTCTAAAATGCCATCATTAAAGAGGCTTTGCAACATTTTGGTTTCCAATGTTTTAACTAATGCCTTCTGCTTATGGTGGCCAGCTGCTTCTGGCAATGAACAAAGCAATGATGATGATTTCAAGCACTGCCTAAAGGGATTCTCAACACTTCACATTCAGCTGATGATGGTGTTTTGAATAGGCTCTCTGCAATACATCGGAATCATTCTGGAAATTTATCAAGATTTGAACTGCCTTCCATAAACTATGAAACTGGAGATTTGCTGAGGGTTTCACTTAAGAAGAAAGTTTCATGTTACTTTGTTTGTGCACGTTCTGGGACTCACAAGGAGAATGGGAATACTTGGCTTTGGGCATCCTACGAGGATATGGAAGAACATGGTAGGAAACCATGAGGTTAGATAGAAAAACATTGTCGCCTGCTGCTGGCATGAGACACAAGGCTCTGCTGGTACATTGAAGTTGAATGTCATAATTGATATCAGCCTTCGTTGAGAGATGGCTCCTGAGATTGTGAAGAGGTCCATATTTTTCAGGTTCTTGCTGTGACCTTATACTTTTGGGAGGCATTGATGCAGTGTGGGGCCAAGTGGGTAAGACAACCTTTGTCTTGCAGATGTTGCACAGAAAACCCATCATCTCCCATGCATCTGTGAAAGTGTTGACATTGACTTGGAGTACGGCCTCCTGACATAGGTAAACACCTGCATGATGTGCATGCTAAAGCTCAACTATTAAGGTTTGGTTGAAGGTACACAAAAATGCTGGAGAAACTCAGCGGGTGCAGCAGCATCTATGGAGCGAAGGAAATAGGCAACGTTTCGGGCCGAAACCCTTCTTCAGACTGATAGGGGGTGGCGGGGAGAAGGAAGGAAAAAGGAGGAGGAGGAGCCCGGGGGCTGAGGGATGGGAGGAGACAGCCCGAGGGCTGAGGAAGGGAAGGAGACAGCAAGGGCTAACAAAATTGGGAGAATTCAATGTTCATGGCCGCAGGATGCAGGCTCCCCAAGCGGAATATGAGGTGCTGTTCCTCCAATTTCCGGTGCTGCTCACTCTGGCCATGGAGGTGACCCAGGACAGAGAGGTCGGACGGGGAGTGGGAGGGGGAGCTGAAGTGCTGAGCCACCGGGAGTTCAGGTAGGTTCTTGCGGACCGAGCGGAGGTGTTCGGCGAAACGATCGCTCAACCTCCACTTAGTCTCACCGATGTAGATCAGCTGACATCTAGAGCAGCGGATGCAATAGATGAGGTTGGAGGAGATACAGGTGAACCTCTGTCGCACCTGGAACGACTGCTTGGGTCCTTGAATGGAGTCGAGGGGGGAGGTAAAGGGACAGGTGTTGCATATCTTGCAGTTGCAACGGAAAGTGCCCAGGGAGGGGGTGGTACGGGAGGGAAGGGAAGAATTGACAAGGGAGTTGCGGAGGGAACGGTCTTTGCGGAAGGCAGACATGGGGGGAGATGGGAAGATGTGGCGAGTGGTGGGGTCACGTTGGAGGTGGCGAAACTCACGGACCAGGTTTGGTTGACCCTGGTTCTCTGGTGTAGACATCATTGGTTGAGTAATTTTCTACCAGTGAGCTCTACCCCTCTTTGTTGGAGCTGGGTGCAGCAATGTGGTGAGAAAGTGTGAAAAGCAAGTGTCCCTGCAAAGGACACATCTCGTTTGATGCCAGCCTTCGCTAAGATTGGCTTCATTGTGGACTCATTGGTTAAGATCATCAACTATAAACATTCATAAAGAATAATCAGTTCATGAATATTTATGAAATTATACAATCAATTAATTCTTTGCAGGGACACATATACACAGTTATAATTTTATTTATTTATTCATTCACAGGATATGGAAATTACAAGCGATGCCAACATTTATTGCCCATTCCTAATTATTCTTGAACTGAGGAGCCAGCTAAGAATCAATTACATTTAACAGCACATTAATTTGTTCAGTCTCACAGTCCTTCAATGACAATCTCTTCATTTATGTTTGTTTTTAATAGTCCTAAAATATCCACTCATAGATACTGATAATTCAGTCAATTATTTTTCCAGACAGGTTTCATACATAACTGAGTTACTTTTCTATATATTAAGTCCTCGTTATCCATTAACTTATTATTCACGTTATCATGAGGTTGGCCATGTATTACTGGGTGGCACGGTGGCACAGCGGTAGAGTTGCTGCCTTACAGCGCCAGAGATCCTGACCATGAGTTGTGTCTATACGGAGCTTGTACGTGACTGCGTTGGTTTTCTCCGAGAACCTTTTTTTCTTTCCACACTCCAAAGACATTCAGGTTTGTAGGTTAATTGGCTTGGTATAAATTGTCCCTAGTGTAGGATAGTGTTAATGTACGGGGATCACTGGTTGATGCAGACTCGGTAGGCCGAAGGGCCTGTTTCCGCGCTGTGTCTCAAAAATAAAATAAACTATTGGTAAATATAGCACATTGATCCAGAAAACTCTCCCGTGGTCGCTGGTGAATGCTGTTTGCCAAGAGAGAAATTGCATTTGACATCTTGTTCTGGCAAGTGGTGAAGTATCTATAGTTGGTGCAGAGCCAGGCACGGAATCTGGCTCAGGGAACTAGACTCAGGAGTCTGGAGTTGTGCTGGGCGTGTGGCTAAAGCAAACTCCAGAATGTTCATAACATTCAGCTTATCCTAAAGGGCCTGTCCCACGAGCATGTGACTCCATGCGGCAAGCGCGACCTAATGCCTGCAGCCGCCTTGACGCCGTACGCACGGAGGTCGAGTGAGTGACGTGAAGTTCGAGCGAAGTCCGACGGGCGTACGGCGTCGAGGCGGTGCGTGTAGCGTCGAGGCGGCTGCGGGCCGCGCGGAATTTTTGAACACGGTCAGTTTTTCAGAGCCCCGTGCGATGTCGGGACCAGCTCCGCACAACTCCATAGGGCTCCGGCGATCGAAGTGGGACCGGCCCTGCGAGGCCATACGGCTCAAGCGACCACGTTAGGTCGCGCTTGCCGCATGCAGGCGCATGCTGGTGGGACTGGCCCTTTAGGTCGCGCTTGCCGCATGGAGTCGCATGCTCGTGGGACAGGCCCTTGACAAGCTGAAAATGAAATAGAAGACACTAAGTGCTGGACTAACTCAGCGGGTCAGGCAGCATCTCTGGAGAACATGGACAGGTGATTGGGAAGGGTTGGGACAGTTCTCCAGAAATAGACACAAAATGCCGGATTAACTCAGCGGGTCAGGCAGCATCTCTGGAGAGAAGGAATAGGTAACGTCTTGGGGTGAGACCCTTCTTCAGACTCCAGTTTGAAGAATTTGACCCGAAATATCACCTATTCCTTTTATCCAGAGATGCTGCCTGACCTGCTGAGTTACTCCAGCATTTTGTGTCTGTCTTCGATGTAAACCAGCATCTGCAGTTCCTTCCTACATATTGTGTGTGTTCTCCAGAGATGCTGCCTGAGCCATTGAGTTACTCCAGCACTTTGTGTCTTTTTTGTAAACCGACGACTGTGGTTTCTTGTTTCTGAAAATTAAATACAAGTTGTTAAACAGCAGTCTACACCACAATGGATATCTTATTACAGCCTAAATGTCATTGTCAGCATTAAGAAAGTACCCGCTATTGTTTTGTTGTCAGCTGGAAGACCGTGTTATTCTCTCTCACAAATAACGTGCTTATTATCACTGTTACTGCCTTCATAATCATGCATATCTATAAATATACTTTATTGTATTTTTCCTGTACGTTATTTGTTTGATGCAGGCTAATAACACTTATTAACTAACATTGTAGTTACATTATATTTTATATTTGGTACATTACGGGAGACTATGAATGAAAACACAATAGCTGCTTTGGTTATTTCTTAATAGTCTCCATTTCTGTGCCTCCACCTTCACAACTGCTTTCATTTTAACATACACACTAATTTTCTGTGCTCATCATACTTCTCTTTCCTGTTGCCTGTTTTGAAGTCACAAGTCACCTCTGCCTCTCCCTCTCCAGCTTGTCTCCAGTGTTCATAATTCTACCATGATTATTTTCACTTCCCCTCTTGTTACAGTCTGACTGTATTGTTTTGAGATGATACCAGCATCAGGGGTGGCACGGTGGCGCAGCGGTAGAGTTGCTGCCTTACAGCGCTAGATCCTGACTATGAGTGTTGTATGTAAGGAGTTTGCACGTTCTGCCTGAGACCTGCATGGGTCTTCTCCGGGTGCTCTGGTTTCCTCCCAATTTTCAAAGACGTACAGGTTTGTAGGTTAATTGGCTTGGTGAAAATTGTAAATTGTCCCAAGTGCGTGTAGGATAGTGTTAGTGTGCGGAGATCGTGGGTCGGCGCGGACTCGGTGGGCTGAAGGTGCCTGCTTCCGTGCTGTATCTCTAAACTAAACTAAACAAAACTAAAAAACAGTGAGTTTTGGTTTCTCTCACAACTTTCATCGGACCTTTGGAGTTTCTGAACTCTTTCCATGCCACAAAGCCGTTCTTCCTTATCTCATCCAACTTGATCTGTACTCAAGTCAGGTTACTCAGTAATTCAATAATAACGGCTAAGACCTTGCTGCCATTCCCATTTCTATGGAGTTGATACCATCTTGCACCTTGGAATTGTGCCCTTTGTGAAACTGCCCTCTTATAAGCGATATCTCTAGACTGCAGACTCCCTCAAAAGTATCGACACGTCAAATAGTTTCACCTGAATTCTGTCAGTACACTAAATGATTTGGAAATTGCATCTTTTTGCCAGATTTTTAGCTTGACATCGTGTATCCCAATCTTTCCTCTCCTCTTGCATGCACAAAGCTCTCTGAAGGTCCTGGTTTAGAAGGTCCCTTCAAGGTTTTTAACAATGTCCTCATTAGAGACCTCTTCCTTTGATCATTGCTCTAGTGGACTCCAGCATCCTATGTGCCTACAGCTCTACTAGTGGCAGTCAGTCATATCACCTTATGTGTAGGAAGGAACTGCAGGTGCTGGTTTAAACTGAAGATAGACACAAAAAGCTGGAGTAACTCAGGGGGACAGGCAGTATCTCTGGAGAGAAGGAATGGGCGACCTTTTGGGTCGAGACCCTTCTTCAGTCATATCACATTATCCTGTTACCCTGTTGCTCTGTTCTACACCCTACCCTGGAAGCCTGTGATATCATTCACTTTCCAAAGCATTTCCACGTTCCATGTCCAGGTCAGTTAGCTCTGACAGGTTGGATGTTTTGAGCACACTAACACATGTGCCATCTCCACCGCCTGCTATCTGCACCACACACAATAGAGATTTACATTCTCTATTAACTCCACACTCAGTTGTTGCCCTCTTCCAAGTGAGATACCTCTAGGCTCTTGCGCCATTGTTGCTTACTTAAGCAAACTAATAGAGATTTCAGTTCATGCCGTGGATAGATCTACATCTCCGAATAAAGATTTGAAAATTTCTCTTTTAAGGGGCCTTCTCTCCTATTTCTACTTTCCACTTTTTCTTTTTTTTATATACACACTTCACGTTTTTCTATTCTCTACCATCTATTTTTCCTCTTTTTCCCCTTTCCATTGTTTTCTTTTTCTTGTCTTGCTTACTTCCTTTTCAAAACATAAAACTAGAGATTGTACATAGAATGGATTACGGTATGACATAGTTGGCACCTAAAATTAGGTTCCACTGTATTGTTTTGTACTGCATTAACTTCTAATAAAATAAACAAAAAAAATAACAATAATAGAGGCAGATTTTTGAGATTTAAAAAAAAAATCTGAAATTGTGATCTGGCTTTGAGAAATTGCATATTTGGTAACTTTGAGGGATGAGTGAAAGTTGTGCAGTTTACTCGTAGAAAGATCAATACCAGCGCTGAATTTCTCTTTCAGTTTGGAAGTTTGCAGCGGTCCTGATCAGGAGATGACTGTCTGTATAAACAACAGCTTGGGTATGTTTAACAAGTCTTGAAATTCACTTGATGTTTCCACGAGGCTAAATGAATCATTACTAATATCTCTAAAAAAACATTTGATCCAAAAGATTCATTATCCCTGAGCTGAAACATGGACCATCAAAGAGAATTTTATTTCCTAAAATTCAGCAATAAGGATTGTATATTGCTGTGATGATAATGGTGCATTAAAGACGACATCTGCATTACTGTTCAAAATAGCTCCCAAATTGAGAAGAAATTCACCACGGGTTGTTCAAAACTGATTGTCTGATTTATACCACTCTGCCAATTGCTTCGTATGAATACCATCTCACCCTCAGCCTCCCCATGTTATAAACAATGGGCTGCAAGTGTTATGTCTAGCAACTAACAGTTTAAGTAGTCTTTAAATGATGTGAGCACTGTTAATGCAATGCCAATGTATCTCTCCAGCCCAGAAATGAATCAGTTCAGACTGTTGAATCTTATTCCTTAAGGTTTTAAATTCTTCTTGAAGATTTTTAAGATGTCAGAAGGCCAAAATGGATTGTACCGAAAAATGTAAGCTGGGGTTGTGATGTGCAATTAATCTGGACCCATTTGACGAGGTAAAGACATGCACAATATTCATTTCATCATTCAGGCAATGCTAACCATACTCTCTATTCCCTTAACAAATATCCATGGGATCCAATTTCATTAGTTGTTGGCAGCATTTGAAAATAGTTCAAGGTGATTGAAGATTGTCACTGAATTGTTTTACTGTCTGCAACAGGTAATGGAAATAGTAAGATTAAACGAGAACTTACCAGTTTGAAGTTTGATCTGTATTTTATGAGGAGTTACGATGAGGGATTACGTGAAGAACCCGCTCAGCGCGCATGCGCGGCATACTTCCAAGCAGCGGTGTGGAATCACAGATAGACACAGTCATTGAAGTAAACATAGTAAAGAAAAGGAGACATCAGTTATCAGTTTGACCCATATTATGAGGGTGGGAGCGGAGGGCACGTAATCCCTCATTGTAACTCCTCATAAAATACAGATCAAACTTCAAACTGGTAAGTTCTCGTTTAATCTTACTATTTTACTTCGGAGTCACGTGAGTGACTACGTGAAGACTTCAAACCTCTGTGATTTCAAACCGTGTAACAGTTTTATTTCACTCACTGCCGAAGTTCTTGAGGGAGGAAGTGTTATCGTAATCAACCAATGAATCTGTTTGTAGAAAAAACACAATGGTATTTTTTACCAATAACAACAAAGAAATTAAATTGCTCCCCTGGGCTTAAATTAAATATTTGCAGTCCGTAAATCTTTACTGCAAATAAAACAGGTTTTGCCAACGGCTTATTATAAAATTTCTGAACGGTCTTTCCCCCCACCATCCTGCTGTAGCCAGGATGTGGTCTATAGGCATGTCCATTCTTTTAGCCGTCGACGTGGATGCTGCCCTGGTGGAATAAAATTTGTACATGTTAGTGTTTATCCCAGCAGTTTTTAGCACCTGCTTGAGCCATCTCGCAATGGTTTGGCTCGTCACCCGACCATAAGGTTTTTTATGACTGGCCCACAAGGCTTTTCATCTCCCTCGAATATTTTGGTTGTGTCTATGTAGGATAGTAGGTGGTTCATGGCACATAACCGTGGTTCTGGTGGGTAAGCCCGGAATTCCACGACTGGATTAGGTGTTCCTGGTCTGCTCTGTTTGATCAGTCGCTGGATAACGACAGATCTGGTCTGGAGCTGTGATCATGTTGTCCAGTCGCAATAGGTGTAATGACTGGACCCTCTGTGCAGATACAAGTGCCATCAACATGAGTGTTTTGAGCATAGATTGTTCCAGATTAAGGGGTCTGGCTGGTGGCCATCCCCTGAGGTATGTCAGGACCACACTGACATCCCATGTATGGGATTACCTTGGTCTAGGGGGTTAGAGTTGTAAATACCCTTCATTAGTTTGACCACCAGCGGGTGGGACCCCATGGCCTGTTGTCCTGGAGCTGGTTTTAAATAGACAGGCATGGCACTTCTAGCCGTGTTGATGGCTCTGTAGCTGAGTCCTTCATCGTGGTGAAGGTTCGCCAGGAATTCCAGTACGTTGGTAACTGTAGCGGTTGAGTAGGTGGTCCCTATATCCAAGCAGTACTTCTCCCATTTCTTGATGCTGGACAAGAGCTGTTTTTTAGTGGATGTTCGAAGGGATGCTGACATGGTGTCGATGGTTTGTTCTGATAATCCCAGTCCCAGAAGTGGTTTGTGCAGAATCTGCAGCCCAGGAGTTTGATTTTCATGGCACGGGTGGCTTGTGCCCGACACTGGGTGTTAATAACTCTGGGTCACTGGGGATACCATCGGAGTTTCAACAACCATGTCATGGAGTTTTGGGAACCATGGCTGTGTAGGCCATTCGGGTATTATCAAAATACCTGAAGCAGAGTCCATTTGTATTGTGCGTAGCCCCAACTGATGAGGCAGAAGGGAGGAAATGCATAGAAGAAGAATTTCCCCAATCCAGCGCGAACACATCTACCGCCGCTGCCTCAGGGTCTGGTTCCCAAGCGACATACATAGGTACCTGGTGATTTAGCCTTGATGCAAATAAATCGATATCTGGCGTGCCATATTGCATGATAACTTTTGCAAATTATTTGGGGTTTAACATCCATTGTCATTAAATTTACGTGACCTGGTGTCTGCCACTGTATTTAGCTTACCTGGCAGGTAAGTTACTGATAGCCAAATATGTCTTTCGACACACTATTGCCAAATTGTGTTGACCAACTTGTCGCATGATACTGATTTTATGCCGCCCATATGGTCAATGTAGGCCACCACCGTAGTATTATCTATTTGTAACCGTACATGCAAGTGATGCATATTTGTGCATATGCTTTTAAACCATAAAAGTCACCCAACATCTGTAGATAATGAATGCCCAGTGTAAGTGGTAACGATGATTCTGGCTTAGTCCATCTACTACTTGTTAGTGATGATAATAGGTTGAAATTATGCCAAACATTTTTTGCCCACCACTGTAGTTATGATATTGCTTCAGTGGGTGACTTCATGACACGATCATAATGACCTGTATGTCGTTTTGGTGCCTGTACCTTTGCTCTTTGTAAGTTTTGACAGTGCAAAGGTCTGAATTGTGTAGCCGGAAATGCTGCTACCATATTCCCAATTACTCTGTTACTTGTCGAATAGTTGGGAGTACGTGGACCATTAAATTGTTGCATGATTGTGCCAATTCAACTGTTTTGTTTCTTGGCAAAGTTACAGTCACGTAGACTGAATTAATTGTGAAGCCCAAGTAGTCCATGATTGTGGATGGCTTCAACTTAGATTTATCTGGATGTAAGACAATCCCAGGGTTTCGAATAACTGTTTGGTAGCTGATACAGCTAACATAGTCAATTCCATGGTCTTGCCTATTTTCCCATTGGGTAACGCTTTAAATTGCCATAGCTGCCCCATCCAGGTAAATTTCAGGTATCTGCGATGATCCTTGTAAATGGTACTAAAATAGTAAACATCTTTAAGATCAATGCTTGCCATGAAGTATCCTTTGGAAATTAGTTGTTTGGCAGTAACAACCGTTTCCATTTTGAAATGTATATACTTAACAACCATATTTAGTGAAGTTAAGTCAATGATGATGCGACATCCACCATCTTTTTGGGTTTAGTGACTAATATTTGATACGAATTCCAAGGGTTCATGTTTCCCATGATACCCTTTGTAATTAGTCTCACCAGTACAGCTTGTCCCTCTCGTTTCTTTAACGGAGAGGGAAAATACCCTCTGGGGTAAATGTTGAACTGGTGGCAATTTTTCTAGTATGAATTGTATTTTGTATCCACTAAAGCCATTGAGTATATACTGATCACTTGTGATAGACTCCCGTGCTTCTTAAAACAGGTGTAATCTCCCCCCTGTTAGTATTAAGCCCCTATTTTCTATACGTTGGTAGGAACCAGACCCACCTACCTTCATGGTTATGGGTAATCTTCTGTTTCCTGCCGGTCCAACGAGTCTTGCACCTTGTCTGACGTGGTGGTGGTGTTGGGGGGTGGCGCATTTTCCATTGGGCCTGCTCTGGGCCTTGGCCTGAAAGGCTTACGGGATTGGCATGCAGGCCCCGAGCTTTCACCAGTACCATGAGGTGGACCCTCCTGGTGGACGCGTTAGAGGTACTGCTGACTGGTTTACGTGTGGTGCTCATTCCAGACCCTGCCTTCTTGCGCCGATATTTTGGACACTTCGTCCATGGTTGTGAGGTCGGCGTTCTTTGAGGGCAGGTTTTGTAACTTCCTGAGAAGTTGCGGAGCACTGCGAACAGTAGGTCAGGTGTTTTGCCATACTACCGTGACCCTCTGGAAGAGCATGCGAAAATGATAGCCGACGTCAGGGATATCAAATTCATTTTTTGATATTTTGGCTTTTTTAAAACGATGCTCAATGTACCCTCCAATAATGGTGGCCACTTTGAGTAAATGCAATTTAGGGGAAGCGTGATGAAATCCAACGCCTCATGACTACCTGTCTTGGAGATTTTTGAAAAGAACAGGTAGTAAGCTGGCCATCAGTTGAGACTGAAAAGCCATCTCGCTAGTGGTGGAGCCACATAGCGGCCACACCCAGCAGCTCTTCCTGATCCTGTACCTCAAGCATACTCCCGATGTTGTTCAGCCAATGACCCCTCTTCATGACCAGCCCAGCCACTGGTCACCCCAAAGCTAACCACACTGAGGAAGCGATGGGCAGTGCCTAGGCACTGTGGAGGGTATGCCTGAACCCTCCAGCGAGACTGCCCCTCACGTAGCGTGTCTCGCAGGAGCTCCTGATCACCAAACTCGGTAACCTGGGCATCGACCCCTCCCTCTGCAACTGGATACTGGACTTTCTAACCAACAGACCCCAGTCTGTTAGGTTAGACAAGCACACCTCTTCAACCCTCACCCTGAACACCGGCGTTCCACAGGGCTGTGTGCTGAGCCCCCTCCTCTACTCCCTCTTCACCTATGACTGCACACCTGTACATGGTACTAACACCATCATCAAGTATGCAGATGATACAACGGTGATTGGCCTCATCAGCAACAACGATGAGTCGGCCTACAGGGAGGAGGTCCAGCACTTAGCAGCATGGTGCGCTGACAACAACCTGGCCCTTAACTCCAAGAAGACCAAGGAGCTCATTGTAGACTTCAGGAAGTCCAGGGGCGGCACGCACACCCCCATCCACATTAACGGGACGGAGGTGGAACGTGTTTCTAGCTTCAGGTTCCTGGGAGTCAACATCTCCGATGACCTCTCTTGGACCCACAATACCTCAACTCTGATCAAGAAGGCTCACCAGCGTCTCTTCTTCCCGAGGAGACTGAAGAAGGTCCATCTGTCTCCTCAGATCCTGGTGACCTTCTACCGCTGCACCATCGAGAGCATCCTTACCAACTGCATCACAGTATGGTATGGCAACTGCTCTGTCTCCGACCGGAAGGCATTGCAGAGGGTGGTGAAAATTGCCCAACGCATCACCGGTTCCTCGCTCCCCTCCATTGAGTCTGTCCAAAGCAAGCGTTGTCTGCGGAGGGCGCTCAGCATCGCCAAAGACTGCTCCCACCCCAACCATGGACTGTTTACCCTCCTACCATCCGGGAGGCGCTACAGGTCTCTCCGTTGCCGAACCAGCAGGTCCAGGAACAGCTTCTTCCCGGCGGCTGTCACTCTACTCAACAACGTACCTCGGTGACTGCCAATCACCCCCCCACCCCCCGGACACTTATTATCACTTATTATTATTTATTCAAATCATTTGCTATGTCGCTCTTCCAGGGAGATGCTAAATGCATTTCGTTGTCTCTGTATTGTACACTGACAATGACAATTAAAATTGAATCTGAATCTGAATCTGCTCCAGGAGCCGCTCCAGCGGCTCAGGCGGCTGTCTGTCTCCCATGCGGGTGGAGAGACGTCCCCTCCGACACGTCGGAAGCCACCGGCCGGATGCCTCTTCGGATGGCTAAACATCCAGCCCGCAGCTCAGGCACTAGCGGGACTGGGCTCGGCGCGGTGATGGGGATAGCGGAGCGCCTGGTAACTGTTCCTACCGCCTGTTACTGCCCCCCCGCAATGGAACGCTCCTCCGCTGGAGTCGAGCGGGGGACAGGTTCTTCTAGAGCTTTTGTGCCTTGTAGAAGCGAGAGCGCCCCTCAAGCAGCGCGTCTTGCAGGCACCTGCTCCGAGAGCCGCTCTAGCGGCTCCGGCGGCTCTCTCTCCCCCCGTGCGGGTGGAGAGACGTCCCGTCCCAAATCGGGAAAAACACCTGCCGGATGCCTCTTTGGGTGGCTATGCATCCAGCCCGCTGCTCAGGTACTAGTGGGCTGGGCCCGGCACGGTGTCGGGGAATAGCGGAACACTGGGTAAACGCTCCTACCGCCTGTTGCTGCCCCCCTCCCCGACGGAAAAACGTTCCTCCTTGAACGGGGGACAGTTTTGTTCCAGAGCCTTTTTCTCTGCCTGTAAAACACAAGCAGAAAAAGGCTCCCCTGTAATAGAAACCCGACCTCAGGGTACTCACCTGACGGTCCGTTTCATTCTGTAGCGGGAGCGCCTAACTCCCGCTGCAGCCGCTGTTGCACTGCTGGCGTTAATGCCGCGGCATGCGCGCTGAGCGGGTTCTTCACGTAGTCACTCACGTGACTCCGAAGTAAAATCATTCCACAGGTTTTGGTAAACTGGAACAAGTAATGGCAGAGGGTAAAATAAGATAGTCGCCACACCGTTCTGGATGCTATTGTGGAGAGGAGAAGAACGTGTTTGAACACAGAGGCCCAAGAAGCCCTTGATCTCCATAGTCAAGTGGTAAAATGGTTGCACTATAAATCAGTCTCAGGGGTGTGCTCCAATGGAATTCTCTGCCTCAGAGGGCGGTGGAGGCAGGTTCTCTGGATGCTTTCAAGAGAGAGCTAGATAGGGCTCTTAAAAATAGTGGAGTCAGGGGATATGGGGAGAAGGCGGGAAAGGGGTACTGATTGGGGATGATCAGCCACGATCACATTGGCTTGAAGGGCCAAATGGCCTACTTCTGCACCTATTGCCTATTGTCTATTGTCAATGACGTTAAACACAGTGCAACATGAAGCTTAATTACCTCAATCACCTTAAGAGAGTCAAAACCAGCCTCTCAGCAACTTCACACATAGCCGCACAATGATCCATATTTTACACTAACACTCGCTGAATAATTGTGTTCATCAATCAGAATCATACCCAATAATCAGTCAAAAATCTTACTCACTCCATAATGGATTTACGGTTAACATTGCCTGAACGCCGAAATAAAATTTGCACGTTGTGACCTTGACGAATAGGTTCAGACAAAAGACACATCACCCAGATACTTTGCAAGACACTAATTATGACATTTCTCCCTCCACTTGTCAGAAAAGGCAGACACCAGCAGCAGTAGGCTGGCCAGTGTGTGCATGACCAATAACAGCAAGAAAACCTTTGAGTTTGTGATTTGTAAAAAATGGGCAGCACAATGGATACCAGTGATCCAAGTTCAATTCTGACCGTGGCTATTGTCTGTGTGAAGTTTTTCTCTATAGCCTTGTGACTTTCCTCCAGGTATTCCAGTTTCTTCCCAGGTGCGAGTTGGTAGTTTAATTGGCCACTCTAGATTAGATTGGACATCTGGGCACAATTGATGAGTGTGAGGAGTATTTAAAAAACATCAACATAGAATTAGTTGATGGTAGGTGCAGACTCAGTGGACAGAAGGGTCTGTTTCTGTACTGTATCTCACCGTGATATTGGTCTTTATAAGGGAGGCAAATAATATAAAAGTGAGGAAGTTGCAATGCAGATCAAGAGATGGTATGTATGTCTACCTCCAGAAGGATTATAATTAGGTGTCAGTGTGATCCAACTTTGTACTCGGTGAAGAGGTTGAGCAAGATTAGCAAATATTCATTGCAGTGCAGAAGAAGGAAAGATGATTACAATGAGACATGGAAGATTTTGGGCGGGGTTGACAGACTTGTGGCTGGGAAGCCATTCAAAAATGAAATAGCAGAGCCAAGGTCTTGCACTTAAGGCATAATCTGCCCTGACTAATATGTGGCATTAGACAGATGATCATCATCTAATTTGTTAAAGTGGCATCAAATTGCATTGAAACAAGGCTAATGTCACCAGTTATTCTCCATACTTCCAACTCAGTCATCATATACCATCATGAATTTTTAATTAAAAATGTTTAATTTGCAAATAAAAATAGAAACAGATTGGCACTGAAAAAACAATCCTATGCAGAAAAATTTTATATCCTGAATTATCAAAATGTTGATCTTTTTCCATATTTTCTTGTTCTGACTCCAACCTTTAATTCCCTCTTATGTTGCTTCCTGAACTTGACTTTAATTCCCCCTCTTCCTGCTCTGTTGTTCCCGAGTCTGAAGAAGGGTCTCGACCCAAAACATTACCCGTTCCTTCTCTCCAGAGGTGTTGCCTGTCCCTCTGAGTTGCTCCAGCATTTTGTGTCTATCTTCGGTTTAAAACAGCATCTGCAGTTCCTTCGCATACTGTTGTTCCCCCTTTTCCTTCTCATTCTTTAAGTTGGGAGGCAGGTTGATGAGATGTCCTGTTGCTGCAGCTGCTGTGCTCTTATTCCCTTGAACTTCCACCAAGTGTCCAGGCAAATCATTTTTCACCCACCTGAACATCTCTGGATGTGGGATGAGAGGAAATCCACATGCTCACAGTGAGAACATGCAAACTCCACACAGACTGCAGCTGAAGCCAGCATTGGACCCAGGTCCCTGGTGCTATTAGGCAGCGATTCAAGTAGTATTGTCACTGAGCCATGCTGTAATTCTTAATATTTATTGAGAAATAAAGAAATTAGTAAAACAGTGTACCCAGCATGTAAAAGATTGATTATTGCGAAACAGGATTATATAATTGGTATCTGAAGCAGTATGAGTGATGGATCACCTACAGGAAGAACCATCTTGAGTTTACTCATCCATAATAAAAGGACTTTTGTTCATTTGGAAGTTTAAATTAACAAGGGAAAGTAGTGTTTATCATGCTGGGTTACACATGTGACGTGTTGCAGAGGATATAAATATTCCCCACGATGAAATTTACATTTCACACATTTGTGAGGCTAGGAAACTGCCAGGTTCCAATCTTCCCCGCAAGTCTTTTTGGAGAAACGAAAGCAGGCCAAGCAATTCACCATGCATGCGACAGGATCAAGAGTGGACGATTTGGCCTCTCAAACCTATCTCAATGGACCATCCAGCTCTTGGAGCCTATTTCATTGGAAGAGAAGACTATTCCACCTCTGCAAGCCATTGCCCAGTGACAAGAAGAACCCAATCAGTCTTACAATCGCTGTCATTCAATGATCTATATGTCACTGATGCCAAGATTTGAAAGGTTGAATGATCCAAGTCTGTTTCTTCATTTTCTTTCTTTCTCACTCTTCCTCTTGTTCGTCCTTTCTCTTCCCCGTTCTTTATCTCCCTTATCTCTCTGTTTCTCGCCAGACCTTTGTGCCCTTATTTCTCTTTCTTATGTACACAAAAATGCTGGAGAAACTCAGCGGGTGCAGCAGCATCTATGGAGCGAAGGAGCGAAGGAAATAGGCATCGTTTCGGGCCGAAACCCTTGGGAAGGAAATAGGCAACGTTTCAGGCCGAAACCCTTGGAAGCCCAAGGGTTTCGGCCCGAAACGTTGCCTATTTCCTTCGCTCCATAGATGCTGCTGCACCCGCTGAGTTTCTCCAGCATTTTTGTCTACATAAGAAAGATAAATAAGGGCACAAAGGTCTGGCGAGAAACATTGCCTATTCCCTTCCCAAGGGTTTCGGCCCGAAACGTTGCCTATTTCCTTCTCAAGGGTTTCGGCCCGAAACGTTGCCTATTTCCTTCGCTCCATAGATGCTGCTGCACCCGCTGAGTTTCTCCAGCACTTTTGTCTACCATTGATTTTCCAGCATCTGCAGTTCCTTCCTAAACACTTTCTCTTTCTTATTCTCTCTCGGGATGATGTACGAACCTGGTTTGAAACAGATTGTGTTTCTAAACAGCCCTGGATAGCGTTTTCCTTTGTTTAATTGTCAGATTCTGGAATAGCCTCATCCTCAAGGCCCAAGGGCACCAGAAACAACAACTAAAATGTCAGCAAACACTCCCAGACATTACGAGTCTCGAGCCTGTTAACCAGCTCCACAGCAAAGTGCCTTTAATATACTTTGACCTCAGCCGATATCAAATTTTACATGAACACAAAACAGAGCAGTTTGTCAATAATTTAAAAATCCACTGTGATATGAAACTATCCATGGGGCATTGATGTTCTGTTTGATCCTTAATGCATTTCCACTGCCTCAGGGGATCTGACAAACAGCTTTTAGATAAGATCATTTCATCAGTAAACTACTGCCTGGCATTGCCTTCCTGAACTGCAAAACTGCCAATCATGGAGTTCTGCTGATAGACATCAGGACAAATCTGTCAGTGAAATGGTTATAATACAGCAGCTCGGGATTAACAGCAAACTCACAGACCAGTGAGCACAGACCCGTCACCTCACAATCAGCCCGGCTACAACACTTAGATGGAGGCGACTGAACTCAGTCTGAAGAAGGGTCTTGATCCAAAACGTCGCCCATTCCTTTTCTCCAAAGATGCTGCCTGACCCGCTGAGTTACGCCAGCATTTTGCGTCTATCTTCTACTGAGCTCACGGTCAGATCAGCAAACTCATTTTGACCACCGAGCTCCAAGAATGACCTGGGATCTGGCAGGCAGACGCCATCAGGCATACAGTTGAACGATGAATTCACCAGCGGACTGAGAAAGGAGGACACAGACTGCCATCTCACCACAAACTTTGACTGGGGATCATAGGTTGTGCTCAGGGATTGAGCAGTCTGATCAGTGAGCACACAATATGACCTATAGGTCCACAGACAGTAAACTCACAAACAAGAGAGCTCAAAGTCTGGCTAACAAGGTAATAATCTGAAGAGTGAGTCTTTACCCTGGTATTGTTTACACTTTTTGCTCTGGCTGCAGTCTTGTCTCTTATCTTACATTCACCCAGTCACTACGTTACATGACACTCATCCAGTCAGTAACCCATCTGACTCTCTACTAATGAAGGCATAAACATCTCTAACACTTCACCAGTGACTCGTCCTAAGCTTCCCCCCAGTCTAGTTTCAGTCAAAAATCACTGAGTCAAGCACTTGCACATCTAAACTTTATTTTGACAAAACACTAGTCCCACCGGCCCACACTTGGCCCATATCCCTCTAAACCTATCCTATCCATGTACCTGTCTTAAAGGTTGGGATAGTCCCTGCCTCAACTACCTCCTCTGGCAGCTCGTTCCATACACTCACTACCCATTGTGTGAAAAAGTGACCCCTCAGATTTCTATTAAATCTTTTCCCCTTCACCTTAAGCCTCTGTCCTCTGCAGATGCTGGTTTATACCAAAGATGGACACAAAGTGCTGGAGTAACTCAGTGGGTCCGGCAGCATGTCTGGAGAAAAAGGATGGGTGATGTTTCAGGTCGGGACTCTTCTTCAGACCTTTAGCCAGCATCAGCTCCAAAGTGATCTGGCAGAACATGTAATCATTTATTGATGGATGGGTGGAACACAGGAGAAAATATTAAAGGTTTGACATTTCATTGAGTAAAAAAAAAGTTGAAACATACTAGTAAAATTGTCACTGATCATGAGTGTAGACAGATGTTAATGAATGAATCACAGTGAGATTCTTTGCTTGCACACCCACAGTATGCAAATAGTTGCCACATCGACAATAGACAATAAACAATAGGTGCATGAGTAGGCCATTCGGCCCTTTGAGCCAGCACCGCCATTCAATGTGATCATGGCTGATCATCCACAATCAGTACCCCGTTCCTGCCTTCTCCCCATATCCCTTGACTCCGCTATCTTTAAGAGCTCTATCTAACTCTCTCTTGAAAGCATCCAGCGAACCAGCCTCCACTGCCTTCTGAGACAAAGAATTCCACAGACTCACAACTCTCTGTGTGAAAAGTTATTTCCTCATCTCTGCTGTAAATGGCTCACCCCTTATTCTTAAACTGTGGCCCCTGGTTCTGGACTCCCCCAACATCGGTAACATGTTCCTGCCTCTAGCGTGTCCAAACCCTTAATAATCTTATATGTTTCAATACGATCCCCTCTCATTCTTCTAAATTCCAGAGTATCCCAGCCAGGTCCCCCTTTGTTCTCCCCATCCCCCCCCCCCCCCCCTCCCCTCCACCTCACCCCATGGTGGCTCCTCCACACTAGATCCCCCATTGTTCCCCCTCTCACTCACGGTGGCCGTATTTGAAGACTTGGCTGTCCAACATGGAATGATAATAGCAGGAACATGCTTGGCCACAATTGGAGCAGTGCAGAGATCACAGAAACTGATGGGAACACAAGGAACAGCTGGAATCTGGAGCAAAGACCAAACTGCTGAAGAAACTCTGCGGGCCAGTCAGCTTCTGGACAGATGGTGGTACAGGTTGGGACCATTGATCTCAGAAACTGTTGGTCCTCCTCCTTCCAGGACTCCTTCAAAATAGCTTTCTAATTTCAAACGATATTGTTCCAAGTGGTTAGACAGATGCTACCTTGCTCTTATGCTAATAGCTGAGAATTAAACATTAAGTAGTTTTTAATGTCTAATTGTGCACAAAACTAACAACGTATTAATTACACATTTCTCACTGCTCATGTCTTGCTTTTATTCGGTGCCTCAAAAAAGCCCAGCAGAATGACGATTTAGTTGTCAGATGAGTATTTATTGAGATAATTACCAGCATGAGCTCCTGATGTCTTCAACATGTCTTCCTGATTTTCACGTGGAACACAAAGTGCTGGAGCAACTGAGCGGAGCAGGCAGGAGGATATGGATTGGTGGCATTTTTGGTCAGGACTGATCAGGCTGAAAAGGGGTCCAGACATAAAACTGATCCTTGTCCGCCAGAGATGTTGTTGAGTTACTCAGCACTTTGTGTTCTATGCAAGATTCCAGCATCTGCAGTTCCTTGTGTCTCTCTCCCTCCTTTTATCCTTCTCACTTATTGTGTTAGCAAGCTGCGAGGGAACACACTCCCGTACAGTCAGTGGTGCTCAGCACCTGACTCTGCACACAGGTTAAGGCCTACCACTTGATAACTGGGATTTTCCACAGTGGAGAGACTCCCTTTCACAGCTCATTTGTGTGGGTTGCTGCCTGACTCCTACTTCCTGCTCTCCCCCACCCAAATACAAATAGTGCAACACAGTTTTGTGCTGCAGTTCATAAGTTCATTAGTGATAGGTGAAGAATTATGCCATTCAGCCCATCAAGTCTACTCCACCATGCAATCATGGCTGATCTATCTTTCCCTCTTAAGCCCATTCTCCTGTCTTCTCCCCATAACCCCTGACACCCATACAAATCAAGAATGTATCTATCACTGCGTAAAAAATATCCATTGATCTGGCCTCCACAGCCTTTTATGGCAATGAATTCCACAGATTCACCACTCTCTGACTAAAGAAATTCCTTCTTATCTCCTTCCTAAAGGAACGTCCTTTAATTCTGAGGGGTATGACTCTCCCAACAGTGGAAACATCCTCTCCACATCCACTCAAACCAGGTTTTTCACTATTTGTTAAGTTAGTGCCAGGATAGTGCCTCACAGCTCAATCTTGTTCAATCTTGACCTTGGGCAGTCTGTGCAAACCTTGCACACTCTCCCTACGACTACTGTCGCGTGCTGTGGTTTCCTCCTACTTCCCAAAGACGTACTGTGTTTATTAGATTTAGATACTGTAAATTATACCTTAGTTTATCTAGGTGGCAAGTAGAATTGAAGAGCATTCAGCAGGAATGTGAGAAGCAGTAAATTGCAGGGATGTAGAGTGATAGGGAATGGGATTGATGAGATTACTCTGCTGGAAACCAGCATGGTTTTGATGGGCTGAATGGCCTGTGTTGTGATAGGTAAATAATGCATAAATCAAATTTAACTTTGTGATTCTATGTTAGACTTCCAAAATTGCTTTGCAACTCTACATGATTAGTAGAGTTTTTTTTTTTGGATTGAATTCTGTTTTAAATTTGTGTCTCTGTGATGTCTTTTTTACTTGTTCTATTCAGATTATATGTTTTTATTCCGTGTGTCCTTGAGATGTATGAAAGGCGCCCATTAAATAACATTTATTATTATTATTATTACATCTCCTAAGAAGTCAGATAGATGTGTCCACACAAAAGACATTAAGGTGTGTGGGGAGGAAACCGGAGCACCTGCAGAAAAGCCAAACAGGTCATGGGATGTATGTACAAACATTATACAGACAGCACCCATGGTCAGGATCGAACCCGGGTCCCTGGCGCGGTAAGGCAGCAACTCTACCGCTGCACCACTGTGCCGCTTCTGCTGGAAGCTCTGTGGACTTCTAAATGTAATTGCCTCCTTACTCTGGTAACTGTGTTATAAAACTATTGTCAAATAAATTAATGTTGAGGCTGAGGACTGTCAGTAGGAATGCTACTGGGAGATCAATGGGGTAAGGAGGCAGGCACTGTCTTGGTAAAATGCACAGAACCAGCTATTAGATATCTGAAAGTTCCACAAAGTTTAATTGTGTATAAAACTAACAAAGAGTAAATTATAAGCTACACTGTTCTGTGATGGTTTGATCTGTGAATTGTTCCAAGTAACTGAACATGACTAATCATTAGAGTTTTTGATAATTGAGAATTCCTGCATATTATCATAACATAATATACCTTGGAAGGCCTGAAGAAAGGTTTCGGCCCGAAACGTTGCCTATTTCCTTCGCTCCATAGATGCTGCCGCACCCGCTGACTTTCTCCAGCACTTTTGTCTACCTTGGATTTTCCCGCATCTGCAGTTCCTTCTTAAACAAATACCTTGGAAGGAAATCATTTAGCCCATCACATTGATGACTTCAGAAGAGCTATTCAATTAGTCCCACCCGCTTGTATTTTCCACGTCGCACTGCATTTTTTCCGTTTTCAAACATTTATCCAATTCGTTTTTGAAAGGGGCCATTGATTTTCTCCCTTCACTCTTCTCGCCGTGTCATGTCAGATCACAACCCACTCCGTTAAAAGCATTGCCTGTATCTCTCCTTTGTTTCTTTTGCCAATTATCTTCAATCAGTGTCCCTTAAACCTTCCTGTCACTGGAACCTTTTCCTTCCTATCTGCTCTATCGAGCTTCCTCATAATAACCTTGGGGTTCACCCAATCTACTGTAAAAATCCCTTCAACCAGAAAATGCCGTCATGCTTCTTTCCAAGACTGGTCGGCTTACAGGTTCCACCCCAGTCACCTCAGATGTCCCCGTGTATACTAGTTTGCATGACGCTCTTGTTGGAAAATCTCTACCCCTCAAGCAACACTGTATGAAACTTGGCATTAGTAGAGACAGTCTATCAATAATTAAACGTATGCAGTTAATCAATCAATACAAAATAAAACCATAGAAGGTAAAGACAACTCAAGTCAGCAGAGAGAATTCTACACCGAGATACCAGATGATATGAGCAGGATTTATTACTGTGTTCAGTTATTGTAAAGAGGATTGAATCAATGTCATTTTAAAGTGAAAACATTACCATGCAATGGAATAGATCAACTTCCCTCTCACAATGAAAAGGTATCCCTATTTAAAGTGAAACTTGAACTTGCCTGTTAACACATCCCAGACCCATCGCAAAGCCAATCCTTTAGTTGCAGCAAATGATAGTGGAGCCCTCTAATGAACTCTCTAATGCTTGCGAGCACACAGCCAGAATGTGTTAATTACATTACATTAAACGTGTCGATCCACTTTAGTTGTAGTCAATAGTCAATGTTCATCTCTTCTCCCCACTGTGATCCTGCGTCAGCCCATCGCCTGCTGCTGTCCTCATCCATGCCTCTGTTCCCCCAATACTTTCCTTGTTTCCAGTGGAAGTTTGGGAAGCAAATATGAAGCATTTATTTGAGGTTGGGAGGTTCAAGTTCAAGTGAGTTTATTGTCATGTGTCCCTGATAGGACGATGAAATTCTTGCTTTGCTTCAGCACACAGAACATAGTAGGCATTTACTACAAAACAGATCAGTGTGTCCATGTACCATAATATAAATATATACACACATGCATAAATAAACTGATAAAGTGCAAATAACAGATAATGGGTTATTAATAATCAGAGTTTTGTCCGAGCCAGGTTTAATAGCCTGATGGCTGTGGGGAAGTAGCTATTCCTGAACCTGGTCGTTGCAGTCTTCAGGCTCCTGTACCTTCTACCTGAAGGTAGTAGGGAGATAAGTGTGTGGCCCGGATGGTGTGGGTCTTTGATGATAATGCCAGCCTTTTTGAGGCAGCGACTGCGATAAATCCCCTCGATGGAAGGAAGGTCAGAGCCGATGATGGACTGGGCAGTGTTTACTACTTTTTGTAGTCTTTTCT
Source organism: Amblyraja radiata (assembly GCF_010909765.2). Taxonomy (NCBI): domain Eukaryota; kingdom Metazoa; phylum Chordata; class Chondrichthyes; order Rajiformes; family Rajidae; genus Amblyraja; species Amblyraja radiata. Next base: position 2,804,134 of record NC_045988.1, read on the forward strand.
GCTCCAGGGCGCTCAAATTGCCGAACCAAGCCACGATGCAACCGGTCAGCATGCTCTCTACTGTGCACCTGTAGATGTTAGAGAGAGTCCTCCTTGACAAACCGACTCTCCGTAATCTTCTCAGGAAGTAGAGGCGCTGATGAGCTTTCTTGATAATTGCATTAGTGTTCTTGGACCAGGAAAGATCTTCAGAGATGTGCACGCCCAGCAATTTGAAGCTCTTGACCCTTTCAACCATTGACCCGTTGATATAAACGGGGCTGTGGGTTCCCCTCCTACTACTTCCAAAGTCCACAATCACTTCCAAAGTCCACAATCACTTCCAAAGTCCACAACCACTTACATATAAACTGTCTTTTCAGTAGAGCTGAGAGCTTGGAGATCGACAAAAAGAATCGCAGTAATTTAATATGAGACCCTCGACCTATGAATTGTTGTTTCAAAGATTTTTCACATTAATCAAAAAATGTCATAATTAATTTGATGCCATGAACTGTCGTTGTATTGATTAAACCAGGCTGTTTGTCAATCTTTCAGATCAATAGTAGCAGTAAGGTCAAGAACATAAAGAGAAAAGACCAAGGGGAGCTTTTAGCAAATGCTAATTTTCCTTATCCCAAATCTGTTAACTGCATAAAATGATGGTTTGTGTATATTGCAAGTATATCAATCCATGCATTCTGCCAATGCCATATTAATTACTAATCCGAGTGGTGGCGCCATCGAGTGTGGCAGCTTCACCTGCAGCTGTTCATACTTTCATCTTTTTTTTATTTTTAGTCCGTCAAAAAGTTTTGTTTTGGAGGTCTTTTAGTCTTTTTATGTGGGGGGGGAAACTGTTTTTCACAGTCGCTACCTGGGTCGAGGATGTGTCTTTCCTCCGAGCCGCATCTTCGCCCCCTCCTCGCGGCCTGCCATCTGGATTGGCGCGGCCTTTCCTGCCGGAGACCGGACAGAGCTTCAGCTTCAGCGGCAGCGCAGCACTGAAGTGCCATCGCGGAGCGGCCGATGCCTTACTAGGGTCGCCGTGTTGGAAGCTGCGGAGTGTTGGGACTGCCGACTCTGGCACCGTGGAGCTGTGGTCTGCGGAGATTCCAGCCGCGGGCGGCACTGACATTAACATCGCGGAGGCCTGGGATCTTTCGGCGAGGATTGCCGTGTAGAGCTCCGCCCAGCTCGGCATGTGGACTTCGGGAGTCGCGGTCTCCGGTAGGAAGCGGCCGATTCGGAAACTCCAAGCCGCTGAGAGTGTTCTTCCGACACCGGAGTACCATCATCCGGCGAGAGGGCCTGAAACATCGGGCCGTCCGTAGCGGCGACTGCGGGGGCCTCAAATAGGCCCCGACCACGGGTGAACAGGAGGAAGAGGACTGGACTTTTATTGCCTTCCTTCACAGTGGGAAACGTTGATTCCGCTGTGGGGGATGTTTTATGTTTTATGTTAAACTCTGTAGTGTTGTGTTTATCTTATTTGTGTGCTGCATGGTAACTCCAATTTCACTGCACCAATTGGTGTATGTGACAATAAATGTCCTTTGTCCTTTAATAAAATAATCAAGAATGGCTCCATACTGCAATCAAAAATATCTCCATACCAGCACACTGACCCTTGAGAATGCATAGTCCTAATTCTAAATCTTGCTCCACAATCAATCACGGCTGGTCACTTTTCTCCCACTCACCCTACCTCCAAGTCTGGACAGCTCATTTCACCACACTATCATGGAAGGATTCACAGCCTGAAGAGCATTGACACAAGGTTGACAGATGCTTGATTAGTTTGGGTGTCAGGGGTTATGGGGAGAAAGCGGAGAATGGGGTTGAGAGGGAAAGATAGATTGAATGGCAGAGTAGACTTGATGGGCCGAATGGCTTAATTCCGCTCTTATAACTTATGAACTTATGAACAACTATCCCAGAAGCAATGAAAATCAATGATAGATTGTGCTGGATTAACTCAGCGGGTCAGGCAGCAGCTCTGGAGAACATGGAAAGGTGGCATTTTGGGTCAGGACCCTTCCTCAGACTGATTGTAGTCGGGAGAGAGGGGAGGAAGAAGCTGGAAGAGAGGTGGGGACGGAACAAAGCCTGGCGCGTGATAGGTTCATACAGATGCGGGGAGGTTTTGATGGCCAATAGGACAATAGGATATGGATAGGATGTTTAGAGGGATATGGGTCAAACGCAGGCAGGTGGGACTAGTGTAGCTGGGAGATGTTGGACGGTGTGGGCAAGTTGGGCCAAAGGGCCTGTTTCCATGCTCTATGACTATAAAAGGTGTCAGAGAAGGAGATAAGGATAAAAAATGCATATCATGTTAAGTCAAAGGAGGATAAATAGGTGGAAGGAAATGGGGGAAGGGAAAAATGAGAATGACTATGCATCCAGGTGGAATGGAGGAGGAGGAGGAAAAAAGGACGAGTTGTTTACCTAAAATGAGAGAATTTGAATATGATGCCTTACTTACAGTGGAGAATTTAGATAGAGTTGCTGCCTTACAGCGCCGGAGACCCGGGTTCGATCCCGACTACGGGTGCTGTCTGTACGGAGTTTGTACGTTCTCCCCGTGACCTGCGTGGGTTTTCTTCGAGATCTTCGGTTTTCTCCCACGCTCCAAAGACGTACACGTTTGGCTTGGTGTATGTGTAAATTGTCCCTAGTGTGTGTAGGATAGTGTTAATGTGTGGGGATCACTGGTCGGTGCGGAAACGGTGGGCCTGTTTCCGCTCTGTATCTCTAAACTAAGCTAAGCATTGTCAAATTCTACCTTGATCTTATGGATATCTTTCAATCTTTAATTCACAGCTAAAACCATACAATTTCTGTCCCACTTTACAATCTGTGGGAATTCTTCAATCTCAGCTGGTGTTATTATCATTGATGAATACCAGGGTTTCTCATGTGTTCTTTGATGATAGCAACTGATGAGAAAAAGAGTAAGTCCAAGCCAAGCAGATCACCAGATATTTGTGAAGATAGACACAAAGTAACTCAGCGGGTCGGACAACATCACTGGAGAAAAGGAATAGGTGGCATTTCAGGTCGAGACCCTTCTTCGGATATTTGTGCTCAGATTCCCTTGAAGTTTATAGCCTGCACTCTTGTTTCACTGCTGAGCAGAAACTATAAAAATGCACTAAGTCATCATTGTCTCACTCTCCCAGGGTGTTCAAATCGTTTTCCAGTCAGATAGCCAGATAACCTTTAAGATCAGACAGAAGGAATGACCTACTGTTTCTCTCACTGAAGAGACTCATGATCTAATTGTAGAATAAAAAGTTCTTACGGGGTTTGGCAAGATAAATATAGGAAGGGTATTTCCCCCGGCTAGGGCTTTTGGAACAAGGGTATAAGTAAGTAAGTAAGTTTATTGGCCAAGTATTCACATACAAGGAATTTGCCTTGGTGCTCCGCCCACAAGTGACAACATGACATACAGTGACCGTTACGAATGACTCAGAAAACACTAAACATTAATAATAATAATAATAAGACATTAATGATAAAACACCATTGGTCAAGCATGTGAACCAACAAAATACCAGATCAAAGGGAGGCTACAGATTTTTGGTTGTTGAGTAGAGCAACTACTCGTGGATAAAAACTGTTTTTATGTCTGGCTGTGGCAGCTTTGACAGTCCGGAGTCGCCTTCCAGAGTGAAGTGATTCAAAGCGTTTGTGGCCAGGGTGAGAGGAGTCAGAGATGATCTTGCCTGCTCGCTTCCTGGCCCTTGCAGTGTACAGTTCATCAATGGAGGGAAGGTTGCAACCAATAATCTTCTCTGCTGATCGGACGATTCACTGCAGCCTCCAGGTGTCGTGCTTGGTGGCTGAACCAAACCAGACCATGATGGAGAAGGTGAGGACAGACTCTACGATGGCCGTGTAGAATTGGACCATCATCGCCTGTGGCAGATTGTGCTTCCTCAGCTGCCGCAGGAAGTACATCCACTGTCCAAAGGTAAAGACTTTCCAAAGGTATACAGTCCAAAGGTAAAGACTCACCCATTTCAAACTGAAATGAGTAGAAATTCCTTCACACAAAGGTTAATTAATCTGAAATTCTTTATGAAGGAGAACTATGGAGACTCAGCAACTGAATATATTCAAGACAGATGAATAGATTTTGGACATTAAGGAAATTAGAAAATGTAGGTACACCGGGTTAATTTGAGATGTGGCGATTCCCTCCACAGATGCTGCCTGACTGCTTCCTCCAGTAGCTCCTTTTTTTACTCCAGATTCCAGTATCTGCAGCCTCTTGTGTCTCCAACTTATTGTTGCTGTCTTGAATTGAGACGTCTAAAATAAAACTGTAGGTTGAGTTTGCTTGGAATTGAAATACTTTGTATTTATTCCATGCTGTACGATTCCAACAGTTTTTGATGAGGCAGTCCAAATAGAGTTTTACTTTGCTTGTAACCTACTCTGTACCTTGTATGTCTGCAGAGGGAACATTGTTTTTATATTTTGTACCTACTTTATCTAACCTGGAAATGTTTGATGGGCAATTTAGTGGAGGCTATGCTATTCGTCTAACAGGTTTTGTATGTACCTTTAGAGGGGATTTTTCTCTGCATCTAACTGATGTTACATCCATCTTGGGTATTTTTGATGAGATGCTGAAGATGAAACTTTACTCTGTATAACTGATGAAGTGTAACTCACCTGCCATGAGTGTGTTTGATGGATTACTGTGGGGCCATGAAGGTAGATTGAATCCAGCTTGTGTTCTATGTGCTCTGGTGTGTTTGATGCAACGCCTTAGGGAGATTTCTCCTCTGTCTGACCTCCGCTCCTCTGCCCCGAGTGGGTTGGAGGAGCATAAAGACCCTGTGGGTCAATGAGCAGTTGAGAAAAAAAACAGACATGGTGATAAGATGCAGGATCAAAGATAGGACATAATTTCAATATTTTTGCACAGTTTCCCATTTCCTGGCTGGCCAGGTCAAGAGGGCGAGTTAATGCCAGGCAATCAGCTGTTCATGACAGCAGGCCGGACAAATGTAGTAGTAGGAAATTACAGGGAGGGCTTCCGAAGATTGTCAATGAAAAGAGACTATTACACTACGATACGATACAATACCACTTTATTTATGCCGGAGGGAAATTGGTCTGCCACTAGTCAAAAAGATACTTAGAAACATAGAAACATAGAAAATAGGTGCAGGAGTAGGCCATTCAGCCCTTCGAGCCTGCACTGCCATTCAATATGATCATGGCTGATCATCCAACTCAGTATCCTGTACCTGCCTTCTCTCCATACCCCTGATCCCTTTAGCCACAAGGGCCACATCTAACTCCCTCTTAAATAGTGCCAATGAACTGGCCTCAACTACCTTCTGTGGCAGAGAATTCCAGAGATTCACCACTCTCTGTGTGAAAAATGTTTTAATTACAAGGCATTTTACAAGGCGGTTACAAGGCATTGAAAGTGTCATGTGCATTATAATAAGAATGACATTTTTGACCAGTTATTGCACAGCACCTATGCAATAAATATTGTTAGTATTGAGACTAAAGAAAATACCCTTCAAAAAGTACTTTGAGATTTTTTGTACCTTTCCAAATGAACAGCTAGAGCTTCAGTATAGTGGCTAATTGGAAAGGCTGTTCCTTCAAAACTGTAGCAGCAAATTGGAGTGTCCATCCAGAATTCACTCTCAAGTCTCTAAAGTGAATTTGTGTCAGAGACAAGCATCTGTCTTCAGAGACAAGAATGCTACTTAGCAAACCACAGCAGAGGCGAGAATTTTTTTTTTTTTTATCATGCATGAATTAAAGAGCAGGAAGGCAGAATTTATGGAATACCTCAACTGGTTGCACCTGGTAACAGGGGGTGCCATTTCAAGGTAAGAGATTTTGAGCCGATAAATATTTATATGGCAGAGTGTGAACATTAATTCTGAATCAATGTCCAGAGAGACTGCGAGGCCACCTGAGCCCATGACTGGATTATTCCTGAGATCTTTATTCACAGGTGCCTTCTTTCAGGGGAGACATTAAACTGTTTCAAAGCTTTATTAAAATGTTCTTGTGGGATGTAGCAAAATGTGCATTTACTACGCAGTGAGGTGCTGACTACACATCATGTGGTGAATGCCATCCCCCACTTCTTTTAGAAAGGGTTTGAGTATTTGGAGCCAACAGTCATGAACAACCGCTGATGTATTTAGTTTAGTTGTTTAGAGACACAACGCAGAAACAGGCCGTTCAGCCCAGCGAGTTTGTGCCGATCAGCCTTGCCCAATCACCAGCACTATCATACACACTAGGAACAATTTATAATTTTCCTTTTACGAAGCCGATTAACCTACAAGCCTGCACGTCTTTGGAGTGTAGGATGAAACCGGAGCTCCCGGAGAAAACCCACACGGTCACGGAGAGAACGTATAGAAACTCCCTACATCGCCCGTAGTCAGGATCGAACCCGGGACTCTAGCGCTGTGAGGCAGCAACTCTACCACAGCACCCCCGCATCACCCATTTCTGAGTAAGATTGATGCGTGCTACGGTTTGGTGTTCCTCTGTATCTGCTTCCCTTGTCTTTCAAGGAAGTAGTGGTTGTGTGTTTGGGAGGTGCTGTTGAAGAAGTACTATTGGGTTCCTATTGTCAATCATATTTACCTGTGATAATGTGTAGGAAGGGTCTGAAGATGCTAGTTTACACCAGAGAGAGGCACAAAATGGTGGAGTGACACACACAGGGTGGTGGGTGTATGGAACAAGCTGCAAGAGGAGGTAGTTGAGGCTGGAGCTATCCCAATGTTTAAGAAACAGTTAGACAGGTACATGATAGGACAAGTTTGGAGGGATATGGACCAAGAGTAGGCAGGTGGGACTAGTGTAGCTGGGACATGTTGGGCAAGTTGTGGTCGAAGGGCCTGTTTCCACATTGTATCACTGTAACTCAGCAGGTCAGGCACCATCTCTGGAGAAACATCACCTATTCCTTTTCTCCAGGGATGCTGCCTGACCCGCTGAGTTACTCCAACATTTCATGTCTATATTTGACCTGTGACGCAAGGAGTGAGTTGTGGAGCGAGTGAGGGCTACTTTCCGTTGGGTGCTGTTGGGCTTCCAGAGCATTGTTGAAGCTGCACTCATGCAGGTAAATGGAGAGTATTCCTTCACACTCCTGACTTGTGCCTTGTGGATTTAGTGCTGGGGGAATTGGAGGGGCAGAAGCCAGTCAGAAAATATTTCCTCACAAGATGGAGAATGAAGATTAGTCTCTGATCTGCAGCCTGGAAACAGTCAACTTTACGAAGATGGTAATTAAAAGCAATGCAACAAGAGAGGCTCACAGGATCAGAGTTCAAACAGTAAACAAAGAGGATAGTGTAGGAAAGAACTGTAGATGCTGGTTTAAACCGAAGATATACACAAAAAGCTGGAGTAATTCAGCGGGACAGACAGCATCTCTGGAGAAAAGGAATAGGTGACATTTCGGGTTGAGAACCTTCTTCAGACTTACAAAGAGGATTCTTCCAAATCGACACCCTATCTCCTGCCCTTGATACGATACGTCTGAAGAGTCTATTCAAGCTCAATCTGCCATTAAATTAGAACATGGGTGACCTCTCTTCTTATGGACCTATCTTACCTTTAAAATCCTTGAAATACCTGAAAGCTAACAATTTCAAACAGGAAATGTTCTTTATGAAATGATAATTCTAGATTTTGTAAAAAAACAAACTTCCTGTTGGATGCAAATTTTCTGTTGGAAACTTTCTGTCGGGGCGGCACGGTGGCACAGTTGTGGCCTTACAGCGCCAGAGACCCAGGTTCGATCCTGACTATGGGTGTTGTCTGATGGATTTTGTACATTCTCCCTGTGACCTGCGTGGGTTTTCTCCGGGTGCATTGGTTCCCTCCCACACTCCCAAGACATGCAGGTTCGTACGTTGATCGGCTTCGGTAAAATTGTGATGTGTAGGATAGTGTTTGTGTACGGGGTGGTGATTGCTGGTCTGCACGCATTCGGTGGGCCGAAGGGACTGTTTCTGTGCTGTGTCTCTAACGTCTAAACTGGATGGATCGCAACTGAAGCAAGAATAGGGGGTATGCAGCATTGTCCAAAGCCTAGTATTCACCGTTATGGTTAATTGAAAAAGTAACACATCGTAAAGTCCCACAAACAGCAATGTGATAATGACTGGGCAAATCTGTGTCAATACTGTTAATTGATGGATAAATATTTAATAGGATCCTGGTGAGAAATTAATTGCATTTCATTGGGTTAGTGCCAATGGATTGTCTATATCTAAATGAGAGATCAAGCTGGGGGTGAGAGGAGAGTAGTGTTGATTTGGGGGGGGCAGGGGCAGGGGCAGGGGCAGGGGCAGGGGCAGGGGCAGGGGCAGGGGCAGGGGCAGGGGGGCTCTGTTTGACATCCTGACCGAATGTGAATACGGATGGTAATAATATTCCAGTCACTGATTCTGGCGGCAATGTGCAGTTCACAAGCTACACAAGAACCACAACAAATTATGCTTTATGAAGCCCATTTCTAAATCTGCCTGTCTATCTGTGTTTATTTTACAGGCAATTATCCACAACAAACTGTTCCCATTAAAGCTTTGATGTATAAGGTGTCATTAGATCCAGCATGTGTCTGCTGCTTTCTGCACTCAGAATCTCCTCATTACCAAGAGCATTTCTTTTAAAATGTTGCCATAATACCTTAGGATTCTTTAAAAAAGCACAGAGTCCATCTCCAATCCATCCACATCCACGATCAGGGATGAGGAGATCAGAGCAGAGTTGTGTTTCTCTTGGCAGGAATTGTCCTTAGTGTGTAGGATAGTGCTAGAGAACAAAGGGTGAAAGTCTCAACATAATTCTGGCCAGAGAAGATAAATAAATCCCTCACACAAAGGGAACTGAAGCTTGGAGTTCACTACCCAAAATTATTGTCGAGGTTTAGTTGCTCAGCATATATAAGAGAAAGAACAATATATTTTGGGATTTTCAGGGTAGCAATAGAAAGTAAGTAAGTAAGTAATTTTTATTTATATAGCACTTTTAAATCAAATCATGTTGACGCCAAAGTGCTTTACAGAGAAAAACAAATTAGATTACCATACATCCATATAAAATTTTAAAAAAGAAGAAAAAAGACACAATATACCATAGGATTCAATGTGAACATCCCCTCCACAGCAGCATCAGCACTTTCCACTGTGAGGGAAATAGGAGTTGGTGCAGGCAGTGCAGGCATGAGGGGCTGAATGGCCTACCTCTTAAGAGCCAAATAGAGTTGATCACCAATGATAATTTACCATAACAAGGGGAAGAGCATGAAATCATGATTTCTGCCATTTTAAAGACCTTCCATGTGAAGTCTCCTAAACCTACTCCAGAGGAAGGAACTCCAGCCCACTTATTCTTTCCTGACCAGGATCAGTGTTGTCCAGACACACATCCAGTGGCGGACTGGCCAGGGTGTCAGCTTGCCCGATGGCAAGTGGGCCCCTGATGAAGTGGGCCCCCTAATATCAAGTGGACCCCTGATGAAGTGGGCCCCCTAATATCAAGTGGACCCCTGATGAAGTGGGCCCCCTTTGTCTCCTGGCAACCAATATTTTTAGACCCAGTCCGCCACTGCCCACATCTCAAGGTTCTAATGCTTCTCCATACACTCCAGTTTCAGACCATCAAGATCTGAATCTCCCAGAGGTGGAGCCTGATTTACCTCCCTGAACTATGTGGAATTACATTAAATATTACCTTGTGGAAACAGGCCATAGCGTAATTTTGCTCTGAAGAAACATCTATCTACACTTATTTGAACTCAACCCATCAGCCTGTTCCATTAGTCCAACAAGTGCTAGTAAATTTGTCCAAAAAAAATCCCTTTCGTAATAAATCTCAGTTGATTTTGCCTAATCCTATTGATATTTTTTAATTGCCTCGTTAGCTCATAATCTCAACAGCCTCGGTCATTTCCCACCCCACTCGCAGAAGAGTGGGGCTTTTAAAAAAAAAAGCACCAGTTAACGAGGTACGTTTGAGTTGAGCAGCTGAGTGGAAGGGCAGAGGAGCGGGATTGTTCAAAAGCAACAGGTAACGAGGTCTGATTGAGTTGACCAGCTGGGAGCAGTTAGCATCCCGGTGTAACGGCCCCTCGTGGGGGTATAAAAGCAAGGCTGGCATTCGCCTAGCAGCCTGTTGGGAGTGGTCGTGTGGAGGTAAAGGAGAAAGTGCTCTGGATTTGGTCAAGAAGCTTCATCTCAGGAGGCTGAGCAGAAGTTGGTGGCGGGACAGGTTATGCCCCTGTCCCACTTAGGAAACCTGAACGGAAACCTCTGGAGACTTTGCGCCCCACCCAAGGTTTCCGTGCGGTTCCCGGAGGTTGCAGGTGGTTGTCGGAGGTCGCAGGTAGTGGAAGCAGGTAGGGAGACTGACAAAAACCTCCGGGAACCGCACAGAAACCTTGGGTGGGGCGCAAAGTCTCCAGAGGTTTCCGTTCAGGTTTCCTAAGTGGGACAGGGGCATTAGGGTCAGTGTTTTAACCTATTACTATTAGAAAAGAACTGCAGACACTGCTTTATAGTCTGCAGCTTTTCCAGACACCACAGCAAGGCCCCAGATAGACACTAAAATGTTGGAGTAGCTCACTTTTAGAATGTTGTTTACAGTAGTTCTTCACCTTCATTGGATTTGTGGTGTGCTGATGTTTCAGGAAGGTGACATATCCTCTTCTGTTATATCTGAACCAAACTATTTGATTAATGTCTGCCTTGTATTTTATGAACTCCAAATTGTAATGTGGAAATATTTCCTCAGCATATGCCCTATTAAACATTCTCATAATTTTAAAGCCCTCTGTTGTAGTATTGTGTTCAGAGCAAAGGAACAGAATCCTTTTCCTGATTAAGATCAGGTTGTGCAAGTCAATGATGCTGAATCAGGACTTGGAGAAACAGACACTCAGATTTGGATGGAGTAACAGAGATATTGATCTAGATTTTACAGGGAGCATTAATCATTTAAAATAGATTAGTTAATGAGAAGATTAAAACGTTATCAATTTAAGATTTAAAAAATGCTAAATCTGAACAGTTTCTGTAGAGAGTCAAGGAACTTGACAATCTCCTCGGCTAAATGGCTCCAGGTTTATCTGCACAAATGTCCCTGCAGGGGATGTCCTACAGATGTTGCTCTCCCTTAGACAGGAAGCAAATGTCCTCTGTAAATAGCCTCATTGGCATTATTCGGCTTCTAATTTGTTGGAACACATTCAATTACCCGGAGTTTGATCTATTACACGTTGCAAGAGTGAGCTGTACTGTTTATTTGTAAGTTCCTGGGGAGCTATGAACTACTGTAGCTGTTTGATATCTATCTATTTATCATTCATCATTAATTATTTGCTGTTTAAATAGAATGATAAAGTGCATTGCTTAAGCTGCACAGATTAAGCTTTTCACAGTTGCTCTGTGCCACACTTAATATTGTAACATAACAGTATTACTGAAGGTACACAAAAATGCTGGAGAAACTCAGCGGGTGCAGCAGCATCTATGGAGGGAAGGAAATAGGTAATGTTTCGGGCCGAAACCCTTCTTCAGACTGATCCTTACCATTACTGAAGATGCCTGTTTTTCTCTTTTGAAAGTAATACATCAAAATTTAGTCCAATTGGTACATGCTTTACAGGTGTAACTGTTATTCAGTTCTATCGGTGCTGCCTCAAACCAAGGTTCAATTCAATCAGCACAATAGGATAATGAGACACAAAGTGCTGGAGTAATTCAACCGGTCTGGCAGCATCCCTGGAGAACATGAATATGTGACGCTTTGGGTCGAGACCCTTCTTCAGACCCAAAATGGCACTTATCCATGTTCTCCAGGGATGCTGCCTGACACGCTGAGTTACTCCAGCATTTTGTGTCTTGTTTTGCAAACCTTCGGCAGTTCCTTGTTTCTGAAACATTAGGATAATTTATTTCCTCCACCGTGATATCGCCCAAATCTGCTCTCCTGCTGTAACGCTCATCCAGGCCTTTTGTTAGAATTCAATTCAATGGATATTTATTGTCACATATGCAATTAATTGTTACATAATGAAATTCATTTTGCACACAATGTCAGCACCACAATGCTTGGCGCCATTTCATCAAGTTCACAGTCCTGGCCTGGTCTGGCCAAATGTGGCCGTGTTGTCCTCCACCACTGCTCCATTCCAGCCCCGTCCAGTCCATGTGCTCGGCCTCTTGGCTCAGCGCCCGGTCCAGCCGAACCAGACTTGACTAATCCAATTCACTCCAGGATTGCTTCCTATTCTACTATCCATAAAGATGAGGTCATGCAAAAATCCAATAACTATACAAACTCATGCCAAGTCCTTTTATCCTGTAGCCTGTTTGCTTCTTGGCCCATTGTGGTTTCTGGCTAAGCAACAGCCCAATCCTCCCCAGAGCCCAACTTGTTCTTGTCTGTCCAATTTATTAACCTACTGAGTGATTTGTGCTTGACATATCCAGTTTCTTAATCATCCCTGAGTTTAATCACTCCACTAGTGTGTACCGCACAATATACTAGCGAGTACATTGTATCCTCGAGTAGGAGGATGAGGAGAAGGAACATTGCCTCCATAAGTGGTCACAATTAGCAATGTCAACATACATAGATGCTCCTCTCCAATTGTATTGTTGAAGATTAGATCAAATAGGTTTGACCCTTATGTTGGTTCTCAGACCCATTGTGATAGCTAAATCTTTCATTGGTGGCACAATTATTTTAATGGTGAACATGAAGCCACTCAGAGTGCTTCCCACGTCTAGTGCTTCCTCAAGGAGGGACACTGGATTCATCAAAATGGGGTAGGCAATACGTAGTAATCAAGAGAAGGTTTCCTTGTGTATGTTTAAACCTGGTGTCATGAAATTTCACACAGAATGGAATCAATACTGAGGATATCCAGGGCTTCTCACACCCACCATGCCATCCCCTCTGCTGAGCCTTTCCTGCAAGTGAGGTAGATGGAAGCAGGGATTGTGATGGAGGGGTTCCCGATGGTGGGGGAGTCCAGAACCATGGGTCACAGTTTAAGATTAAGGGGTTGGCCATTTAGCACTGAGATCAGGGAAAACTTCTTCACGCAGAGAGTTGAGGATCTGTGGAATTCTCTGCCACAGAAGGCAGTGGAGGCCAATTCATTGGATGTTTTCAAGAGAGAGTTAGATTTAGCTCTTAGGGCTAAAGGAATCAAGGGTTATGAGGAAAAAACAGGAACGGGATACTGATTTTAGATGATCAGCCATGATCATATTGAATGACAGTGCTAGCTCGAAGGGCCGAATGGCCTAGTCCTGCACCTATTGTCTATGTTTCTATGTTTCTAATTCAGTGCCTCGGCCAATGCCAGGTGGTCCATCCAGTTTTATTCTCTATCAAAATTAAAATGTTGGACAAACTCAGCAGGTTGGGCGGAATCTATGGGAGGATAAACAATTAATGTTTCAGATTCGGGATCAGATCTGGGAAAGAGAGAAAAGACATTAGTTTTCTTATTGATAAAAAAAAGACACAAAATGCTGAAGTAACTCAGTGGTTCAGGCAGCATCTCTGGGAAACAGAGATGAGGTTTAGGCTCAGGAGCCTTTTTTATTCTCTTTTTCTTCTTTCGTAGTTCTGAGTGAGGATTTTGGACGTGAACCATTTACTCGTTTCTCTTTCCACAGATGCTGCTTGAATTACTGTGTGTTTCCTGCAATCTCTGCTATTATTTTGGATTTCCAGTAATGTTTTGACTTTCATTTACTGTTTTATTTTATCTCTCCGATTCAAGGTATCAGTCATTGTAAATCACCATCAACTAGAAGTGGGAGTAGTAAATTAACCAAGTAATGTCCAGAATGAGTCTCCTGTGGGCAAAGATAAGGATTTAAGTCTGAGCCAAAAAGGAGTTGGGAGTGCTGATTGTATTAGAAATATATTTTAAGATTGCGCTCGTATGGAATAGATTCATTTCAAAATTAATGACTTTGATAAGTGCTTTGGTGCCGTCACATGGCAGAAATTACACGAGGAGAACTCCTCAGCCTTTCTTTGAATAGAAATGGGATTTTTTAAATACATTCTCATGAAAGGGCAGATGGGATCTTAATTTATCATCTCATCCAACCTTCTGACAGTGCAGCATTCCTTCAATATCTGCAAAGGTTACGGGCTCAAATCTCCGGAGTGCAACACTAGCCTGCAATCTGCCAACTCGGAGTGCTAGCCCTATTGCCTCTGGATGCTGCAGAATCACCAGCAATGTGCCAGACCTACAGATATGTTGCAAGGAAAGGCTACATATATTACACTTGCATTGCTCCCAAATTAAATCATTATCTAATTCAGGAGGTTCCATTGATTAAAGGTTCGTACAGGATGTTTGGAGGAAAATCTGTTTTCAAAGTATTAAGAGAATGGTACATGTTTTAAACCAACGTTGCATTGGAGAAAGCTGCACTTGAATGGTCAACTATCGCTAAGTCAAGAAGTTGAGAACTAGTTTACATGAAAAATTATATCTGTTTGAATTGTGGAAAGGTTTGAATTGCAATGCTCTGGCTGATCACAATTGTGAATCCATTAAATACTGTTTAATATTTTTTTAATATATCGTTAAAAAATGGTGGAGGCAGATACAATAGTGGAGTTTATGAGGTTTGTGGAAAGGCACATGAAAGTGCGGGGAATAAAGGATTGTGGATCATGTGCAGGCAGATGAGATCAGTTTGCCTTGACACCATGTTTGACACAAGCATTATAGGCCAGAGGACTGCTCCTTTGCTATGTTCTATAATTGGTTAAATCCAAAACAATGAGACATAATCTTATAATTAGAGCACCCCTGCTTTGAGATGATGTAAGGAAGCACTTCACATCACCAGAGGAAAATAAATCCTCAAAAAGCAATTGAGAATGAGAGTTAATTATAACTATTGGGAGTCTTGGGCTGACGATGAAAATGACCTTTAGATTCAAGATTCAAGAGAGTTTAGTGTCATGTGTCCCAGACAGGACAATGAAATTCTTGCATTGCTTCAGCACAACAGAATATAGTAGGCATAAATAAATACAGAACAGATCAGTGTCCATATACCATTGAATATATATAAATAAGCAGATAAAGTGCAATGGGCTATTAATGTTCAGTGTTTTGTTTGAGTTGAGTTTAATAGCCTGATGGCTGTAGGGAAGTTGCTATTCCTGAACCTGGATGTTGCCGATTTCAGGCTCCTGTACCTTCTACCTGATGGCAGCGGAGAGATGAGTGAGTGGCCAGGATGGTGTGGATCCTTGATGATGCTGCCAGCCTTTTTGAGGCAGCGACTGCGATAGATCCCCTCGATGGTAGGGAGGTCAGAGCCGATGATGGACTGGGCAGTGTTTACAACTTTAATGTAGTTTAGTTTAGAGATACAGCATGGTAAGTGAACCATTGGTCTGGGGATAGCCTGTGTGACATTCACAATTTAGTGTATTCCTTTAAACAAGAGCTGGAGCTATCTGGTCACCTATTTTTCGCCAACTGCATGTAATTGGGGCTTGGAGATACTGGCCTGAGAGAGGACACTGACATTGGTTTACATGTGCTGACAGTGTGTTGAAAGGTTTTACAGAGACAGCATTAGTGGGAACTATCCAGTGCATTGCGGTGCCTGTGATACATAGTGTCGTTTAAGTCTTAGAACCATGCAGGAGGGCAGTGACCACAATGACTGGTGGAGCATAAATGGGGTGGGAGATTGCAACCTTCACGTGGTCCACCCTATTTCGACTAATGCAATCAACTTGACGTGCGCAAACAAAATCAAATAGAACATGTTGACCTACAACTTTAGGCTGTGCATGCCATAAGCAAGAAGAAGAAGAGCATAAGTGGTGTGTAGAGCTTGAGGTCTTAATCTTCAAGCACCCTTTTCCTCAGATGGTTAGACTCTGTGCAGGCACTAAAGGTGTTGGTAAAGAACAATCTTAAATGCCTGTCTTTGCTGAGAGGTAGCTCCCAGAATGGAAAGTTATCCCCATTATCCAGATTTTAATACTGTCTATCCCATTTAACCACTCGCCCTTATTTGACAAAAAAACACACAAATTCCGTTGCAACTATTAGTAAATAACCTCTTGAATAAGACAAAAGAGATTTAAATCATGGCCAATTTGAAAGAATCTACACACATTTCTCTCAGGGAATGGAAGTGAATACTGAAGGCTCCTCATGCTCTGATCGCCATTAGCAGATACCACCATCTTTCTCTGTGTTCTCCACCCCAGTCAGAAATGGCTCCAGCTCTTGTTTGAGGGAATTCACATAGGTCTAAGGTTCTCAGTTGCCTGGAAATGAAGAACAATCAAATTCCATCTTGACTTTACATTAAGTGATAGTCTGATGCTTTCTCTTCCCTCACAATCTCCTCAACATAAACTTTGCTCATATTATTCCTATATCTTAACTTCTCTAAAGCAGCTGAGACTAGAGTTCCTTGATAACCACAATACTTCCAGTTTCCAATTAATCTTGTGATTCGCCTCTTCATCCTGACAAAGCGTTTCAGATTGCCTTACGAAGGAACTCAAACTAAACAAGTTCATATACAAAGGTATAGTAGAACATCGTCTTAGGGTTTTGCCATGTACATTTTAGAATCTCCAGTTATAGAGTAGCCATCATGATAGCAGCATAGTCAGTGAAATAGTTTCAAACTGAATTTGTATCCTTTGACTGCTTTCAATGACTGTGTTGGGACAATGGGAAATCTCTTCCAGGCAATTTTTTCACCAAGTAACTCATGCTTGTGAATTATAAAATTAAATATCCCTTTTAGCTGTTGTAGCATTTTAATTTGCCTAATAGAAATAGCGATTATCTGTGCTTCACGAACGTATTAACACCAAGCCCAGATATTTCCACATTTCATTTTATACAATTTGTTTTAACTAAGGTGCAGAACCAAGACATTGTGGAATCTAGCTACATTTATGCCATATAAGGTCTTGGAGAAATAATGTATTTTTTGCATTCAGTTTCAGTAACCCTTCAGTGTGGAATCAGTAACCCTTTCACTGGCTTTGCATTACGAAGCGGTATCTAATCTGATCTTCTGGGACTTTATTGCTCCGCTATTGATCTCACTTCTGCTCCATTATCGATTTCAGGCTTGCAGGCGCGAGTCGTTTTTAGTGATTATAGAGATAGGAATGCGATCAACTAGAGTAAATGTCAGTGTTGCTGACTTATAATCAGGCCTGTTGGTGACTCTAATTCGCACCATTAGCAACATTTAGTGCTTGCATCCTCTTCCATATTTCACAAGGGAATAATGAGAATTATTTATTCACACTAATTCAGGAGTGGGAGGGGTGGTAATGTTATGGACTCTGGACACGAAATGGCCACTATTTTAGAGTTCTCTCTCTTGTCTGGTCATTTTGTAATGACAGGGATGGAAAGAACTAGTTTTTTTAATATATCTATATTAGTTTCAAAGATCTCAGGAAATCCCTAGATTTTGCAGCTCATTTTAATTTATAGTCCCCATTGTGCTTTAGGAAATGTGGTAAACAATTTGTGTATCACCAGATTCTTAAGAGCCAAGTGTCTTTTATTGTATATTCCAGACAGAACAATTAAATTCTTACTTGCAATAGCATAACAAAATATGTAAACTTAATAGTCTGTATACAATATAATAATGTGTGTATGTGCATATACCTATGTGTGTATGTGTGTGTATATGTGCGTATGTATATATAAGTATGTGTGTATGTATATATGTGTGTATGTATATATGTGTGTATGTATGTATATGTGTGTATGTATGTATATGTGTGTATGTGTGTATGTGAATATATGTATATGTGTGTGTGTTTCCACGCACATACACATCAAACAATAATAGTGCATAAAAACAAAACCAATGCCCATAAGTCTATGTCGTTCAGTCCTAATTTGGAGGTTGTAGTGTTTAATAGCCTGATGGCTGCAGGGAAGAAGCTGCTCCTGAACCTGAACGTTACAGTTTTCAGGCTCCTATATCTTCTTCCCGATGGCAGGGGTCAAACGAGAGTGTGGCCAGGGATCTCTGATGATGCTGGCTGCCTTTTTGAGGCTTCTCCCAATAGCACTGAGATACCAACACAGAATCTACATCTTCCCTGATGTTGGTTGAGGGGTAATCTTCGGTCAGGCCATCAGGAGTTTATTTGTTCCTCTTCATAGGGTCTTTTATTGCTACATGAGGGCTCTGGCAGGATATCTGGGACTCTCATGAACAAAGAACCAACAATCCATGTCTTAAAACACACAAAGTAATAGCATAAGAGGGAATTAGCTGAATCAGAGCTGATTCAGGTATAGAGCCAAAAGGTGAGGTACAGGCTGAAGAGAGAAGAAAGAAAAAAATAAGAACATTAGAAAAATAAACTTTGCTTTTTAAAATCATGAGTTTAATATCAGCAGTAAAAACAAACTTGATATTGTTACTGTTTAGGGCAAGATTGTCAGCTGTCTTTGAGGGAATGCGACCCTTTTAACTCCTTATACTGTTAGGTTCATGTCCTAACTTGCCGTGACAAATGTAATTCATCTTAACGGCTTAGAATGCTTAGGGAGCCTGAGCCTTCTCATGGGTTGAAAGGGAGAGTTGTACATGTCATCCAACAATATGTAATGATTCACGACTCGTCGAGTACCAGGGCATGGACGACATTTTAAATATAATAATTTCAAGAATTTTAGGGGTGGCACACCAGTAGAGTTACTGCCTTACGGCCCTTACGGCGCCAGAGACCCGGGTTTGATCCAGACTACGGGGTGCTGTCTGTACAGAGTTTGTACGTTCTCCCCGTGACCGCGTGGGTTTTCTCCGAGATCTTCGGTTTCCTCCCACACTCCAAAGACGTACAGCTTTGTAGGCTAATTGGCTTGGTGTAAATGTAAATTATCCCTAGTGTGTGTAGGAAAGTGTTAATGATTGCAGATTGGCGCGGACTCAGTGGGCCGAGAGGCCTGTTTGCGCGCTGTATCTCTAAACTAAACTAAACTATGATGGGCATCTTAAAAGGCATAGGATAGACATACATGTAGAAACAAGGAACTGCAGATGCCGATTTACATAGTCCTCTGAGGTAACACTCACCCATCATAAATTCTTGTCTTATTCAAACACTAATAGCAATACACGGCATTAAACTCTGCAATTCTAGCAGTCAAATTAAGGCCAATTTTGAAGGTGGCTTCGTTTATGAAATAAAATAAGAATTCAGATTTTTGGGTGTATTGCTCATTTACTGTAGATAGAAAATTTCTAAATGACCTTTGAGTACTGATTTAAATTGACAGTTCTTCACTACTTTGCTATTGCTTGGTCTGATAGCGCCTTTAATTACTTTTTTTTCTTTTGCAGAAACATGTATGACCTTCAGTTGAACTTTGAAAGACACTTGAGACGAGCTTTATTACTGGTGCAATCCGTGCGTCTTTCACCCCCTGCCTTCAAGCAAAGTCAGTCGATGAAATCACGGCAGGTAGGCGACCAAAGCTTGGATTGATCAGATCCCCGCAAATCAATTATGTTTGCTTCTCTGATTATGTTTCAGTCTATTTCACATGAACCGCAAGTGTTTACCATCATTCTTTTACTGTATATAGACATCAAGATGCATCATTTCCAAACCAAGGTTTTGGGACATTCCATTAGACCCAAAGTGCACCTCCTACCATCCATCTCAAACGTACAAACCCAACCCATGTGTGGTTTCTCCATGTTCTAGGACTGAGCCTGGCCCAGACTGCAAGGTCATTTTACTGATCTTCTTGGTTATTGAGGCTAAGGTTGCCCGGAACCGTTCCAATGATGGTACAGCAGAGTGGCGCAAGCGGCAGAACACTAGAGACACGGGTTCGATCCTGAACTTGGTTGCTGTCTGTGTGGAGTTTGCACGTTCTCCCTGCCACCGCGTGTGTCTTCTTCAGGTGCTCCAGTTTTCTCCCACATCCCAGAGATTTGCGGGTTTGTAAGTTAATTGGTCTTTGTAATTGTTAATTGTCGCCCTTGGTGTGTCGGAAGTGGATGAGAAAATGGGATAATATAGAACTGGATGGTGTGAATGGGTGCTGAATGGTCGGTGTGGACTCAGTGGGCTGAAGGGCCTGTTTCCATGCTATATCTCTAAACCTAGAACTAATTTTATTCAAAGATAAAATACTTTACTGCCACACTGCCTTCCATTACCTCTGGACTTCACAGGGTGCTTCACAATCAACGAGGCACATTTTGTTTTGAAGTACAGATCCTACTAGAATGCAGGATATGCAAGTGCCAATTCATACACTGCAACCTCCGGCAAATAGCACTAAGATAATTGTTCAGGTAACCTCACTGTTTGGATGATAGACACAAAAAGTTGGTGTAACTCAGCGGGACAGGCAGCAGCTCTGGAGAAAAGGAATGGGTGACGAATTGGGTCAACCCAAAACGTCACCCATTCCTTCTCTTCAGAGATGCTATTTGTTCTGAGCTTCTCTGCTCATCCAATGATGATTCATCATTCATCTTATTGGCTTCCCCTTCTACACCATCGCTTTTCAGTGGACTGATGTCACCAGCTTATCGTTTTCAACCAACAATCAGCTAACAATGGCCTGTTTCCTTTTGCACTCATTGTTCTTTATCTCTCTTCATCATTGTCTGTATCTCTCGTTTCCCTTTCCAGTGACTTTCATTCTGAAGAAGGGTCTCGACCCAAAACGTCACCCATTCCTTCTCTCCAGACATGCTGCCTGTCCCGCTGAGCATTTTGTGCCTATCTTCGGTGTAAATCAGCATCTGCAGTTCCTTCCAACAAACCTAATTGTTTGGTGTAGGTTGGAAAATGAGCATTGGCCAGGAGGAACTTCTTTATTCTTTTTGAATAATATCATAAATAAAGTCATGGAATCATAGAGTTATACAATGCGGAAATGTGCCCAACTCGTCTGTGCCTACCAAGATGTTTACAGGGCCTTATCCCACAAGAATACCCCTCTAAATATTTTCTTTCCACATCCCAGTCCAAATGTATTTTACATATTATAATTATACATGCCTCTACAGCTTCTTCTGACATCTCATTCCATGTACCCACTGCCCTTGTCACAAAAACGTTGCCTCAGTACACGTTTCATTTTTTCCCCTTTCTCCTTAAACCTAAGACCTCTAGTTTTAAGGAAATGGACGGATGAGGTTTCAAGTTCAAGGAACCTTCTTCAGACTGCTGTGTGATTTTACTTCGGAGTCACGTGAGTGACTACGTGAAGAACCCCGCCAGGACGCATGCATGCCATATCGCTACATGCATTGCAACGAGTCACAGCAGGGGGAACGACGTTCCCCTTAGCGGCAAAAATTGAAAGTCGGGAACAGCAGGTAAGGAGACTCTGCGTTCCTTCCACTTACCTTACAGGTGGAGACATGGACCAGTCGTTGTGGGGGTCGTAGGGCCTTTCCAAAATTTTAATATTAATTTTTTCCCGGTTATTATACTGTAGTCGAGGAAATTTCTTTGGCTTGTTGTGAGTGTTAAACTTTGCTCTGATATTCCAAGTATTATTTTGAGTTTGGATCCAGTTTTGTATTAATAACTTCTGAAATTATTTCAAAAATATCAGTCCAGAAATGTTTAATTTTTATACAATTTGCAAACGTATGTGTTAAATTAGCATCTAGATGTAGACATTTATCACAAATAGGAGAGATTTGTGGGAAGATTCTATTTAGTTTTATTTTAGTGTAATCTATGTAAGACTTTAAATTGTATTAAAGCATGTCTGGCATTTAACGAACATTGATGTATATGTTGTAAACTTTCGTCCCACAGATCTTTCGTTATAGAATGACCTAATTCATTTTCCCATGTGTGTCTATATGGTTCCGTCGGTGGTACCTCGTTGTTTAGGAGGGTGTTATAAATATAAGCTATTAATTTTTCAGTGTTAGGATGCTTGTTCAAACATTCATCAAGGATTTCTGGTTCCCTAGTCCTGTAGACTTGTGTGTTAGATTTAACATAATCTCTAATTTGTAGATATCTGAAGAAATTATTTGAGTGCAGTCC
Source organism: Amblyraja radiata (assembly GCF_010909765.2). Taxonomy (NCBI): domain Eukaryota; kingdom Metazoa; phylum Chordata; class Chondrichthyes; order Rajiformes; family Rajidae; genus Amblyraja; species Amblyraja radiata. Next base: position 2,826,232 of record NC_045988.1, read on the forward strand.
ATGATTCTGTTGTAACTCCTGAAATGAAAGAATAGTGCCTTTCCCATAAAGATGTCCAATCTTTTTAATTCCATAATTTTTCCATTGTGTGAAACCCTTATCCAAAAAGGATGGTTTGAATAAGGGATTATTTACAATGGGAAGGCATAGTGGTATATTATTCAATTTTAAAGCTTTTTTTAATTGTTTCCAAATTCTTATTCCACTATGTATTATGGGGTTCTCCTTATAGGTTTTTTTGTGCAGTTTTGTGGTAGCAAATATGATCGGTCCAATTTCAAAAGGTAAACAGTCTTCCTTTTCCATCCTTAACCAATCTGGTTGTTGATCCAGTTCTTCCAGCCAGAAATTCATGTTTTTAATATAGACTGTCCAAAAATAAAACAAGAAATTTGGCAAAGCCAAACCTCCATTTATCTTTGACTTACATAAATGTTTTTTACTTATTCTATGATTCTTATAATCCCAGATAAAACTTGTAACAATGGAGTCGACTTTTTTGAAAAAAGTTTTTGGGATATATATCGGGATTAATTGAAATAGGTACAGTAGTTGCGGTAAGAAGATCATTTTTATAGCATTAATTCTACCAAGCATTGAAATGGGAAGTGTTTTCCAGTATTGAATATTCTTGTGTAGTTTATTCAGTAAGGGTGGAAAATTTAGTTTAAATAAAGAGGTATATGTCTTAGTTACATCGATTCCTCAGTATTTAAATTTATCTTTAACTATTTTAAAAGGGGATTGTTGTAATGTATGTAGATTGAGTTTTGTTATTGGCATGATTTCACTTTTATTCCAATTAATTCTATATCCTGAGAATTGACCAAATTGAGTTATTAAATTTAATAGATTTGGAATACTAGTTTCTAACTTTGTAATATATATTAGTACATCATCTGCATATAAGGACATTTTATTCCTTGTTTCTCTAGTGTTATATCCGTATATTCCTGTATGGGTTCTAACGCTTTCTGCTAAGGGTTCGATTGCAAGAGCAAATAATAGTGGGGATAGTGAACATCCTTGTCTACAACCTCTAGTGAGGTTAAATTTAGTTGATAACATTTGGTTTGTTAATATTCTAGCTGTTGGATTAGAGTATAACAATTTAACCCATGTACAGTACTTCTCTCCCAATTGTAATTTTTCCATCATCGAAAATAAATATGGCCATTCAACCTGGTCAAATGCTTTTTCAGCATCTAACAAAATAATTGCTAGATCTGCATTAGGAATTCTATTGGCGTATATAATATTGAATAGTCTTCTCAGATTATAAAATGAATAACGTTTTGGATTAAAACCTGTTTGGTCGGGGTGTATTAATTTGTTAATCACTAAGCTCAATCTATGAGATAGAATTTTAGTTAGTGTTTTCTGATCAGTATTTAAAAGGGCTATTGCTCTATATGAACCTGGGTCTTCAAGATCCTTATCTGTTTTTGGTATGAGTATGATTGTAGATTAATTTAGAGTTTCTGGGAGTTTCTGTTGAGTGTAAGCATATTTGTACAGTGTCTGTAGACGTGGAGAAACCAGGTCATAAATTTTTTTATAAAATTCAGAACTTAGACCATCAGGACCTGCAGCCTTTCCATTTTTTAAAGATTTAATTGACTCTTCGATGTCTTTTATCGTAATTTCAGCACCGAGTGATTCTCTCTCTTTCTGATCTAAACCCACAAGCTTACATTTCTGTAGAAATGTTTCCATTCCTGCTGATTGTTCTGTCATTTTAGATGAGTACAATTTTTGATAGTATTGTAGAAATCTATCATTAATATCTTTAGGCAGTGTTAGTGTTTCTCCCTTGTCTGTTCTAATTTTGTAAATTGTTTTTTCCCCGTCCAGTTTACGAAGTTGTCGCGCTAATAGTTTTTGTGGTTTATCACCAAATTCAAAATGTAATTGTTTTGTATGTTGATAGAGTTTTATAACTTGGTCTGAGTATATCTTGTTCAATTTATATTTCAGTACTGCAATTTTATTGTGTTTTATCGTGGATGGTGCTGCTGCATTTTCTATGTCTAATTGCCTTATTTCCATTTCCAATTTCTGTTGTTTGGCCCTATTCTCTTTGTTAAGAAATGATTGAGAAGAGATTAATGCTCCACGCACAAATGCTTTAAATGTTTCCCAAAGAAGGGAGGCAGAGATTTCAGGGCTATCATTAGCCTCAAAAAACATATTAATCTGTTTTACGAGGTATTCATTACATACCTTTTCTTTTAAGATTTGGGGATTAAGTCTCCATTGTGGCTGTGTCTCTACCATTCCATTTAGTTTAATCATAAATGTTAGTGGAGCATGGTCTGAGATTATGATATTATGACATTGCGAGTTATAGGTGAATGGGATAAGTTTTGAGTCTACTAAAAAATAATCTATCCTTGAGTAGGTTTTATGTACTGGTGAGTAAAATGAATATTCTCGACCCGATGGGTTTTCAATTCTCCAAACATCCTTAATGTTGGTAGTATTAATATATGAGTTTAGAAATTCACTTGATTGGGATTTTAGTTTTCTTTGAGTTGATGATATATCCAAATAAGAATCCAATGTACAATTTAAGTCTCCACCGATTATTAAGTTTTGTAGTGTACATTCCGGGATATTGTTGTATTCTCTTAAAAAAAACAAGGGGCTATCAAAATTTGGTCCATACACATTAAGGAGAGTCACCTTTTTTGAGTATAACTCCCCTATTATTACAACATATCTGCCTTCAATATCTTCTATCGTTGATATATGTTTAAAGGGTATACCTTTACGAATTAATATTGCAACCCCTCTAGATTTATGTGAGAATGAGGAGTGGTACGCTTTAGCAATCCATTTTGCTTTCAATCTATGTTGTGCTTCCTTTTTCAGGTGTGTCTCCTGGAGAAATATTATATCTGTTTTCAATGATTTTAAATGAGCTAACACTTTGCCTCTCTTAATAGGTTCATTAATTCCCTTAACATTCCAACTACAGAATTTAATTCCTTCACCCCTAGTTTTCCTATTCCCGTCTTGCATCTTGTGATTAGAGTGGTTAGAGCAGATGGCTCAGCACCCTCAACCCTACCTTGTACTCGAACATCAGGTAGATGAGTTTTAAGTCTCGTCTGCTTTCCATCCGAACATATCTCCCTAAATAAAATATGTAATTCCACTCCAAATACAAAATATAATATATTATAAGGTAAAAGAGGTAATAAAAAATTGTATTAGTAATGTGTAAAAGGTTGAAAAAGAAAAAAACTACAGCTAAGATTAGTGCAGTTAGTGATAGCCACCCTAATGTGGCTAAGCATCTAAGGACTTCCGTAGCTTTTGGTTAAAAAAAAATTTACTAGCTCCGTACTTTCCTTAAAAGAAAAGTTTCAAATTCAGTGCAAGCAATTTATGGGGGGGGAAGGAAATAATGGTTATATTCCATTAATGATATAATTATTAGTCTCAAATTGAAATGTTAGTCTCGTATAACATAAACATTTCTCAAAGAATACTCAGAATCAAAAATATCAGAAAGAGAACCACTATACATTTTTAATTATAAAATACCTGGATCACACTTTACTTATATTTCATACTTTTAGTTAATTCTTAGTTGATCCAGTTAGCAATAATTAGTATTAATTAGTGTTCTTGATTATTATTAGTTGTTAGAAATTAGTACTAAAATGTAAATATTATATATCGGTAGCAAAATATTTGCCCAATTCTTGTTGCAGATTTTGGGCAGCTCTTAAATATAATAGTTTAGAGTGTAAAGTTCCATATCTTCTCTGCGGGATAACAATATCCAGGTAAGTGTTGAGTGTTGAATATTATTCAATCTTCGGTCTTATCCTCGATACTCTTGGCGAATTCAAGTGCTTCTGTGTGCTTGATGAAGAAGTGTTCCTTCTTCTTGTAGGAAACTCTTAATGTTGCAGGGTATAACAGTCCGTATCTCAAATCTTTTATGTTCTTCAGTATTCTTCTTGTTTCTGTAAACAACGTTCTCTTCTTGGCAACTTCCACAGGATAATCTCTAAATATACTAATCTTATCTCCTTCAAATACGAGATTTCTGCTTTGGACAATTTTCTCCATCATATCATCCAAAACATAGTCATATTGCACCTTTACTATCAGTTGTCTTGGAGGGGTGCCCTCCCTTGGGCGATGTCTCGATACTCTGTGTGCTCGGGCAAGTAATGGTGCTTGATCCAGGTTCAAGACTTTTTTCAGTAGCTCTGCAACAAATTCACGGGAGTCATGACTCCCCTCTCTGTCTTCCTGGACGCCCACGATCCTTAAATTCTGGCGCCTCTGTCGTCCCTCCAAGTCAGTACATTTTTCGGTTATTTGATGCAATAACTGTGATAGACGTTTGTTCTCGGCGATAAGTTTTTTTGTAGTTTCGGTGCTTGTCTCAGCGATTTCCTCTAGTTCCTTTACAATCTCTTGGTGTTGATTTAATGTCTGGAGGATAGGTTCCAACTTAGAATCAATTCTAGATTCCATCGAATTCAGTTTATCATTTACTTCTTCAATATTTTGAGTCATTTAATTTCCAGTCTTCCAGAACTTCATGTACAGTAGCTGTAACCTCTTCTTTAATTTGTTCTTTAATTTCATTTTTAAAAGATTTCAGCTCTTCCTTGAAGTTTTGTTTAAGATTTTTTAGTTCTTCCATTAATAAATTATTGGAATTAGAGATTTCCTGTACAAGAAAATTTTTTAATTCTTCGATTTCAGTCTTTTTCTTCTTTGAGATATCTTCTTGGGATGCTGTTAAAACTGAGGCCGAGGCTTCAGTTGGGCCTACCTCTTTAGCCCTGCCCGTTTTTCTCGCCTTGGGAGGGGGAGGGGGAGTATGTTGTGTCGACATTCTGCCGGTGTCGCGCGTCTGATGACGTCACGAACTTACTGCAAAACAATCGGTGCCGTTTTCAGCAGGTAGGACCTGTCTTTCCCCCCGTTTTTAGCGTTTTTTTCCCGGAGCTAGTTGGCGCGAGTCTCTCCTACTCCATAGCGCCACCGGAAGTATGGTTTCCAACGACTTTATAACAAACGAGTCATTGAACCTGGAACATTTGCAGAAACAAATTTAAGTTCTGTAATATAATTCACCCCATAAATAGGGGCAATAATTGGTGTTAATATATTTATCGTTGGGTTTTCAATATCGTATTGATGTCTAATGATGTTAACACTATTCTCCCCATAATCAAGGCAGATGTGATGCATGGACTCGTTTCCACGGCATGAAATCACAGAGCTTTAAAATCTTCACATAGTCACTCACGTGACTCCAAAGTAAAATAGTAAGATTAAACGAGAATTTACCAGTTTGAAGTTTGATCGTTATTTTATGAGGAGTAACGTTGAGGGATTACGTGCCCTCCGCTCCCACCCTTGATCAGATACTCAACTGGTATCTCTTCTCTAATCTTACTATGTTTAGTCATTACCGTTATCTGTGATTTCACACCGCTGCTTTGAAGAATGACACGCATGCGTCCTGGCGGGGTTCTTCACGTAATCCCTCAACGTTACTCCTCATAAAATAACGATCAAACTTCAAACTGGTAAGTTCTCGTTTAATCTCACTATTTTACTGGGCTGTATCCAAAACCAAGCGTTTCACTGTACCTAAGTACATGTGCAATAAAATATATTGAATCATTGAAGGATGCTGCACCATGTGGTAGCATCTCCGCTGGCGAGCTGCAATGAATCTGAATTGGCTTCCATTAGTTCTGGCTATATTGCACATTGCCTCTAAGAGCCACCGTCTGCCTTTAATCATTGTAAGTTAGCTGGATTTGACACAGCACCAATGTAATCAAAAACACAATTACAGTCCTGGCTCCATGTGTGATTTGGAGCAAGCCTGACCAATGCAGTGCATGCCTGCGTCACCTTGGGTCAAATCGCATTGCAATGACCAGGCCACACATGTTCTGCAACACTTTACAGTTGAGACCCCATTGTCCTTGCGCTGTAACTGCACCATCTGACTCACCCTCAGCCTACTGGCTGCCAAAACCTGTGTTTTTTCCTTTCCCAGCCAGTTCACCTTGCACTGTCCATAAATTGGAATTCACCAGAATCTACTCCCTACTCTTTACGCTGTCCTGTGCACAAGTTGTTGAATCCTGTTTAACAAAGAACTGCAGATGCTGGAAAAATCGAAGGTAGACTAAAAATGCTGTGGAAACTCAGCGGGTGAGGCAGCATCTATGGAGAGAAGGAATTGGCGACGTTTCGGTTCGAGACCCTACTTCAGACTGATGTCGGGGGGGTGGGAAAAAGAAAGGAAGTAGGCGGAGACAGTAGGACTTGTGGGAGAACTGGGAAGGAGGGAGAAAGCAAGGGCTATCTAAAATTAGAGAAGTCAATGTTCATACTGCTGGGGTCTAAACTACCCAAGCAAAATATGAGGTACTGTTCCTGTGTTGGTTCCTGGTCTCATCAGAGCACCGATGAATAAATATTTTCAAATCCTTCCATAGCTTCATACTTCCCTGTATTTGTGCTCATCTCCTGCAATGTAATCATCTCCGTTCTCTGTTCTCCAATTCTGACTTATTGCACAGCAGTGATGTTAACCACTCCACTATTGGCAGCCGTGGCGTTTAGTTTCAGCTTTGTTTAGAGATACAGCGCGGAAACAGGCCCTTCGGCCCAACGAGTCCGTGCCGACCAGCGATCACCGCACACTAACACCATCCTGCATGCACTAGGGACAATTTACAATGATACCAAGCTAATTTACCTACAAACCTGCACCTTTTTGGAGTGTGGGAGGAAACTGGAGATCCCGGGGAAAACCCACACAGGTCACGGGAAGAACGTACAAACTCCATACAGTCAGCACCCGAAGTCAGGATCGAACCCGGGTCTCTGGCACTGTGAGGCAGCAACTCTCCGCTGTGCCACCGTGCTGCCCAACAGCTTCTGCTGTATATTTTACCAGCTGCTCATCTTCTTGCTGTCACTGCCCCCGCTGGTGCTCACAAAATACAGGGTGCAGTTTCTTACCCAAACAAGTTGGAAAGTAAAGGGTCAATCGCTGTTTCTTCCCTCACAGCAGCTGAATCTGAGCTGCCATGGAAACGCATCTGTGCCCCCTGTGATGGTGCAGACATGAGGGAGATGGCCTTTATGCAGACTCAGTGTGGGATGTAATTAAACTTTTGGCATCTGCAGCAGTATTAGGAAAACACACTCGTCTAGTATGCCTATCGCTCCATTCCTTGTTTTGGCCAGGCTGATCATCAGATAGTGCTTACAGTCAGATTGAAATGAGAGGCATCAGCAAAAAGTGTAATAAAGCCGCACTCTAGCGAGACTGATGGTCTTCATTAGGACTGCCTTGAGTTGGACTGAACATGTTCAACACCACTTCTTCCAATTAGTACGAGTATGCCCCAGTCATCACTGTTTTATACAGAAATCAGACAGAGACAATTAGAAACATAGAAATATAGAAACATAGAGAATAGGTGCAGGAGTAGGCCATTCAGCCCTTCGAGCCTGCACCGCCATTCAATGTGATCATGGCTGATCATCCAACTCAGTATCCCGTACCTGCCTTCTCTCCATACCCCCTGATCCCTCTAGCCACAAGGGCCACATCTAACTCCCTCTTAAATATAGCCAATGAACTGGCCTCAACTACCTTCTGTGGCAGAGAGTTCCAGAGATTCACCACTCTCTGCGTGAAAAATTTTCTTCTCATCTCGGTTCTAAAGGATTTCCCCCTTATCCTTAAGCTGTGACCCCTTGTCCTGGACTTCCCAAACATCGGGAACAATCTTCCTGCATCTAGCCTGTCCAATCCCTTAAGAGTTTTGTAAGTTTTAGGGTCTATCCCGACTAGAAATCTTAGATGAACACGGTGGCGCAGCGGTAGAGTTGTCGCCTTGTAGTGCCAGAGACCTGCGTTCGATCCTGTCTATGTGTGCTGTCTATATGGAATTTGTACGTTCTCCCTGTGACCGCGTGGGTTTTTGTCCTGTTTCCTCCCACACTCCAAAGACGTACAGGTTTGTAGATCAATTGGCTTGGTATAATTACAAATTATGTGTGTGCAGGATAGTGTTAATGTGCGGGGATCGCTGATCTAGCGGACTCAAGGGCCTGTTTCAGCGCTGTGTCTCCAAACTAAACAAGGAGACTCCCTGTCTGCTATAGTTCAGATCCAAGGCTTTTATGAAGGACGACCCCGCACTGTACAAGAAGGCCAAGTGCGATGTACCCAAGGCTATCGTGGAGAGATCTAACTGCAAGGTGATTGTGGCAGGCCCTGAAAATCATCACAGGCTACAAACCAAAGTCAGGGGTGATCTCAAGAGTCAAGAGTCAAGAGGGTCAAGTATGTTTTATTGACATGTGTCCCAGATAGAACAATGAAATTCTTACTTGCTGCAGCAATGACTCGTAGCCATTGGATGAGTTTTGCTCTGTGTTTGGCATTTAAACATTTCTCAACTATTGCAACATGACACATAGTATTTAGTTAACATGACAGCAAATCTTCACCCCTCAGAATTATGCAGCCCTCTTCACCCCAGAATGAGTGAACACCTACTCTACAAGGCAGGGAGACCGTGGACAAGGTCGGAGAGTAGCCAGAGACAGTCATGGGTTAATAAGGATAAAAATCACACGTAATGGAAGGATTGATGTAAAGATATCAACAAAGAAAGTCGTGGGTTAACAACCGGCAGAGATGTTTACCAACTAAATCACAGTTCTTTGTTTGATTTTTGGAACAAACAGAATATTTTTAAATAACTTCTACTAGATCCTTGTCATGTGAGCTTCAAAATTAATATAAAATCCTTAGACAAAGGAAATAGATAACACAGGAATGACAGAATGACCTTTTCATTGCAACTTTGCTTCTGGCATCAAATACGATCAACGAACCCTGACACACAGCAGTGGATACTATAGCCACAGTCCAATCCGATTTGTGGGAACGGTGGCTGCCCCGGGCAGTACCCGCTGCGGTCTGCAGAGGGCAGCAGTTCAGCAGGATTTGGCACCGGAAAAGCTGGAGCACTTGGTCCAAAGCTGGAACCGAGCTTCAGAGAGAGACTGTGCAGACACCAGAATGGGAGTAGGTCACTCAGTCCCCTCAACTCATCTACAATTCAATTAAGTGCAGGGCTGATCAGCAAATTACTTAATTTATCCTGCTGCTTTCTTCCAATGTCCTGTTTTTTTATTGTACTTACAGTAATTTATCTACCTTGGTTCTTTAACTCAATTGCCAATAAGAGGTCGGTGTCAGGATTTAAATTATCCAAAGACTTCAGGCCTCAACAGCTTTTTGGAAGAGTTTCAAATTTGTGGGAATAATTGAGATACAAGAGACTGATGATGGTATTTGTGATTCATCCCTCCCAACATATACCGACTCCTTTCCTTCCTCCATAGATGCTGCCTGACCCACTGAGTTACACCAGGTGCCTTCTCTTGCAACCACAGGTGATGCAACACTTGCCCACCTGCCCATCCACTTTGCCCAACATATCCATTCAGGGAGCCAAACATATCGCCCAGGTGAGACAGACGTTTACATGCACCTCCGCCAACCTTTTGCATTCAGTGATCTCAATGAGATCTCCTCCATATTGGTGAGACAATGCATAGATTTTGCTGACCACTTGCGAGCTGGAGATCCCGGTTGCTCACCATTTTTATACCCCCTTCCCTTGCTTCACATGTGCATATGCAATAAAATACATGTGCAATAAAATATATTGAATCATTGGATCATTGAAGGATGCTGCACCCCTTCCCTTGCTTCACACTGACCTGTCTGCCCTTGGCTTCTTCCATTGCCAGAGTGAGGCCACGTGCAAACTGTAGAACAGCATCTGATAGACTCAGTGCTGGAGTAACTCAGCGGGACAGACAGCATCTCTGGAGTGAAGGAATGGGTGACATTTTGGGTCGAGACCCTTCTTCAGACTGAGAGTCGGGGGAGGGGGGGGAGGGGGGGGGGGGAGGGAAATGAGAGACATAGACGGTGATGCAGAGAGAGATAGAACAAATGAATGAAAGATATGCAAAAAAGTAATGATGATAAAGGAAACAGGCCATGGTTGGCTGTCATTTGGCCTATTGAATCAATGTCAGCTACCAGAGCAAATGTATCGGTCTCACTGCCTGTAACTTATTCCCTCCCAAATATCCATCAACGCCCCCCCGATTCACCTAGCTCCCTCTTGTGCAATGTACATCAGACGCATAACCTACCGACCAGCACATCCTTTGGAAATGATGGAATACAGGGAGAATATAAACTGGGCTAGTGTCGGATTAATGTAACTGGGTGCTTTACAGTTGGCTTGGACTTTATGAGCTGAAGAATCCGTTTCCATGCTGCACGACTCCAAACCCAGTTAATCCCATTCACTATCTATCTCTGATGGGGTCAAGGAAAGAGTGTTCACGTCGATCGCGGGCGGCCCTGTTTCCACCAATCTTTCCACCACCACGCACAAGAAGTGACAAGACAGACAACATTGTATGCAGATGCGGAGAAGTGAGTTCAGCTCAGGCTGAACAACATCTAATCTTGTGTGTGGACTCGATAAAAAGAAGACTGTCTCTTATCACTTCAAGTTTCCTCGTCTTTTCCCAGTTCCCTTTAGAAATCCAGTGGTCGGTGTCATTGTTAACTAGAATTATTCTCAGCACCAGCTCTCTGAGATTCTGGAAATAGTTGTTATGGTCTGAAATTATTTTAATCCTTCAGCCTGTGAGACAGAGCTTAACTGAGTGATCAGAGCAAAGAAGATAATGTAATCGGGGATTTAAAACTGCTGAGAGCCGGCTTGTAAATAGGAGCAGAATACTGCTCCCCACCAGACTCTCAGTGAGGTTATAATGTTTAATGGAGAAGGCACTGAGAGAACACATCAAGGACTACAAGCACATCGTTTGCTATATGGGGCATCATAGGTTCCCAGGGTGGCAAAGAAGGCTTTTGGCAAGCTGGCCTTCATCAGTCAATAGACAATAGGTGCAGGAGTAGGCCATTCGGCCCTTCGAACCAGCACCACCATTCAATGTGATCATGGCTGATAATCCCCAATCAGTACCCCGTTCCTGCCTTCTCCCCATATCCCCTGACTCCGCTATTTTTAAGAGCCCTTTCAAGAGAGAGTCCAGAAAGCATCCAGAGAACCTGCCTCCACCGCTCTCTGAGGCAGAGAATTCCACAGACTCACCACTCTCTGTGAGAAAAAGTGTTTCCTCATCTCCGTTCTAAATGGCTTACTCCTTATTCTTAAAGGGCCTTAGAATAAGATCAGGATATTGAGTATAGAAGTATGCTGTGCTTGTACAAGATGTCAGTACTTGGAGTATTCTGGTCACTTTTGGTCAGCCGTCTACGGGAAAGATGTCATTAAGATGGAAAGACTGTGGAAAAGATTTACCAGTATATTGCCAAGAATTGACCGACCGAGTCACGGGGAGAGGTTGGCAGTCTAGGACCTCATTCCTTGGAGCATAAGAGACTGAGGGGTGATATTATACAGGTGTATAAAATCACAAGAGGAATAGATAGGGAGAATTTTAAAGTGTTTTTTTTCTCAGGGTTAGGGAGAGGGCAAGAACTAGACAACATGTTTTAAGGTAGAGGGGGAAGGTTTAATAGCGATCCTGAGGAGTCACCTTTTCACACAGAAGGTGCTATGTATATGGAAAGAGCTGCTAGACTAAGGCTAAGACTGAGGCAAGTACAATAGCAAGTTTGAAAGATATTTAGATAAGAACATAGAGAGGAGAGGTTTAGAGGGATATGATTAAACCATGGGCCAATATTAATATCTTAGATGGGCCATGTGTAGGAAGGGAACTGCAGATGCTGGTTTACATCAAAGATACATCAAAGACACCATGCTGGAGTAACTCAGCGGGATAGGCAGAATCTCTGAAGAGGATTGGGTAGAGTTTCGAGTCGAGACCCAAACGTCACTCATTCCTTCTATCCAGAGATGCTGACTGTCCCGCCGAGTTGCTCCAGCATTTTGTGTCTGTCTTAGATGGGCATCTTGGCCAGCATCGATGGCTCTTCAACACAGAGATGCCATCAGAATGACAATGAAGGGCAAGGAGTTAGGGTAACTCACCCAATTCCTCTTCAGCCCCCACCCGCTTAAGATCTTATTCTTAGGCTCCCCTTGGTCATGGCTGCCCATGGGTATCTCCAGGGTGCTATTCCCTATATGGAGGATGCCTGTGCACGACTTTGTTTAACGTGGGGAGACTGGTGCACAGACAGCTACCCCACGCTCCTTGACAGATCTGGGTCAGGATCCAGTGGCATGGAGTCCAAGACAACCAGAGACCCTTTTCTGCTGCAGCCTTCATCCGCCTTCCCAGCCGTTGTGACGCTCCACTAAGGTCAGCCTTCATCCTCCGCCTGTTCCACCGTTGAGGTCTTGGTTGGATTGCTCTTTGTCAGAGACCTCCCCCTCGACCTACCAGGTGGCCCTACCAGGAGCATAGCTCCAGACGGCATCGCTCTCAGGATCTCAGGTCCACACAAGCTTCTCCACCACGACAAGGTGACAACCCACGGAGATCAGGGCGCTGCTGTTTACTGTCAGGAACAGACATTGGAGCTCAGGCAGGCTGTGACGTCACTCCACCATTACATGGCGAGGATCGGTGGGGGGTTGATGAAAGAATCAGCCAGGCAGTGGAGAGTAAGTGATGTTGGCAGATATTGATGTTGGCATCTCAGATGATGCGGAAGGGATGGAGAGGTTGCTGAACAGGAATGAATACATTCCTTCTCTCCAGAGATGCTGCCTGTCCCGCTGAGTTACTCCAGCATTTTGTCTACTTTCGATTTACAGCATCTGCAGTTCTTTCTTACACATGAATACAAAGCTTGTGAGTGAAGGTGAAATTGAACCTTAACGCTGCCTGGGATAAGTTTACACTGTCCCATGGTTTGGTTTCTAAGGGTGTGGTGGTGTCTTCTCTGATCAGATTTTTGGGCAGTGATAAGATGGCAACGTGTTAAATGATGAAGTGTGGGTGAATGAAGGTCCCGTGTGAACATAAATTGTTCATTATTTTGATTTACATGTTAATAGATTGGATAAGCTCTGATGATTCATGTACTGTGGTGTTCACATTGATCCACTGCAATTTCCTTCTTAAAATCACCATCAATCAGCCCCATTCAATGTGCATTAATGCCCAGAAACTGTACTTAAATTTCTGAAACAAATCTATCTGCTAACTAACTCGTTTGGTTACCCTCACAAGCCCACCACAGACTGTTGAATCTTATAGACTAGGTTTATTGCTGGGGGGAAATGGCCTGCAAAACATCATCCCCGGAGCCCTTCCTCAGTAATGAGAATTGTACCATTGGACCATTCTTCCATCCATTTACTCCTGAAACTGACATTTAGCCCATTGTTATTTCCATCTTCTGCTTCCTGTAAGTGTTTAGTTCATTCAACACTGCATCCTAACTCCTAACTAGCTTTCTTCATCAATTTCCCTGATACTCATTGGCTCCTGGTCAGCAAAATATTGATTCCCATATGTGTTCTCAAACATTCCATGGCTTTACCAATGATATCTTAGTTACAACATACCAGCCCTAGAACCCTCTCCCCCAAGATGTTGGTTTAGAGGGTTTTCATCACTTTTATCTGGTTTTAATCACTATCGCCAGCTGTGTGGTCACCTGCCAAGGCCACACAGGTCCTAGAGTACCGTACTCCCGTACTTCCCCCCGACTCTCAATAAGATAGAGATGTAACTCAACAAATGGTCTTTACAGCTGACGTATAACCTTCTAACACATTCACCAAACTCAACCAGCTTTCTTCACATGGTCAAACCCCACTCTTCCTGTGCCTGGAACAGGACAAAACATGAACGAAAGATGTATCAGAGGCACTCGTGAACTTTGAGGCGAACTGTACTTTGAAATCGGAGATCCTCGTTTCTGATGAAGGACCTCCCCACTCCACAGGCGTTACAGTGAGCCTGGTGATTACTCGACATGTTCAATCTCACCTCAAGCTGGTCTTGCAAAGAAACTTTTTTTGGTTTGTTAAGCATGTACAACATAGCGTGCTAATTCCCAATGGGTTTGCTCCGGGTGCTTCACCTTTTTCCCGCACTCCAAAAACGTACAGGTTTGTAGGTTAATTGGCTTTGGTAAAATTGCAAATTGTCCCTAGTGCGTAGGGTGTTGTTAGTCTACATGGTTAGCGCGGATTCGGTGGACCGAAGGGCCTGTTTCTGCGTTGTATCTCAAAAGTCTAAAAGCTACATGACAAGTTCACGACTGCCTTGGCATTGGCATGCTTGTCATGTGAAAGATCACAAGACTTTGAATGGGCCCCTTCCAATGGCAACCATAGTACAGGTGCACACAATACAGTCAAGGAGATGAGGGGAAATATATGGGGCGAGAAGGGTGAACTTTGCAATCTTTTTTACCACAATCCATACAATCTTCTGGCCTGTAGGAACTCTCTGCCTTGAGCGGCTCCACACCCCGGTGAGATGTGGAATGATCGGCGAGGAAGAGATCATGAGACACGGCTTTGATGTACGTAGAATACCGTGGCTACGATCAGTGATGGAGTAATCAGTGGTGAGTGTTCAAATACCCTGAGCTTTGGAAACTGAGACTGACAGATGATTTGTGCGAGATGTTGATATTAAAACAAGAGTCCCTACAATTGGTGGACTCAGCAAGTTGTGCTTCTAGTGTTTTGGGTTAGTTTTTATCAAAGTTTCATCCGGCGAGGGAGGAAATGTGTAGCACACGCTTTGTGACATCGCAGGGTGTGAAACTCCCTCACTCAGCTGAGTTGCACACCTAAGTGCCTGGGCAAGTTTCCCAATGGACATGATCATGTTTAATTAATTGCTTTAAATGAATTCCTCACACTTTACAAATGGGTGCCAATATATATAATTTTAAGGCAACCATTTTCTAGTTCAATAATATCTCTGCTGTAAAACTGAGCATGAAAAGAAAAGGACTGTTTTAATTCCAGAGTAGATTTTTACCATTTTGCTTGTCGTGGTGTCCTGAGATGAGCCTAGTTTTCGGGCAGCTCCAGGTAAGCCTGCCACTTGATCCCATTGCGTTTTCAGTACCCTTGCTGAACCTTTGTGCCTTTGCACCTTTCGAGCAGATTCCTGACATCCCTAGGACTAGTATGCTGGATGCATTTACAATTATTGTATATATTATTGCCTTGGGGATGAAATACTGCTTTTCTCCTGGATACCACTAATCTGATCTTTACTTTGACATAAAAAGTAGTAGGGGAAGTCAACTTTTTGCCTCTTGAGTTTGTGTACCTACAAATCAGTTTATGGCTGGTTGTTTTCTACATTAATTCTATTTATTGATCTTTTTTTAAATGTGATCAATGTGTGAGTAACCACTACCTTGTGAGCTGGAGAATTCCGTAGATGAGCAAACCTCTGAGCAAAGAAACCTTTCAGCCTGAAATGACAGATGACTATCTGGAGAAACAAACTCAACCCATCACCTCTCTTACAAGAGCCAGCAGCTAGCTACTGAGTTTTAGATTTTATCTTTCATCCTTGCTCTCCTCCAAACAGATGGGAGAGTGAGAGTCAGAGAGATATCCCCTTGGGTCTTTTCTAACTCACTGACGAAGGGTTGCTATTCTCCCACATTTAAAAGGACTCTCAGATCCTCAGGCAATAACTTAAATTTGTATTTGAATAGTTGGTCTGACACACACACACACGAAACCCAATCTCATAGATGCAAATCTTCAAACCAGCGGACTAAGAAAAATGTACAGAAACCTCTTGATTTCACTGACATGAGAATTTGATGAAGGATCTGATCTAGACCCGAAACGTCACCTATTCCTTCTCTCCTGAGATGCTGCCTGTCCTGCTGAGTTACTCCAGCTTTTCGTGTCTATCTTCTGGGAGTTGGATAGCTCTCACCATTTAAATCAGTGGTTCTTATCCTTTTTGGTCCCATGTCCCTATTCTTGGTCAGTATCGTGACCCCCGAAACAAAAAAAAACAGCCTGATTTATTAAAACACGCCTGCTAATACACACTCAATGTGATGGCTGAACTTGCTTTGCAGCCATCAGGTGATCAAAACGAGGACGAATGCTCGACAGGCAGCACCTCATGACCCCTGGAAAACCCCCAAATGACCCCCATGGGGGTCCCGACCCCCAGGTTAAGAACCGCTGATTTAAATCCATAAGTTGTTGTGTGAATGTGAGAAATACTGAGTTATTAGTCAGCACAAGTAGATGAACAACTTGCCTTGTTCTGCCATTGAAGGCACAGTAATATTATAGTTAGATAACTGGATTAGTATCTAGTTTCCTCGCTGTATCTCTCAACTTCACTAAACTAGAAGCCTGGACTATTGATCTGGAGACAAGCATTCATATCCCACTATTGCAATCCAAAGACACAGTGGTGCAGTGGAAGAGTTGGTGCCTTACAGTGCCAGGGACTAGTGTTCAATCCTGACTACAAGTTCTGTCTGTATGGAGTTTATACATTCTACCAATAATCACATGGGTTTTCCCTGGGTGCTCTGGTTTCCACCCACATTCTGTAGACGTGTAGGTTTGTACATTAATTGGCTTCTGTAAATTTCCCCTAGTGTGTAGGATGCAAAGATGTGATAACACAGAGCTAGTGTGCAGTGGCCGTTGGTCAGCGGGGACTCAATGGGCCAATGGGTCTGTTTCAACTCTGTATCTTATAAAACAAAAAACACACTGCAGGGGGAATAGCAACCATGAATCTACCAGATTGTTGGGAAAACCCAACTAATTTACTAATACCCTTCAGGGAAAGAAATATCCTTAGATAGACACAAAAAGCTGGAGTAACACAGCGGGACAGGCAGCATCTCTGGAGAGAAGGGATGGGTGACGTTTCGGGTCGATTTCACGAAGTATCCAGTTCATGTGAATTGCCAAGGCCGAGAAGCTAATGGACCAAGTGCAAGTAAACAGGATAAGTATATCTCCAGAGATGCTGCCAGTCCCACTGAGTTACTCCAGCACTTTGTGTCTTATCTTCAATGCATTACTGATGGCCTGCATGGAGGCGATGGGCCAAAGGGCGTGCTTCTGAGCTGTACGACACTATGTAGCACCATATCCTTAACTGCTTTCTCAGTTCATGTGTAATTAGGAACGGAGAATTACTGCCAACATTGTCAGTGATGTTCATATCCTGTGAATGAATAACAAAAAAAACCCGTCTTTGCAAGAGCACCCTCATCATCAATGTGAGTTACAAGAAAATTGATGTATTCTGCACATTAATTATCCATTAACTTGCCACATAAATCTTAGATTGGATCTTAGCAAAGAGGACTTTTTTTTAAATGAGGAGCTTTCTTGACATAGAATGGCATACAGATTAAATTATTGGACTACTATTCAGAGGTTTGGACTATTAATCCAGAACCATAAATTCAAATCCTACTGGACTGCTGGGAATTTAAATACAAGTAATTAATTAACTCTGGAACAAAAAGCTAATATCAGTAATTTGATTAAGAAACTAAAAGGTTGTATTAAAACGCATTTGGTTTATTAATGTCTGTCAGTGGAGGAAGTAATCCATATGTATGTGGTCTGACTTCAGATTTATTAATGTGGTTGATTCTTGATTTCTCCTGTGTAATTTCTGCTGAAAACATTGCATCGTAGCAATAATATCCAAACGGAGGGGGACAGATTTATTTGCAAGGCAGCAGACTAACTCTTTACACGTGGAGTCTCTAAGCTTTTACTGCAAAGTGAATGCCTGAAACCATTACATTGTTTGATACGCAGTATATTAAACGAATCTGCTGTCTATAAGATCAGTGTAAAAACATGCATTGATAGGGGGACAACAGTATGCTTCTTGCTTATAAATGCCACCCCTACAAGTGTCCGAGCAAACCGTTCGAGTGTCAGAGATGGACACACAAGGGACACGCAACTTATTTTGCTTTGAAGTCTAATTTAGGAATGATTTTTTAAAAATGGCTAACAATCCTTCTAGTCTAGAAAGTGGAAATGAAATAGTTGAATCTCATTCCTTAATCATTCAGAAATTGTTATAGGATGATAACGTATTTTGTATTGGTACAGAGAATGTAGCCTTTTGAAGGTGTTCCTGGACATTATTCTTGAATGATCTCACATTGGTTTTAGGATTATGTCCCCTTCAGGGTTAACAGCAGCACCAGGGTATTTCTGTATCCATCAATTAACTCCACACCTGGGGGCCACTGTGGCGCAGCGGTAGAGTCGCTGCCTTAAAGTGCTTGCAGCATCGGCGACCCGGGTTGTATCAGGAGTGTAACAGTGCCAGGACGTTCTCAAAGCTCCATGGGTGAGTGTACCATTCCCACCAACTTGCAGGGATCGCTGACTTTGTACGGCTCAAACTGGAGAAGGAGCATCCTGAAAGACATTGAGAAAATCCAGCAGGATGTGTGTTGTCTATCCTTACAGATTGCAGCCTATGGATGAGTCAAGGATCCAGTTGCAGAAAGGACTGTTGAGATCTAGATCCAGATGCTTGGAGATGAGTTTGGTTGGAATTATGGTGGTGAAGGTAGAGCTATAATCAACATACAGGAATTTGTTCCAGATGTTCCAGGGATGACTATAGGGCCATGGAGATGGTGTTTGATATGGACCTGGTGAAGAGTTAGGCAAATAGTGAATTATGACTTACTGGGAGGTTTGAATAGTGTTCCATAAGCAGCCTCTTGAATCACTTTGTCATGGTGGATGGAGAAGCACTAGACAGTGGTCAGTAGAGCATGCTACCTTGTTTTTCTATGGCATTGGGATGATTGTAGTCTTCTTAAAGCAGGTGGGAACCTCGGAGTGGAATAGGGAGGGGGTAAAGATGTCCACAAATACTCCTGCCAGCTGCTCCGCACAGGTTCTGAAGCCTGCAGTCTGAAGAAGGGTCTCGACCCGAAACGTCACCCATTCCTTCTCTTCAGAGATGCTACCTGTCCCACTGAGTTACTCCAGCATTTGGTGTCCTAACTTCAGGTGCTGTAAACACAGCCGGAGACTCCATCAAGGCCAATTGCTTTCCATGGGTTCACTACCAGGAAGGCTGATCTGACATCTACAACTGTGCACCCGAGGCTGTCGGGCGGGTGACATTAATCCACTGACCTTCTGCACAAAATGAGCGTCGAAGTCTTTGAACTCGTCAAGGATGGATGCGTTGTTGCCAGCGATTCTGCCACAACTTATGCTTTGTAGCCTGTTATAGCATGCAAACCTGGCCACGGCCGACGGGCGCCTGTGTGCCAAGGTTTGCACTGAAGACTTTGTCTAAGCCTTCGTTAAATGTAGTTAAAAGCTAGAGACCTGGTTCTGATCCCCAGAGGCACCATTTGCTGTAGTCTGCTATCACCATGAACTTTGCTGAACATACAAAGCCATGTACGATTATTGTAGCTTGGTGTTGTTTAGATCAGGTACTGTGTTTGATCCATAAAATTTAAACCATGAGTAAAGAGATGGGTAAGGGAATGGATTGTACTGTCAGTTTTGTTTAATTCTTGTGATGCACTCATTGCACGAGAAGCCATTCAAGAACTCCTGTATAAATGAAAATATACTAACCCCTGACACTCTGCATCCAGGTACTCAGGTACTGCAATTAACTTTTGAAAGCTAATAATATCCTGCCACATAAAATACACTGTGGCTGTCAGATTAGTTATCGGCCCCTGGAAGGGCTGCACGCTGTATCGCCTGGGGCTCCTCCTCTCCTTCACAATCCCATGGATCATTAACATTTGCAGGAGTTCTGTGTAGTTCGAGGCAATGATTACCGACAGCCGTATTCGGCATGACTGACATTATGCACAGTTATTTTATCTGAGGATTAAATTCTGTGCTTTATTGACCAAAATAGACAGCCCGCGGGCTGGTCCATTTCGGCCCTTGAGTTAGCTGACAGCCACTAGTGAGATTTGGAGCAGGTTCACCCTCGGGATCATGAAGGGCCTGTCCCACTTGGCGATTTTTTTCGGCGACTGCCGGCGTCATATCAGTGTCTCCAAAAGATTTTGAACATTTCAACAATCCAACGGCGACAAAGAAAATGTTACGACACTTGAAAAAGCACCGCGCGTCATCACGCCGTGAATTTTTTCGGTGACCTGATACGTCAGTCAATGATGCCGGCAGTTGCTGAAAAAAATCGCCAAGTGGGACAGGCCCTTCAGCCACATCTGAGCTAAACAATTGAGTCGGGGAGATCTTTCACTTGAGAGTGTATTGACACCAATGCATCGGAGACTAAGATGGAATTAGGTAGAACTTATGACCAGACTTGCTGCAAACAGTCTATTTTACTGCAGTGTTTGTTTTCTCAGATTAATAATCTTAAATACCGCACCAAAACAGACACTACAGAAATGATCCAAGTCAAGTCAAGTCAAGAGAGTTTATTGTCATGTGTCCCTGATAGGACAATGAAATTCTTTCATATGAAACACAGCAAGCACAACACTTCATTAAAACCCCAGCACAATGAAGAGGGGTTGATCTCCCCAACAAAATGCAGTGGGAAATTGCCGACACCAAGCGTAAATGAATGTAAAATCAACAACAGACATTTGCAGCAATGCATAATGAACACGGGAATGAGGCTCAATTTCCAGTCTAGATAAGCAAAGTGTCACAGTATGTGAGCTTTTCACTTAGGAACAATCTTGACTTGAATAACTTTACACCAAAGCAAGTTTATTTCTTTCGAAAATTCTAATAACCATTTGTTCTCTCCGGGAATTAATTTCTCATTTGATGGTGCAGTTGACTAGAACCAGCCTGGAGGAGTGTGGTTGTGATTTCTCTGGACCCTCTGCCCTCATTATCTGCACGGATCCAATTATACTGCATTCCTGCCTCACAACACAAAAACAATTAAACCTCAAGTTAGTAAGAATAGTTTCCATTAGTATTTTTTAAAACACATTTAACACTGATACCTAGTTTACAAGCATCATTGTATAACATTAAAATCCCTCTGCATTAATTCCTGAAATTGTGTAAACACCAAGTGATTTCTGCAAATCGGTCCCTAAAATGTCATTTACCCACATCTGCGACAGACCCTCAGTCCATGTATTGTTTGTCATTTAGCCTGTGGCCACTATTCTGTGTACTGTTCACCATTCATCAGTTTTACCTAGTGTATATATCACCCATATTCATAGTCTGATCTGCAACTCTCATTCATTGCATTGTTCAACAACCTGTGACATTCACTCCGGGAGCAGTTGGTCATTCCAGTTCATTGCCTTTGGTTTATCTTTCACCGCTGGAACAAGCAGATTTACTTGCATAGCTGCCACTCCAATCTCCAGGAGATAGGCTTCTGTCTCAACGAGGGCATGCATCAAGATCAGGATTAAGGCCAGCGTCTTTGGGCACCCTAACATTTGTAACTGCTCCAAATCGGCCATCCTCATCTGAGTTCTCCCAAAGTGGTAGCCTTGAGATTAAAATTATCTTGCTTGATGTTGTAGTAACTCAGCAAGTCAGGCAGCATCTCAGGAGAACATGGGCAGGCAATGTTTCGGGTCGAGACCCTCCTTCAAATATAGAAAGGCAGATTCTGAAGAAGGGTCTTGACCCAAAATGTTGCCTGTTCGTGTTCTCCTCTTCTGAATATGAAGATTGAAACCATTTTCACAACAGAAGCAGCAACAAGTCAGGACAAAGACATAGAGGTGCAGCAAGTGTCTTCCTCGTGGGTGGGGTACCTAGAACTAGGGGTTCACAGCCGAGTATGCCGCTTAAAACTGAAATCAGGAGAAATTCCATCATCTCAAGGATGGGGGGGAACCTCTGGAATTCTCCACCCCAGATCACTCCTTGTGATTAATGTTATTGTTTGTATGCCTCATTGTCACCTTCCCCTCAGCTAACAACGAACCATTGTACATTTCCTTAATCATCGTCTGTTTCTGATTTGTCCTTTCCCCACCATACATGCTATTTGTCCCCTTCCATATCACCAGTTTCCCTCGACCCCGATTCTCAGTCTGAAGTAGGGTCTTGAACCGGAACATAACCCATTCCTTCTCTCCGGAGATGCTGCCTGTCCTGATAAGTTACTCCAGCATTTTGTGTGTCTCTCTCCCATCAGACGGTCTGAAGAAGGGTTCTGACCCGAAACATCACCTATTTTTCTCCAGAGATACCGCCTGACCTGCTGGGTTACTCCAGCATTTTGTGTCTATCTTAGGTGATATGATTACTGCTTTTAAAATTCTAACGGTTCTCTACAATATAGATTATGACAGGTTGTTTCACCTTGTCCAGAAGGACATGGCCAGTGTGATCGAAGAGGGTGAATTTAAAACATTTCTCAAAATGCAATTTCAATGAGCGAACTCTCAGTCTGTGAAGCAGATTCCCCATCAAACTGGTGGGAGTAGTCATATTGATCAATTTAAATGCAATTAGATAGATTTTTTTCGATCTATGTTAAGATGCTTGAAATAATGTTTTGAAATACTCTAAGTAATTTAATCAATGGCTACAGCTTGGGAGAAGTAGTAAATGTGGAACAATTGTCCAGAGCTCTCCACCCATAAGCAGAATGCCGGCCAGCGATTGAAGAGCAAAAACTGCAGATGTTGGAAATCTGAAACGAAGAAGACAAAATTGAAAATAATCTGCAGCCTCTGAAAGCAGAAACATAATTAGTCTTTCAAGTCAATGACAGAGCGAAAATGTGGGGAAAACAAATGTGTTTTAAATTATGGAGAAGGGCCAGAGTGGAAAAAGAGAGACATGTCTCCATGGAATGGATGGAGACCAGGTTTGTTCCACCAAACCCAATTAAGTCTCAGAAATTGAGATGTATCCTGGCTAATGACATGGGGATAGAAAATTATTAGGATAATTAATGAATAACTTCACCATTACTGTCTCTTGAAACTAACTGGCTTGGCCAGAGGCAATTTAGATGGACCATAATATTACATTCCCATAATCCTAAAATAAGACATAGAAGATTCTAAATCCTAGTAAGATGTTACCCTGGCTCTTTTTGCAGCACCCTTTCCCTCTCTCTTCTCTGGCCCTTTTTATTTATATTTCTCCACCCCACCTGCTCTTTCTGATTGCATCCCATGTATCATACATTGCAGTCTGGAATGGCAGCACATTGGTGCTAAGGAAGGAAAGAATGGGGAAGTAGATCACATACGCCTTGAGATTGCGTCGCATTGCAAAGTCCCTTGATTCCCACATGAGATCTCTGTGTTCCTGCCCATCACTCTGACATCATTCTCTAGCTTTAATATCCTTCCAATAACCGGCATCTAGATGAAGCACAATAAAGCCATTGGTCGAACAAGATCAATGTTACTTTCAATTTTGTATTCTCCACCTCCATTCATTCCTTTTAGACTTTTTATGGCCATATTTAAATTTGCAAACACATTTTATAATGAACAATTTATTAAAACCCCCTCGACTGCCCCACAACATGAACATTCTGTAAACATTCAGTGAATTCAGCAACAAAACTGGAAAATGAAGCAGTTCATATTTATCACCCAGGAACCTGCTTCTTTTTTTTTTTCAAATTATATTTCTGAATTAATGTTTTTGAAATCTCTCTCTTTCAAATTCTATGTGTAATTCATGCATGATTCATGATTTCTTTTGTGTGTGTTTCTCTTCTGTGTTTGGCTTCCCATTATGGGAAGCACGTGGAGATTTTTGGGGAGGATGCAGAGGAGGTTTACTGCCTGGATTTGAGGGTTTCAGCTGCAAGGAACTTGGATCGTTTTCTCTGGAACGTCAGAGGTTTAGGGGAGGCTGGATAGAAGCAGATAAAATTATGAGAGGCAGAGTAGTGTAGACACAATCATAACCCTTTTCCGGGTGGAAATGTCCAAAGCTTTAAAATAAGAGGGGGAAAGTTTAATGGAGATGTGCGGGGAAGGTGTTTTATACAGAGAGTAGTGGAGGTCTGTGCCTCCTCCATGGCCAGAGTGAGGACCCGAAACGTTGCCTATTCCTTCGCTCCATAGATGCTGCCTCACCCGCTGAGTTTCTCCAGCATTTTTGTCTACCTTCGATTTTCCAGCATCTGCAGTTCCTTCTTAAACCCGAGGTCTTAAACACATTGCCTGGGGTGGTGGAAGCAGATACAATAGTGGCATTTAAGTGGCTTTCAGAAATACACATGGAAGTGGAAGGAATAAAAGGATATGGATCGTACAGGCCGATGATATCAGTTTAATGGCATCGTGTTCTGCATAAACATTGTGGGCCGAAAGACCTGTTCCTTTGCTGTACTAATCTATCTTCTATGTCTGAGTCTTTATGCCTGCAATGCTGTTGCAAGCAAGATTTTTCACTTTACCTATGCTGCACTATCCTTGAACTTGAACTTTTTATTTTCCCTGAACAGCTTCTCTTGCTCTTTTTTCAAGAGTCAAGAGTCAAGAGTGCTTTATTCTCAAATGTTCCAAATATGGCAATGAAATTCTTAGTAGCAGCAGAATATGTAAACATAGTGCACTGTAAGCAATATAATAACGGAGGAAAAAAAGTTGTGTCATAATCATATTTGTAATCATACATTATTTGCCAAGTATGTTTTGCAACATACGAGGAATTTGATTTGCCATACAGTCATACCAATAGAAAGCAACAAGACACACAAAATACATTTTAACATGAACATCCACCAGAGTGACTCCTCCAAATTCCTTACTGTGATGGGTTCTCCCACGGTCGGGGGCCTTGAGCCTTCCGTTCATGGGACGATCTTGGCTCCCGTGCCCAAGAACACACACGCACATACGTACACATAGAAACCAAACATTTTGGACAATGCATTGCATCTACCATCCATCTACTACTCCTAATGGTCTCTGAAGTACTGCATTGATATAGTGCCTTTCACTCTTCTGACGTGTGGAGTCAGTGAAGTGGTTTGAAGATGCAGCCACCTGTCCCACGGTACGAGTTCATTCCAAGAGTTCTCCCGAGTTTGCCCTGATTCGAACTCGGAGATTTACGGTAATGGCCGCTCGTCGGTACTCGGGGCTCTCGTGGACATTTTTCAACATGTTGAAAAATCTTCACGAGTCTTCCCGTGCTTACCTGCCGTTAGCGAGTCTTCCTCAGTACCTGCCGTTAGCGTAACGAGCCGCTTAGAGACGTCCCCGAGCTCTGACGTACCCGCTACGTTCATTCTCCGTGCTTACCACGAGTTTGATTTTTTTTTTAACTCGGGAGAGCTCTTGGGATGAATTCGTACCGTGGGACAGGGCTATTAGAGAATATACAGAAATACTGCAATTTTCACCCAGCAAGCACCAATGAAATAAGGGATGAAGAGTGTGTTAACAGTACGAGGGAATTCCCCCATAACGCAAGCAGCTGAGGTGAACTTGAGACGAAGATTAAGCAAGAAGTTAACGCTGTGAATAAGAAGCGCCTCAGCATTTTAAAATTCAGATTTTGTTGTAAGCAGTTGACCAGGCCCAATCTTTTAATGCAAACCAAATCAAATGGCAAACTCGTGTCTGATTTAATTAGCAATCTACTGCTAAACATGCTCGGATACATCAAACGTTTCATCAAGTTAATAGGGATTGGAGAAAGATGAACACACTTCAGAAGGGATAGACACAGTGCAATGGGGACACCTTCCCCTTGAAGCTGCCTGCACCTGCTACCTTCACTGCTGGAGCCCCAGGGTGGATTTTAATGACACACAGAATACAATGTATGAAATGTGTGTTATTTATTTGCTGAGATCCCTGCAAAAAAAAAGCTTGAGGCTCATAGTGGAGGGCCTCGACATGAGTAGTAAAATAAGTAGATAAATCAAAAGTAGTGATAGTCCACTCCCCATGTCTAGAACTTCCACCCACCCCTACAGTCCTTGGAGTCTCTGTTCTTATTCAGACATCAAGCATTTTTATGATTTCCATTGCTCTATCGTTGGCCTCAATTCCCTTCTCTTTTGTACCCCTCTCTCTGTTGTTCTGTAAAATCTAACTTTCTTACATTTTACAACGCTCTTGTGATGAATGTTTTTGACAAATCCTGCATTAAAGATGCGGGATTAATACAAGTTACATAATTATTGTTCAGTATTTCAGTAGTATTGTTGGGAGAAGCCAAACTTAGGTCATTCATTTGACAGCATATTAGAGGATGGTGAGTGTGGGAAGAAAAAAACCCCCACTGATTGTTAATAAACAAACCTTTGCAGGTGACTAGACAGGCTGAACATGCTGCAAGATTCTAGGATTAGAAATCGTCATAAAGTGTACTGGCAGAGTCAACTACAGCCAAGCGTCAACTTTTGTAAAGCACCAGTTAGACCTCAGCTGAAGTATTCTGTTCGTTCTAAAGCATCACCCTTTGAAAAGACTATCAAGGCTTTAACGAGAATGCAGAAGACATATATGAAGGATAAGGGGTTTCAAGCTGGGATACCTCAGCTTGGAGAAGAGAGGTGAAAGAGGTTTGATGGAGCTGCTCAAAATAATGAGCGGTGTTGATAGGATAAAAAATAAACAGTTTCTGGGTCAGAAAGATCAATGAACACTGACTGGAGATTTAAGGTGATTGGCAAAAGTGCTGTGAGGGTGTGTTTGTTTACACGGAGACATATTGTTATCTGGAATGCATGACTTGAAAGCATAATGGAAGCAGATTCAGCAGAAATAATCATTTACAGAGAGCGGACATCACTGGCTAGTGCATCCCAAATTGTCCTGAACCCAGCCACTTGCCAACCAAATATAGGTGGTAGTTTCGACCGCAAGTTGGGGGTCACGTTTGGAGTAAAGGGGCTGTCCCACTGTGGCGACCTAATTGGTGAGTTTAGAAGAGTTTAGGAGAATTTGAAAAAGTGTCATGTTGAAGACCTCCTTCGACTATGTTGAAGACCAGCTTCGACGAGTTTCCGGACAATTGGACACCGAATAGTGGAGAGTGAAGACTACCTCCTTCGACCTCCCTTCGACTATGATGAAGACTATCTACGACTACCTTCGACTACCCTTGATTACCTACGAATAATATGCCGACCTATTACGACCTACTTCAACTAAATCTAAGAGTAAAAAAATATCGATTTTTTTCCACGGCGACCTTTTTTTACTCGCGGTCACTTTTCAGCATGTTGAAAAAAATGCCGCAACCTAGCTGAGGCCTCGAGTACGCAGGGACTACTCTCGAGCATGAAGGAGAGTTACAAAGTCCTCCTAGGACTTCGTGTCGACCATGCTGCGAGTATGAGTCAAGGGCAAACACTTCTAAACTCGCCAATTAGGTCACCGCAGTGGGACAGTCCCTTAAGACACAAATTTCCTCCCATAAAGGACATTTTGAAACAAAAGGATCTTTTCAAGTGTCAAAGGTAGACAAAAATGCTGGAGAAACTCAACGGGTGAGGCAGCATCTACGGAGCGAAGGAATACGTGACGTTTCGGATAGAGACCCTTCTTCAGACTGTTGTGGGGGTGTGGGGGCTGGAAGAAGAAAGGAAGAGGTGGAGACAGTAGGCTGTGGGAGAGATGGGAAGGGGAGGGGAAGGAGGAAGAAAGCAAGGACTACCTGAAATTGGAGAAGTCAATGTTCATACCGCTGGGGTGTAAACTACCCAAGCGAAATATGAGGTGCTGCTCCTCCAATTTGCGGTGGGACTCACTCTGGCCATGGACAGAAAGGTCGGATTCGGAATGGGAGGGGGAGTTGAAGTGCTGAGCCACCGGGAGATCAGGTTGGTTAATGTGAACTGAGCAGAGGTGGTGGGCGATAGTTTTCAAGTGTCAAGAGTGTTTTATTATCTTATGTCCCCAACCGGACATGTATGTATGCATATAAATATTATGTTTATACACACACAGGCACACATACACCCACATGTATATATGTGTATGTGTGTATATACTATATATAAAGAGATAGACAGACAAATAAACAATGACAGGACAAAGTAAAAAATAATGCCCCAAAGTCTATATAGTTCAGAGCCTATTTGGAGGTTTGGCGTTTAATAGCCTGATGGTCATAAAACAAACTATTTTTCAGATGTTTTTATTTGAGGCAGCCAGAGGGAAAGATTCAAAGTTCAAAACCACCTTGAAGATATATACATCTCCAATGACTTAGAGGAATCTCAGACCCATCACTGCTGCAGGTAGAGAAGTCAAATCCGGGATGGGACTGAGATCCTCGAGGCAACACATAAACTCTGAACAACCTCACAAACTAACCAGCCACCCTGCCAACCTTTGCCTAGCAACGACACTAAGTATGGAAGAGTCTGCATTCCCACGCTGACCTCAGTATCATCTTAGAACCCAAAAAAACAGAGAAGAAGTGAGGCATCCTTGATGTTGAAGGCCTAAGAAGTCGATTTAGTTCTCTCAAACTGCGTCTGGTTCTTTTGCCAAACACCCTAATTTTGCATGTCAGACAATAGACAATAGGTGCAGGAGTAGGCCATTCGACCCTTCAAGCCATGTCGAGCCAGCACCATGTTCTGTTTACCAGTCCCTCTAACCATTTTCTCTTTATTCTATCAACACCATTCAGTATTTTGAATACTTCTGGATACTCATCCAGTGATTTAATCACTACATTACACTATATGAGAAGGGGAATAAATGTTTTACAATCCCAGGTGATTGTCGACAGATGGTGTTGTGTAGTGGAGAATCTACCTGCACCAACCACACTGACCACTTTCATTTGGGACCACTGTAATGTGAAGTCGGACACATACGATTTCATTTATTTATAGATATTGTTTATGACACTTTATAAATATTCTTGTTTTGTTTTTTGTATGCTGTTTCACACTTGCTTTTTATTCTTTTATTCTGTTCGAAATAAAGAATTAAATAAATAAATAAAGCGACCAGGCCTTCAGTTCACGTAACACGGTGGCGCAGCAGTAGAGTTCCCACTTACGCCATTTTTTCCGCCGACTTGCCGGCACCCGTCATAGTCGCAGAAGGTTGCCGAAAATTTTCAACATGTTGAAAATCCAGCGACGACCAGAAAAAGGTACGACTCTTTGGGCGACTACTCACGGCCAAACAGGCGTCACCCCGCGACCAGAGTCGCCGAAAAAAATCGCGTAAGTGGGACAGCGTCAGAGACATGGGTTCAATCCCGACTACAGGTGCTGTCAGTACGGAGTTTGTACGTTCTCCCCATGAGAGTCTTTTACCGAGATCTTCGTTTTCCCCCCACACTCTAAAGATGTAGAGGTTTTGCAGGTAAACTGGCTGAGAATTGTTCCTAGTGTGTGGGATAGTGTTAATGTGTGGGGATTGCTGGTCGGTGTGGTCTTGGTGGGCTGAAGTGTTTGTTTCCACACTGTCTAAACTAAACATTTTTTTCTGTGGGCAGTAGCTTCAGTCCCTGATGCGTTTCTGACAATTCAGCATGTGACTGGGTAGAAGGCAGGCAGATGGACAAAACACAGCAGAAACAGACAGACAGATAAACATATGTGGAACAGACAAGAGGCAGACAGATATACAACTGATAGACAGAGACAGGCAGATAGACAAAGAGACAGGCAGATAAAGACACCAGTGGACAGATGAAGCCTGCCTGAGCTTCAGGTTTTCTGTTTTAATCTCATTTTATCCTCCCATCCCATCTTTCGTTCAGGCTAAACAAAGCTGTGAAGACCCATAGTTTAGCTGAGCCTCACAGATATTGTCATTTTCTTGTCATTTTTTTAATGTCCAACATTTGCACCTCATTGTGTAGGAAGGAACTGCAGATACTGGTTTAAACTGAAGATAGACACAAAAAGCCTGAGTAACTCAGTGGGACAGGCAGCATCTCTGATCGAAGTCTGAAGAAGGATCTCGACCCGATACGTCACCCATTCCTTCTCTCCAGAGATGCTGCCTGTCCCGCTGAGCTACTCCAGCTTTTTGTGTCTATCTTCGGTTTGCAACTCGTTGCTTTGCCTGTCCACCCCACCCTTGTTTTAATCCTTTCCATGCCTTCCCTACAACCTTCTCTCTGCCTGTTCTGTGGTTCCCTCTCCCTTCACCTCTCATTGCTCCTCTCTCTTTTCCATTCTACTTCCCCCTCCTGCCTCTGAACCCTCTATCTGTCTCTACCGGCTCCTCACACGACAGAGGGTGAATTAAATGGAATTAACAAAAGTTTGGCATTAGATGGTTGCCATGGATTTCTGGGGGGATGTGGCTGTTTTAGGTGCTGTATAAATCCATGTACAGTTTTCTGCACTGTGTGAATCTGTGTACTGTGCTATCTTCGTCAGCTCATTGACTTGTTTACCGTTCAATGCTGACTGATCTGCTGTGCATTTCCATCAAGCTTTTTGTTTGTTTCAGGTTTCGAGTACCTGCAATTTACTTGATTTTTACATTGTTGCTAACCTAACCTTCGTACTGATCACAAAAATCATTGGGCCAAATTCTTCAAGAGAAATAACAGTGCATCATTCCAGCATTAATGAGCAAATCAGCCAAGAAGGACTGAAGATCATAAGTGATAGGAGTAGAATTAGGCCATTCGGCCCATCCAATCTATGCCGCCATTCAATCATGGCTCATCAATCTCTCCCTCCTAACCCCATTCTCCTGCCTTCTCCCCATGACCACTGACACCTGTACTAATCAAGAATCTATCTATCTCTGCCTTAGAAATATCCACTGACTAATGCCCATGTCCCACTTAGGAAACCTGAACGGAAACCTCTGGAGACTTTGCGCCCCACCCAAGGTGTCCGTGCGGTTCCCGGAGGTTGCAGGTGGTTGCAGGTAGTGGAAGCAGGTTGGGAGACTGACGAAAACCTCCGGGAACCGCACGGAAACCTTGGGTGGGGCGCAAAGACTCCAGAGGTTTCCGTTCAAGTTTCCTAAGTGGGACAGGGGCATTAGTCTCCACAGCCTTCAGTGGAAAAGAATTCCACAGATTCACCACCCTCTGACTAAAGAAATTCCTCCTCATCTCCTTCCTAAAAGAAGGTCCTTGTATTCTGAGGCTACGTATGTTCTGGTCCTAGACTCTCCCACTAATGGAAACATCCTCTCCACATCCACTCTATCCAAGCCTTTCACTATTCTGTATGTTTCAATGTCCCACTTAGGAAACCTGAACGGAAAGGTTTCCCCTCATTCTTCTAAACTCCAGCGAGTACAGGCCCAGTGCCTGCAGAAGCTGAGAAGATAAAACAATTCAACGTAGATTGTGAATCTCCAATATTCTCCGCTTGATTTACTCCATCTGCTATTTGGTTCACACGGTGGCATCCCACCCTCGGAAGCATTGGGTTGTTTTATTGACTTTGTTGAATTGTAATTTTAATTGGTCATTAAATATCCACAAAAAAAGTCAGGACGTATAACTGTTGGCATAAGTATCCTTTTTTTTACGATGTGATAATCATTATAGAAATGCCATTCAATGTCTTTGGACTAGAAAAGGGAGAAAAAAACTAATGAGAAAGAATAGGAAGCAGCCAGCCATCTAAACTAATTGAATCAACTTTAGAATGGGTACAGGAATCAAAGGGTTTGAAGGAGTGTACTTTGTTTGAGACCTTGGAGGAATTGGGATAAACAGAAAAGTTGTCATGAAAGCAAATAGTATTATTAATACTGCCATTGGAAAACAAAGATAAAACATTCAGAACTTTTATAAAATGTTAATTGCGTCTTGGGTTGAATATTATGTTCATTCTGAGGGCCACACGAAGGATGTCAGGTCTTTGGTGTCAATGAAGCAGCAACTTACTAGAATGCTGCCAAAGATAAGAGACTGCAGATATCAAGTCATACAGCATGGAATCAAGCAGTTTGGTTCAACTTGCCATTGCCAACTGTAACATAATATCCCAAATTCTACACTCAATGACCTGACTGAACCTGCCAACGTACCGAAAGCCTACTTGACCGCCCTATTTACCTGTGACGCCACTTTCAAATAACTCTGTACCTGCACTCCTTGATCCCTCTGCTCTACAACCCCGTGTCCTACCATTCATGGTAAAAGTTCTGCCCTGGTCTTTGACTTCCCAAAATACAACACCTTGCACTTATTTGCATTTGACTCCATTAAGCATTCCTCAGCAAAATTGTCCAAATGATCAAGATCCTGCTGTAAATTTTGATAACCATCTTTGCTATCTATGATATCATCCACGTTAGTGTCATCTGCAAACTTACTAATCATGCCTTCTATATTCATTATCTAAATCAATAATATAAACCACAAACAGCAATGGTCCCAGCACAGATACATGAGGGATGCCACTAGTCACAAGCCAGCAGTACAAAAAAAAACAGTCTTTTACCATCACCATCAGCTTCGTTCCATGAAGGCATTTCTCCATCCGGTCACCTATCTCTCCCTGGAACCAATGCAATCTAACCTTCCAGAGCAGCCAGCCTTATTAAATGCCTTGCCGAAGTTCATGTAGCAATGTCTACAGCTTTGCCCTCATCTACCTTTTTGGTTACTTCTTCAAAAAACTCAATTAGGTTTGTGGAGAGGCTTGGTCAGGGTGGGGAACTTGCGGCCTTAAGGCCACATGCGGCCTTCTATGCCATTAAGTGCGGCCTTTTGAATGAATCCAAATTTTATAGAACAAATCCTTTTATTTTTATTGATATATATTTGTTCTTCTTTTATTATTTTTATTTTAATCTTAAAATGAACCTATTTAAAATACCAAAGAGTAAAAGAACATTTAACAAAATAATCCTCCCCGATTGGCGGCCACAATTAAAACTATTAGTAAGTCATGAGGGCTATTTTAACAAAATAATGTACATTTTGAAGTATATCGAATTGAAGTTTCTTGGATGCGGCCTTATTAGATTACAGCTAACTTAATGCGGTCTTCGGACCTGAAAAGGTTCCCCACCCTTGGGCTTGGTGGAGAAACGTGATAGTCATGTTGAGATTCCTGAATAATTTCTGAGATAAAAATAAGACAAATTGGATTCAGTGCAAGAGGAGTCATTGACAAGACATGCTGTTAATGTGATTGCCAGAAGAAGCAGGGATAGCATTAGCAAATCTTTTCTTAACACAGTTATTTGGATTGGAGTTACTGGAAGGGTGATGAAAGAGGATTAATGACAATATTCACGAGGGAATTAGATAAATACATAAAGCGAATGATAAACAGGACCACGGGGGAAAATCAGGAAAGGGAATTAAATGGATTTCAATTAATGAGCTAAGTGTCCTAATTTTGGGCAGTATCAGGATTCCAGAATCAAAAGCCTAACCTAGTTATTTAGTATAAAGATGGCTCTGTCTCTTCCTCTGCCAGATGCTTCTAGAGGGATCAAATATAAGCCAAAAATGTTAGAAACATTCCTTCCTCAAATGCTACCTGACTGAAGAAAATAAGGAGAAGATGTCAGGAGGCACAGTGGCACAGCAGTAGAGTTGCTGCCCTACAGCGCCAGAGACCCGGGTGCTGACTGTGTGGAGTTTGTACATTCTCCCTGTGACCGTGTGGGTTTTCTCCGGGTGCTCCGGTTTGCACCCACACTCCAAAGTCGTTCAGGTTTATAGGTTGTGGTTTCAGTAAAATTGTAAACTGTCCCTAGTGTGCAGGAAGGTGCTAGTGTAGGGGTGATCGCTAAATATCGTGGACTCGGTAGGCCGAAGGGCCTGCTTCCTCCGAAGATAGACACAAGATTGCTGGAGTAACTCAGCGGGACAGGCAGCATCTCTGGAAAGAAGGAATGGGTGATGTTTTTGGTCGAGACCCTTCTTCAAACTGTCATTCTGTATACTAAAGTCCAAATGTCAAAGTTATGACCTTCATGAATTGAGTAAACCTATAAAAGGTGATAAGAACTGGAGTAAGTTATTCTTCCTCTTCTGCCTTTAACTACAAAGATAAAACATGATGAACATCTTCATGAATAAAAAGGATGATAAGCACCTACTGATTGATGGAAGGTAGACACAAAATGCTGGAGTAACTCAGCGGGACAGGCAGCATCTCTGGAGTGAAGGAATGGGTGACATTTCGGGTCGAGACACTTCTTCAGGGTCTCAACCCAAAACCTCACCCATTCCTTCTCTCCAGAGACGCTGCCTGTCCCGCTGAGTTACTCCAGCATTTTGTGTCTACCTTTGATTTAAACCAGCATCTGCAGTTCTTTCCTACACTGATTGATGGAGCTGTATGCACCCAAAGAGTTGTGAATCTGTGGAATTCTCTGCCACAGATGGCAGTGGAGGATAATTCGCTGGATGTTTTCAAGAGAGAGTTAGATTTAGCTTAAGGCTAACGGAATCAAGGGATATGGGGAAAAAACGGGAACGGGGTACTGATTTTGGATGATCAGCGATGATCATATTGAATGGTGGTGCAGGGTCAAAAGGCCGAATGGCCTACTGCTGCGCCTATTTTCTATGTTTCTAAGAAAAACCTTCTATTTTCATATTTTTTTGTATTTATTTGGGCTCACCCGTTATACACCTAATATGCTATTCATCTCAACGAATCTTCGTCTTAATACATTTAGACAGTTAAGAGGCATTTCTTGCGTGGAGTAATATTATCTTATAGTTATACACCTGTCAGAGCGCAAACATCTATATTTACCCTATTGTACAGTTATAGAATTGTACAATTGTACTCATACAGCGTGGAAACCAGCTCTTCGGCCCAACTTGCCCACACCAACCAACATGTCCTATCTACACTTTTTCTTCCTATTTATAAATACGATCAGCTTGGTCATGCTCGATAACGAAGGAAAGAATCTTGGCATTTTCATTCCATCCTGCGCCACATAATCCCTTGTTATTCTCCTTATAAATATATTATTTGCCGCTTCTCTCTTGTCCCTGTGTACTCGGAGTTCAGAACTCTGCACGGAGCTCTGAGCAGAGTCTAATCAACATTCCATATCACAGAGATGATTTCTTTGTTCCAACTTCAAGCGAGAGCACAGGCAGAAAGATGGACTAGCAAGGCCTGACACTAAAGATGGGATGGTCAGTGATGCCAAAGATAACAAAGATGGTGAAAGAGAATGAACTATAAGTACAGCTACACAGAACTCCCACGGGTAATAAGGAGCGCAGTGTTGCAGTGTGTCTTGGACAAAAAAGAATGGAAAGTTTGCACAGAATTTGAAATAAATAGCGGAGGTCAGCATGGGGCCAATTGTTTAAAAAATATATAAGTCATTGGAGCAGAATTAGGTTATTAGGCCCATCAAGTCTACTCCGCCATTCAAGCATGGCTGATCTATCTTTCCCTCTCAATCCCATTCTCCTGCCCTCTCCCCATCCCCCTTGACAACATTACTAATCAAGAACCTGTCAATCTCCACTTTAAAAATACCCAAAGTCTTGGCCTCCACAGCCGTCTGTGGCAATGAATTCCACAGATTCTGGCTAAAGTGATTCCTCCTCATCTCCTTTCTGAAGGTACGTCCTATTAAATTTTCCACTCTGCCTGCATTTCAGCTGGCCATGGAAACACAAGCTTGGTGTGGTCAAGAGTCGGCCTCTCTGCTGCTTCCTTTAGACCAGGGGAAATTAGACGGGGAGATATCATTGAAGTGTTGTAAAAATAAGTCATTCATTGGAGTGAGGGAAAAAGTCGTACCTGAGTGGTGAAAAAAAATTGGAAAACTGCCCAGTAGTTTAAGGGTGATTTTTATTAATGCTATTCTGCTGTGAGAGAGATCTTTTGATTCTGTAGCAGTCTGAACTTCAAAGGATGCCTGCCCAGGGCTGCATTTTCCTGATCTTTGTACCACTGTTGGCAGATCACCTGTTTATACCAGCCACTCCCTGACTGGGAGTCAACAGCTGGTGCTGATGTGCACAATATTCCTCTCTTGCCCCTCTGGCTCTTAGGATACTTCACGTGGGAGATTTCTTTATTAGTCCATTGCATTGACAAGACGACTCGTTGGAAACTTTCAATACAAATGTCTCCTGAGAAATGCCTGTGGGATTAACAAGTGTACCGATGGAACTGACATTCCAACCGTGATATGATGCAGAGTGCTTTAACTTTTATTAATGTATATACTTGAAATGATCTGTATCTGTTCCATACACCCCTCCACACTACAGTACCTCAACCTGGCCTGGCAAACCTATTTTCTATAATTATGGACTGTAAAGCACTCATTATAGTTCCTATTAAAGTTTATAGCGGAGTCTGGTATTGATTTTTGTTGAGGTACATTGCCTGCTGTGGAATACTAATGACTCACAGCCAGACAAAAGAAAGAATGAGCTTTGTTTCAAGGCAATATCCCCTTCAGTGATACTCTCATTTCTTCTTTCAAGTATTGCCTGTCAAAATAATATTCTAAATGTTTAATGTCAACACCAGAGCTCTAGCCTTTGTCGTGTCCGCCCTCCCCCCCTCCCCACTCATTCACGATGCCGTCACCATTCATCTTCATCATGCAGTGGCCATTTCCCTTCACTATCTGTTGCTACGAGATTCATTTACACTTTCAATATCAAACCCAATGTTTTCTATCTACTGTAGCTAGAATTGCCCCCACCATTTCCCATCGATCCTCAGCAGACCCTCAATGTCTGCAAACACCTCTTCTTTCAGGTCCCCTCCTGACACTGTTCACATGTCCTCCTTTGACTCCTGTCCTCCAAGTTTTGGAGTATTGTGTGCAGTTTTGGTCTCCAAATTTGAGGAAGGCCATTCTTGCTATTGAGGGAGTGCAGCGTAGGTTCACAAGATTAATTCTGTCAAATGTTGATCGAATGGAGCGGCTGGGCTTGTAAACTCTGGGATTTAGAAGGATGAGAGGGGTTCTCATTGAAACATATAAGATTGTTAAGGGCTTGGACACGCTAGAGGCAGGAAACATGTTCCCGATGTT
This sequence comes from Amblyraja radiata, assembly GCF_010909765.2. Lineage (NCBI taxonomy): Eukaryota > Metazoa > Chordata > Chondrichthyes > Rajiformes > Rajidae > Amblyraja > Amblyraja radiata. The sequence goes on from NC_045988.1 coordinate 2,863,175, forward strand.
GGGGGAGTCCAGAACCAGGGGCCACAGTTTAAGAATATGGAGTAAGCCATTTAGAACAGAGACGAGGAAACACTTTTTGTCACAGAGAGTGGTGAGTCTGTGGAATTCTCTGCCTCAGAGGGCGGTGGAGGCCGGTTCTCTAGGATGCATTCACGAGAGAGCTAGATAGGGCTCTTAAAAATAGCGGAGTCAGGGGATATGGGGAGAAGGCAGGAACGGGGTACTGATTGGGGATGATCAGCCATGATCACATTTTAATGGTGGTGCTGGCTCAAAGGGCCAAATGGCCTACTCCTGCACCTATTGTCTATTGTCTATTGTCTAAAACGCTGGGGTAATTCAGTGGGACAGGCAGCATTTCTGGAGAGACGGAATGGGTGACGTTTCAGGTCGAGACCCTTCTCCGGTGCCAATCCTATGCCAGCCATAGAGCAGCTGTGTAATAATGTGATGGAAAATGCAGGGGAAAGGGGACTCGGTGATCTGTGCTTGTGGCCAAGTTACGGCACAATGATCGACTCCCATGCCACTGCGAGGAGTGGGCTGATGAGACGGCACTGAGTGGAGCCTGCAGCTCTGATGTGACGTGTACAAAAGGTTGCATTCAGTGATAGCAAGACCCACGGGGAAGGCAAGACCCACGTTGGGGTTTTTGTAATCCTAAATATACTAACCCAATGGTATGAACATGAAATTCTCCAATTTTAGGTAACTAACGTACAAACAATTTTCCCACTCCTCCTCCCATCCATGTACCTGTCTAATTGTTTCTTAAATTTGCAATAGTCCCTGTCTTAACTACCTCCTCTGGCAGCTTGTTCCATACACCCACCGCCCATTGTGTGGAAAAAGTTACCCCTCATTAAAGATTCCTATAAAAGTTACCCCTCATTAAAGATTCCTATTAAATCTTTTCCCCCTTCACCTTAAACCCATGTCCTCTGGTTCTCGATCATTTAGCTTTCGATCACTGGCGAGGCACTTACAGTTGAGTAACTTGTCAACACTCACATTCATGTCTCACTCATCATAACTTGGATGAGGGAACAGAGGTGAACCTGTAGCTGTTGAACTGTACCCAGAGAATAGAAATAGTTTCAGCATCAATATTCAATAAGCACCTCACATGCCTGAAAACCTACCATCGGCAAAGCAATGTAGTTTTAATTTCCAGCTCTGCAGTCGGCTGTGTCTTGCTGCGGCAGGCTGTCTGGTTCTCCCTTGCAATAGGCATTGATGTTCCTTGCTTCATTAAGTCAACCCATGAGGTTTGCACTGGATAGTGTGGAGTGAAACTCTCACTTTCAGCTGCCTACTCGCGGGTTACAGTTTCAATCAGAACCTACTGAAGGAGGAATTCTTTAACTGAATTGGTCGGTAAGACATTGCATTATTACAGCAGCTATGCCACGCAGTAGGTGGGAATTATTGTTAGTGATTGAAGGTCTGATTTATACAGACAAACAAGGAATCTGGTGAAACCTAATCATAAAGCTCACCTGCCTAGTGTCAGGATCTTCTTATTAAGTTGTGGGTTCAAGTTCTTCTCCCAAGGCTTGAGTCCTTAATTCAGGCCATTGTCCAGAGAGATGGTCAGAGTCATCGCATCAAAGCGACATCTATCTTCTAGGAATCATAGAGTCACACAGCACGGAAACAGGGCTTTCAGCCCAACTTGCCCATGCCGACCAGGATGCCCCGTGTACGCTGGTGCCACCTGTCCGCTTTGGCTAATGTCGCCCTAAACCCTTCCTGTCCATGCACCTGTCCAAATTATTGTGCATGCCCCAAGTACATCATTTGGAGGAACTGAAGGAAATTCACATTAGTCAGGAAATGGTGTTGCGTAGACTGATGGGACTGAAGGCTGATAAATTCCCAGGGCCTGATGGTCTGCACCCCAGGGTACTCAAGGAGGAAAAGGGGAAGTACAACGAGACCTGGGTGTGCTTGTACATTAATCACTTAAAGTAAGCATGCAGGTACTGCAGCCAATGAAGAAAGCTAATGGCATGTTGGCCTTCATAACGATTTAAGTATAGTAGCAAAGAGGTCCTTCTGCAGTTGTACAGGGCCCTGGTGAGACCACACCTGGAGTATTGTGTGCAGTTTTGGTCTCCTAATTTGAGGAAGGACATTCTTGCTATTGAGGGAGTGCAGCGTAGGTTCATGAGGTTAATTCCCGGGATGGCGGTAATGTCACATGTTGAAAGAATTGAATGACTGGGCTTGTATTCACTGGAATTTAGGATGAGAGGCAATCTTATAGAAACATATAAAATTATTAAGGGATTGGACACGCTAGATGCAGGAAACATGCTCCCGATGTTGGGAGAGTCCAGAACCAGGGGCCACAGTTTAATAAGATACCATTCTTTCTCTCAGAGAGGCTGCCTGTCCCGCTAAGTTACTCCAGATTTTTGTGTCCATCTGTGGTTTAAACCAGCATCTGCAGTTCCTTCCTACACATTCAAACTCTTTCGACTGGATCTGGAATCAATGAACTTCGCACACCTCCAGATTCAGAGACAGTTTCTGTGCAGCTGTTATCAGGCAACTGAATCATCCTACCACAACCAGAGAGCAGTGCTGAACTACTACCTACCTCATTGGTGATGCTCAGACCAATCTGGATCAGACTTTGCTGGCTTTACCTTGCACTAAACGTTATTCCCCTATCATGTATCTATACACAGCAAATGGCTCGAATGTAATCATGTATCGTCTTTCTGCTGACTGGATAGCACGCAACAAAAAGCTTTTCACTGTACCTCGGTACACGTGACAATAAACTAAGCTGAACTGATGACTTGATGCAGTTCTACCAACTGAGCCATATCTGAATATCAGTGGACATGATTTCAAAGGTCTCCAGCTTTAGCTGCAGTTTGGTTTATATCAATCAGATGGTGTATTCTATATGTGGGATTTTCTGCTTAGCACACCAAGAGATCTCACATGTAACATGATCGTAAGCCTCTCCAAAGTGCACTGGTTGTTCGTGGAGCTGTCACAATGCTTCTCTCGGATGGAAATGCGTACTTGGGCATTTTCCCATTTTATTTCGACATGGTTCCCAGCGATATCTGGTGGAGATCTTTTGGCCGCTTTAACCTCCAGAAACAGTTTGTGAATAGATGCAGCCTTCATTCATTTCCATCATCTCTGCTTCCCTCACAAGCAGAAATAAAGCAACAAAACTTGCATTAAACGGCCTCTCGGTGAAATGTCCAAAGCACGTGCGTGGAGCGAGTTGGAGCTGGATTTATGACTAGGGCTTAGCCAGGTGCAAAGAGCTAACAACAGAGGAATGTGTCTATAAACTGGGTCGGGATATATAGGTTTGCCAATGTCACTCTGACCATAGTGCAGTACAGGAAAGAGAAATACTAGTCTCACTAAAAATACACTGCAGTGATCATTTACCTGCAAACTTTTGAGGAACGCACCTGGGTCTTTCAAGCTTCAGGCAGAAGTCCACAGTTTCCAGATGGCGGGTGGCTCGTTCTAGCGTGGCCTATAATGTGGACCTCCATTATTGGGTGTACAGAGTCCAATTGGAACCAGCAATCTGAAAGACTTGCCAGTGGACCATGCATACACTCCAGGGTCAGGGGTCTCAGAGTGCATTGGATGGTGATTACTTCAAATGCCCCCCATTGAATCTCTTGAATCTTCAGTCTTGAATCTTGAATCATTCCTGTAATATTCATAAATTACTAGAGGCTTGTGCTGGAATTAACCATATATCAAAATTATCAAAAAATATCAGCATTGAACTATAAGGGGACAACAGATTTTAAAAAAACTAAAGTCAACTAAGTAACTTAGTGAGTAAACAGAAGGGGGCAAGCGATGGAAAGCACTGCTGACAGTCGTGGAACATTTCAAGTTGGGGGTGTACAATCAGAGGAGTATTTCATCCTGGGATGGGAAGGAAGATGTGTGAGAATTGCCAGGAAGTTTACCATTCTAATGGTTTTGGGTTTAGAGAGATACACCGTGCAAACGGACCCATCAGCCCACCATATCCACGCCGTCCATCGATTGCCCCCACACTAGTTGTATGTTTTATACCACTTTTGCATCCTACACACTAGGGACAATTTACAAAAGCCAATTAATCTACAAACTTGTGTGTCCTTGGAATGTGGGAGGAAACCAGATCACCCAGAGAAAACCCACGCAGTCACAGGAGAACGTACAAACTGCGCATGGACAGCACCCTTAGTCAGGAACAAATCCGTGTCTCTGCCACTGTGAGGTAGTGGCTCCACTGTCTGGCCCTTCACCACTGTCTTTTTACAGCATTTTCTTTCTTTTTACAGCCTTGCAGAATTTTATCTGTGTATTTTATGTATAATTTATGTTTGGACTTGTTTTCCAACTGGGAATTCCTTGCACTAATGTCTTGTTTTTCCTTTTGCAGTCTTTTTCTCCACACTGTCTTGTAGAATTGATGTATAATTTAAGTTTGTGTGTTGTGTGAGTTGATGTGCCTGTGGTGCGGCAGTAAACAAGATTTTCAGTGTACCTGCACCTTATCATACTTGTGTATATGACAATAAAACCAACTTGGTAAATTCTCCTGAGCAGTAAGACCACAGAGGGAAGTGAAATCGATACAGGAACAGGAACTGCTATATGTCCATGTACACGAGTTATAAGGTCATAAGAAATAGGAGTAGAATTAGGCCATTTGGCCCATCAAGACTACTCCGCCATTCAATCATGGCTGATCTATCTCTCCCTCCTAACCCCATGCTCCTGCCGTCTCCCCATAACCTCTGACACCCGTACTCATCAAGAATCTATCTAACTCTGCCTTAAAAATAGTCATTGACTTGGCCTCTACAACCTTCTGTGGTAAAGAATTCCACAGATTTACCACCCTCTGACTAAAGAAATGTCTCCTCATCTCCTTCCTAAAAGAACGTCCTTTAATTCTGAGGCTGTGACCTCTAGTTCTGGACTCTCCCACTAACGGAAACATCCCCTCATGCATATGCTTATCCAAGTCTAGAGATCATTCAGTGGAGTGTTGCCTTTGGTTACATCCTGATCTCGGGTAGGTCTGCTTGTATCCTGAGGTCAGTCTTGGAGGTAGGATTAGGTTGTGCAAAGCCACAACCTGAGGTCATGTGGACATACCAGAGTCTTGGATGTGAGGCTGTCCAGTAAAACACATTAGAAAAATCAGGTCTAGAGTTACTGAACGATTCCACCATCCTCACAGAGTCAGGCAAACACAGCACCCGCAATTTAGAAGCTCTTTCAGTCTCAAGCCTGATCCTCATTTGTTGTGTAGGAAGGAACTGCAGATGTTGGTTTAAACTGTAGATAGACACAAAAAGCTGGAGTAACTCAGCAGGTCAAGCAGCATCTCTGTCGAAAAGGAATAGGTGACATATCGAGTTGAGTCCCTTCCTCAGTTATTCCTGGATCAGGTCCAAAAAGAAAAGAACCATTTTGATGAAACTTTTTTTCAGATACAATGTTGATATATATGCATTCTGTCTGTTATTACACAACACTCAATAACATACTGGTTTTAAACTGTATTTGGGACCAGCAGTTTACAAAAAAATTCAAGCCACATAATTCCAGCTGCAAGCTTCAGATGGTTAGATGTATGTCATTTATACAAAGTGTTTTTGGAATACTCTATAATATTTACCAGCAAACAATGTTTGGACAGTTGAAAGAAGTGATTTAAGGAGGATATTTGCAACAGAGATAAGGTAACATTGCTCATCCCTATCGGCAAAAACGTGAGGCATTTTGGTTCAGGCAGAAGTGCAACGGCAGGATATGAAACACCTTTATCATTGTTACTTTTTTTCAATATCTTTCATACATTTGTTCTATATCTCTCTACATCACTGTCTATATCTCTTCTTTCTCTTTCCCCTGACTCTTTGTCTGATGAAGGGTCTCGACCCGAAACGTCACCCATTCCTTCTCTCCTGCTGAATTATTCCAGCTTTTAGTCTTTGGTTTAAACCAGCATCCGCAGTTCCTTCCTACGCAGGGTTTAGTTTGGTCTAGTTTAGTTCCCACACAGATATAGTTTAGTTTAGAGATACAGTGTGGAAACAGGCCCTTCGGCCCACCCAGTCCGCGCTGACCAGCAGTCCCTGCACATTAACACTATTCTACACACACTAGAGACAATTTACAATGATACCAAGCCAATTAGCCTACAAACCTATATGTCTTTGGAGTGTGAGGGGAAATAAGGAATCCCGGGGAAAACCCGCGCAGGTCACGGTGAGAGCGCGCAAACTCCATACGGACAGCACCTGTAGTCACGATCGAACCCGGGTCTCTGGAGCTGTGAGGCAGCACCTCTACCGCTGCTAATTCACATGACCTATGATCCCGTGACATTCGGCGAATGTTATCACGGTGAATGTGTCTCAACATTACCAAATCCCAAATAAGATATTTGAATTGCTGTCCTACGGTGAGATGGATCTAACAATGAAAGGCAGAACATAAAATAATAGAAAAATTTAAGGATAAGTAATATTGAAATAAACTCTCCTCCTGTGGTTTCCCCATCATGTCAAGCACAGAAAAAACTCAAGTAAATTCCATCGATTCAAAATAAAATAATCGCAAGAAACTCCTAACCAAAGTTTACATGTAATTTTATCACTTTCAGAGCACACGGCAAGTTATAAAAATAGTTAATAAAACCAATTGAAATCTAATTTGATTGTCTAACTCTGAAATTGCTGGAGGCCTCATTCTCCAGAGAAGCATCTAAGTTGCCAAACTCCCTGACCAAACACATCATTCAGCACAATTCCAGGACAACTCCGGGCAGCACGGTGGCGCAGCGGTAGAGTTGCTGCCTTGCAGCGCCAGAGACCCGAGTTCGATCCTGATTACGGGTGCTGTATGTACGGAGTTTGTACGTTCTCCCCGTGATCTGCGTGGGTTTTCTCCGGGAAGCTCCCACAATACATAGTTTAGTTTAGTTTAGATAAGAGATACAGCACAGAATCAGGCCCTACGGCCCATCAAGTCCGCACCAACCAATGATCCCCGCACATTAAAACAAGCCGACACACACTGGGTACAATTTACATTTATACCAAGTATACAACGCAAGCCAATTAACCCTACAAACCTGTACGCTTTTGGAGTGTGGGAGTAAACTGATCTCGAAGGAAACACACGCGGTCACGGGGGAACATACAAATTCCGTACAGAGAGCACCCGTAGTCGGGATCGAACCCGAGTCTCTGGCGTTGCAAGCGCTGTAGGGCAGCAACTCTACCGCTGCACCACCGTGACACCATAGACGTACATGTTTGTAGGCTAATTGGCTCAGTATAAATGTAAATTGTCCCTACTGTGTGTAGGATAGTGTTGGTATGCAGAGATCGCTGGTCGGCGTGGGCCAATGGGCCTGTTTTTGTGCTGTATCTCTAAACTAAACTAAACAGGGGGGGGAGTGGGAACCTCACCCACTCATCAGTCTGAATTGTCAATGCTCTAACTTTAAAATGGAGCCCCTTTGTGATTCACCCTCAAGAGGAAATAATTTCTTGACCGACTATCTAATCATGATAGACAGCTTGTACGATCATCCCTTCATTTCTCTGTACTTTTGTTATTTCAACCACATTTTCAACGTTAGAATTTACAGATTGTGTAATTCACAGAGAAGATGCAAATATTTCACAAAATTCTCTGCCTCAGAGGGCGGTGGAGGCGGGTTCTCTGGATGCTTTCAAGAGAGAGCTAGATAGGGCTCTTAAAAATAGTGGAGTCAGGGGATATGGGGAGAAGGCAGGAACGGGGGGGTACTGATTGGGGATGATCAGCCATGATCACATTGAATGGCGGTGCTGGCTCGAAGGGCCGAATGGCCTACTCCTGCACCTATTGTCTATTGTCTATTGTCTACTTTGCAAGTGACAGTTTTTCAGAGTGGATTGCCCAAGAAGTTGTGCTTTGTTGCTGACATAAAAAAAATAAATCACATTTGCCTGATGAAAATGTGTTGCAGATATTGGTATGTCGGCATGTGTTTTCTCAGAAATGTGCTTCAGGTATGTTATCACATCAGGTGTGTCAGACAGAAAATGTGTCCATTTGAGTTACCTGGGAAACCCCCCCAGCTATGGCGATGGTGGTTAAATGTTTTGATGACAGGACAGGTACATTTTTCAAATTAATATACAGGTCTAGACTTTCAGGGGCTTACCGCCAATTGGTGTCTGGTCTCACCATGTCAGACATGGAGGCTGCGGTGAGACAACTCGGTGTGGGAGTGGGAGGGAAAATTAAAATGGTGGCACAGTGGCGCAATGGTAGGGTTGCCTCCAAATCCAACGCATCGTTCTCTGACAGTTCCCCACCTTCAGTGTGATCCCACCACCAGCAACATCTCCCCGTCACCAACTCCTTTCTCCTTTCCCTGGAGCCCACTCCCTCAGCAAGAACTTGGATCAAATATCTCTTCCCGTCTAACCACCCCCTGCTGTCTGGCCCCACTGACTTCCTCCAGTCACTCTCCTTTATTAGTTACAGATAAAGGCATCTGTAGTCTCTTATGCAGGGCCCCCTCTAAAAACGTCAATGTTCAAGAGGCAATCTACTCAAGGCCTGGACTTTAGAGGAAGCACATTCATCAGAATGCGATGAAAATACATTCATGAATGCAAAGTTGGGAGGATGAGGAGTGGAGGCTGTGGAGGCCGTCAAAGGATGTTTTATGGCAGAGATAGATAGATTCTTGATTAGTACGGATATCAGGGGCTCTGGGGAAAAGGCAGGATAATGGGATTAGGAGGGAGAGATAGATCAGGCATGATTGAATGGTGGAGTAGAATTGATGGGCTGAATGGCCTAATTCTGCTCCTATCACCTATGACCTTATGAGTGCCTTTGCTATTCACCTGTCCAGAACAACAGCAATTTCTACCCTACCGCGACAGAGCTCAACAACAAAAGATTCAGATCCAAACCATTTCAGATCTATGTGAAACTTTGCATGCTACCATCCAAGCTGGGGTCAAGGAAAGAGTGTTCACGTCGCGGCTCTGTTTCCACCAATCTTTCCACCACCACGTACAAGATGCACAAGAAACGCAAGACAGACACCATTGTGTGCAGATGCCGAGAAGTGAGTTCAGCTCTGGCTGAACAACTTCTAATGGTTTTTACGGACTCGATATGAAGAAGACTATCCAAACTCAGGAATCATTCCCTGCACCTTCCCCCTTCCTACCATCTCCCCAGCATATGCCCAATTTGAATCTTCATCAAAGCTAAAGGCAACACTGCAGTATTCTGCTGCCAATGAAAGGTATCTGTCTCGTTAGAGTCCATATTTATGGTCAGTAAACACTGGCAGAATTCATGTTGAGGTCAACAAAGAAGCTGCAGACATGGTGGATTCCAAATGTTCTGATGCTTGTGAATTTCTGCATGACAAATTGTGCCTCTGTTCTATTCTTAAGGGATTGGACAGGCTTGATGCATGAAAAATGTTCCCCATGTTGGGGGAATCCAGAACCAGGGGTCACAGTTTAAGAATAAGAGATAGGCTATTTAGGACTGAGATGAGGAAAAAATGTCTTCACCTAGAGAGTTGTGAATCTGTGGAATTCTGTGCCACAGAAGACAGTGGAGGCCAATTCACTGGATGTTTTAAAAAGAGAGTTAAAGCCCTGTCCCTCGGTACGAGTTCATTCCAAGAGCTCTCCCGAGTTTAAAAAAAATCGAACTCGTGGTAAGCACGGAGAATGAACGTAGCGGATACGTTGGAGCTCGGGGACGTCTCCTAGAGGCTCGTAACGCTAACGACAGATACTCGGGAAGACTCGCTAACGGCAGGTAAGCACGGGAAGACTCGTGAAGATTTTTCAACATGTTGAAAAAAGTCCACGAGAGCCACGAGTACCGACGAGTGGCCATTACCATAAATCTCCGAGTTCGAATCAGGGCAAACTCGGGGGAGCTCTTGGAATGAACTCGTACCGTGGGACAGGGGTTTAAGATTTAGTTCTTAGGGTTAAACGAATCAAGGGATATGGGGAAAAAGCACGAATGGAGTACTGATTTTAGATGATCAGCTATGATCATATTGAATGGCAGTGCTGGCTCGAAGGGCTGAATGGCTGACTCCTGCATCTATTTTTCTATGTTTCTAAGTTTCTATGTTTCTATAATATCGCCTCTAGACTGCAATTCATGTTAGCTGCTATGGGGCATGTAAAGTGTGATGAACAGGAAGTGCAATTGATCCATCAGTTTTTTTCTGAGTTCCCATAGATTCAACTGATTTTCGATTGATTCATTTGCTCTGGAAATACAGTTAGGCTCAAACTGTTGTGGTGCGCTGTGTAATCTGTCTGTGGATCAAGTTGTCACGAGTCAGATATTATTGACTGCAGACAAACAGGACCTCGTTCAAACTGCTGATTGCTCTCAGCAAACAGGAGAAAGAAGAAAATAGGTAGTGTAATCATCAAGAAAGGTCGAGGTCGACTTCTTATCTGTCAGAAATACATACGAGACATCTGGCTTCTGTTTGGAAAAGCTCAACAGAAAATTCTAAGCACCTGTAGACCACCAGGATAGAAGTAAAGAGACCAGGTCAGGCCAAGTGAGGCTGCACTAGACTAAGCCAAGATACAGTAACACAACAGTTGGTCCGAAGTACTCTCTTGGTCCCCTTTCCCCTGACTCTCAGTCTGAAGAAAGGTCTCGACCCAAAACGTCACCTTTTCCTTTCCTCCAGAGATGCTGCCTGATCCGCTGAGTTACTCCAACATTTGTGTCTGTCATACAACAACTCAAGCTTGATCAAGCTAGGCTAGGATAGGATAGGTCAGAGAAAAATACAAAATGCTGGAGTAACTCTGTGGGTCAGGCAGCATCTCTGGAGAACATGGATAGGTAATGTTTCAGGTCAGGACCTTCCTTCAGATTGTAGAAGGTCACGACCCAAAATTACACTCATCTAATGTTCTGCAGGGATGCTGCCTCTGAAGTCCATGCTGTCTGAAGAAGGGTCTCGACCCGAAACTTCACCTATTCCTTTTCTCTAGAGATGCAGCCTGACCTGCTGAGTTACTCCAGCTTTTTGTGTTTATAGGAAATATTATGTAGAAATTCCGACTGAACCGAGATAGGGGGATGGAAAAGTGATCCCAATGGCAATGTATAAAACTTAGCTAATATCAGAGCATTATTGTATTTAAATCTTGTTAAAGGCGAATTCTGATAAACAGATGAGTTTTACAGTTTGTTGAAAGTGGCCCACTCACAGTGGATGGTATTGGGAACGGCACAGATGTATTCCTTCTCTGTGATCTTATGCTTCCAGCTCTGTGCTGAGTGAAGCCATTAGCACTGGAGATCTTGTTCCAGTTGCACCAACAGTTCTGTTTAGTTTAGTTTATCGTCACATACAGTGGCAGTGAAAAGCTTTCTGTTACGTGCTAACCAGTCGGCAGAAATATATAAAATGTATATATAATATATGCTTACAATCTATCCATTTTTAGCGTGTATATACATGATCAGGGAACAGTGTTGAGTGTAAGGTAAGGCCAGCAAAGTCCGATCAAGGATAGTCTGATGGTCATCAAAGAGGTAGATAGTAGTTCTTCTTCTTCTTGCGTATGGCGTGCACAGCCTAATGTTGTACGACAACTTGTTCTATTTGATCTTATTTGATTGTGCACGCCGGGTTGATTGCATTCATCGAAACAGGGCGGGCCACGTGAAGGTTGCAGCCTCAAAACCCCGTAGATAGTAGTTCAGCACTCTTTAATGAACATAACTTATTCAATAGAACTCTTTAACCACCAATCATTAAACATGAAACAGATTAAATGGTCAGTCCGCACGTTACTACCCATGTTACCTTTTTACTTCTGTAATCAAAGTGGGTCCAGTACACTGTTATGCTTGGTGTTTTTTCATGGGTGACACTGCTCATGTTTCATAGTGAAATGTTTACATTGCTGCATCCAACACTTTATTAATCCACTGCTTCGAGCAGATGGTTTATAGAACCAGGAATTCACTGCAATACCACTTAAGATTTGTTTCATGTCCAACAGGTCATAGCTGAGACACTGAACAATTATTAGATCAATAAAGCAAAAAGCAAAATTCATTCATGCTTTAAATGTAATTTTAGTATAAATTTCCTGGTTTTACAATTTATTCCCCACAAATTTATGATTAGGAACAAAAAAGAATAAATACGAATGCCAGCGAACATAGATCATTCAGGGATAATTTTGCTCTAAACCAACTGGTCTAAATCTGCTTGCTGTGTTTGTAAATGTATAATCTCTACATGGTTCATAGCACTATAGCCTGCGATTTTGTGATACCCTGATTATATTTTGGACATGTTTCCAATCTACCCCGCACGTGACATTCCTGGGTGGCAGGGATGCTGCCGCACGTGTTCGTAAGTTAACCATTCGGGATGGTTTCCCTGCAAACATATGTGATAAACCAGGAAGCCACTATTGTATCTGCCTTCATCAGCATCCCTGTCTGAGCATTTCAGGCACCCACATTCTGTATTAAAAATACTTACTCCGCACATTTCCTTTATATTTTGCTCCTCTCATCTCAAACCTATGCCATCTAGGCTTTGATATTTCCACCCTGGGGAAAAGGTTCTGACTGTCTATCATATCTATGCCTCTTATAATTTCTGTATACGTCTAACAGGTCATCTCTCAGCCTCCAAAGTACAAGAGAAAACTAACCTCTTCTTAGACAATAGACAATAGACAATAGGTGCAGGAGTAGGCCATTCGGCCCCTCGAGCCGGCACCGCCATTCAATGTGATCATGGCTGATCACCCACAATCAGTACCCCGTTCCTGCCTTCTCCCCATATCCCTTGACTTCGCTATCTTTAAGAGCCCTGTCTACCTCTCTCTTGAAAGCATCCGGAGAACCAGCCTCCACCTGAGGCAGAGAATTCCACTCTTCATCTCCGTTCTGAATGGCTTAGCACTTATAGCAAATATTCTCTAATCAAGGCAGTATTTTAGTAAACCTCTCCCTGCACCCTTTCCATCCTGCATAGGGGTGACCAGAACTACATACAATACTGCAAATATGGCCTAACCAAAGTCCTAAAAGATTCAACATGACTTCTTGACATACTCAATGTCCCAATCAATGAAGGTAAGCAGACAATAAACCTTCTCTACCACTTGTGTTGCCACTTTGAGGGTGCTATGAACATGGACCTCAGGATCCTTCTGTACATCAGTGCTGTTCAGGGTCTTGCCATTAACTAAACACTTTCCCATACATTCGACCTCCCAAAGTGTAACATGTCACACTTGCTCAAATTAAACTCTGTCTGCCATTTCTCTACCCATCAACAAAATCATAATCTCAACTCCACTGGTCACAGACCTCCAGCCAGAATAGAACCCTTTCACCACACCCTCTGTTTAGGGATGGAGTGATCAAATTAAAGTAGACTCATGGCATTGCTATCGGGACAGTCGATGAAAGAGGATGTACGAACGCATTAGAAGCTTTGAGCTACTCATACTGAGTGGCATTTCCCTTTTAGTTTCCTCCTGATGGGTGCACCGATGTCACACAACACAATCAGGCTGATACAACCTGCTGTAAATCCTTTCATTCGCTCCCCTGCTGTTCCGAAACCTGAGAGATCCGTGGGACTGATCAATATCTCATGATTGCAAGTAATATGAAAACATTATTGAAAAAATAACTCCTAAGTGATACTGCACAGATGAGACACAGGGCCTGATAAGAAAGTCAGCCAGACCCATCTCCCTACCAAACGTAATGACACATCTCGAACAGGTTCGGCATTTAATAGTCTCTCTGGCAGACTCGACACGTCAAAGGTTCAGAGAAATAAGTTGAGTTCAATTTCCTCCCAACATTACATAGACGTACAATCATTTTCCACCCATATAGATTACAATTTGAGCTGTGATTGCCCAGAATGACAATCCTGTCAGATTTATCTCGGCGTTAACACACAGCTGAAAACACAACATGCGGATAAGAGAACCCCGGCTGTAATCTCTTCGGCTCATTTCACAGTGGACTATTACTTCGGAAATGCGGCCGTCAGTGCAGTTATCACTTTAAATATATTTCCATATCATTCACATCTCCCCGGGACACTGACATTTAATAAAGTGAAGGGATGCCACAACATTCATTAATGGAAAGCTGTAAATGTGGAGAAAAACAAACTGGTCATTACGGCAAATGCACAAAGAGCATCTTTCTCAATTCAATTTACTGATGGTTTCCCATCCTTTGCTACCTGCTGTAGTTGGAAATCATTCTTGTCTGTCTCTCTGACTATTTCTTTCACCTTCCCAGCTCTAAACTGAAATATCATTCCTTCCTCCATGACCAGAATCAGAAAATAATAACAAGGCAATTGACATTTTCATAGCTTCGGTCCTTTCAAGAAATGTTAAACAAGTGCTAGGCAGTATGATCCCTATTCAACAAGGAATCTTATGATCAGTAACTCTCTTAAACATAAGCATTTGGGTGGCATGATGGCACTGCGGGTAGAGTTGCAGCCTTAAAGTGCCTGAGGCCCAGGTTCATCAAAGTAGTTGAAGAAGACCTGTGGAATGTTGTTTTCTCCAGACTAGAATACTCAGAATAGTAAAAATTGTGGAATTCTCTCATGTGGAATTCATAAATGAGCTCTTCCTGATGTTCTTTAATCCTCAATTATATAAACTCAGGTTACTGTTGGAAGACTGTGTTCTAAATCTAGATTGCAACCCACTCAGGGTTTTATATGTGTATTTGGAAACTGAGAGATCTTGTGGGGGCTGGTGATGTCGTCCTTCATGCACCTGCCAGCTATCGCACATCTCACCCTACCTTGCTGCCTACATTGCTATCATTTGCCTGGTATGGTCATATATACTGCCAACCACTGAGTAATGGGAACAAATGGATGGACGAGCTCATCTAAATTAGACTGAATGTACTAATGGGAAAGAGAGCAACGTTACATTAGGTAGTGCAAATGTCCCTTGTTAATGCACTGTCAATGAGAATATGCAACAACTATCCACAGATTAGCCTTTTTTTTTAATGTTTATTTTATTAGAAGCAATTGTACAAGGAGAAAGTAATCGACATAACAATTATACAATTTTCGCACAGCTTCAGTTTTAACGTTTTATAAACTGATAAATGAATCGGACAAAAAGTAAAAAGGTAAGAATGAAAAGGAAGAAGAAAGATACGAAAAAGAAAGAAGAAAAAAACCCATAACTAACAAAGAAATGAGAAAAAAAAAGCGGAGATATATCCCACTACCCTTCCCTACGCCCGCTCACCCGACCCTAGCGTCGGTTTTGAATTTGTGTTCAACCACACAGATTAGCATTTAACCATGTTCATCCACCATTGTCTCAGATTTCTTCCTTTGGTATAAATTACATGTTTAAATATATTTGGCTTTACAAATTGTGGGCCCAATATCTATAGTGTTGTATCAACGGCAAGAACCAATACAAATACTGCAGTGAATAATTGTGGCTGATGCTCAGTATTGATTATATGGCGATTGTTCATCTAGCTGGACTTTGGTTTTTCCATGAACTACTAAATGTGTTTACAATAACTCCACAGTTTCCACATTTGTTTCCTCAAAATTCCTTGCTGGCTTCAGAATTAAAGGACTTTCTTTTAGAAAAGAGATAAGGAGGAATTTCTTAAGTCAGAGGGTGATGAATCTGTGGACTTCATTGCCAAAGAGGTCAAGTCAATGGATATTTTTAAGGCAGAGATAGATACATTCTTGATTAGTACGGGTGTCAGGGGTTATGGGGAGAAGGCAGGAGAATGGGGTTAGAAGGGAGTGATAGATCAGCCATGATTGAATGGTAGAGTAGATTTGATACGCCAAATGGCCTAATTCTGCTCCTATCACTTGTGAACATGAGAATCATGTAGAATTTCATTGAATCTCAACAAGCTTTATGCTCTACGTGAAGATCCTCCCTTCTGACATCAGCTTTATCAGCAGATGAACGTGGAAGTTAAGGTTGGAGTTACTGCTTCCATCTTTTGTCTAGCATGTGGATGATTGATCTCAGTCTCCTGCTGGGCTTGACATCATTACTGGTGGATCGGCCAATTTTGATTCACTCATCGCAATATCAAGTGAGGACACTGGAAACAATAAAAGCTACGTGACCAGACAATTTCTGGGCTGCAGAACTGAGAGCCTGCACTTCAGAAGTAATTGCACCTCTAGCCAAGCCGCTCCGGAACAATTACAACACTTACGTCTACCTGGCCATGTGTAAAATTGCCGAGGTATGTCATGTCCACCGAAAATAGGATAAATCAATCTACTCTCAGTCATCAGTGAAATGATGGAGAATGTCACTGATATTGCTATGGAACAACACATGCCTACCAATAACCTGCTCACTGAAGCTCAGTATGTGTTCTGCTAGGACCACTCAGCACCGGATATTGCAGCTCTGGTGTCAATGCAGACAGGAACTAAATTCTAGAGGTGAAGTGTGAGCAATTGCCCTTGACGCCTGGACAGCATTTGTTCAAGTGTGATATCAAGTAGCCCTAGGAACACCAAAACGAATAGGAAGTGAATTGGAGTATTGAGTGACGGAGGAAGATGGTTTTGTTTATTGGAGTCCAATTATCTCAAACAGAGAATATGAGTGCAAGTGTTCTACAGGGAGAGTCTTAGAACCAACGGGCTTTATCTCCTGCGTCAGTGACCATCTCTCCACCACGTCAGAAGTGGGGCGGATAGCACGCTGATGCAGGGTGCTCCACTCCCTTTGCAATCTCTCCAAACAAGGAGTGTGGCCATCGAGCTCGGCTATCATATCACACCGCACCGCCACTGGCAAATCCCTCCCCCAACCGTTAGCATTCTCAGAATCACCAATGAGCAGAAACTAAACAGGATCAGCCACGTGCATTCTGTGGCGACTAGCTCAGAGACCACGCATTCTGAAACAGAGGGGCAGCACGGTAGCGCAGCGGAACAGTTGCTGTCTCACAGCGCCAGAGACCCGGGTTCGATCCTGACTAGGGGTGCTTGCCCGTACGGAGTTTGTATGTTCTCCCTGTGACCGCCGTGGGTTTTCTCCTAGATCCTCAGTTTTCTCCCGCACTCCAAAGACGTACAGGTTTGTAGGTTAAGCAGCTTGGAAGGCCAGTGGCGATAGAACTATGAAAATCTATTTTAAAAGCAGATAAGAGTAATAAATGCTCAAACACACCGCATCATGTGAAGAGCTAACAATACAGGTCAGTGAGCTAGATTTTGGGTCTTGTTAATAATCAGTGATGGAATTATTCTGGTGCCGATAGAAGTTACTGAATAATGATTAGGCTTATCATCCATTTCATAGACTGAATGTCAAGAAGTCAATGAGTAAAGACAGTGGCAAAAGCTTTGTACCAAAGCCTACTTTTCACTTTGATCATTTTGACCCAAACAACACATAGGTGGCAACTCATTCATGTTCTAGGAGCAGAATTAGGCCATTCAGCCCATCAAGTCTACTCCGCCATTCAATCATGGCTGATCTATCTTTCCCTCTCAACCCCATTCTCCTGCTTTCACCCCATAACCCCTGACATCGGTACTAATCATCTTGTGAAGGCCTCTGCTCTGACCAAATTCAGGGGACAACTGTACATGTGTAGGAAGGAATTACAGAGGCTGGTTAGACTTGCCTGTTTCCCAGCACACAGTCTCCACGGAAGAAAAATGGCCTGAAGTGAAAGTAAAAGTACATACCTTCAGGTTTTCTTTCACTCACCGCTTGGAGGGCTCTGCTCCTCCCAACGCGGTCGCAGTCGCTGTGCGTCTGACGATATGACGCGTGTGCACCTAGACGGGATCTCTTCACGTAGTCACTCACGTGACTCCGAAGTAAAATAGTAAGATTAAACGAGAACTTACCAGTTTGAAGTTTGATCTGTATTTTATGAGGAGTTACGATGAGGGATTACGTGAAGAACCCGCTCAGTGCGCAGGCGCGGCATACTTCCAAGCAGCGGTGTGGAATCACAGATAGACACAGTTATTTGAAGTAAACATAGTAAAGATAAGGAGACATCAATTTATTAGTTTGATCCATATAATGAGGGTGGGAGCGGAGGGCACGTAATCCCTCATCGTAACTCCTCATAAAATACAGATCAAACTTCAAACTGGTAAGTTCTCGTTTAATCTTACTATTTTACTTCGGAGTCACGTGAGTGACTACGTGAAGACTTCAAAGCTCTGTGATTTCAAACCGTGTAACAGTTCATACTTCACTCGCTGCCGAAGTCATTCGAGGGAGGAAGTATGTTATCGTAATCAACCATGAATCTGTTTGTAAAAACAATAATGGTGTTATTAACAACAAGACCAATTGCTCCCCCGGGCTTAAATTATATATTTTTTGCAGATTCTTTTTCTGCAAACGATACAGGTTCTGTCAGTGGTTTGTTATAAAAGTTTGGAACGTATACTCCCTAGACCACCCTGCAGTAGCCAGGATGTGGTCCATAGGCTCGTCCATCCTCTTAGTTACTGACGTGGAAGCTGTCCTGGTGGAATAAGATTTTATACACGTTAGTATTTACTCCAGCAACTCCCAGTACCTGCTTGAGCCACTAGAGATAGTTTAGCTCGTCACCCGACCATGAGGTTTCCTGTGGCTGACCCATAAGGCTTTTTCCTCTCCCTCGGTATTCCTTATTGTGTCGATCTCTAAGTGGGTCATGACACATAAAACGTGGTTCAGGTGGGTATGCCCGGAATTTCATGACTGGACCTGATGTTCCTGGTCTGTTCTGTTTGGCCAACCCTTGAATGGGCATGTGATACTATCTGGTGTTATAACCATGTTGTCCCATTGCAGTAGATGGGAGAGCTGGCTCTTTGTGTTGATGTAAGGCCACCAGCATGTCCATCTTCAGGGTAGGCTGTTCCAGGGTGAGTGACCTGGCTGGTGATCATCCCCTAAGGTATGTCAGGATTTCACTGACATCCCAATTTGGGTGTACCTATTTTTGGGGAATGGATTGATATACCTCTCCTGTATCTGATCACCAGTGAGCGGTACCCAAGTTGAGTAGGCTAACAGAACATGTCCTTCATTGTGGTGAAGACCTGCCAGGAGCTCCATTTTTTTTTTTTGTTTTTTTTTTTTTTTGTTATAGTTGAATGTGTAATTCCTGTTTTGGAAAACAGTGTACCATTTCTTGATGCTCCTCAGGTATGTTCCCTAGGATATGCGACGGAATACTGTCATCAGGTTGATAGTGCTGCTGATCCAAGCACAGCAATGGTCTTCCCAATTCTGCAATTCTTTTAATGACCATGTCGAGGATCACTGGGAACCATGCTTGTGGACTTGGTCCACTGTAATTTGCGTAGTACCCGACTGATGAAGCCGTAGTACCTATTGAAGAGGTAGAAGGAAAGGAAAACATAGAGATTAGGTTCCCCCCACCCCTCAATACGCGGGAATGTCTCCATTGCCGCTGCCTTGAGATTGGTTTCATGTGACGTAAGTTAGTACGTGGTGATTTAATTGGATATAAGGAATCGATATCTGGTGTCCATATTGCTTAGTGATTTCAGCAAATATTTTTGGTTTAAATGTATGTTTACAGTATTTAGCTCACCTGATAGGTGAGTTACTGATGGTCAAACATGTTTGACGACATACGGTTTCCAATTGTTAATAAATTGTCACCTAATATCGATGTTCTCCGCCCAAGTGGTTTGGTATATGCCACCACTGATGTTGTTATCTTATAAACGAACATGCAAATTTGGTGGATTACTGAGCTAATGCTTCACTAGAATTAAGTAAGTTAATATATAACATGTTTAAGTCAATTCATATTGGCATTAAGTATTACAAGCTCAGTAACACATCAGGACACATAAGATGTTACTCAAAACAGGTGGAAGTGTACAACCATAATCCTTCCTGCCGATAAATTCCATGATAACACTACAGATTAATCCATTTGCCCCCATATTACAGGTATGGAGATAGTTTTGAACACTAGTATCTCAGCTCATAGGAAAGGTACAAAGTTCAGTAGCTGGTAATGCTGCTATATCCCAATTACTTTGCCACGTAGTTGATTGGTGGTTAATGCACCATGACTGATAGTCTTAATGAATACCAGATAACAACGTTGTGGATGGTCAACGTAAATATCTGGATATATATTTTGTGCACCGTTCCCAGAGGCACTGCAATACTGGGTCGATGCGTGGAGTGGACGGAGCAAGCCCCTATTCCATCTCCCTGTTCCAAAAATTCAATTTAATATATGGTCCCTAGATAAGGGCCGTATCAGATTATTAAACTGATAAGAACAGATACTACACTTGATCTTAGCCAAAAGGCCGAGAAGCGATGCAGCTAAAGCTGTATCCAAGGATAGTTTGTCGTTAATATATAGACATGCCATGACGGAATGTTTCTAAGTGTCAGGGCTAGTTGATTCTGGATAACTTTGACTTAAATGCCGCAACGCTCATCATGGTTACTCCATCCAGGTAATTGCGGTATATCCGAAACTTATATGAGAAGGTACTGAATAGTGTGCATCTTCAAGGTCGATGTCTACCATAAAGTATCCTTGGATCATGGTAGTAGTTACAAATCCCATGAATGGGTATACCTGGTGAAATACTCAAGTGGTTTATCAATGATGGTGCGACATTCACCATCGTGGGAGGGTAGACCACTTGGGGTGCTTGCTGAATTGGTGGCAAGATATTAATTCTATTCCCCTTGTATTTATTTTTTGGTATATAACTACCAAGAGTGATAGCTTCCTAACCAGGCGTGATTCATCCACCCCTTGTTAGTACAACCCTTAACCTTTATGTGATGGTAGGAACCATACTTATCTGTCTTCATTGTTGTTTTCTTCGGTTTCTGGTTCCTTGTTCTTGTAGGGACGATGTTTGTTGGGGGGTGGCGCATTTTCCCCTGGGGCCTGCTCTGGGCCGTGGCCTAAAATGCTACGGGTTTGGCATGCAGGCCCCGAGCTTTCACCAGTACCATGAGGTAGACGCCCCTGGTGGACACGTAGAGGTACTGCTGTCTGGTTTAGTGTGGTGCTCATTCCAGACTCTGCCCTCTTGTGCCGAATAGTTTGAACACTTCGTCCAGTTTTTTAGGACTGGTTTGGTAAGTGCCAGGTAGCAGGATCTGTGCTTGTGAGGTCGGCGTTCTCATAGTCCTGTTAATTTCATAGATTGAGGGCAGGTTTGTGAGTTCATTTCAGAAGTTATGAGGTATACCGTTGAACAGTAGGGTCAGGTGTTTTGCCATACTACCCTGCCCTTCTGGAATGAGCAGGTGAACATGATAGCCGACGTCAGGGTACCAAATGCATTTTTAAAATATTTAGGTTAAATGCGCTGCTCAATGTATCCCCCAATAATGGCGGGCACTTTGAGTAAATGCAATTTAGGGGAGGCGTGATAAAACCAACGCCTCATGGCTACCTGTCTTGGAGAGGTTTTTTGGAAAAGACAGGTAGTAAGCTGGCCATCAGTTGAGACTGAAAAGCCATCTCGCTAGTGGTGGAGCCACATAGCGGCCACACCCAGCAGCTCTTCCTGATCCTGTACCTCAAGCATACTCCCGATATTGTTCAGCCAGTGACCCCTCTTCATGACCAGCCCAGCCACTGGTCACCCCAAAGCTAACCACACTAAGGAGGAAGCAATGGGCAGTGCCTAGGCACTGTGGAGGGTATGCCTGAACCCTCCAGCGAGACTGCCCCTCACGTAGCGTGTCTCGCAGGAGCTCCTGCTCCAGGAGCCGCTCCAGCGGCTCAGGCGGCTGTCTCTCTCCCATGCGGGTGGAGAGACGTCCCCTCCGACAAGTCGGAAGCCACCGGCCGGATGCCTCTTCGGATGGCTGAACATTCAGCCCGCAGCTCAGGCACTAGCGGGACTGGCTTCGGCGCGGCGTGGGGATAGCGAAGCGCCCGGTAAATGTTCCTACCGCCTTCTTCTGGAGCTTTTGTGCCTTGTAGAAGCGAGAGCGCCCCTCAAGCAGCGCGTCTCGCAGGCACCTGCACCGAGAGCCGCTCCAGCGGCTCAGGCGGCTCTCTCTCCCCCCGTGCGGGTGGAGAGACGTCCCGTCCCAAATCGGGAACACCTGCCGGATGCCTCTTCGGGTGGCTATACATCCAGCACGCTATCGGGCTGGGCTCGGCACGGTGTCGGGGAATAGAGGAACACCGGGTCGCTCCTCCGCCTGTTGCTGCCCCCCTTCCCCCCGACGGGAAACGTTCTTCCTTGAACGGGGGGACAGTTTTGTTCCAGAGCCTTTTTCTCTGCCTGTAAAACACAAGCAGAAAAAGGGGCTCCCCTGTAAAAGAAACCCGACCTCAGGATACTCACCTGACGGTCCGTTTCTCTGTTGCGGGAGTGCCTAGCTCCCGCTGCCGCTGTTGCACTGCTGGCGTAATGCCGCGCCTGCGCACTGAGCGGGTTCTTCACGTAGTCACTCACGTGACTCCGAAGTAAAATTACACATTTTACTGATTGTGTGCCTCATTGTCATCTACAATGATTTACATTTTCTTTTATTTTCCTTTAACCTTGTCCCCTTTGATATCACAACCCTAAACGTCACCCATTCCTGCTATCCAGAGATGCTGCCTGTCCCGCAGAGTAAAGGGCCTGTCCCACTTGGGCGCCATTTGCGCGTCAGGCAGATGGCGCGCAAAGATTTTATACATCCCAAAATCCTGGGGCGCCGCGCAAGACCGCGCGTCACTACCTACGGCACCACGCACCATGCGCACGTAATACGCACCATGCACGCATCACATGCGCGGCACAACGTGCGCGTCCTGCGTCGTGAATTACGTGCAAATGATGTCGTGTAAATTTTGCGCAAATGACGCCCAAGTGCGACAGGCCCTGTACTCCAGCATTTTGTGTCTATCCAGGAGACCACACTCTTTGTTTTGGTTCCCCCGATATAATTTACAATATTCTGACCTTGGAAAAGATCCAGATAATGTTCTTCTTCTTCTTCTTGCATTTGAGGCAGCAGAAGTTATGTAACGCCCTCCAGCTGAATCCTTACATTCAGCTGCAGCAGGGTGATGCCATCCGGTTTGACATCCGGAGGTGACCGCCCTAATAAGGGTGTATGCTCAGGGTTGGCGCCAAGCTGCGGCGACTGAGGTTGCATTAAGGCTGCAAGCTGTTGTTGTTTGTTCGTTCGTGGTTAATTCAAGTCAAGTCAAGTTTATTCGTCACATACACATACTAGATGTGCAGTGAAATGACTGCTGCTGTCTCTGTTTGTTGTCGTTTGCCTGACTGAGGTCAGTTGACAGGGCTCACTCACCACGGGGAGGTACAGATAATGTTCCACGAATAACACTGGACTGAAAGAATCTTATAATAATAATAATAAATTTTATATTTAATGGGCGCCTTTCATACAAAATCTCAAGGACACCTTACATAGTAATCGGAATAAAAACATATAATCGGAGTAAAACAAGTAATTAAAGACATCACAATGACACAAATTAAAAACAGAATTCAATCCAAAAACAGAAAATCAAAAACACAGTGTGAAGAGAGAGCAGCGGCAACCAATTCGTGCCAGCGTCCACTCTCCCTTCACGGCAGCCATCTTGGACACAGACCTACAAGACTACAGTTAGACAAAAAAAAATCATCCCCCCACAGTGGATAGCACTGTGGAGGAAGGCACAATGTCCAGTCCCCACCCCATGTTCACCCCAAAGTCAGGCCTATTGAGGCCACCGCAATTGCCTCTACGGAGGCCCGATGTCCCTGGCCGTTCTCACCGGGTGGTCTTAGGGAGTAAATGGGGAGTAAATGGTTAGTTACAATGCTCCAATAATTGCAAATGCCAGGCTGATTGGAAGGACCTTCTCTTCATTACCTGACCATCAATGATGTATTTTCATTCATATCCCATCAGAAGTGGTGTTTTGGAACCCTTTGAACATGTGTGAGAGGATGGCAGTTCCTTCCATCTTCTAACCTAGACAGACAACAAATGACCAAGACTGGCAGAAAAAGGAATCATTCCGTGGAAATAATTTCGCCGAAGATGATCCATTTATTTTCCTTGTGCAATCTGCAGGCTTCTTGCCACTTCCTAATTTATCTCACCCTTTTGTCACCGGTTTCTGGGTTTGAGGGATTACGTCCCTTTCTCAAGGAGCGTCAATATTTTTCTGAATGACAAATCATTTCAATTGAGTTTGACCGAAGTGGAATGAAACTCAGCCTCTACAGTTGTTCATAATATGGGCGATTAATGAGGATGTAATTTTCATTGATTGACCAGCTTGCAAATCATTCAATCTCTGGCAGGTCTGTGTGATCACAACATAAACTGCAGCGAATCAAGCTGAGCACTCATAATCAATTTCCAACGCCAGCTAAGGAACAATAATTGACGACCCTATCTACCATATATACACCTCCAGAATGCCTGGATAGAGTGGGTGTGGAGAGGATGTTTCCACTAGTGGAAGAGTAACTCAGCGGGACAGGCAGCATCTCTGGAGAGAAGGAATGGGTGACGTTTCGGGTCGTGACCCTTCTTCAGACTGAGAGTCAGGGGAGGGGGACACACTGAGACCTCCCCTTACCCTTACACCTTACACCTTACCCTTCCATATATATGTGTCTCCCTCTCCCCTGAAGGGTCTTGAGCTAAAACGTCACCCAGTCCTTCAATCCAGAGATGCTGCCTGACCCGTTTGGTTACTCCAGCATTTTGTGTCCATCCACTGCAACTCACACCAGCCAGCAGACATCAGACACATTTACAAGAGTGATCCCAGGAATGAGTAGGTTAACATATGATGAGCGTTTGACGGCACTGGGCCTGTACTCGTTGGAGTTTAGAAGAAGGAGCGGATGTCATTGAAACATACAGAATAGTGAAAGGCTTGGATAGTGTGGATGTGGAGAGGATGTTTCCACTAGTGGGAGAGTCTAGGACCAGAGGTCATAGCCTCAGAATTAAAGGACGTTCTTTTAAGGAAGGAGGTGAGGAGAAATGTCTTTAGTCAGAGGGTGGTGGATCTGTGGAATTAATTTCCTCAGAAGGCTGTAGCGGGCAAGACAATGGATATATTTAAGGTAGAGATAGAAGATTCTTGATTAGTATGGGTGTCAGGGGTTATGGGAAGAAGGAGGGGGAATGGGGTTAGGAGGGAGAGATAGATCAGCCATGATTGAATGGTGGAGTAGACTTGGTGGGCCAAATGGCCTAATTCTGCTCCTATCATATCTTTATATATTGTATTGTATATATATATATATATAGATACAATACATAAAGAAATGAAAAATTGAGAGGGTAAACTGAATAGAAATTAATTTTGGGGCCAAACCATCCAATGTTCTGGTTATTATTTTTATATGTACAGTGTAAGTAGAAAACATCAATCTTTAAACCTATTTCCTTTTGGGGAAAGTGTTTCGATAGACCCACTATGTAACAGCATATTACTCATTATTTTCAAAGAATCATTGACGGATGCAACAGATGCATGCAGTTGTTCCATCTTGTTTCTGTTTAGTTAGACATATCACCCCACTATCTCCTTTTCCTCATCGACCTGCATTTTGTTTAACCCTTCAAGTATTTCTCCAGTTCTCTCATCAGTGTTACAATTCAATCTGTTTCTGCAACATCTTCAGACACTGCTTTTCAGTCCACAGTTACAATACATACTTTTTATTACTGTCCAATAAATGTTTTTGTATGACACTGGTTTATTTTGCCTGTCGTTTTTTAGCTATGTCTCCAGTACCAGCCTTTCAGCTATTGAAAATAGTTTCTCCTTACTGCTTCCTGGTTTATATCACCTCTACCACCTGCTCTTTCTTTGGTCTGAGAAGAAGAATCCTATCTTCTCAACTCTCTTCACAAATCTGGCTCCTTATCCCAATAATTCTCTTCTCCAAGCTGAGACCGAACGAATATCTTAGAAAAGTTTAACGCAACTTTCTTGCTTATTTTGCTCTCTTCCTTTACTAGAGAGATTTCTTTTAAACGAGGACATCCCAAGAGACCAATATTGGAGGAGCAGAGAGATCTCAGCTGTTTCTCAAATTAGTGGAAATAGGAGTGCCGAGAAGCATAGATGAAGGAGATTGAAAACAGGGAATGAGATCTTTTAATTCTTCCAAGAATTCAGCAGAGAATTCCTCGGTGCCCATGAAGGATGTTTCAAATGATCAGGTTGTCTGAGA
Source organism: Amblyraja radiata (assembly GCF_010909765.2). Taxonomy (NCBI): domain Eukaryota; kingdom Metazoa; phylum Chordata; class Chondrichthyes; order Rajiformes; family Rajidae; genus Amblyraja; species Amblyraja radiata. The sequence goes on from NC_045988.1 coordinate 2,889,495, forward strand.
TGCTGACAACTCAGGAAGCAGTTTAGTGGTTATTCAGACAGAACCAGCTGGTGATTGACTTATCCACTGTGGAACATCTCATTGTGAATCTAATAGATTCATTTTCAGGTTAATTCCAGAAATCGCACACCTTGTCAACAGGACAAAGGTAAAATTTTAAGTATCCCACACCTCATACATCAGGTTCACAATGTGAAATCTTGGTCAAGTCAGAGATATATTTGTTGTATTAAGATATAGAGATTAAATTTGTATTGCCATCCTCAGGAGTGAAATGCAATTTAATTTATAATTTTCAGATTTTGGACAGGCAAATCTCCATTTTTATTAGAATGGGTTTAATTTTATCCCCTGGCATCAAATCACTGTGGAAAGTTACAAATATCTGAAAGAGCCTAACAGGGAAAATGCAGGGAGGATGTTCCTCTGATTGAGGAGTCTAGGGATGGAGACACATTTAACCATATAACCATATAACCATATACCAATTACAGCACGGAAACAGGCCATCTCGGCCCTACAAGTCCGTGCCGAACAATTATTTTCCCCTAGTCCCATCTACCTGCACTCAGACCATAACCCTCCATTCCTTTCCCATCCATATACCTATCCAATTTATTTTTAAATGATAAAATATATAACCAATTTTGAGAACAGTTGTTGGCCATTTAGGATTGAGATAAGAAGGATCAATGGAATTCAAGTGCCTCTCACTTGAGGCACTTTTGTGAGGCAATTTTGGCTGTTGGAGCAGTTACCATATTCTGTTTTTTTTTGGTATCTTTTGTGAGTGTTTCTAAATCCAAGTTTGTGGAGATGATGAACTGCAGACATTCCTGAAGGACCAATTAATTTTTCCAGAGTTCCATCTCCATAATCAATAGGGTTTAACTTTCAAAAGTAGAATATTGCAGACATTGTAAATCTGTAATAAGAATGAAAAATGGTGGAAAGGCTCAGGGGATCAGAGTCTGTGGAGAGAGATACCAGCTTAACGTTTTGGGTCGATAGTGTTTTGTCAGACGAAAGGTCATAGTACTGTACCATTAACTTGTCCCCACTCTCCCAATGCATGCTGCCTGGATATTTCCACCATTTTAAGTTTGCGGAGCCAGTTTTACCTCATAGTTGCTGGGTGCTAAGGAATATAATTGGGTGTCCAATGGTAGTTTAATTACCTGCGAGATTTGATGCATGTCAATTTTTAATTGCTTAATAGGCACCATTTTTCAATCTTATGATAAAAAGAGTATTGAGCATTGCTGAATAATAGAGACCAGCTCTCAGTAAAAGTCTGTCAAAGTGTTTCATTTAGTCTGTACAAATTCCCAACTGTTAAATCACTGTAGTGTGAGTGGCGTTTAATTGGAGAAATCCTTCATTCATATTCCTATCCAGCTGGTGCTTTGCTGAGATGTCCAGACCTCAAGGTGAAGTGATTGAGGTGTTTCAAATGATGAAGGGAATTGATTCCATTTAGGTGGACAGGTTATTAGAGAGAGAAGGGAGAAGGGAGGTACAAACACCAGGCCATATTTCTTAACAGTGTCCTGATTTAGGAATAGTTTTCAGAAAAGCTTCTGTGAACGTGGACTCAGTATAAGGGCTAAGGGGAGCTAGAGAAGGTCCAGAACCTTGAGCAAGATATCCGGTTGTCCATGAACATGGACCTTGTGGGAGAGTCTAGGTACAGAGGGCTCAGCCTCAAAAAACAGGGCGCGCCTTTGGAATGGAGATGAGGAAGAATTTCTTTTGCTGGTGGTAAAATCTGTGGAATTCATTGCCACAGGTGACTGTGTCGGGCAATTCATTGGGTATTTTTTTTTTTGTTTTTTGTTTTTTTAATTTATTTTATTAGAAGTTAATACAGTACAAAACAATACAGTGGAACCTAATTTTAGGTGCCAACTATGTCATACCGTAATCCATTCTATGTACAACCTCTAGTTTTATGTTATGAGAAGGAAGTAAGCAAGACAAGAAAAAGAAAACAATAGAAAGGGGAAAAAGTGGAAAAATAGATGGTAGAGAATAGAAAAACGTGAAGTGTGTATATAAAAAAATAAAATTAAAAAGAAAAAGTGGAAAGTAGAAATAGAAGAGAAAGCCCCTTAAAAGAGAATTTTTCAAATCTATATTCGGAGATGTAAATCTATCCACGTCATGAACTGAAATCAGCAATCCTTATGGTACCGCTGCATCACATGATTCCAAAAAGTCGATGAAAGGAGACCAACTTCTTAAGAATTGGTCATATTTATCTATTAGTCGGAGTCTCATTTCTTCAAGGCGTGCTATGTCCATCATATTCCTAATCCACATTTTAACAGTTGGTATGGTTGTATTTTTCCAAAATTTAAGTATCAATTTATTTCCAATTATTAACCCATAATTAAAAAAAACATTTTGGTCTTTATTTAAATTGGTATCTTCTCCTATTATTCCAAATATAATCCATTCCATTTTGGGTTCTATTCTTGACTTGAAGAGCTTTGTAAATATATCAAATATATCACTCCAAAATGTATTCAACTTTGTACATCCTACAAATGAATGTGTTATATTAGCGTTTTGAAACAAACATTTATCGCATCTGGGAGAGACGTTTGGATAAAATTTATTCAACCTCGTTTTTGAATAATATAGTCTATGTAATAATTTGAATTGAATTAAATTATATCTTGCATTAATAGAACAGTTATGTGTATTCATCAAATACTTTTCCCATCTATCCTTCGAGATCTTTATCATTAGCTCATGTTCCCAATCTTCCCTTAGTGCTTCTGTTGAGGGTGATTCTCTATCTAATATATTATTATAAAAGTATGATATTAATATTTGTGAATCAGCCTTAATATTCATTGCTTCTTCTAAAGGGTCTAAAAATATAGTTTGAAATCTATGTGTATATTTCTTCATAAAGTCACATACCTGTATATATTTAAAATAGTGATTATCCTTCAATTTAAATTTTAATTTTAATTGTTGAAATGATAACAGTTTGCCCAATTCATACATATCCCCTACTTTCCTAATCCCCAGTCTATCCCATTGTTGATATGTGTTGTCGATGAGAGATGGTTTGAATGCGGGGTTGTTCAATAGTGGGGTTAGTACTGATAAATTATTTAATTTCAAGGATACTTTTATTTGTTTCCAAATTCTTATTATATTGTGAATAATTGGGTTCTTCTTATATATTATACTATTCAATTTTATCGGTGAGAGCAGGATCGTTCCTATATCGTGCGGATAGCACTCCTCTTTCTCCATTCTTATCCACTCCAACTGCTGAGTGGAACTATCCAGCCAGTACATTATGTTCTTAATATGCACTGCCCAGTAGTAATACATAAAGTTAGGTAATGATAAACCCCCAACTTCTTTAGATTTGCACAAATGCTTTCGTTGAATTCTATGTGTTCTGTAATCCCATATAAAATTAGTGATAGTGGAATCTAGTATTTTGAAAAAATATTTTGGAATATATATTGGGATCGCTTGAAACAAATATATTAATTGTGGTAAGAAAGTCATTTTTATAGCGTTAATTCTACCTATCAATGAGAGCGGAAGCGTTTTCCAAAATTTAATCATATCATTCAGTTTATTTAATAGTGGTATAAAATTGGCACTAAATAATGATTTGTGTCTTCTCATAATTTGAATACCCAGATACTTGAATTTTTCTGTTGCAATTTTGAAGGGGAATTTTAGTAAGTGTCTCGAATCCTGTGGTTTTAAAGACATAATTTTGCTTTTATTCCAATTTATTCTATATCCTGAAAAGGAGCCGAATTCCTCAATTAGTGTTAATAAGGTGGGTATACTCGTTTGTGTATTAGTAATATATAAAAGGATATCATCAGCATATAGTGAAATTTTATTCTTTGAGTCCTTAGTGTTATATCCGTGAATATTCGGGTGATTTCTAATCTTTTCGGCCAACGGTTCTATCATAAGGGCAAATAGCAATGGTGATAAGGCACACCCTTGCCTATTACCCCTTGATAAGTAATATTTTGGAGATAGCGTATTGTTAGTTAGTATTCTTGCCGTAGGTCTATCGTAAAGTAGTTTAACCCATCTAATAAAATTCTCTCCCATATTGAGTTTTTGGAGTACCTTGTATAAATACTGCCATTCTACTTGATCAAATGCCTTCTCTGCATCCAGCGTGACAACTGAAATATCTTCATTGTCCTCATTATGAGAGTACATTATATTGAAAAGCCTTCTCAAATTATTAAATGATTATCTTTTGGGTATAAATCCCATTTGATCCGTATTTATTAAATTGTTAATATAATTATTTAGCCTTCTATCTAGAATCTTTGCTAAAATTTTCTGATCCGTATTTAGTAGTGAAATAGCTCTATAAGAACCCGGTTCATCTAAATCTTTATCTTTTTTTGGTATAAGTGTTATTGTTGCTTCTGCTAGGGTTTCTGGTAGTTTATTTTCAGTATAAGCCTGCGTGTATAAATTGAATAATCTTGGTACAATTGACTCCTGAAATCTTTTATAAAATTCATTACTAAAACCGTCTGGTCCTGGGGTCTTCCCGTTTTTCAGTGAGTTTATTATTTGTTTTATTTCTTCATTAGCAATCCGTGCTCCTAATTGCTCTTGTTCTAAACTATCCAATTCATTGGGTATTTTTAAAGTAGAGATTGGTAGGTTCGGGATTAGTAAGGGTGTCAAAGGTTACAGGGAGAAGGCAGGTGAATGGTTGAGAGGGAAAGATAGATCAGCCATGATTGAATGGTGGAGCAGACACGATGAGGTGACAGGCCTAATTCTGCTCCTATCTTATAACCTTATCATCTAAAATGCTGACAAAGATGCTGTCAAGAGAAGTGGCACCAAATTATCCCAATGTCATTAGTCCAAACTTTTCATGCACTTTGTTACTCTTTAAAGGTAGCAATCAAAATATACGGAACCAGAAAATAGGGGTGGACGTCGGCAGGCAATGAAGTCCGTTTGGTAGGCCACCCGCGCTTAATGACAGCAGCAAGCTGTTGCAGGTCGGGGTCGTTAGCAGTGTGCTCAACCAAGCACTGGAGTTGCTTGGAAGGGACGAAGTTTACGTTCAGTACCTGTAGGTCTGCCTGCTCGAAAGGGTGCTGGTCGCAGGAGGTCCGGGGGGCCCGGGACAGCGCGTCAGCCACATGCATCTCGGTGCCCCTCTTATATACGATTTTAAAGTCAAAGCGCTGTAGCTGCAGCATCATCCGCTGCAACCTGGCTGGAACGCTGTGTATAGGCTTGTTAAGTATCGTCACCAGGGGTTGGTGATCCGTCTCAACGGTGAACCTGGTGCCAAAGAGGAAGTCCTTAAACTTTGAACACGCGAACACCACCGCCAGCAGCTCCTTCTCTATCTGCGCATAGCGCTGCTCTGTGTCTGTCATGGTCCTGGAGGCATAAGAGATAGGCTGTAGCGAACCACCATCATGGGGCTGCAGGCAAGCAGCACCCAGTCCAAAGCGAGAAGCGTCGCACTTAACCACGACCGGACGTAGTAAATCAAAGAACTTCAGAGTAGGTGTGCTGATCAGCTTCGTCTTTAGTAGGTCGAACGCCTGCTGGTGGTGTGGAAACCATGACCAAGCAATGTCCTTTTTAGTAAGTTGTCTCAGGGGTGCGCTCAACTCGCTGAGTTCAGGGATAAACTTGCCCAGGTAGTTGACCATACCCAGGAAGCGCTGTAGACTGGTAACATCTGTCGGGGCAGGCAGCTCTGAGATGGCGCTGGTCTTTTGCGGGTCAGGCTTTAACCCGTGGGCCGTGAAAATGTGGCCAACATATGGGACCTCAGGCACACGGAACCTGCATTTTGACTGGTTCAGCTTTAGATTGATCTGACGTGCGCGGTCCAGAATCTGTCGGAGGTGGCGGTCATGTTCAGCCACATCCCTTCCATAGACCAGAATGTCGTCCACAATAATCGCGCAGGGCAGACCAGCAAACAATTGTTCCATAGAACGCTGGAATACCTCACTGGCGGAGTTGATGCCGAACGGCATTCGCAAAAATTGAAACCTGCCAAAGGGCGTACCGAATGTGGTCAAGTCCGAGGAACGTTTGTCCAGGGGTATTTGCCAAAATGAACTCCTGGCATTGAGGACGGAAAACACCGTGGCTTGTCCGACCTGGGCGGCAACATCTTCAACGGTCCTCATAGGGTAGTGGGGCCGTTTAATCGCCAGATTCAAGTCCTTAGGGTTGATGCATACCCGTATTTCATTCTTCCCTTTCTTCATTGTGGCGACCATGGTGGAGACCCATTCGGTGGGATCGCTGACAGTCTCCAGCACTCCCATGTTAACCATATCCTTCACCATAGCCTCCACCTTGCCCTTCATGGCGAACGACACTCTGTGAGGTGGGCGGATCACAGGCACCACGGATGGGTCTGTTGCGATTTTATACACCAGCGGCAGCTTCCCCAACTTGTCGTCGAACAGGTCCGGGTACTCGGATAGTGGATCCATCACTGCTTGCACCTCGTGGACCGTACGGTCGAAGGACTTCAACGCTGCCCACGTGGGGCATCCCGGGGCAGATGCCACTATCTCGCATGCCCAGGAACAATATTACTGGCCGGGCATGGCAAAGTATATCAAGGCCAGGGTGGCCTCCTGTCCGGACTGCAACTCTCTTGCCCCGCATCAGCAGCGACAGCCGCTACTACAACAGCCTGCCCCTGACATGCCCTGGTCTTCACTGGCTGCCGATAGTTTCGACTGGCGTGGGAAGCAGTACCTTGTGTTGGTAGACTCTTACTCAAATTGGTTCGAGGTGGACCTTCTCCCTGCCATCACCTCCGAGATGGTGATCAGTAAGCTACGCCGTCACTTTGCCACGTTTGGTTCCCCTGTTCGGTTGCAGACAGACAACGGCCGCCAGTTCACTAGTGCCGAATTTCAAGCTTTCGCTGCGAAGTGGAACTTCAATCATTTCACCAGCAGCCCGGAGTACCCGCAGAGCAATGGACTGGCTGAACGGGCGGTCCGCAGCGCAAAGCACTTGCTTGAACAATCCCGTCTCTCCAACGGTGATTTCTATCAGGGTCTGCTGAACCTTCGGAATATTTCCAGAGACAGTACAATGCGATCCCCTGCCCAACGCCTCATGTCCCGAGTTATTCGCCCTCCGATGCCGATCGCCCAGCAGTCCCTGATGCCCAAAGTCCTGCAGCCTGCTGATGTCCAGCAACGAATTGCTCAGAAGCACGAAATCCAGCGCCGCTCGCACGACAAATCCTGCCGCCCCCTATCCCCACTGCTGCCTGGCCAGGTCGTCCGTTTGCAGACGTCTACCGGTTATTCCCGACTTGCCACCGTGGTCGGGTTCAACAGTTCGCCACGGTCTTACCTGGTGGATTTTGAGGGGACTATCTACCGGCGCAGCCGCCAGCACCTGTTGGCGGTCAACGAGCCCAAACCAACACCTGCGATTCCGTATACCCCTCCATCGCGTGTCGAGCCTTCCTCCACTAACTTACCCTCTGCTCCCTGCATGCCCCGGTCGGTCCGTTTACCTCGGGCCCCTCCCCCTGCTCTTCCAGGGTTCGCTCCTCAGGCCCTGTTGTCCCCTGTCAGGTCTTCTCTCTCTCCGGCTTCTGCTCATTCTACCCCTTCTGTTTCACCTGGCTCACCTGTGCCTCTCCGTTCCCCCTCCAAGCTTGGGTCTCCACCCACCTTCTCTCTCCCTCCTGTTCCTGTTCCTGTCCCTCCTCCTATTCTTTCGGGTGGGGAGGGTGAGGGTGCTGTGCGCACTCGCTCGGGTCGGATTGTCAAACCTCCGGCTCGATACGGAGAGTTCGCTTTGCTTTGCAGGTACTGTATAACCAACCTGCCATTGCTGTAACTTGTTTAATTTGTAAGGGGAAGGATGTAGATGGTTTAAGCATGCAACTTATAATGGAGCTACCTCATCACCACTAACCACGCCCCATCATATTAGTATAACTGTGGTATCCTCCCTTTGTTCCTCCCACTAGGTCCCGGTACGCCTGAAGGCTGGATGCAGTCAGTGCTGGGACGTGTGTGCCATGTGCTATAATAAACTACCAGTAAAGGTTACAGTGTGTCAGCTATCACTCCTTTACAGAAAGAATTACTGATGCTGGTTTAAATCGAGGGTAGACACAAAATGCTGGAGTAACTCAACGGGACAGGCAGCATCTCCAGAGAGAAGGAATGGTCAAAAAGAAATGGTGCCTTCAAAACACTGAAAGGGGAGGGGAGGGGAAGGAAGGGGAAGAGAAGATTTTTCAGTTGCGAACATTTCATGGAAGGTGAAAAAAAGAATTGTTATTTCACTCCAAAGATGCACTGACACCTTCATGAACAATCTCCTTCTCCAGTGAGTTTAAAGCTTTTGTCCAGAGGTGCAGAACATGTATGTGTCCCATGGCGGAAACTCCAGTCCAAAATCTGCTTTAGTTTGTGTTCATTAAACTTCTATGTTTTGAGGCAGAACAGCGAGTGGGATTGCTTCTGATTGAAACCGAGAAGATAGAGGGGAAGATCTCCACCTGGTGAGAGCTAGCTCCTTCAGGTAGACGTACCACAATTCCAATGAGAGCCAAGGTGTAGAGGGACCTGTTTGAGCCAGTGCCTTCAGGAGAAGCGGATGCCTGAGTGACGTTAAGCGGTGGAGGACATTACTTTTCTAAATTTAACAACTAACCCAGCAGTCTTCATGAACATGTTTTTTCTTTGATCAGAGTTGAAACTGGAGATGTTCCTGGAACCAGTTCAATTGTATTTTATATTTTAAATTAGTTTTTGATGGCCTACTTAAAATTTGAATGTACATGTTCTTTAATATTCAATTATTTTAAAAAACTGCAAAGTCCATTATCTTTGAAGGATAATGGAACACTTCCAATTAATAAGATACCCCTCAGAAAGGTTATGGTGAGGAATGATTTAATGAGCAGGCTCTTAACTTACTTAAATTAGTTCATTTTTCCCCAGTAATGGAGTTTGACTCACTGCCCAACACCCAGACGTGATATACGGCCCAAAGCACCTTTGGGGACTCACGACTTGTAGCAAGGAGGAATGTGTGGGGAGATAATGGCCTGTGTAGTATCTGCAGGCTCTTTTGTGCTGCTGTTCATTAAGAGAAGAAACACGAACAGTGTTGCCAACAGATCATACTTTCCTGAAGGCAATCAACAGGCAGCTTAGTATCAGTGGGTGAGCTTGACTTCCTGAGTTCCTCCAAAAGTTTGCTCGTGATTCCAGCATCTGCAGTCTCTTGTGTCTCCTATAAATATCAGTGGAAGTTACAACGATGTATCAAAGTTATACCTCATAATGTAGAGCCATACTGCATATTATACACATGTATCACAGTACATTTGTATTAGAGTCAAGGGTACAGCCCAACCTGCCACACTAACCAACATATCCCATCTTGACTAGTCCCACCTGCCTGCGTTTGGCCAACATACCACTAAACGTGTCCTATCCATGTACCTGAATAACTGTTTCATAAAGGTTGCCTCAACCACCTCCTCCGGCAACTTGTTCCATACACCCAGTTCCAAACCCATGCAAACCATCTATGACATGTATTATTATACCACCAGTTCATTATTTACAAATTATATACGATACTTAATTATTTACATATACAAAGACAAACCGAACTGGAGAACATGGATAGGCCACCCTTCTTCAGACTAGTCCTGACCTGAACCATCACCTATCCATCCATATTCCCTAACTGTACAATAGAACGATAGTCTGTGTCAATGGAAAGTATTTGTGGCGTTTCAGGAAAACAGGAAACACTGCAGTCATTGCACCTGCCAAGAGGTCAGCAGTGTTGCAAGCCAAGCCAGAAACTCAGTATTGGTCATTTTAGTATTTAATTACTTGGTTAACTGACTTTTTTAATTAAGTTCCTACTAAATTCCTGGTGCTAAATCTTTAAATTGCACCCGTTAATCTTCAATCAAATTAATGAGAACCAGTCTTCTTCAGTTCCAGATGTCCCCTATAAACGTCTTGCCTCATTGATTTCCTATTGTCAAATAGCAACTTGCTACCATAAATAAGCACACTGGCAACCTGATTAAAAGTGTTAAAAGAGTATAACCAGGCTGAAGAAAAATTCTAAGCAGAGAATCCGAGATAGCCAGCATAGCTTTGTCAAGTGTAGATCCTATCTGAACAATCTGAGTGAATCTTGTGAAGAGATAATAAAGTGTATTGTGGAGAGCTGTGCAGTAGATGTGATTTACATGGACATCAATAAGGCCTTTGAAAAAGTTCCACAGGACAGACTCGTCCAAGAGGTTAGGCTTCATGGGATGAAGGGCAGATTGTTAAATTGGATCCAAAATTGACTTGGTAGAAGATAGACACAAAATGCTGGAGTAACCCAGCGGGTCAGTCAGCATCTCGGGAGTAAAGGAACAGGTGACTGTTTGGGTTGAGACCCTTCTTCAGACTGATGGGTTGTTTTTGTGATAGGATACCAGTGACGTGGAATTCCAAAGAGATCAATGCTGGGACCTTTGTTATTTATATTATACATGACTGATTTGGGTATTGATTTTTTTTTAGGTTAGATTAGATTAGATTCGTTTATTGTCAAATTTCGTTTCCCTGCAGTCATACATATAATTAAAAAATGACAAAAACATACAATCAACACAAATTTAACATCCACCACAGTGAGTTCACCAAACACCTCCTCACTGTGGTGGAAGGCAAAATCTTAAAGTCTCTGTCTCTTCCCTCTTTGTTCTCCCTCTGCACCGAGGCGACGGTTCAAACTCTGCGGGTGGTCGCTGCCGCCGCCACAGCTCCGAGGCCGAGTCGGGTCTCTGCTGCCACCGCCACGGTTCCGGGGCCGAGTCGGGTCTCTGCTGCCGCCGCCGCCACCGCCACCGCCACAGCTCCGAGGCCGAGTCGGGTCTCCGCTGCCGCTGCCTCCGCCAAAGCTTCGGGGCCGAGTCGGATCTCCGCTGCCTCCGCCACAGCTTCGGGGCCGAGTCGGATCTCCGCTGCCTCCGCCACAGCTTCGGGGCCGAGTAGGGATGATAAGTAAGGTCGCCAATTGAACAGTGATGGAGTTGTTGAAGGTGTGGAGAATAGTCTTAAGCTACAGGTTGATATCGGTGGGTGGATAGAGTTGAATTCTGATGTGTAAGGTGATGCACCATGAATAGGAACATCCCAGGGATTAATGAGGTACAGAACCACCTTGGTTTACGTCCAAAGATCCGTGAAGTTGACAGTGTAGGTAAATAAGAAGGCATATGGAAAACTGGCCTTCATTTGAATCATAGAGTCATACAGCACGGAAACAGCCCCTTCGGCCCAACTTGCCCATGCTGACCAAGATGCTCCATCTACACTAATCCCACCTGGCCACATTTGGCCCAGATCCCTCTAAACATGTTCTACCCATGTACCTGTCCAAGGTATTATCAAGGCATTGAATATAAGAATACGAAGATTATACTCCAACTTTATAAAACATTGGGCAGATCTCAAGTGGAACATTGAATGTTCCATCACCATGCTATAGGAACTGGAGAAACTCAGCGGGTGAGGCAGCATCTATGGAGCGAAGGAATAGGTGAAACATCGCCTATTCTTTCGCTCCCCATATCCCTTGACTCCACAATCTTTAAGAGCTTTAAGAGCTCCATGTAAAATATCCCATTGCTTCTCTGACTTGGAGTTTTATTTCTGACATTAGTACTTGATGACTGTGGTGGACATTGCAAGCTGACAGAGCTGTTTCCATGGTGTATGACTCCACGACTCAAACACTCGCAAATTGAAATGGCAACCTGCAATTTTTCTCCTTTCACAGATGTAGCTTCCCGCTTCAATTTATCGCATGTATTTCTTTTTCTATCTTTAACTGCAAGTATCTAAAGCTACATGAAGAGTTTTGACCCGAACCGTCACCCATTCCTTCCCTCGAGAGATGCTGCCTGCCCCGCTGAGTTACTCCAGCATTTTGTGTCTATCTTCGGTGTAAACCAGCATCTGCAGTTCCTTCACACACATTTAAAGCTGCTGTCAGTTTTGGTCTGCACCCTATCACTGTTCTCCCCACCCTCTACTTCAAAAGCACGCATTTTCTTGCTTTTCCAGTTTGGATTGAAAGTCTCTGACCTGAAACATTGACTCTGGTTCTCCCCCACTTCCGTGCCTCTTGTGGATTTCCATCACCTGCATTCTGCATCACCTGCATTTTGCTCCAATTATTTTCTCCCTGCTGAGAGATAGTGCAACAACCAATTACCTGGATCTCTGACCCTCTATCCTCACCCATTGTTAGCCTGCACTCACTAACATCAGCGTGTGGGATGAGGCAGGACTACTACTGAGGCAGTAGCATTGTGAGAGAGGAGATCTCCAGGTGTCTCCTGCAAGCTCAGGTGTTCATTTCCACTCACTTGGTCACTTTCTGATTCAGCAACATGTAAACGCCTGGGGCTAAAGTCCTGAATATTGGAGTTTTTTTTTAAAAACACACTCTGCAGTGCACGCACTCTTTCCTGGAATAGAATTGCTGCGGGTGGGACTTCTGTGACCTTGTTCATGGGTGGCGTCACATGGAGGAGAACTATCACCATTCTTATTTGCAACTGAAAGCAGTCGTACTGAGCTGTATTGTTTGAAACCACATGGAACTGCCGATAGTTATTCCTCACTCTGCCCACATTTGACTTAATGTTGGCCAGTAAAGGTTGGAGCTGGCACCATCCATCACACAGGCAGCGCTCGGTCGGGTGCATGGCTGCACGTGACTGCGGCTTTGCAGAGAAACTGAACAGTGTCCAGCAGAGAGGAATCCGTCAGGAATGTGAGATGGAGATGAAAGAAAAGAAATAGAAGCAAATTAATCTGTCAACGTTTTCCTTGGCATCAGGATTTATCTTTACTATATTTTTGAAGTGTGTGGCATTTGGGCAGCACGGTGGCACAGCGGCAGTGTTGCTGCCTTACAGCTCCAGAGATGGGGATCTTATAGAAACATATCAAATTATAAAAGGACTGGACAAGCTGGATGCAGGAAAAATATTCCCAATGTTGGGCGAGTCCAGAACCAGGGGCCACAGTCTTAGAATAAAGGGGAGGTCATTTAAGACTGTGGTGAGAAAAACATTTTCACCCAGAGAGTTGTGAATTTATGGAATTCCCTGCCACAGAGGGCAGCGGAGGCCAAATCACTGGATGTATTTAAGAGAGAGTTAGATAGAGCTCTAGGGGCTAATGGAGTCAAGGGATATGGGGAGAAGGCAGGCACGGGTTATTGATAGGGGACGATCAGCCATGATCACAATGAATGGCGGTGCTGGCTCGAAGGGCCGAATGCCCTCCTCCTGCACCTATTTTCTATATTTCTATGAGACCCGGATTCAACATTGACAACACTGTACGGAGTTCATACATTCTCCCCGCGACCTGCGTGGGTTTTCTCCGGGTGCTCCGGTTTCCTCCCACACTTCAAAGACGTACAGGTTTGCAGGTTAATTGGCTTGGTAAAATTGGAAAATTGTCCCTGGTGTGTTTGGGATAGTGTTAATGTGCGGGAATCACTAGTCAGTGCGGACTCGGTGGGCCGAATGGCCCGTTTCCGTGCTGTACCTCTTAAACTAAACTAAACTAAGTGTAGCTCCTGTTGACATGTAGAAACTCTCAGAAACCACAATAAATCAACGGTCTGTTTTTTCCAGGAGCATTCAATGAGTGGTACACGTCGGCCAGATATGGGAGGATGCCAGCAGCCCTTGTTCAAAGTGCCAATTAAAATGTCACCTCCACATGAAAGACGATGTTGAGCAATGATTTAACATCTCATCTGTAAGAGGCTCCTCCAACATTAGGAACATCAGCCTGGATAATAAGGCTTGGTTCTGTGGAGTGGAAGTTAAGCCCATAACCTTGAGAGATACTCACCGAGACGGAACTAGAGAATTGTGCAAACAGTTCACTCACTGGGTTGCATTGGCTATTTCTTCGCATGATGAGGTTATCAATTTCCAGGGCTACCTTTTCCATTTAGGCTCTTCATTGGCAACGATTAGGGTAGCCTTGAGTGAAGAATAGTTGTATTAAGATGGCGTGTGAGCTCTCAGAGTTCCAAGCTTTGAGAATTTGTCGTTCATTGATCAATTGATCATTGAAATGCTTGTACTAATGCAGCATAGGCCAGTGGTTACAGTTGCTGTGTATGGCTTGGTGACCTAATGCATGACTTCCCCAGTCTTCCAAAATCCTCCAGGGAATTTACCTTAAGAGGCTTTGACTCTAATCCCAACCTCGACACACTCCGCGGCATAATGGCTTCTGGTTCAAACGGGGAGACATTAAGTCATCATCCTTCTAGCCTGGCAACAAGGATCTCTGCAGCCTGGATGAGACATTTTGATCCAGCACCCCACCCCACTGCAACTCATGTGTAGGAAGGAACTGCAGATGCTGATTTACAATGAAGATAGACGCAAAATGCTGGAGTAACTCAGCGAGACAGGCAGCATCTCTGGAGAGAAGGAATGGGTGACGTTTAGGGTTGCGACCCTTCTTCAGACTGAAAGTTGGGAGAGGGAGACACAGAGATATGGAAGGTTGTACAAGAGTACAACCTTCAAGAGTACAAGGTTGTACATTAGTACAAGACATATATCTGTGTCTGTAGAGGCCGATCTGCGATCCACACACCTTGGTGCAACGTGGGCAGTGGAGACTGGCGATGGTTGGTAGTCATCGAGCCCCTTTCTCTCTCTGCTTACGGTGCTGTCGCTCTGTCTTCTTCATGTTCTCATTCACCCTCCATTATATTCCAAAGTTCAACCACACACAGGATTCAGATTCTGGCCATTTTATTTTATACTCCCAAACCACCTGTGATTCTGTTGAACTGCCTAACCATTGCCATCCGCAAAGAGACATGAAAGTGGAATATAAAATTAAAGCAGCACAACCTTCTCATCATTGTTATAGTTAACAATTCCTGAAGATTGCTCCACATATTGTTCTGCAGATTACATTATCTGACGATCTAAACAAAGGGTCAAGACCCAAAAATGTCAACTTTCCATTTGCTCCTGACCCGCTGAGTTCCTCCAGCACTTCTGCTTTTTTTTGCTCCAGATTTCAGCCTCTGCCGTCTCTTGTGCCTCCATAATCTGTGGATTGGTCGGTATTCCTACTGAAATATTTACAGAGAACAAGAGTGAAGATATGCTGCCAATAAACAGACAGAAAACTGTCAATCATTTTGCAGTCTAATTATAATTGGCTCAGTGTTTTGCCTGTAAAGACCTTTGATGTCCATCAAAAGGCAGTAATTACTGTGTTCAAATCTGATGATTTTATTCAATAACGAGTACAGTTCATGGAATCAGTATGAAATAACCGCAGGTTCATGCTAGGTTCTCTGTAAGAATTCTAATATCAATGGGAGTGATCAGGCTACAATGGAAACTAATTCTGAAGTCATGTCAGGACCTTGCAGGTTTGACTCACCCACTGATTTTCCGTCCACTTGTCACAGAGTGTGTTTCCATCACTAATCTGTTGCGGGTCAACATGTGCCCTGTGTCTGACACAAGGTGTGATGTAAATTGGGTACAAGGCTCAACTCACTTCAGATCAATAAAAGTACACTTGATATAATGGTGACAGAGACAGGAATTTCTGTAGTAACACAGAACTGCAGGTGCGGGTTCACCAAAAAAAGGACACAAAGTGGTGGAGTAGCTCAGCGGGTCAGGCATCTCTGGTGTGAGACAAAAGGATTGAGGAGTTGCGAATTGTGAAGCTAGATGAAGGAATATAGTCTAGGTGGGGTACTGGGAAGAGTTGGGGGGGGGGGGTGGTGGGGGGATAGTAGGGAATCACGTCATTGCAAGAGGCAGGGTAAGAGGAAGTGTGTAGTCCAGATGACTGTGGGAGTCGGTAGATTTGGTAGAGATTGTAGCGGCAGATTTTTCAAATCTTTCAGGAAATTAACTCCCTAGCCACTAATTGGGTGAGACGGGATAAGGGGAATATCTTCGGTACGCATGCAAGCTGCCTCAGAGACCTTCAGAGCTTCTCCTTTCATAAAGCTTCAGCACACAGTCTTTTAATGAATATTTTCTTTATTGTAGATATAAAACAGTAAGATACATCCAAGGTTTTCCGACTTGTTCCGGCAATCTTCTTCGAACTCCAGCGCATTACTTCAGATACTAGAAAACTCCTCGTGTCTCCATGCTTCACATGATCTTGACATGTGGCTCGACATGCTCGACATGTGGCTTGACATGTTCGACATGTGGCTTGACATGGTCGAAGGATTAACCTTCTCCCTCTTCACTCCAAAACGAATCTAACCAACTAAACTACCACGCAAGCAGTTAAGCTGCATAAACACGCCCAAAGACACGTCATAAATCCCACCCACATTATAACGGGCAGTCTAAAATTTAAAGGAACATGCCATCCACAATGACATGCAAAACAGGCCAAATGGCCACTACAGGGATGTCCGTCGATAGTTTATCCCCTGTGGTGGAGGCAGAGAGATCAAGAAAGGGAAAAGGGGTGGCAGAGTAGATCCAAGTGAATTTGAGGGCAGCGCTGACATTAGTGGTAATTTCTGTCCTTGTGTAAACATTCACTTGTTCCTTCTGCAATGTATCGCAATCTGTTATAACTTGAACACTTAAGTCCATTGAAAATTTATGTTCAGATGTTCCTCGGTCATTTCTCAGGTTCAGTATTGCTGGTGAAGACAAACCGTTTCTCTTTTAATCATAATCATAATACTTTATTAGCCAAATATGTTTTGCAACATACGAGGAATTTCATTTGCCATAGAGTCATACTAATTGAGTTTTGTTGCCACTGGAGGTCACTTTTGGGGCACTTTTATCTTTTATTGAAGGCAAAGCTTTGGATTGTATCTAGGGAACCTATATAATTGTTGAGTTAGAATATGTGAATGGTCAGGGTAATGGAACGGGGGTCTATCCACATTTTGGATTTGTTAGTGAAGTTGAACGAAGGTTTGGATGTGCATAGCAGATGGGGAGAGGGTGGGAGGGGATTGAATTCACAATGAATTATTTTGCACAATATACGGTAGATCTGTGCAAATGGATGCACACTTAAGATGTAAAATGTTAACGTGCTTTACCAAAAGCATGTTAGTTTTTAATTTTGCTCAGTCCTATTCATGGACTACAGAAATTAACCCTCTTGAATATTTAATTCAATTACATTCAATTAATTCAACAACATTCAATTATATATTTTATATGGCTGTATATGTAAACACACACACACACACACACACATGCATACACGCATGTACGTACACACACACACACACACACACATCTGAAGAAGGCTCTCAACCCAAAATGTCACCAATTCCTTCTCTCCAGAGATGCTGCCTTTCCCGCTGAGGTACTTCAGCTTTTTGTGTCTATCTTCAGTGTAAACCAGCATCTGCATTACCTTCCCACACACACACACACAGATATATATATACTGCATACTGCACACCCCTCTACACTGCGCACCTGTAGTCGAACTATTTAAAGACAAGTATGCAGAGACTAAAGGTGGCATATAACGATGCCATGAGAACACTGCTAAGGCAACCTAGATGGTGTCAGTAATATGTTTGTGGCTGCAGGAGTCAGTACTTTAGAAGCTATCCTAAGACGCCACATGTATAAATTCATTTGCAGGATAAATGACTCTAAAAATGTGCTTATTGTGGCCTTGACAAACATAAGGGTTAGCACTACACGCTACGAATCCCAGTTGTGGAGACACTGGTATCGTTGTCTCGTTGTAGGACATTGATCATCTTTTAATCTGGATTTTTAACTTAAGTATTGTGTTTAAAAAATATATAAATTATGATGTTTTTATAAGTGATATACCAAGATTTTATATGTATTTATGATATTTGATATGCAATGCATTTTTAATGTAATGTTGCCCCTTGTCTGGGCCTTGAGTCCGAAATAAAGTTTATTATTATTATTATTATTATTATTTATATATATATATATATTGCAGCAACTACTTGCCATAACCCTGCTATGAGATTCAATTTGATTAATGTCAAAAGGCCAAATTTCAGAAGCAGAACAAAATGTTGAGATGCTTTATTGTAGTTAGCAATAAGTGTGCACACAGCTGAGCAAGATGTGTCTGAAGAAAGGTCTTGACCCGAAACGTCACCTGTTGCTTCGCTCCATAGATGCTGCCTCACCCGCTGAGTTTCTCCAGCATTTTTGTCTACCTAAGATGTGTCGGCTGATTGCCAAAGTACTACTTCATGCCCTCAATTCATTCGAGCTCCCTTTCCTTGGGTCAACACAAATATCTTCTCTGCAATAGCGATTCCCATAACGTTTTCTAACCCTTCCGCCAATCTCATAGAAAAAGATGAAGCTCAGAAGAAAAAAGAGATGAATAGGCCAAATGCCCTGAGGTCTTAAGACTGAATGCATTGAAGCAGCTAATCAACAGGGTCTGACAATCTCTCTCTCTCCCTCTCACATGGAGACTTTGCACCACCTAAATATCAAGTCCAATTGCCACCAACTCCAGCTCACTGAAGAATCTGCTCCTCTGATCTGCACTGATCTACACCCACGGATTGTGCCCCCATTAGCTATATCATGCTGACAGGTCAGTTTTCAAATGCTTGTTTTCAGAATATTCCATGGCTCTGTCTCTTCCATGATCTATGAATTCTTCCAGTGATAACCACCTCACTTTCATGCCGTTTAAACGCTCTGCCTGTAACCGCAGAA
Source organism: Amblyraja radiata (assembly GCF_010909765.2). Taxonomy (NCBI): domain Eukaryota; kingdom Metazoa; phylum Chordata; class Chondrichthyes; order Rajiformes; family Rajidae; genus Amblyraja; species Amblyraja radiata. The sequence goes on from NC_045988.1 coordinate 2,908,315, forward strand.
GTCTTGCATGCCTACACTCAATATTCAAGAATTTCTTCTCTAACTTCTCAAAAATGAACTTTGAGACTTACCTGTCTGGCAAGCCTTCATTTATCTGTCCCAGTGTTGCATTAGGGGGCTTAATGTGCCAAATTTTATTTGACCATGCGACTGTATAAAGTGACTATTGGATTATTCAACAATGTTAAAGTTGGTATATACAAACAAGTTAGTTGTACACACAAAATGCAGGAGTAACTATGCGGGTGAGGCAACATCTCTGGAGAGAAGGAATGGGCGACGATTTGGGTCGAAACCCTTCTTCAGACTGTTGTCAGGGGAGGGGTTGGGACAAAGATAGAATGTAGTCAGAGACAGTAAGACTAGTGGGAGAACTGGGAAGGGGAAGGGTTTGGAGAGGGAAAGCAAGGGCTATCTGAAGTTAAAGAAGTCAATGTTCATACTGCGGGGGTGTAAACTACCCAAGCGAAATATGTGGTGCTGTTCCTTACACAAGTTAGTTGTACATTGGAGGCAGTAGACAGTGCCTTGCTTATATTCGAATACCAATCACACTATTGCACACTGCAAGCTGTCTCCAATTAAGGACAGGTGAAACAAGCCTTACTATTGCTGTCAGAGGGGTGGAGGAGAGCTATCTTCTAAAGTTGACAATGGAAATATCCACACACAGTGGGGAGAGAGGGAGCATGCGGTAGGGATTTATTTATCTATACATTCTACATCTGGTCTGGTACATGACCTTCCAATTATGTTAATGGAATTGAATTTTGCAACAGACGTTCCATAGGCACAGGATCACCCATTGCTAATCCTGGAGAAGCCATTGGTGATGTTTGCCAGGCGCGTAAAATGGGAAATCTCAGGCATGCTGCCTTTGATTTTCCAGACATTATGGATGGGCTATAGTTCCCATAGAACTAGCTGTTGCACCTAGCTAGTGAGCATTGTATAACAAAGCCTCCACAGCCTTCTGAGGCAATGAATTCCACAGATTCACCACCCTCTGACCAAATACATCATGTCAGAGGCATGTAATTAATGCCTAGAAGCACCTCATCAGATATGTTTAAGAAAGAACTGCAGATGCTTGTAAAATCGAAGGTAGACACAAAATGCTGGCGAAACATGCATTTTGTTGTCTAACTGCATTTCGTTGTCTCTGTACTGTACACTGCACAATGACAATAAAGTTGAATCTGAATCTGATCTGAATCTGAATCTGAATCTGAAACTCAGCGGGTGAGGCAGCATCTATGGAGAGAAAGAATTGGCAATGTTTCGGGTCGAGACCCTTGGGTCGCCAATTCCTTCTCTCCATAGATGCTGCCTCACCCGCTGAGTTTCTCAAGCATTTTTTTTCTACCTCATCAGATATGCAGATTGATGAAAAACACACCAGAAATGGCTTTCATTGAATATCTGGTGAAAATATTCAATTTTCAATTGCATAATGCTGAGAAACAAAAATCACTGAAAAGAAGCAGCATAATTGAATTTCTAGGCCATTGTGTTTGATGAGTAAATAGTCTTTGTTTAATGTTAGTCTTGCTTTAAATACTGCTCTTCCTACAACACATTGACTGATAGTGTTGGCACTCACTTCTCTTTCAACCTTTGAGTATTTCCCCCATGTGCTTTCACCTTATTTACATTTTCTGTTCCACTACTTTTGTTTTCTCATTCCTTCTCCCCCTGTCACGTTGAGAAGCTGTTCTGAGCTCCTCTGCTCATCCAATGATGATTCATCGTTCACCTTATTGGCTTCCCCTTCTGCACCATCGCTTTTCAGTATACTGATGTCGCCAGCTTCTCGTTTTCACCCAACAATCAGCTAACAATGGCCTGTTTCCTTTTGCACTCATTGTTCTTTATCTCTCTACATCATCGTCTATATCTCTCGTTTCTCTTTCCCGTCACTTTCATTCTGAAGAAGGGTCTCGACCCAAAACGTCACCCATTCCTTCTCTCCAGAAATGTGCCCTGTCCCGCTGAGTTACTCCAGCATTTTGTGTCTGTCATCTGCTATGTCGAGAAGCAGGTACAGCTCTCCAGCCCAATTTAAACACAATGTCCCCCAGAGGAATCACATGCCCCCTTGCTTAAAAATAACGTGCACTCAATAAAATGCTTCCACAGACCAACTTTGTATGTGATTAGAGCTGCTTGTATGTGTGTTGATGGTTAGGAATTGTTGACTCTCTCGGTCAAATCTTCAGTTGCTCACAGATATGGAAGAGATCAATTTTCTTCCATGTTCTCCAGAGATGCTGCCTCAGTTCAGCTCAGCTCAGCTCAGCTCAGTTTATTTTCACGAGTGCCGAGGTACAGTGAAAAACTTTCGTTGAACTGAGCACTTTGTGTCTTATTTTAGGCTTTGATGAATGTTAGCCTTGCAATTACAGCATCTGACTAAACTGGTGTCACATAGAAAATCTATCCAACTCATTAAATATATTCAGTGACTTGACATCAATCACTTTCTGTGGTGGAACATTTCACAAGTTCACATCCTTTGAGTAAATACACAAAGTAAAGGCATTTATCTTCATCCGAGTCCTAATTATCTGAACGCAAATGCTGAGGATGTGACCTCTCAAACTAGATCCAAACTCCATTTTTGCTGATGAAACGTGCTCCCTGCATCTGGTCTAATGCACCCTGTTGGAGTTCAAGAGATCCACTGGAGTGGAAGATTGCAACCTTCACGTGGTCTTGGTTCTTGGTTTCTTGGTCCTCCAAAATATTCCAAATGGAATTTAAACTGGAGGTGGTGAAGGGAGGGCTTAAGCCAGAAAGGGTTATTGGGAAGAAAGAGCTACTTTAAATTTAGTTGCATCTGGTTGGGTAACTATAGTTGGGTGGAGATTATTCCATGCTTTAATTGTGCGGGGGAAGAACGAATTGCTGTACACATCTGTCTTTGTAGCTGGGATCACAAATTGGATCGAATGCCCACGTCTGCTCCTAATTGGTTTGGGTTTGGTGTAGGTCTTGTAGTCTATGTTGAGCTGACCATTTAACATGTCCGCCCTGTTTCAACTAATGCAATCAACTCGACGTGCTCAAACGGAAGATCAAATAGAACAAGTTGTCCTACAACTTTAGGCTGTGCACGCCACACGAAAGAAGAAGAAGAGATCCACTCTCACTTTTCTAATCTTGAGTGAGCAGAGGCATGATCAGCCTAATCCCTCCATCATATAGTAGTGGTGTAATCCAGGAATCTGTCTGATGAACCTTTATTGTTCTATCTCCATTGCAGGTGTATTCTTCATTAAGGCAAGAGACCAAAACTGCACACAATACCAACAGCGCGTCTCTCAAGGGTCCTATATAAATATAGAAAAGCGGCGGTAGACACAAAAAGCTGGAGTAACTCCGCGGGACAGGCAGTATCTCTGGAGAGAAGGAATGGGTGACGTTTCGGGTCGAGACCCTTCTGCAGACTGATGTCAGGGGAGGGGGTGGACATGGATAGAATGTAGTCAGAGCAAGCGTCCTTGCTCTTAAACTTAAAATCTCTTGCAGTGAAGATCAACGCATCATTTGCCTTCATAACAATTTGCTACAACCGCAATTTTGCTTTCAGTTTCTGGTGGACAAGGACACCCAGGTCTATTTGTCTCTCTTTAATGATACATTGCCTTTCTGTTCTGTTCACAAAATGGACGGCATTACATTTATCCACACGATAGTACATCTGCAATGTATTTACCCACTCACTCAGCTTGTCTAAATCATCTTGTAGCTTGTTTTCATCATCTTCACCCCTCACATCCACATCAAATGTAGAAATATGTGTACTTCCCTCCTCCTCCAAATCCCAGACGCATTTGTGAATGGCTGGGGTCAAGCAGGGGTATATGCAGCACTGCTTGCCATTGCCAGTTAACTAGCAGGTCCCATTTACTTTCTTTCTGTCCCTGTCCCTGTCTCTGTCTCTGTCTCTGTCCCTGTCTCTGTCTCTGTCTCTGTCTCTGTCCCTGTCTGTCCCTGTCCCTGTCCCTGTCCCTGTCCCTGTCCCTGTCCCTGTCCCTGTCCCTGTCTCTGTCTCTGTCTCTGTCTCTGTCTCTGTCTCTGTCTCTGTCCCTGTCCCTGTCCCTGTCCCTGTCCCCGTCCCCGTCCCTGTCCCTGTCACTGTCCCTGTCCCTGTCCCTGTCCCTGTCCCTGTCTCTGTCTCTGTCTCTGTCTCTGTCCCTGTCCCTGTCTCTGTCTCTGTCCCTGTCTCTGTCCCTGTCTCTGTCCCTGTCTCTGTCTCTGTCCCTGTCCCTGTCCCTGTCCCTGTCCCTGTCCCTGTCCCTGTCTCTGTCTCTGTCTCTGTCCCTGTCCCTGTCCCTGTCCCTGTCCCTGTCCCTGTCTCTGTCTCTGTCTCTGTCTGTCCCTGTCCCTGTCCCTGTCCCTGTCCCTGTCCCTGTCCCTGTCCCTGTCCCTGTCCCTGTCCCTGTCCCTGTCCCTGTCTCTGTCTCTGTCTCTGTCTGTCCCTGTCCCGCTCTCTGTCTCTGTCTCTGTCTCTGTCTCTCTCTCTCTTGATTTGATTTCAGTTTAGACAATGCTGTGATTCTCCGACTGTGGGCTGCAGCTATACATTTGCATTGCATGACATTTTGCAGCATTTTTGGAAGCTGTTTCAATTTACACAGCGATTTTGAATGTCAGATGATCCATGCTCGACAGTTTTGAGTGAATTTGTTCATCCAACAGTTCATGAACAAGCCTATTTCATCAGACACAATCTAGGGGGCACGGAGGCACAGCTGGTAGAGCTGCAGCGTCACAGCGCCAGAGACCCGGGTTCGATCCTGACCTCGGGTGCTGTACGTATGGTGTTTGAAAGTTCTCTCTGTGACTGCGTGGGTTTTTCCTCCAGGTGCTCTGGTTTCCTCCCACGTCTGAAACAAGTGTGGGCGACTTGGCCTCTGATAATGGCCCCTGGTGTGTAAGGAGTGGATGTTAAAGTGGGATAACATAGAACTAGTATGAACGGGCGATGGATGGTGGCATGTGTTCGGAGGGCCGAAGGGCCTGTTTCATGCTATATCTTTCAATCAATCAAAAATACTCCAAAATTACAAATTATTATCCTCTCAATATGACGTTCCCTGCTTCTGCCACCTTGTTCCTAAATTACACATTTCAACTATTTCTGATGGCTTTGGATTAAAGTAATCTTCCAGTTTCAACACACCTTTAAACAAGACATCTTTCACTTCTGTAGCATGAGATTTGTCAGCATGCCAGATGCTTCTGGTCCAATCTCTACCTGGGGTATTATATTTTTGTGCTCACATACTGCATTGTTTTAAACTCTCATTATATAATCTGCTTCTTTACCCCATAGGATATTGTTTACTTTGATGGAGAGCCTTTACATTTGTTCAATGTACAGACTGGTTCTTGAGCTCAGTTTGTACATGCCAGGACCTTCTTCAAAGCAGAGGCACAGCTAAATTTAGTGCATGTGATAGACCACTAATCCACTAACACCACAATCCTTTGCCACAGTAATTCTACACACTATCATCAGTACAGAGAGAGAGAGAGAGGGTGAGCAAGAGGCCAGAGGAAAATAGACAATAGACAATAGGTGCAGGAGTAGGCCATTTGGCCCTTCGAGCCAGCACCGCCATTCAATGTGATCATGGCTGATCATCCCCAATCAGTTCCCGTTCCTGTCTTCTCCCCATATCCCCTGATTTTTAAGAGCCCTATCTAGCTCTCTCTTGAAAGCATCCAGAGAACCGGTCTCCACCGCCCTCTGGGGCAGAGAATTCCACAGACTCACCACTCTCTGTGAGAAAAAGTGTTTCCTCGTCTCCGTTCTAAATGGCTTACTCCTTATTCTTAAACTGTGGCCCCTGGTTCTGGACTCCCCCAACATTGGGAACATGTTTCCTGCCTCTAGTGTGTCCAAGCCCTTAACTGGGAAACACTGGGAAAACTCAGCTTTAATGCTGCAAATGCCCTGAAACTTGCTGCATGATATCTTCATCAACGCTGAAAGACACTTTCCATCTGTGTCGCCAGTTTGTACTATCTTCATGGGTGTATTAAGATAGAGCAAATATATATTCAAATGAGAGGGAGGTCCGGACTCAGTGAGTATCTGTGACAGTGATTACGGAGCATGCAGTCTGCAAGACTGTACGATCACTACATGTATCTATGCTTGAGCATAAATTGCTCCATGTTTAAAGATAAGGAGCATACAGTTCTCCAAAATAGAAATATCCAAAAGAGACATAAAATGCTGGAGTAACTCAGCGGGGCAGGCAGCATCTCTGGATAGAAGGATTGGGTGACGTTTTGGGCCCGAGACCCTTTTTCAGACTCTGTCTTGACCCAAAACATCAACCATTCCTTCTATCCAGAGATGCTGCCTGTCCTGCTGAGTTACTCCAGGATTTTGTCTCTATCTTCGATGTAAACCAGCATCTGCAGTTCCTTCCTACACATCTCTGTATGTCCATGTACAGTGTGTCTGAAGATAAATTCAAGGCAAATCATTGTTGAACCTTTTTGTAGATTGGCTCACTTTTGGTTCTTTCATTCACTTTCAGAATCTCTGCAGTTCAAGACATATACAGGTAATAACTGGTTTTCTTTCTCGTTTTGTGACTTTTTAAATGATCGCTGATGTGATATTGATTTTGTACGGTGGATTTGACCACAGGCTACATAAGGTGGCCCACTGCCTGTCTATTTTCAATCAGAGCAAAGAGCCCTGTGACCCTCTGGCTGAGAGTGGCAGGTTGCAAGTTACAGTCCTGCAGGAGAGGTGATATCACAGAGTAGCGGGGAATGGAATGTAAACTGCGCTGTTGTAATGTTGACATGAACATAAATGGCATTGCTTTGGCAGGACCAGTACCAAGGCATGTGGTGCCAAATGCAAAGGACAAATGGAATAGAAAAGCAATACAATGAGGTTGAGAGGGTAACAGGACATCTGTTTATCTACCACGAGGTGGGATTGAGATGTGTTTGTTGATCTGTGTCTTTCAGAGGTGCATGATTTGTAATTGTTTTAAGACCATTCTGAAGAAGGAAAATTGCTTACGTGCCCACAACAGTAAACACCACATTAGAGGGAGATCCTGTATAAAAGGAGCAGATGAATCTTTGTTTGGTGACCAATCTGCTAGATCGCCCCAGTGATCACTGTATTTGACGTTTCTTAAATAGTCTTACTTGCCTGCCTTGCCCGATTTTTGTGGTAGGTTTTAAAGGTCATAAGGTCAAAAGTGATAGGAGCAGAATTAGGCCATTCGGCCCATCGAGTCTACTCCGCCTTTCAATCATGGCTGATCATGGTGGTGGCGAATCTGTGGAATTCTTTGCCCCAGAGGGCTGTGGAGGCCAAGTCAGTAAATATTTTTAAGGCAGAGTTGGATAGATTCTTGATTAGTACGGGTGTCAGAGGCCATGGTGAGAAGGCAGGAGAGTGGGGTTAGGAGGGAGAGATAGATTAGTCATGATTGAATGGCGGAGTAGACTTGATGGGAAGAATGCCCTAATTCTACTCCTATCCCTTATGACCTTTTGATCTCCCTCTCTCCCTCCTAACCCCATTCTCTTGCCTTCTCCCCATAACCGCTGACACCCATTCTATTTAACACAACCACTCCACAGGGAGATCACCCTCTCAACAAATTGTTCACAATTATAATGTCATTGACCCTTTCCAATCTCGGAGCTGGAGGTTGTACTCCAGTTGTACAGCTGTGATTAGTCCTCCAACAGTGATATGGATGGCATTCTTGCTAAATGTGCACCTGAAAGGATATAGTGGCCTTAAAAAAAGTGCAGGACAAATTGACCAGATTGATACCATGATGAAGGTCTGTTCATGGATGAAAAGATGAGACTTCTGATTCCCTGAGTAAGGAGTGGGTATTCAAATGGAAGTTCCACAGGTGATTAAACACTGCAATTTAATGCTGTCACTAGTGAGAAACTTTCTCCAATGGTTGGGAATCCAGAAGAGATAGCATGAAAATGGTGGTGGAAGATTGCAAACTTCACGTGGTCCGCCCTGTTTCAACCAATGCAACCAACCTGGCGTGTACAATCAAATAAGATCAAATAGAACAAGTTGTCCTACAACTTTAGGTTGTGCACGTCATACGCAAGAAGAGGAAGCATGGGAATGGAAGCCAAGCCAGGCCAGGGTTCTGTCAGAAATCATCTATTCACCCGTGTGTTCCCCCAAAAAGCAACATGATCTCATTATTTTCCTTAGAAATATCTATTTCTAACAATGGAAGGCTTCCGTTGGTTAGCCAAGCATAATGTAGTGAGTATGTTCAGTCCATAGCTGTAAGATGCCAGCAGTATCTGAGCATGAAGGTTGTGAGCTCAATCTTGCTGCAGAGAATGTGTGTCTTCAGGACTGGAAATATGCTGCTGTGTTGCAAATGATACAATAATGATTACCCTTCAATAGCACATTGTTGGAAACCTTGAAAGATGCTCCAGAAGTGTGAATCTTTCCTTCTTTAACAAAAGGTGTATAAATATTGAATCTGGATAAATAAATTAGCCCTGATATTCTCCTCTGGGTATCTCTTATTCCTTTCCTATTCTTTTCATTAATATGGCTTATTACAACATCATAGTGGGGGCATCTCCAAGGAAATAACTTTATTGTGCTTTCCTTGAAAGGCAAGAATGTGTTATCAAACTTATAGCAATCACCAACTGAATCGAACAAAATGAGCTGAAGTGATAACAATATTTCTTCTTCCATGTACAATGATCAGGCATGTCTGATCAGGCAAACTAATCTGGGATGTCTGAGCACCCAGATTAAGTCACGGCGAAAATATTCAAAACTCTGTGCCCGAGACCAATATCGAACCAGGGTTCCTGGAGCTGTCAGGCAGTAGACCAGTTGCTGCAGCACCTTTTCACCCAAGCAACGGTCCATGAATTTCAACTTCAATGCTCGGGGCAAGGTTGCAGCTGCAGAAAGCAGACAGAGGGCATCCAGATATCCCTGGTCCATTGTGAAGGGAGGCTCCCAGTTCTCCTTGAGCCTGTAGATATTCACCAACAATATGCTGGTGTCTCGAAATTATCCAACATGTCACTTCTAATTCAAATCCCTTTACAGTGTGACAAGTTAATGAGCATTCTTTGCTGCAGATTAAACCCTTTGGGTATTTGTTTGTTGTCTTTTTAATGGGACACGTGCAACATATATCAACGAACACCTGCAGAAAATAACATCTTGTAGTGTTTTGTGTTAAAAGAAATTTGAAATGTGTGAACTTTCCCTCTGGAGTGCCAGAAATGGCTTTCATTAACTAATGGCTGCTTGTTCTGTCCCAGAGAATTCTCATTCTAACGCACTGCATACAGGCGATCAGATAATTGGTCACAAGGAATCCCCTCAAGGAGAAGGAACTGATCGAGAAACAATTTACGAGCAAAGTTAGGAGAGTGGATAGAAGGAGGTTACCTTCTCTGCTGGGGTCCAGTTGGCATAACCTTAAAATCGAGGCTTTCTTGTTCTGCATGATAACAGATAGCACTTCACACAATGTATAATGGTGACCAGGAAATCTCTCAACCAAAAACTTATTTTACTTGAGGTTTAATTGAGAATTTCAAATCTGAGACTGAAACATTTTTCTTGGGCATTGGTGTTGAGGGAGAGAGGATCAAACTGGATGGAATGGCATTGAATGTGACGGTGGAACAGATAGAGAGAGAAGTGGTTGGGAAGCAAGGAAGCTACGAGGCAGAATTGTGGAGCAGTTGCAACGGAAATTGTAACTCTGTGGCGCCACCTGGTGGTCGAGCCACTTACTGATCGAACCCTCGTCGCCAGAACAGGAACGGTCACGTGACTGTGTTTGGCGGGAAGAGACTCTTAACTAACACATCAGTTAAGAGGTGTGCCCTACAACAACAGCAGAAACTTAGCTAGAGATCGCGAGTCAACAACCTCACTCAACAGCAGCAATAATGACATTTTGTTAGAGTGTACCAAACTCGCAAATATGTCAAACCTGTAATATCTTCATAAAAAAACAACGTTTGTACACAACGTTTGGACTCTCTGCAACTCACAACACAAGGAAATTGAAAAAGTTCACTGGAAGATTGGCAAAAGCAGTTCAATTGAATGTTAGGATGCTGAAGAGTGAGTCAGGGCATGAGTGGCCTCTGTTTTTTTTTTTTTTGTTTTTTTTTTAAATTTTTAATCAAAAATATTTATTCAAATATTAAAATAGTATTGACAATACAATAAAACAAAACACCACCATAATACAAGACGAACAAATATGCTAAGCAACTGCTAAACAATTATATTGCAATCCTTGTCAAGGATACATTCAACCCCCCTCGGTGCCATGAGTGGCCTCTGTTGGTAGTGAACCCTATGTAACGAAGACTATTCATTGTCA